>NC_090339.1:45928564-46558663 GCF_035084215.1 Heptranchias perlo | reverse complement strand
CCCTCATTTGTGCCTTTATTACTTCTAGACTTGACTATTCCAATGCTCTCCTGGCTGGCCTCCCATCTTCCACCCTCCATAAACTTGAGTGCATCCAAAACTCTGCTGCCTGTATCCTAACTCGCACCAAGTCCCGTTCTCCCATCACCCCTGTACTCACTGACATACATTGGCTCCCGGTTCGGGAACACCTTGAATTTAAAATTTTCATCCTGGTTTTCAAATTCCTCCATGGCCTCACCCCTCCCTATCTCTGTAACCTCCTCCAGCCCTAAAACTCTCCTAGATCTCTGCGCTCCTTCAATTCTTGCCTCTTGCGCATCTCCGATTTTAATCGCTCCACCATTGACGGTCGTGCCTTCAGCTGCCTAGGACCTAAGCTATGGAATTCCCTCCATAAACCTCTCCACCTCTCTGTCCTCCTTTAATATGCTCTTTAAAACCTACCTCTTTGACCAAGCTTTTGGTCACCTGTCCTAGTACCTCCTCATGTGGCTCGGTGTTAAATTTTGTTTGATAACATTCCTGTGAAACGCCTTGGGATGTTTTACCACATTAAAGGCGCTATATAAATGCAAGTTGTTGTTGTTAATATTTACAGGCCTTGACTGAAAGTGAATGTAAAAAAATACAAATGGGTATGTATGGAATTTTATTACATCATTATATATACATTATTTCTTATCAAAAAAAACATAATTCAAAAAACGTCAAATTTCAGACTACTTACATGGTAGAAGCTATGGATATGTAAATTGCTGGAAATTTGAAATGACTATATTTTTGACTTAGAAAGTGTTTTTAAAACAGTAGAACCTGCCTGAACAGATCTATCAACTTGCATATAGAAACCTCATATAAAATATAACTTTCTGACTGCGACATTTTGATGTAAGTTGTGATATTTAAAAAAATCATGAAACCAACATTTACATTAAAAGTGATTTGGATTATTATCACTACTAAGTACATGAAGTATTAAAGTAATATGCCTTAACTCAAAAGGTCTTGGTCAAAGCAGAGTTATATTCCGTGAAAAAAAATCACTGTATTGATTCATATTTTGATGTATAGAAGGAAACGAGTATTCCTAATTAAATTTGAGGCTGACCCATTGATTTTTCTGCTTTCACAAATATCTTATATCCGTTTGCTTTCCTTTGTCAAATTTCCTAAATCTCAAAATGCAGTATGGCAATTAAACAATAGTGCATAACTGTAAAATACAATGCCCTTCAATGATTCAACAAGTTTATCCAGTGATGAGCTGAGTAATGCAGACCAGGCCAGGCTGTGGTAGATGCACTATAATCAGCCACAGTGTTCTTGGAGCAGGGAGATAAAATTGACCAGTGTTCCCACTCTTCCCTGCTATCAAGTGACGCTTGTCAGAATAATGTATGTGTATGCGATTGGGTAAGGATCATATCAAACTCACTTTGATGCCCCAGCAGTAAAAAAAAACCTACCAACACTCAATCTCCAGGCTCGCTTAGGTTAGGTACTGGAGAGCAGCTGGCTCCCGTGAAACCATAGCCCAGCAAGAGTTGCCAGCTTTAAGGAAGGAGGAGTAAGGAAGAATATCATATGAAAGGAAAAAATTTGCAGGGCTACGGGGAAAGAGCGGAGGAGTGGGACTAGCTGGATTGCTCTTGCATAGAGCCAGCGCGGACTTGATGGGCTGAATGGCCTCCATCCGTGCTGTAACCTTCCTATGATTCTATGATTCTAAAAATGTATGTTCCCAGACATTTCCCCTGCTGATGTCATCAGCACTTTCTCACTTTAAAATTAGAAATCTTTTGTCTAGTGTCAAATCTTTCAAAAACGTCTGAAAGTGTGGCCTCAGAGGTGTCTCATCTCACATCCATGAGTGGCTCAAATAGCCACTTATCTGTTAAGTTAATAATCATATATCCAAATAACTGATTGGGAATAGATCAAAAATAGCAAAAATAAATCAACGCAGAATGGGAAACCAACTGAAAATCAGTAATCAAATCCTTCACTTTTCTCGAAGCCACAATTCATGAAGCAGCAAGTACCATAAGCCAAACAAATAACTCAAATAATTTCCTTGCACTGTTTTCAGACACCATATTCTTCTTCACTCGTGTCGGTGTATCAATTACAAATATATTTTATAACATAGCACATAAAAATATTCCATAATTCTGAAAGCGATCAATAAATCTCTTTATTGATCGCATCGCATTGATTGAATGCAGGGCATTCTGGAGGGGGAGGGTGAACAGCCAGTAGTCGTGGTCCATATTGGAACCAACAAGATTGGTAAAAAAAGGGATGAGGTCCTGCAAGGTGAATTTAAGGAGTTAGGAGAAAAATTAAAAAGCAGGACTTCAAAGGTGGTGATCTCAGGATTACTACCGGTGCCACGTGCTAGTGAGTATAGGAACAGGAGAATAGACAGGATGAATGCGTGGCTGCAGGGATGGTGTAGGAGGGAGGGATTTAGATTCCTGGGGCATTGGGACCAGTTCTGGGGAAGATGGGACCTGTACAAGGGTGACGGGTTACACCCGAGCAGGACCGGGACCAATGTCCTCGCGGGAGTGTTTGCTAGTGCTGTTGGGGAAGGTTTAAACTAGAGTGGGAGGGGGATGGGAACTTGAGCGGGGAGTCAGAAGGGAATAAAATTGAGAGCAGCAAGAGAGGGGAAGACCCAGGGGAAATCTACAATACAAATAGCACAAACAGTTGTTCAAGAACAAGTGAAAGGGAAAGGCATAGAGCAGCGGAAAGAAAGTGTACTTTAGGCATGACAGATAAAATAAAAACTAGAAGGCGTAAGGCGATTAACCCAGCATCAAAGCTGTGGCAGGGGGTTGGGAACCTGAGCAGGGAGACAGAGGAAAGCGTGTCAGGAAGGGACAGAAGGTATGGAGTAAAAGGTAAAGTGCTAAAAAAGGAAAAAGCAGGAACTAAGTGTCACAAAACATATTTGAAAGTTCTTTATCTGAATGCACGTAGCATTCGTAACAAAATGGACGAGTTAACGGCACAAATAACTACGTATGGGTATGATCTTGTGGCCATTACAGAAACATGGCTGCAGGGTGACAACGACTGGGAATTAAATATGCCAGGGTATTTAACAATCAGGAAGGACAGGCAGGAAGGAAGAGGAGGTGGGGTGGCTATGTTAATAAAGGAAGGAATCACTGTAATACAGAGAAATGATATTGGGACAAAGGATCAGGATAATGAAACAGTTTGGGTAGAGATAAGGAATAATAAGGGGAAAAAAACACTAGTGGGCGTAGTATATAGGCCTCCTAATAGTTGCAACTCTGCTGGAAGAAGTATTAATCAGGAAATAGTCGGGGCATGTAATAAGGGAACAGCTATAATTATGGGGGATTTTAACTATCATATTAACTGGACAAATCAAATTGGGCAGGGCAGCCTTGAGGAAGAGTTTATTGAGTGTATTAGGGATGGATTTCTTGAGCAGTATGTAACTGATCCTACAAGGGGGCAAGCAACCTTGCACCTGGTCCTGTGTAATGAGCCAGGATTAATTAATAATGTCCTAGTTAAGGATCCCCTTGGAATGAGTGACCATAACATGGTTACATTCCATATCCAATTAGAGGGTGAGAAGGTTGATTCTCAAACAAGCGTACTGAGCTTGAATAAAGGAGACTATGATGGTATGAGAGCGGAATTGATTAAAGTGGACTGGGAAAATAGATTAAAGGGTAAGACGGTACATGAGCAGTAGTGTTCATTCAAGGAATTATTTTACAACTTTCAAAAAATATATATTCCACTGAGGAAAAAAGGGTGTAAAAGAAATGACAGCCATCCGTGGCTAAGTAAAGAAATTAAGGATAGTATCCGACTAAAAACAAGGACATATAAGGTAGCCAAACTTAGTGGGAGGATAGAAGATTGGGAAGTCTTCAAAAGAGAGCAAAAAGTAACGAAAGGATTGATTAAGAAAGGGAAGATAGATTATGAAAATAAATTAGCAAAAAATATAAAAACAGATAGCAAGAGTTTCTACAGTTATATAAAAAGAAAAAGGGTGGCTAAGGCAAACATAGGTCCCTTAGAGGATGAGACCGGGAAATTAATGGTGGGAAACATGGAGATGGCAAAAATGCTGAACAAATATTTTATTTCAGTCTTTACGGTAGAGGACACTAAGAATATCCCAACACTGGACAAACAGGGGCTCTACGGGGGGAGGAGCTAAATACGATTAAAATCACTAAGGAATTGGTACTCAGTAAATTAATGGGACTCAAGGCGGTTAAATCCCCTGGACCTGATGGCTTACATCCTAGGGTCTTGAGGGAAGTGGCAGTAGGGATTGTGGATGCTTTGGTAATAATTTTCCAAAATTCTCTGGACTCGGCAAAGGTCCCGGCAGATTGGAAAACTGCGAATGTAGCACCCTTATTTAAAAAGGGTAGTAGGCAGAAGGCTGGAAATTATAGACCAGTTAGCCTAACATCTGTGGTGGGTAAAATTTTGGAGTCTATTATTAAGGAGACAGTAGCAGAACATTTGGATAAGCATAATTTAATTGGACAAAGTCAGCATGGCTTTACGAAGGGGAAGTCATGTCTGACAAATTTGCTTGAGTTCTTTGAGGACATAACGTACAGGGTGTATAAAGGGGAACCAGTGGACGTAGTGTATTTAGACTTCCAGAAGGCATTCGACAAGGTGCCACATAAAAGATTATTGCTCAAGATAAAGAATCACTGGATTGGGGGTAATATTCTGGCATGGGTGGAGGATTGGTTATCTAACAGGAAGCAGAGAGTTGGGATAAATGGTTCATTCTTGGACTGGCAACCAGTAGCCAGTGGTGTTCCGCAGGGGTTGGTGCTGGGTCCCCAACTCTTTACAATCTATATTAACGATTTGGAGGAGGGGACCGAGTGTAACATATCAAAGTTTGCAGATGATACAAAGATGGGAGGGAAAGTAGAGAGTGAGGAGGACATAAAAAACCTACAAGGGGATATAGACAGGCTGGGTGAGTGGGCGGAGATTTGGCAGATGCAATACAATATTGGAAAATGTGAGGTTATGCACTTTGGCAGGAAAAATCAGAGAGCAAGTTATTATCTTAATGGCAAGAATCTGAAAAGTACTGCAGTACAAAGGGATCTGGGGGTCCTAGTGCAAGAAAATCAAAAAGTTAGTTTGCAGGTGCAGCAGGTGATCAAGAAGGCCAACGGAATGTTGGCTTTTATTGCTAGGGGGATAGAATATAAAAACAGGGAGGTATTGCTGCAGTTATATAAGGTATTGGTGAGACCGCACCTGGAATACTGCATGCGGTTTTGATCTCCATACTTAAGAAAAGACATACTTGCTCTCGAGGCAGTACAAAGAAGGTTCACTCGGTTAATCCCGGGGATGAGGGGGCGGACATATGAGGAGAGGTTGAGTAGATTCGGACTATACTCATTGGAGTTCAGAAGAATGAGAGGCGATCTTATTGAAACATATAAGATTGTGAAGGGGCTTGATCGGGTGGATGCGGTAAGGATGTTCCCAAGGATGGGTGAAACTAGAACTAAGGTGCATAATCTTAGAATAAGGGGCTGCTCTTTCAAAACTGAGATGAGGAGAAACTTCTTCACTCAGAGGGTAGTAGGTCTGTGGAATTTGCTGCCCCAGGAAGCTGTGGATGCTACATCATTAAATAAATTTAAAACAGAAATAGACAGTTTCCTAGAAGTAAAGGGAATTAGGGGTTACGGGGAGCGGGCAGGAAATTGGACATGAATTTAGATTTGAGGTTAGGATCAGATCAGCCATGATCTTATTGAATGGAGGAGCAGGCTCGAGCGGCCGATTGGCCTACTCCTGCTCCTATTTCTTATGTTCTTATGTAAATGAACCCATAAAATTGGTCATTTAATTTTAGAAATGCCTGCAAGAAGTCTCCCCAATTTAAGCCTGCGCTACTGACAGGGGTCTGAGGCTTGAGATTGGTATTGCACCTGACCCTTGGGTGCTGGGGATTTCTTTCTGCTGTGGATAAATTCTGTATTGTGGGGAAGAGAGATGCATCCTGAGAGTTATATCTTTCACCATGCTCCTATGGAGTGACAGTGCTCAGTGCATCACAACAACACATACCACATAACAACCAGGTAGAAAAGGAGTGGGGAGTTATAGTTTCCATGGACAAATTGTATGTGTGTGTGTGAGATTGAGAGAGATACATCATAGGAGTTGTACTTTTTACCCCGAGGGGTTTCTCTGGATTTTCCACCAAAGTTACAGCAGCCAATCAGAAACCCCCACAGAAATTCACCCCCTTAGCACATACCAGCATGAAAATTTACAAATATGCATAATAGGAAATCAACACTTTTTAAAACTGCAGCATGTTGTACAGTTTTGGTCATTAAGTACAAATTGTGAGGTATTGGTATCATTAGGGATGAGATTTTTTAGCATCATTGAAGGGAACTAATGTTCATAGTCAGGTCAGAAGGGGATGTTTATGAGGCACTTTGATGCTGATCTGGGGCATCATGGTCAGAGACCCATCAGTCCCAAAGACCAGACCATTGGGAATGACCAGGTTGAAGTGCAGGTCATTGGGCACTCAACAGTGGGAGAACTCTCCTTGGTTAATGCTACACCAATGATTGCTTCAGTATAAACTACAAATCCACTGTGGGAGATAATGAGGAGAAAAAATATATTTTATAATTATATAAATGAGGAAAAAAAGAGAAAGGTTTTGGGGATGCTTTCTCTAGAGCATCTAGAGCAAACATTACAATTGACCTTGGGAGGTAGAACATTAAACAAATATTTTATAATGTAAATAACTGGAAGTAAGAGGTTTTGTGAAGAAAGGAACAAAGTTATTATACTGTAAGCAAGTTTTACAAACTGGTAAGTAAGCAATGTTACAAATATAATACCTTTCAGTATCAGCAAGCTTTGTAATTTTTTTACCTGGTATCCGTCATGTTATATATTGCTTCAGTAAAATTGCCATATTACAGAAATGTATGAATTGCTATCATATTTGGATTGCAGAAGGGCCATGGTAAACATCAGAAACCACACTTAAGTCCCAGACTACCTGTGAGCAATGCTACAGGAGATTTATTAGTTTAAACAAAAGTGCTCAAGAAAGCAAGTCACCTGAATGGGCAGGAAAAAAATATAAAAAATAACATTAAATTACTTTGTAATTATTTTAACGGTGATTTGATGGTGACATTCGCTTTAGTTGTTAAAAATATTTAATAAGTGGACTCACGTTGAGAATGCATTGTTTTGCTTTTCACACCGTATTCCCTTGCAATTATTAGGCTCTTCAGAAGCGCTGGTCTCATAGTAAAAGTACAGCTGATTCAGTCCATTTGCAAAAGCAAGCAGCACCAGGCAATAAATGAAGAGGAACTTGAGAATATCGAGAAGCATGCGGCCCAGCGAAATCTGTAGTGGTCCCAGGTGAGAGTTTGCAGTGAAAAGCGAGATCAAACGAAGGGAACTGAAGATATTGGCGATTGCAAACAGGGCTTCTGCAATCAGCGTTGGATGCCACATTTCCCACTCCTCACGAGGTCGTGAGCCATTGTACTTTAAAACAAAGCAACAAGTTAGGGCTGGAAAATCTAATTAAGTGTCTGGACGAACTTACAGCATTTGATAAGCAATAAGTTGTTCCTGATTCTAAGACTTGGAGACCCGACAAGTTCTAGAAAATGCAGTCACCTCACATCCAGAGGGTTTCTCCCACCCCCCCAGCTGAGAGTGGAAGACAAGATGTTATATTCCTTTTGAGTTTTTCATCAACTTGTGTCTGTATAAGAAACCAACTTGTACATCCCAAAATCAGCAAAATTGTGTCACAGCCAATGTGATTGGCTCTGAAATGGACTTTTCCCAGGTCTTCTGGAACTCCACCCTAGAATCATGAGCCTTCCCTTCATGAAATCTACTTTTGTTCAATGTGTTCACCCCACAAAGATCCGCAATTCTGTCATCCAGCATGCTTTGTACTCCCGCTGGGAGGATGGGACTCTTAACCATGTACTAATCCAAATCTGCTATCACTGTATTTCCAACAGGAATTGCATTCACAGAGAAATGCTAGTCCTGTCAGCTTTACTTTCACCCTGAGATGAAGAGCTTTGCTATTACCATTTGCTCCACACAGCAGTCATAAAACCCACTGATCGACAAAGATCAGGTAGCAGCTAAAGCTGGATCAAAACTCACTGTATAGATGAGGAACTCAATGCTCTTCCACTAAAGCTATCTTTTTTTATTCGTTCATGGGATGTGGGCATCGCTGGCAAGGCCAGCATTTTTTGCCCATCCCTAATTGCCCTTGAGAAGGTGGTGGTGAGCCGCCTTCTTGAACTGCTGCAGTCCGTGTGATGAAGGTTCTCCCACAGTGCTGTTAGGACGGGAGTTCCAGGATTTTGACCCAGCGACGATGAAGGAACAGCATTATATTTCCAAGTCGGGATGGTGTGTGACTTGGAGTGGAACGTGCAGGTGGTGTTGTTCCCATGTGCCTGCTGCCCTTGTCCTACTAGGTGGTAGTGGTCATGGGTTTTGGAGGTGCTGTCGAAGAAGCCTTAGCGAGTTGCTGCAGTGCATCCTGTGGATGGTACACACTGCAGCCACTGTGCACTGGTGGTGAAGGGAGTGAATGTTTAGGGTGGTGGATGGGGTGCCAATCAAGCGGGCTGCTTTGTCCTGGATGGTGTCGAGCTTCTTGAGTGTTGTTGGAGCTGCACTCATCCAGGCAAGTGGAGAGTATTCCATCACACTCCTGACTTGTGCCTTGTAGATGGTGGAAAGGCAGCCAGCAGATATAAAATCCAAGCCTGCTAAATGCTTGCTGTACTTTTGATTGACATAGGTAATTAAAAAGACCAAAATAGGAAAAATAGAGATCTTAGCAAAAACCCTGAACAAGTCAGTCTTCTTTCATGATTGTAAAAAACCCATTGTTGTGGTACTAGAGGTAAAACAAGCCTGTTCATGTGTCATCAGCAAATTGGTAATGCTGTACCAACAAGACATTCTGTCTTTGTGGGATTGGGTTAGTCTTTCTTCCAACATTATTTTCTCTCCTCCCCCCATATTATTTTTTTAAAAATGAAACAGTTCCCCTTCCTTGGGTCCTCTCACCAAGCACTGTTTCTGGGCTGACATTGACTTGTGTGCAGACTTCTATCGATACCACTCTTAAGATGACCATGAGGAAGTGCGGTAGAACTACTTGGTGTGGCACTCCCTCTGATTTTACCTCCTCGCCTGTCGGGAATTACACACCCAATCTGCTCATCATCTCCTTGTGCTGGCACTAGAGAGGTCAAAGCCCTCTGTGTCAAGAATTTACATTCAGTATCATGCTGTACCACTGCCCTGCCTGATTTCTGCAATCCTAGTCCAGCCTTTTAATTCCAATTTTTCAGATGGTTTTGGATATTAAAATGGTCACTAAAGGGTGACAATCCCGCTAATGTTTTCTTAACATTAATCATTATAGCTTAGAAATTACTGTTGGCAATTAGCACACAAATACTCAGTCCCTTCATATACCATTCCTCTGTCTATTACTTTAACAAAGGCATTAACCCATTTAAAAGAAATGGGTAAATTTTTTTCTTAAAATACTGGATAAAGAATGTCATAAGAATGTGTTAAGCATCTGTCCACTAATATCAGCAACAACAATTTCTAGGCTTGTATATAATATATAAGGCACTATATATATATATATGTGTGTGTGTTTGTGTGTGTGTGTGTGTGTGTGTGAATGAATGATTGGGCCTGTTGAAAACAGATTGATTATTAATGTAATGTTTTACACTTTGTTCCTAATATTGAAGTTTAAGTGCTCTCAAAACACACTCATTGCGGTAGAAAGATTAATAGTTTCAGAAATTACAGTTTTAGTTCCTTTTGTTGAATTTATTCACAAATTAGCTCCATAAAAAGATGTAATCTTGTTAACTGACCTGAATGTGTTTTTATGCTGAAATTTGCTTGGCACTACTTAAACATGGATGCATTCTCTAGACCTCCCACGTATCCTGATAAGAAATGCTTCTACTCAGCAGTATAATCTGCTGTCTATGTAGATAAACATCAGTTCATTGTACAAATTTTTACCTTGTCTTTGCAGTTTTATACCCTGTCATAGGCAAAGGCTACACCAACAACCCCAAAGGTGTAAGAAGAATCTGACTTGAAAAATTACTGGATGTAATCACTGGATACAAGGTGGACTTCCCCCTGCCATCCGCTCCTTTCTTGAAATTTAACTGGTTCTGTATAAAACAAGGTCATTACCAATACCAGGTCATCATGCCCACTGTATAAAAGTGCCCAAGAATATATGAAAAAAGAAAAGCCATTTAGCCCTCTGAGCCTCTCTCAAATTGACAAAATACAATTTGTACCTTCAAGATAAAATTGAAATTGCCTGCTTACAGGTCCAGCAACTAAGCACAAAAAGCCTGGGATATAAACCTAACATTGTTCAACCAAGAACAGTTAGTTAAAAAGGGCAGTCATTCCCCGGGGTGCTTTTTGTTCACTAATATCCCTCAAACTGATGTACATTAATGTATAATTCATGTGGGCTAATTTTGCATATTGGTATCAAAACACTACAGAAAAAAAGTTAAACTAACATGTTTAAATGCTGTGTAAACATTGGTTGTGTGATACTCTGAATTCATCACCTTAAATTGCTTCCATCACTACCACCACCAATACCTCACCCTACTGTTAAACACACAACACAAAATACTTTCTCCAGACACAACCCAAGTTTGGAAGGACAAAATCTATAGTTGTACTGTTGGATTTTTTTTTACAGATCAAATGGACATAGTACAAAAAATTCACACTGCCATTATTATAGCTTACTGGAATTCCTGTGACAACACATGTGCTGACGACTCACCTTCACATAGGCAACGATCTTCAGTGAGATTGTGGCTAAATACAAGGAGTTCATTGCAAAGTCCATCAGGTTCCACCAGTCATGTACATATTCAGTAAACCCACCATCCCACATTTCTTTGATTTCAGCCCATATAAAACCTGGAAAAAGAGATATCCTTTTATATCTATACATCTGGCACTTTCATTCAGATCTGCTTTTCTTTTGAATTCGGTATTATTGTCTCCAGTTGTTTTCCTTTTTCTACTTTTTATACTGTTCCCGGAGCCAGACTATAAGCTAAAAATAGTCAATGATAAATGTATTTTAAAAAAGCATTTTAAATATAACCATGATGATAAAGGGATCGGCATTAGGGCCACAGATCTTTTTGATATTTATTTATGACCTGGACTTGGGTATAAGAAGCATAATTTCAAAGTTTACAGAAGACACAAAATTTGGAAATGTAGGTAAACAGTGAGGAGGATCGCAACAGACTTCAGAAGGACATAGGCAGACTGGTGAAATGGGCAGATACATGCAGATGAAATTTAATGCACAGAAGTGTGAAGTGATGCATTTTGGAAGGAAGAATGAGGAGAGACAATATAAACTAAATGGTACAATTTTAAAGAGGGTGTAGGAACAGAGAGACCTGGGATTTACATACACAAATCTTTGAAGGTGGCAGGACAAGTTGAGAAGGCTGTCAAAAAATCATACAGGATCCTGGGCTTTATAAATAAAGGCATGGAGTACAAAAGCAATGAAGTTATGCTAAACCTTTATAAAACACTGGTTAGGCTTCTGCTGGAGTATTGGGTTCAATTCTGGGCACCACACTTTAGGAAGGATGTCGACGTCTTGGAGAGGATGCAGAGGAGATTTACTAGATTGGTACCAGGGATGAAGGACTTCAGTTATGTGGAAAGACTAGAGAAGCTGGGATTGTTTGCCTTACAGCAGAGAGGGTTAAGGGGAGAATTATTAGTGGTATTCAAAATTCTGAAGGGTTTTGATAGAGTAGATAGGGAGAAACTGTTCCCATTGGCAGGAGGGTCAATAACCAGAGGACAGAGATTTAAGATAATTGGCAAAAGAACAGGGAGGAGAATTTTTTTACATGGCGAGTTGTTATGATCTGGAATGCACTGCCTGAAAGGGTGGCGGAAGCAGATTCAACAATAACTTTCAAAAGGTAGCTGGATATATACTTGAAAAGGGAAAATTTGCTTGGCTATGGGAAAGGAGCAGGGGAGTGGGACTAACTGGATAGCCCTTTCAAAGAGCCGGCTTATGCATGATGGGCTGAATGGCCTCCTGCTGTGCTGGAAGATTCTATGATATGAAACAATAACTGTTCATTTCTTCTAAAAGAAGAAGAGTCTGCAGAGAGATTTTTTTACCTAAAACCCATGGTAATATCATCCACTCGACGATAGTTGGTGGTGGGCCCTGCATGTGAAGGTCTGTCTTCACAATGTGCTGAGATGCCAACAACAACAGGAAAAGGAAGGTCAGGTAGGAGCCCGTGTGGCAGATAAACTTGATAAATGGGTTCTTAATGAACAGTCCCAGCCTGCTCTTTGGCGCCACCAGATACACCGCGGAAAGTATCGGAAACAGAAAGCCAACAGTAATGCAGGTTAGAAGCTTGACTGCCCAGTGTCGACGTCGCCAGCCTGGGAATCCATCGTACCATAATGTAGCCAGTAACTGCTGGCAGTTAGGCTGAGCAACGAACTGTAAAGAAAAACAAAAATATATAAAAATCAATAGAATCGGTTAGAACAATACGTTTTTTTTCTGTTGAGGTGGAAGACCCCCTCATTTTGAGGTATTTTTCTCCCCCTTTCCTCTTCTGAGTCTTACAGCATTTGGATCCAAGACGATCACTTGGCAGGAGCTGCACAAGAGGACATTGAGTGACTGTCCATGTCGGAAAGCAGCTGGTCTCTCCTCGCTGCTTTCCCATGCCACACAGCTGAGATCAGTAATTTGACATATAGTGGAATCACTGGCACGAATGCTGGCTTCATTACCGCAAGCCATAGCAAATTAGTGTTCCAGATTACTGCACTTTGGGGTTCCAATGAGCTGCATCATCATACCATTAAGATTTGCCATTTTCTAATTAATCCAATCAAACTCTACTCCCCTTTAGTGACCAACCCGAATATTTTGTGCCAGGAGCATGAAGAGCAAAGCCTTCCTGGATATTGTACAAATAAACACAACAATAACTAAACCCAGCTTCTAGTAGACAGGGAGCCACATCACAAAACTATTCCTTAATTCAGCACTAATTTCCGCTGTCCCTCAGAGAGTCCGCAGGATAGTTGTGTCATGCTGATGCAGTAGGCATAGATTTGCATCATTCCCATTTTATACGGACAGTGAGCATTTTTTTACAGCCTCGCATTCTCGGCCAGATCTGGGCATCAAAATCCACGTTTTTGTTCCCTCCAACAGCTTGAACTAAGACTGGCCCCAGTCCACACAGAAAGATGTTCGCATATGAGTGGACTTTCGGAGCGCTTGTATAAGTGCCAAAGATCCAGTGTTTGTGCTTCAGCTACCAATAGTGTTTGCTTCCAGACAAATCCCATTTAACAACTACCACTCCTGGCAGGAAAGAGATAGAGGGCTTTGAGCGGCTCCATACTAAAGTGCAATACTTTGACCTCCCAACGACATCAGGTCAATTAAAAAAGGCAGCCATCACCGCTGAAAACTTCAAAAAAACATGATGCTGTGAGTTAACAGTGTCCTTTCATCTCTGTGATACAACTTTGTTTCCACCTTAGCACCTTAGGTTCAGGGTACATCAATGATGTAGCGTAGGAGATAGATCAGGTGCAGAGAGGAAGAAGACCAATTATGTAAAGAAGGGTGTAGTCATTTGTTCACTCCTTACTTAAAAAAAAATCATCACAGGCCTGGATATGAGGAATGATCACCTGGTGCTGGGAATATTTAGGCTTTTTTTTTAGTTCCTAGCTTGTTCTATTGGGTTTTTGCAATGTTCTAAATACTGATTTTTTTTCTGATCTTCAAATTTATCCGGATTTTCCAATTTTTCTCCTGCTTTTTCACACTAAAAATGGAACTCAAAAATCATCCAAAAAGCCTCTCATTTTAAATTGGCAATAAAAACTGAATTTAATGATCTTTAATTCTGTTACATTACACCAAATACATTGGCCCCGATTTTCAAATCAAATTCCGGGTACATTGGGGGTGGGGGGGGCTGCGAAAATCGAGAAAATCCCGAGCGGGTGAGGAAGCCGGCTCCAACCCACCGACTTCCAGGTTTCCCACAGAAGTGCCTGTGTGCACTTGTGCTTCCCGAATGCGGAAGTCCCGCCAGCAATTAAAGCCGGCGGGATGATAGTTAAAGAACCGAATGTACCTCATTGAGGTACTTAAGGTACTTTATTTCTGACCTAGTAGATAGTTAAAACAATTTTAAACTTATCTGGGCTGCTTTCCCACGGCTTCCGATTCACGCCTGGTGAAATCAGGCATGAAGGGCCGGATCAGGCAAAAATAAACGAAATAAATTATATAAAAAACCATTGCACACCATTGTTAAAAAACAAAATAAACCTACTTTTCCACCAATGTCACCTGTATCCCCCTCCGATCTTCCCCTTCCCCCCCCTTCGATCTTCCCCTCTCCCCCCCCTGCTCTGATCTTCCCCTATCCCCCCCCTCCGATCTTCAGCGCCCTCCACTCTCTGTTCCAGTGCCGGATGACGAATCTCTCTCTCTCTCTCTCTCTCTCTTTTTTCTCTTTCCCCCCCCCCCCCCATCACCCTCAGCGTTGCAGCTCCTGTCAATCAGGCTGGCTGCCAGGCGCAAAACTGGAAACAACTTTAATCACCATCAATTACATCGCGATCGTGTCGGAAAAGGCAAGTTTTTTTTTATTCGGGTTTGCCAAGTGCACCTTCACCCTCCCCACTGCCAGCCCACCACCATTTCAAAATTGAGCCCATTATATTACATGAAATTATTTTCAAATCACTTTATGTCTTCTTCAGTGGTTTTCCAACTTATCTGTGTGAGGGCCCCTGCAAATGTTGACGACACTCCTAGGAACCCCCTAATCTAAGTTCTGAAAGACTGTGTCAGCCACCCAAAGGAAAACATATCTTGTTAGTATGTATACAGCAACAGAAGTAACATGCTAGTAAGTAAATAAACACTGACAAAATTTGATGACAGACAATTCTGACGTGGGGACCCTCTGGGAATCCACTTGCGGTTCAGTTTAAATCACAATGCAAAATGAGACAATCATTTTCCTTTATAACTAGGTAAATGCAGTGTGCTGCTCTGCTAACAGCAGGTGACTAAATCGCAAGCTAGTAGTTTCAGGTCGGTGGCAAAACATGCATCAGGATACATCGTAACTTCTGAAAACAATGGTTGGAAATATAAAATAAGAAGTCATAGTCACTGGTAAATCAGAGCTGATTCTTCAGTGTTTTGCCTCACAACTCCATACAGCTTCACACTCCTCCTCTCCATTTAACACTTCTCGTTCCTAAAGCACATCATTACTACATGAAGAAAATTTGCAAAGCAAGAAGTCTCAGATCGACTTCCCAGCACCAGGTGATCATCCCTCATATCCACGCCTGTGATGATCTTTTTAAGGATGACAAATGACTACATCCTTCTTTATATGTTTGGTTTTCTTCCTCTCTGCACCTTCACTGTCTCCTACTCTACATCATTCTATCTCATTCTTTTCCAGAATCTCGGCGCTGTTGAACTTCTCACTTCCCTTTGGTCTTTCTTCCTGCAATTGGCAATAGGGATCTTACAACCAGCATATGACCCCGATTTGCAACTTTAAACAGCTTTATGCCCATTTCAGGCTGCTTGCCCATTTAAAGACCCACCTGAATATTGTCTAAGATGTCAGTGAGGTGGAGAAATGCCCCCAACCCCCCAAGCTTCAACTGCTGGCTGCCTGGTTTTCAGGTGAGAACCAGGCAGTTGAAAATTGCCCCCCTTGCCTTTAAAAATGGGACTGAATTATGTCTACCTGTACTGGTTCAATTATCCTCTACCCTCTAACCCCGTGTCACCTGAAGATTACACTTGGTCTTAACTTACAATGTGCAACACCATGGGAGATCAACTAGTGTATATTTTAAATATGCATATAAGTAGAACACTTTGCACCCTGCACCCCCTGACACCAAGCTTAGAAAACCTGTGCCCCTTTACACCCTGTAAAATTAGGAATCTTTAATTTCCAATCAATAAGTGTTGATTGAATAAAGGCTTAAGGAAGGATTACTTAAAATTTTGCTTCTGACAGAAGTTGGCTTACTTCAAATTTACATACAAGTAGATATGACTATATCTTAGTCCTACCTCTTTCTGATGGTACTTGATGGCTACCTTTAGTTTGGCTAGATCATGGCATTTCTGTGGATCTATCTCATCACTCTGGTCATCTCTGTGGTTCAATATAATCTCCAGCTCCCTGGAACTTCGAGCCTGATCCAGCAGGTCTTTGGCAAAGAGCTTGCACTGCTGCGACAGCTCTTCATATTCGGCTTTGAACTCATTCTCTACTTTGCTGAGCTCCTTCAGCTCCCAACCCAGCTGAAAGGCTGTAAGAATTGGGTCTTCACTTGACAAGGCTATCAGTGAGGGGCTGGCAAGAGCACGGTATATATTCAGCCGTGACCTCGAGTGACGGAGGCTGTCAACTTCAGAACTGGAAACGCACTCCACACAGTTGCACCTCACTTGGTGGGGTCGAGGAATGGAGACTCCCCCCTGCACCAGCAGTTTTATAATTTCATAATTATTGGTGTGTGAGGCAAGCATTATGGGCGTAATATCCGGAGTGAATTCTGAAAACTGAGCATCCATCAGTAAAGGAGGGACCTGCCAAGCAGAAAAATATATTAATCAATAACTATCTTCTCAGAATATCAAAGCAAAGCAAAAAGTAGATTACCCAACATGAAGTGTTGTAGCCAGCAGACAAAATGGGGTCGATATGGACTTTTGGGCAGTCGCCCAGCGGAGTGCGCTGGTCGGCCACCCACGGCAACGGAGAAGTGGTCCCCATGATTTTGAGGGCTGCAGCCTCATTTAGATTCACCAGGCAAGCTTCAGGGCGCCAAACAGGCATCCTGACGCAGCTCGCCAAATTGAGCACTGGAAATCGGGCCAGAGCTACCACCAGCAGGGTAAGTTGTGAGGGGGGAGAGGGCTGTGGGGATCATGATCACGAAAGGTAGGGGTCCCAGGGCGGCAGCGGACCAGATTATTCTTGTGTTCCTGCTCCTCCAGGGCCCACAAAAATAATGGAACATTTACCTTTAGAAGGCCTCTTCTCTTCCATCACCCATGGAACTGATCAGAGCGTGCACTGCGAAAGCTCCGACCAGTTCCTACCTAAAATAGCAATCAGGGCCCCATTTCCATACTAAAAGGGGCCTATCATCTGAAACAGGCAGGCGCTTTGGACACCCGGCGGTAGACGCCTTTTAAAGTGTTAACGGGACGGTAAGGCTACTGATCCGATTTTGAGGTCGTTACTGTC
Source organism: Heptranchias perlo (assembly GCF_035084215.1). Taxonomy (NCBI): domain Eukaryota; kingdom Metazoa; phylum Chordata; class Chondrichthyes; order Hexanchiformes; family Hexanchidae; genus Heptranchias; species Heptranchias perlo. The sequence goes on along the minus strand of NC_090339.1, from coordinate 46,541,153 downwards.
CCGTTAACGCCAGGCAAAGGCACCCAGAATCAACCCCAATAAGATAAAGACTTGGACTGTATAGTCTTCAAATGTTCAACTCAATTCCTTCTCTGCCCAAACAGCAACAATATTCACTGAAGTATCTAATTCTTAATAAAATGGCAACTTATATCACTTTATTTTCAACATTTGTAGACCAAGTTGATCATTTTCTATTTATGCTGGGTTTGTATGAATAATCATCTACAAGTGATTAAAAGCAGCCTTAGAAACACTCCCATATTCAGCATGAACTTCATGTGGGAATGTAATCCCCTATACTCCACCTCAAGACACAATCTTGTGCATATGCCCTGTGCTGCCATTTACTAGCAATTCTCCTGCACTCTCTGATTTGAGAGGGGTTATCCCAGAATTCATTGCCAGAATGAACGCCTATAGTTTTAACTATAGGGCCTATAGTTTTAATGCAAGGCTTTTACAATCGCCACATATGTTAATAATATAATTGCACCAACAGTGTCTTGTTTCTGTATATGTGTCTTGTTTCTGTGCATGTACTTACATATGTGAGATCAGAAGATAGATGATTAATGGTACCATTAATGGAGGATTGGGGATGAGCGTGGGATGAAAGTGAGAGGATTAGTTCCTCCAGGGAAAGTCTTAATTTTTTTGTGGTTCAGCTGTGTGTTGGACTCCTATTCAAAGAGCCTAAATTCTATTCCCAACACTGACTGATGTTAATTTTTGATAGCTTAATGATTGAATTTACCTGGCGCTTGGCTAAGTCATTGGTTAGGGGATCCAGTGGTAGTATCAACCTCCTTCCCCACATTTTAGGTCTTAGATTAAACATGACAGTAAAAAAACAGCAACAGTAGTAATACTTGAGCAAAAATATCTTTGTTCTCCAAATCATGCAGCGGTATTATCTCCCAGACAATGGCAGACTTCTCAAGTTATCAAGTGACCGTTCTTCTTGTGTAAGCCTAGATAGTCAATGTCAAAAGACTTCCAAGGGCCCACTTCTAAGTTTTTTAGGACTTTTCACATTCCAGAGCAGAAGAATCTGAATTTTAGGCTTGTGATGCTAGATTATCTATATGTTTAAAAGTCTGTCCTCTCACTCTTTGGTTTCAGTTTTATTTTACTTAATTTCATTTCTCTTCCTTACTGTTTCTCTTTCTTTCTATACTGCATTTGATGTCTTTTTTTCTCTTTTCACCTCTCATTAAATCTTTTTTGTTTCTTTATCCTTTCCTATTTCTGAATTTCCCCCTCACTCTCCCTCAGTTTCTCTTTAGTATTTTTCTTCCTCACTTTTTTCCTCTTGTTCTGTTTCTCCTGTCTTTTTTCCCATTTCCTTGCACCTCCCTTTGTTTTTCTTTTCCCTACTTCTCTGGGATTTTTTTCATTTTTCTTATTAACTTTGTTGTAGCCCAATTTATGTACTTACGTGTTAATGGCTAATTTTATTATTAACCAAAGAAATAAAAAAGAACAGGGAGGAGGTCCTGCTCAAGGAGTATCAGGAGCTAGGAGCTAAATTAAAAAGAAGGCCACGTGCTAATTGGCATTGTGAAAAACTGATCAGGAAAGTGAATATGTGGCTGAAAGATTGGCGTGGGAAGGAGGAGTTCCAGTTCATGGGACACTGGCACTAGTACTAGGACAGGAAGGAGCTGTACGGCTGGGACAGGCTGCACCTGAATTGGGCTGGGACCAAGGTCCTAGCAGAAAGGGTAAATAAACTGTAGAAAGAACTTTAAACTAGCAAAGGGGGAGGATTAAGGTAGATATAATAGTAACCTAAAGATAAGAAAAAGAGAATAGTGAAGTATTCTATACGGAAATAAGTAACAAAAGAAGAATTAAGTCAAGTATAGGGGCCTAAGGGATGAGCAAGATAAACTCACAAGAGATGACATTGATATGGTAGGGATACTGAATAGATGCTTTGCTTCAGTTTACACTGAAGAGGCTATCAAAAAGGAAATGACAACAGCAAAAGAAGTCAAAAGGGATAGTACCACAGTTAAAATAGAAAGAAAGGAGATGCCAGACAAATTAGCCAAACATAAGGAGGACAGGACCCCGGGCCTAGATGGAGTACACCCCCAGATACTCAAAGAAACTAGGGAGGAGATAGCAGAGGCACCAGTATCCCTGTATAAAAATTCAATAGAAAAAGTAATAATGCCAGGTGACTGATGAGCAGCAAATGTAATTCCTGTCTTCAAAATGGCAGGTAGTACTAATCCAGAGAATTACAGTCCAGTTAGCTTAATGTCAGTGGTAGGAAATATACTAGAATATTTGCTAAAAGATCACATAACAAAACATCTAGAGAAGGAGAATATAACGAAAATAGTCAGCATGGATTTTGAAAAGGAAGGTCATGCTTAACCAACCTTATTGAATTCTTTGAAGAAATAACAGAATGAGTAGACAAGGGCAATACTGTGGATGTGGTACACGTTGACTTTCAAGTGGTCTGGGAATACAGATACATAAATTACTAAAAGTAGCAACATAGGTTGATAAGGACATAATGAGTGCAAACAAAGGACCATGGTTCATTTCTAGAGGAATAGAATACAAAAGCAGGGAGGTCATGTTCAATTTATATGAAACCTTAGTTAGACCACACTTGGAATACTGTGAGAGTTCTGGGGGTCAATTTTTGGATAGCTGAGCGGGTGCGTTCGTGGCGAGGGGAACTCCTAAAATTGGAGATTCCCGGAGCGGGTCCGGAGCCCGGCTCCAACCCGCCCACTTTCAGGATCCCCAATGACGCGAATCGGTGCGCGCGCAGCCCCCGCATGCGGGACTCCCACTGGCAATCAGTGGAATGCCACTTAAGATCATTATCTGGGTACTTGAGGTCGTTTACAGATCTCATTAGTTGGAGATTTTAGGAGGATTCGGATTTTGGACTACCCAGAGCGTGTTTCCCATGCTGGGGGAAACACTCCCTGTTTAAACAGACGTGTTGCAGCCAGCAGCCAGTGGCAGCTGCACAGGTCCATTCAACAGGTGCGGGGTAAACCCTCATTCATTGCAGCAGGACACTCTGTCACCTCAGACAAAGTTTTGCCTGCTACACTGTTGTCTCCACACTCCAAATTATTAAATCATATCTAAACTCTGCTGTCCAAACACATTTACCTACTTTGTGGACCCCCTCACACTCACCGTCAGGATGGGGGGGGGGGGGTGTCCATTGCTGCATTCATCACTCCATTGGAGGACAAGCAACATCACCAGCCTCGCCAGGCATGCCGTCCACCTCTGCCACGTGGAGCTACACAACACAGTGCTGCGTAACAGGCACCTGCACAAAGTAGTCGTGCAACTACACATACACCCACTGAAGGGTGACCCAATGGGTGGCATCAAGGGTGTTCATGGAGAACCTCATGAAAGGGCATTATTGCACAAGCCAGTCAAGAATGGCCAAGACGTGGTAGTAGTGGTGACAATATAATATGTAATGTGAGTTGATCAGAAATCAAATATAAGTAAAAACCACGACATACCCTCAAACACCCCTGTGCATCCCCTTCATGTTCACGACACGTTTGCCTTACGCTTCCTACTAAACATATGTGATGCTTCCCCTGTGGCTGCAGCACAGGTAGTGGCAGGTGGGGTGAGGCTGACTGTGAAAGAGATGCATCAAAAGGTGAGTATGAGACTGTATGAGGATTGGGTTGAGTGGTAATGGTGGGATGAGTACTGGCGAGGTGAGGAAATGCAGGTAAGATGAGGATGAGTTTTGAGTGGGTGTGAGGAGTGATGTGATAGAGTAGTGTTGGCAGTGCAGAAGGAGATGTGGGGTGGGGGCGGTGATGTGGCAGACGGAGTGTAGGGGAATGAGTAAGTGTACTCACTTCGGCTGACCTACTTGGGTCATTGAAGCGCTTCCTGCACTGTATGCAGGTGGGCGATATGTTGGTGGTGCAGGTGACCTCCTCTGCCACCTTGAGCCAAGCCTTCATGGTGGCAGAGGCAGGCCGCTTCCTCCCGTCCGCCGGGTAGAAGATTTTTGTCCTCCCCCTCCTCCTCACCCCATCCAGTAGGACCTGGAGTGAGGCATCATTAAACCTGGAAGCAGCCTTCCCCCTGGGCTGTTCCATGCTGTAATTTTGGCTCCTTTCTGCAGCTTCAGTCAGTGGAGGACTACTCCTTTAAATAGGGCTCCTCCAGCTGACAGCCTATGATGCGGGCGCAAAACCCACGCACCCAGTTGAACCCCCGCTGGCAACCCGCCTCCCTCCTAATATCGGGCCCCTGGTCTCCTTACTACAAAAAGAGTATTGAAGCACTGGAGAAAGTGCAGAAAAGAATTACAAGTTATTAAAATTGAGAGGATGCAAAAGATTAAGCAAGCTGGAGCCCTTTTCTCTGGAAAAGAGAAGACTCAGAGGAAACCTGATTGCGGTCTTTAAAATTATTAAGGGGATTGATAGGGTGAATGAGGAGAAACTGTTTCCATTTGTGTGTGTGTCCAAAACAAGGGGACATAAATATAAGATAGCCACTAACAGATCAAATAAAACATGTAGGAGGAATTTCTTTACACAGAGTGGTGAGAATGTGGAACTCACTGTCGCATGGAGCAGTTGAAGCCTATAGCATTAATGCATTTGAGGGAAGGGTTGAAGCAAATATGATGGAAAAGAGAATAGGGGAATACAGGGGCAGGGTGGGAACAGGTAATTACAGTGGGAGGAAGCTCGGGTGGAGTGTAACCACTGGCATAGACCAGTTGCGCCAAATGGCCTGTTTCTGAACTGTACATTCTATGTATGCATGTATGTAATTTCAATGTTCAAAAGTGCTTCTAGTTTGGACCATAATGAAAACACAGACTGGGCTAAAAAAAATGCATATTGTGGATGACAGCAATGAGCCTAGTTTTACTGGCCTATTGTTTCAAACCAGATGCAACATTTAAGATAGTTTAATTATTTATTTGCTTTTATCAGTTTTATCATTCTTACCCTAGTTTTATCCCTGCTTCATTGCTTCTGTTCTGCTGTCCTTCAGTTGGAAGGGTACTGTGGTTTAAGATGCAGACTTCTCTAGATTTGGCACCATCCAGGACAAAGCAGCCCGCTTTGATTGGCACCCCATCCACCACCCTAAACATTCACTCTCTTCACTACCGCTGCACCATGGCTGCAGTGTGTACCATCTATAGGATGCACTGCAGCAACTCGCCAAGGCTTCTTCAACAGCACCTCCCAAACCCGCGACCTCTACCACCTAGAAGGACAGGGGAAGCAGGCACATGGGAACAACACCACCTGCACGTTCCCCTCCAAGTCACACACCATCCCGACTTAAGGAATGAGAGACCTCTGAGTTGAGTCTTTCTTTCCCCCCTCCCCGACAATCACTTGTCTGCTGGTAGAACAAATGTCAGTCGAGACCAGTTTAACAATGGATCTCTCATCCAACCAAGCACAGTCTCCCCTTCTGACTGAGCTGTGCACCCTTTGGAGGGGAACATGGTTCACATGCATAAATCTTTGAAGGTGGCAGGTCAAGTCAATAAGGCTGTTAATAATGCATACGGGATCCTTGGGTTTATTAATAGAAGGATAGAGTATAAAAGCAAGGAAGTTATGGTAAACCTTTATAAATCACTGGTTAGACCTCAGCTAGAGTATTTTGTCCAATTCTGGGCACCACACTTTAGAAAGGATATCAAGGCCTTGGTGGGGTTGCAAAGGAGATTTAGCAGAATGGTACCAGGGATGAGGGACTTCAGTTATGTGGAGAGACTAGAGAAGCTGGGATTGTTTTCCTTAAGAGAAAAGAAGGTTAAGAGATTTAATAGAGGTGTTCAAAATTATGAGGGGTTTTGATAGGGAGAAATTGTTTCCACTGGCAGGAGGGTTGGTAACCACAGGACACTGATTTAAGACAATTGGCAAAAAAGCCAGGGGGGAGATGAAGAGACATTTTTTTTTACTTAGCGAGTTGTTATGATCTGGAATACACTGACTAAATGGGTGGTGGAAGCAGATTCAATAGTAACTTTCAAAAGGGAATTGGATATATATTTAAAAAGGAACAAATTGTAGGGTTATCGGGAAAGACCAGGGGAGTGGGACTAATTGGTAGTTCTTTCAGAAAGCCGGCACAGGCATGATGGGCCGAATGGCCTCCTTCTGTACTGTATTATTCTATGATTCTATGAGTGATCATCTGAGACTGATCTTGAGCTGTGGATTACTCCAGAGAGGTGCCACATGACAAATCACATATGCTTCCAATTAAAAAATTGATGTTGAGCTCACTGACGTGCATATTGCATGGATTCTGCTTGCGCATTGCAGATAGATGCACAAGAAAACTGAACTGCAAACAATAGCTACCAGTCTAATATTTCATAAGTGTTGCTTTCTTTTTATTTTTCTTTATAGCTGAAGATTGCTACAAAGGGGAAGATGCATACTCACATTTTCAAAATTGATTTGAATGTGGCTCTGCTTTAGCAGCAGGGTGAAAGGACCATATGGCGTGTTCTTAACTAATCCTCTTCATGGTTACACTGAGCCACCCATTACATATGCTCAGTGAAGATGTAACCAAATCCACATTCTCACAAGAAAAAAAGTTAGAATTCTGTCTCTGTTGCTACCAAAGTATTACATTAGGAGACTGGGTGGAGTTAGAACACTGTCATTGTGCCTCTGGGACCTTGGTCTGAAAATCTCAACCCAGGCTAATGGGATGGAAGTCTCCTGTTGCTGCTGGATATGAAGGTGCTAATTAGAGAGAGTTTCAAGTCAACCCTATTCCTAGTTAGTGAGCCTACCACACCAAAATTAACCAGAATTCATCACTAGTTAGCATTTAATCAGAATCCTTTCTCAGAAAGATTGCAAGGGTTTCTGCTTTGTGGGCACAATATGGGCTGCCTACTTGGATTAGATTTATGGTATTCTGATGTGGCAGACTGCAGGAAAAAATTACTCTGGATCCCAAGTGACTAACTGATGTGTTGATTAACTCCTTCAAAAAATAGCTACACAAATATCTGGTTATAAATGTGATTTAAGGTTATATGGATTAGTACAGGCAGAGATCATCAAATGCTCCATGGAACATGATGCTGCTGGGACCATGGAAATGTCATCTGTGAAAATCAACTGGCCAATATTGAGTAAAAGAGGTGTTAATGTAGATAGATTTTGTGGTGTTTTGCTGAACATTTTTTTTTGGATGGGGATGAATTTTGCAGAATGTTTCCTCAGATGATTAATAAGTGGGTTAGAATCAATAACAGGGTGTTTTGTAGATGGTCTATGGAAAGGGCATGAGTGATAAACAAAAAGTCCTTTTCTCGTTCCATACTTTCTTATTCTCTTAGTTCATGCTATTCCTGACCTCGATTTGCTTGATGTTAACAATGGGCTTGAGAAATGAAAGTTTTCACTATTGACATCCCTGTCCTTGGTAACTAGAAAGTTCACCATAAAATAAGTTAAATAATATTGTTACGGAAATTAAGGAATGGCAAAGTAATAAATGTACAAGTTCATGAAGACTGATGAGTTTCAGTGATCTTTCTACTCAGTATGAGAATGGCAGGAATGCATTTCTGTTCATAAAGAGAAAATGCATTCATTCTGGAATATTGCAGGCAGTCATCAACAACTAAGCTTTAATTCACTTGTGTGCATATTCTTTTTATTGTTTATTAATCATTTGTTGTTATGTTGTCACTCCAGGATTGTCCTGGAGTCTCCAGGAATTGAAAATTAATCTCCGGGACACTGCTGCAAGCAACCCAGGAGAAGAATTTTAGGGGCATTAAACAAAATTGTGGGTTTTTTTCATTTTCTTCGGACACTTTCATTTATTAGTTATAAAAACATTGGAGATGGGAAAAAAGGTTGTTTCACTAATAATCAAGTTTAATTCAATTGGGTAACAAAAAGTCTGTTCTCTTCCAAATTAGTATGGAAAGGCAATGTGCCTGGATGATGTACCATAGGCAGGAGTGGGGCAGTTCGAGATGAGAGGCCATGAAATGAAATCTCCAGGAATACACCCAGCCAGAGTTGGCAACCCTAGTCACATAACAAAACATATGTGATCAACTGAGGCTTATCTTGACTGCTCACATGACAAATCACATATGCTTCCAATCAGAAAATTGATGTTCAGCTCACTGAAGAGCATGTTGCATGGATTCTGCTTGCGCATTGCAGATAGATGCAGAAGAAAACTGAACTGCAAACCAGTCTAGTATTTCATAAGAGTTGCTTTCTTTTTATTTTTCTTTATAGCTGAAGATTGCTACAAATGGGAAGATGCACACTCACATTTTCAAAATTGATTTGAATGTGGCTCTGCTTTAGCAGCAGGGTGAAAGGACCATATGGCATGTTCTTAACTAATCCTCTTCATGGTTACACTGAGCCACCCATTACATATGCTCAGTGAAGATGTAACCAAATCCACATTCTCACAAGAAAAAAAGTTAGAATTCTGTCTCTGTTGCTACCAAAATATTACATTAGGAGACTGGGTGGAGTTAGAACACTGTCATTGTGCCTCTGGGACCTTGGTCTGAATATCTCAACCCAGGCTAATGGGATGGAAGTCTCCAGTTGCTGCTGGCTATAAAGGTGCTAATTAGAGTGAGTTTCAAGTCAACCCTATTCCTAGTTAGTGAGCCTACCACACCAAAACTAACCAGAATTCATCATTAATTAGCGTTTAATTGTAATCCTTCATCAGAAAGATCACAAGGATTTCTGCTTTGTGGGCACAATATTGGCTGTCTACGTAGGTTATAACAAGTTAGGACATTCTGATGTGGCAGAGCACAGGAAAATTTTACTCTGGATCCCAAGTGACTAACTGATATGTTGATTAACTCCTTCAAAAAATAGCTATAACAACAACTTGCATTTATATAGCACCTTTAACATAGTAAAACGTCCCAAGGTGCTTCACAGGAACGTTAACAAACAAAATTTAACACTGAGCCATATAAGGAGATATTAGGACAGGTGAGCAAAATTTTGGTCAGAGAGTTAGGTTTTAAGGAGTGACTTAAAGGAGGAGAGAGAGATAGAGAGGCAGAGTATTTTAGGGAGGGAATTCCAGAACTTAGGGCCTAGGCAGCTGAAGGCACGGCCACTAATGGTGGAGCGATTAAAATCGGGGATGCGTAAGAAGCAAGAATTGGAGGAGCGCAGAGATCTCGGAGGGTTGTAGGGCTGGAGAGGTTCAGAGATGGGGAGGGGCGAGGCCATGGAGGGATTTGAAAATAAGGATGAAAATTTTAAAATTGAGGTGTTCTCGGACCAGGAGCTAATGTAGGTCAGCGAGCACAGCGGTGATGGGTGAACAAGACTTGGTGCGAGTTAGGATATGGGCAGCAGTGTTTTGGATGAGCTCAAGTTTATGGCGGGTGGAAGATGGGAGGCCAGCCAGGAGAGCATTGGAAGAGTCAAGTCTAGAGGTAACAAAGGCATGAATCAGGGTTTCAGCAGCAGATGAGCTGATGCAGGGGCGGAGACGGCAATCTCGGTGATGGAGCGGATATGTGGTCAGAAGCTCATCTCAGGGTCAAATATCTGGTTATAAATATAATTTAAAAGTTATATGGCTAAGTATAGGCAGAGATCATCAAATTCTTGATGGAACATGATGGTTCCTATGCTGCTGGGACCATGGAAATGTCGTCAGCAAAAATCAATTGGCCAATATTGGTGTGAAAGTAGATAAATTCTGTGGTGTTTTTCTGAACTTTTTTTTGGATGAGGGGATGAATTTTTCAGAACTTTTCCTCAGGGGATTAACAAGTGGGTTAGAATCTATGATAGGGTAGATTATAGCTGGTCTGTGGAAGGAGTGAGCTAGATAAACAAAATGTCCTTTTCTCGTTCCATACTTTCTTATACTCTTAGTTCAGGCTATTCCTGACCTCGATTTGCTTAATGTTAACAAAGGGGTTGAGAAGTGAAAGTTTTCCATTACTCAATAGTGACATAAAAAGTTCTCAATAAAATAAGTTAAACAACATTATTATGGAAATTAAGGAATGGCAAAGTAATAAATGCACAACAAGTTCATGAAAATTGGGTGAGTTTCAGTGATCTTTCTCCTCAGTATGAGAATGACAGGAATGCATTTCTGTTCATAAAGAGGAAATATTTTACATTCATTCTGGAATATTGCAGGCTAAGCTTTAATTCACTTGTGTGCATATTCTTTTTACTGTTCATTAGTGAAGCATCATTTGTTTGTGTTATGTTGTCACTCTCGCGGAATAAATCCTTTTTATGGTGTTGCACACACATTGAAGCAGATTTGTTTGAACGAAGAGCAATAAATGTTGGAAACCTGGAATTATGCAGGTCAATAATTGGCTCCCCCATGCAATCTAGGGTGTTTACCCAACGTACACAGGAGCCATTTTATCAAGGAATGCTTGAGGCTTCAAGCATTCATTGTAAGTGTAGAACCCCCTGACTTTAGGAGGTTAAAAAATAAAAATAAATGTTCTTTTTTGGTTATGTATTAAATAGAACAGAATGAACAGTTGGTAGTAAAGCTGTAATTCAATCAAAAGGTTTTGATGATATTAAATCACATAAGCAAAAATAAGATTACAGCCTTGAAATCACTCCCATGTGCCCGTTATTTTAGTATACTATATGCAATTTTTTATTGCTCGCAGAAGGCATCATGGGGCTCACAAGAGAGGTTCACCTGTGGGTTTGATGTATGATGACATTCACACTAAAGGATTTAAGATCACCGCCACGTATGATTATCAGGAAATAGGAGTCACTATAAACTAGAAATTATGTTGATGATATTAAGGGACAAACACTTAAATTGCTCAGACAAAATTTCAAAATTATGAGGTAGTAGTTCCTCTGGTCACTGTCTAAAAATATGTTGCCAAAGAGTTCCTCCCTTTCTAGCAAAATTACACACACATTCTGAAATAGAACATTCATCTTTTCACTATAAATACAGAACAGAAGAAATCTTTACAAATGCATTTATAATGTTGCTACACAAAGTGACCAGAGGAATCTGTAATCTGCAGTTATCTATATTAGGAAAATAATATGATCAGTAAAGATTATAACAAATAAAATAAGTAATGTGGGACTCTGGCCCAGTATATTTTAAAATTGAGCTCATTTGTTCTTTTACATGCAATTATTTTTGTTTTTGTAAAAAAAAAACTGTAGCTACTGGGCTACCAATCCAGAGAAGGTGAATTCAAATCCCACCATGGAAGTTTGAGAATTTGAATTCAGTTGAAAAAAAAAATCTGGAAAAAAAAAGTTGGTATCAATAAAAAAGTTACCAAGATGCTATTGGATTGTTATAAAAAAAACTAACTGGTTCTCTAAAGTCCTTTAGGGAAGGAAACCTGCTGTCCTTACACAGTCTGGCCTATATATGACTCCAGTCCCACACCAACGTGGTTGACTCTTAACCGCCCTCTGAAGTGGCCTAGCAAGCCACTCAGTTGTATCAAACCATTACAAAGAACTGCATTGGTTCAAGAAGGCGGCCCACCATCATCTTCTAAAGGCAACCAAGGATGGGCAATAAATGCCGGCATTGCCAGCAACACCAATATCCCGAGAATGACAAAAAATAACTAAGCACTTGACTATTTTTCACTGCTGCTTTCTCCTGTAAGTTTCTTGTGTGCACTATGTGCAGCAAAATACAAAATGTATTTACAAGAGAACATTTATGATTTCACTAAACATAGCACACAGGAAAATATTTTCTGGTAGAGGTCATTTCAGTTTAACTCATGCTATACATGGCCTGGGAGTGCTTGATATACAGCAAGCAAAATTGGACCACTTTGAGCCCATTTTTTGAAAGTGAAATGGGGGCAAATAGGTCCAATTTCACGGGGCTATGTCTCACACCCCAAGGGCATCTGAAATATGTTCAGCGCCATTTTAGCTCAGGCGATATTTAGGTGTCCCTGGCAGCTCTTAAACGGGCATTAGGCCCCCTTGCAGAATTCTGTTTGGATCTCTGTTGGCACATGTGATGGAAAACAAAGACAACAAGCTGTGATTTGTTCGCACAAGTACCATCCTTGAGATACACTGTAGATGTTGTACCTTAGCTTTTCTCCCCACTTACTAGTGCCATTTGAACCAGGTTTGCAACTGCAAGGAAGCACCTCACTTGCAGTTATCCACTCCATTTGTTGAGTTGAAATAGTTAGTCCAAAGCTAATATTCATTGTTAAGATGGACAGGTTGTGCAAGCCACGAGTAAAGCAGGGCTTATTAATATAAAAATACAATATTTTACCCAGAGCTTAAGGATTTTGTGTCAACAAAATTAGACATGCCCATTCATGAGTGGTAATCCCATGGTCTACCAAAACCCTCCAAAACTTTATTGCTAGAGATACTGGATTCTTTAAATGATTATGGCCTTTCTATGTTTCGAGGACCTATTTCCCTTAGCAGAGGAGTCAATAACCAGGAGGCATAAATTTAGAGTGATTGGTAGAAGGATTAGAGGGGAGCAGAGGAAAAATGTTTTCACCCAGAGGGTGGTGGGGGGCTGGAGCTCGCTGCCTGGGGTGGGGGGGGAGGGTGGTGTGGAGGCGGGAACCCTCGTTGCATTTAAAAGATGCATGGATGTGCACTTGAACTGCTGTAATCTACAAGGCTACGGACCAGAGGCTGAAGAGTGGGATTAGGCTGGATGGCTCTTTTTCGGCCGGCACAGATGAGATGGGCCGGGTGGCCTCTTTCTGTGCAGTAGATTTCTATGAATGGGAGTCTAATACTCTACCAATAAAATTACTAGCCCAAAAAAAGGCCTTAGTACTTATAAAATCCAGTATAGATTATTTTCTCAGATGTCATTTTAGAACTAAGAGCAGACTGGAGCAATGTATCAAGTGCACTCTTCAATTTCCTTGAGGTTTCAAAAACTACTTCTCACTCAATAACAGTTAATCACCTGTGGATGTTTTAGTCTTAGGATTTTTTCTCTTGGGAAGGAAAGTGCAGAAACCCTTATTGATTAAATTTGGTCGCATTAAAGCTTTCCTCCTCCGCTGCAAACTACGGTAGCTTTAATGTGCAAGAGAAAGACATCCTGCTCACAGTGAGGTGCACTTGACCCACCCCCTCAACCTCCCATTGATTATCAATAGGATCCTGGCAGGGATCGATTACTACACAGTTCCATACATTTTTCAGTGGCATTGCCAGGTATTCTGCAGGGGTTCTCCTGGTCCATTGCCGTAACTCCAGTGGAAGACTGGTGGAACCCACAGAGAAATGCTGTAACATGGCTGTTTGGACCACTTCTTCAGGGGTTTCATTAATCTCCTGCCGAAGTTATGGTGGGAGACCAGGAGAACTCCTGTGGAATTTCTGGGCCTTTGATGTCTTGTGGTCATGACTCAGCAATTTGTTTGTACTTTATCAAGCAAAACAATGACATGCCATTTTGTTGTTAGGAAATAGTTAAAAGTCTACTGATGTTGTGCCTAAACCCTGCGGAAATTAAGATAAACTGTTGAAGTACATAATCTAATGAGGACCCAAGTTAGGCCTCAATCTATCATACAGACATTGCAAACAAAATCTTTTATTACCTCAGGATATAAACTTAAGATTGAAATGATTTCTGCTCCATTAGTGACATTGGTCTATATGCTTGGGAGCTTAAATAAAGCTTTTGTAAGCTCTCCTGAAAGCTCAGTGAGTTTTTCTAGTAGGCAGCCAGAGAGTCCCACACAGACCAGAGGGTCCCAGATTCAATCTCAGTTTATGCAGAGTTAGTTGATTTAAACCGGGGCAGCAGTGGGGTGGGAGGGAAGAAGGGAGAATGTTAAAACAGGCCTCAGTCCCCCAGGGCTGGTGAGGGGGAAAATCAGCCTTGGTTCCCACTCTTGATTGCTATCCAATTACTCCCGGTGAAGAAGAACTTGGAGACTGCATATCTGTGGATATCAGATGAGGACGGGTTGGGCTGTACTGCGATACCCCTCAGAGTGAAATAGTTTGCCAACACTCCCTGTCAAGGCTCACACATGAATAATGACCATCTGGTGGAGGTAGCAGAGGTCGTCTGATGCCTTTGTAACCATACCTCATTATGGAGTGGAACACTTTCAGGAGAGGAAGGGAGAAACAAAAATTGGTGAGGAAAAAAATCTGTCTTTTTAATAAGCCTCATATTCCCACTCTAGTGATGCCACAGTGGCTCAGTGACTTTATTGGATAGTCAACTCTAATTGTGTGGCCTGAGGTATTATAAATATATTCATTAATTTTTGGAACCAAAGAAACCATGTGAGTGTTAGAAAATTTAATGAGTCTCATAATAAATATTTCAAGAAAAAAATATCTTTCCCCATTTCTTCCCCACGTTACATACAATTCCATAACAAAGAGGACGTGAAGGCCTTCTACTACCAGGCATCTGCCAGTGCCAGTCTGTTACCTCATGCAGCAATTTGATTTGAGCTCACTCACCCTCTTATTGGGGGTAAAATTCAACTTTGGCAAGGGCACAAAACGGGCGGTAGTGCATCAGCTGCCCATCAAAAACCCCGCCAGATTTTAAACACCCACCAGGTGTATAACAGGCGGCCGATTCACTAACACCTCTATGCACGCCCGCCAAAGCTGAATTTTACCCCCATTTTTTCCCCCATGGGGATGGTGGCTCTCCAAAGGGGCTCACTGAGGTTGGGAACTTGCAGTCAGTGGCACTGATGGAAACGCCTCCTGCCTTTTTTTCCTAATTTCCACCTGAAAGGGTGACCACAACTCACTCACAATTGTCAGCCTCACTTACTCACAGAAATAAAAGCCATATTTGGAAAGCTTTTGGAGTATCAGGATATTCAGCTAAGGTCTTGTAGTCACTAGATCTAGGACTTGTCCAGGACTTCCAACTCATAGAATAGAATCATAGAATCATTACTGCACAGAAGGAGGCCATTCGGCCCATCGAGCCTGTGCCTGCTCTTTGTAAGAGCAATCCAGTTAGTCCCATTCCCCCGTTCTTTCCCCATTGCCCTGCAAATGTTTTCCTTTCAAATATTTATCCAACTCATTTGTATCAAAGTATCAATGTGCCATGGAAACTCATTTTTTGGAGAAAGTATGCTGTTCATGTCTTCCTTCATGAATGTTTTGATGAACTAATTATTCACAATATTTACTACCTTCTGCCCATCCTTAGTTTCAAGTCCATTTTTATCTTTTCATGTTCTCGCCTCTTCTCTGACAGTCTTCACGCTATTGTATTACTGGAAGATTATTTTACTGTTATGTTTGGCCTCTGCAATTTTTTTTCTAGGGCTGTCCGGGTCACTCTGATCAACCTTTTGATGTGTTTCTGCATGATCCTATATTTGTGCCAGTGAATGCTTTCCCCCTTTTCCCTGCTGGATTTGCAGAAATACTTTTTCCTCTTTATTACACCTGGATTCTACAGCAGTCGCTGCGGCTAAGCAGCAGCCATCGACCAAAAAGTAAGTGCAGTTTTCTTAAGTTTGATGTGGAAGCGAGGAGGAATAGGAGTGCTCCTCCTGGCTCCACAGTCCCTGCTCCTCTTGGCTCCCGAGCACTCTCAGGGCTGCTGCCAGCACGCGATCAGCCCATGTCTTGTTGTCCTTCCTCCTCCATCTCCCCCCCCCCCCACAACCCTCCCCCCACCAGGACTTACCTGAGGGCCACTGCCAGCAGGGCAAGTGGCCTTGTAATTGATCCCCTTGAAATGGGCAGCTTGTCCAAATTATTGAAATGAGGCCCAAGGCCCAATATAGGGCAAGTGTTGGGCCTCCTGTTTGAGGCGTGTGCTGCCTGCGCACGGTTGGTTATGCACCCGACAGCCGGCCAGAACTAATTTGTATCTCATGTTTTTTTAAAGTTGTTTCCCCCTCCAGTTTCCCATTCAAGTGCTCCATTATCATGCAGTGCAATCTGGAAACACAGTGGTCAAGTGACCTGCTCCCAGGCTGCTCTGTATCTAGGAGATGGCCTGAAATGGCCAGCACATGGATAAGTGCCTGATATGAGAAACTCACCATGAGGAAGAATCACACATGTGAACATGAGTCCTATCACTCCGGACACAGAGTTTGGCATCCTGTCTGTTACCTCACCATGCCACGCTGCAGGATCACATATTCAAAAGTGCTGACACAAATAGTAAGTAGATTAATTACCTGCTTTTCTCCACTTGGCTTTCTATAATGCAACAAAAGCTCGACGGCTCCAACAACCTCCTTTCGTATTGCGTAGAGCAGCGCATCCCCCACGTACACATTGAAACTCAGGAGCAGCTCCATGATCTCCAAGTTTTCATTTTCAATCGCTATGAGGAGTGCGCTCCGTCCCAGAGGATCTGTGCAGTTGATATTAATGTTAAAGTAGATCTCAGCTTCCTCCAGAGCCTGCTTCACACTGGCGTAGTCCCCTTTCTCCACCGCATTCAGGTAAGCCTTTTCTTCCAGCGAGAGCTCATTCTCTGCACGCACTATCTGCAGTGGAATCCGGTCTATGTACGGAGAATAGTTGACCTTTTTGTAGTACAGCTGGGCCATTGTTCACTGTGCCACGTGGACCCTGTTTTAAAATGAGAAAAAGAAAATTCTGGAAGCTCAGCTTAGTTTTTAGAGTAGAACTGATTCAAAATTGACTCTGAGCGCTAGGAAGCATTTTTATTAAAAGAGCTGAATTAGCTGATCTCAGTTGAGGCAGTGGTGGTGGTGGTTGAGGGGGGCGCTACAATTGGTCTTTGTGCTCTGAAGCTAGGGAAGGTAAAATCAGCCAGGATATCACTGTCCATGGCCTGTGAGTGTATGGGTGTCGGGTAAGGACAGGATTGGGTTAGCCGTGATGCCCTTCACAGTCAAATATCCTGCCAGCTGTCTAGGCTCATATTGGTCACTTGGATGAGCTACCAGAGAGTGGCTGATGCCCATGGAATCACACCAAAGCACGAGCCAGCACCATGAGGAGAGCAGGGAAGAAAATTGGGGGAAAAAAAGAGAATAAAACCTCACTAGTGGCTGCATCACTTGTCAATTAAGAATCTTTCCCACTCATGGCTCGCCATCTTTGGTGAGATATTTATTGAAATATACTGTATGTTAATGCCAATTTAAAATACATTCACAATTTGTAAGCAAGTAGTCAATGGTGCACCGTGGATTGGCTAATGTGAACTCATGCTCAAGATTCATCATGCAGTAAGCTGGATACTCATTCTCAGCTAGAAGGTACCATCACTGGACATTCATTCAGACACTATGACCATGCCTTCTGAAACTCCATCCCTAAATCCCTCCATCTTGGCACCTTCCCTTCTAAAAACCCTTCTCTTTGAATTCACTTTCTGCCCATCACAACTTTTCCCCTCATCACTCCTATATGTTGTCCACTTTTCTTAACCCTGCTCTGTATATTGCTCTGCTCTCTACATGGGGAGTGCTATAGAAATGTTAGATGTTCTTGGGGAAAAGATGTGAAGTGCAAACTTTGTCACTAAAATAGATTATCTGGTCATTATTTCATTGTTGTTTGTTGGACCTTGCTGTGTACAAATTGGCTGCCTTGTTTCCGTACATTACAACAGTGACTACACTTCAAAATTACTTCATTGGCTTTGAAGTGCTTTGGGGCGTCCCGAGGTTATGAAAGACGCCATATAAAGGCAAGTTCTTTCTTTTATGAGTCAAATTGGGCCACTGTAATTGACTTCCTTGTGCTAGTTTGCAAAGACGTTGTGGGAGTGTCTCGTCCTGTTCTCTTACATAACTTCCTAGGGGGAGAAGAATATTTACTACAGTTGCAAGAAAAGGGGCAAACAATGAGGAGATTTATCTATCCGATTGTAGCCAGAGCATCTCCAGCAATGGCTTCTTTTCCTGCCCCGTACTGTTACAACTAAAGTTCTCTAAGGATCTATCCTTGGCTCCCTCCTCTTCTTCATCTGTACACTGCCCCTTGGTGAGATCGTCTGCTGACAGAGTTAGCTTCCACATGTACACCGACAACACCCAGCTCTACTTCTCTCGAACTCTACACTGCTTCTGTGTTGTCAGAGTGCTTGTCCAACATCCACTTGGATGTGCTGCAATTTCCTCTAGTTAAACATTGGGATAACTACCATAAACTCTGTACACTTGCCTCCCATTCCTTCACCCTCTCCCTCGGCCATTATCTCGGGCTGAATCAAACTGTTCGCAACCTCAGCGTCATATTTGACTCTGAGCTATGCTTCCAACCCCATATCCTCTCCATCACAAAGACCACCTACTTCCACCAGTTGAGCTGTTGCTGAAACACTCATCTATTCCTTTGTAATCTCTAAACTTGACTATTTCAATCTTCTCCTGGCCAAACTCCCATCATCCCCACTCCATAAGCTTCAGCTTATCTAAAGCTCTGCTGCTCATATCTTATCCAGTACCAAGTCCAACACACCCATCACCCCTATCCTTGCTCCAGTTCCCCAATGCCTCCAATTTAAAATTTAAAATTCTCATCCTCATGTTTATGGGCTCACTCCACCTTATCCCTGTAACCTCCTACAGCCCGACAACACCTCCCACCACCTCCCCTGAACTCTGTTCTTCTGATTCAAGTCTCTTGTACATACCACCTCCATTTGCTGCCTAGGCCCCATGCTATGGAATTCCCTCCCTAAACCTCTCTGCCTCTCTGCCTCCCTCTCCTCCTTAAAAGACACCTCTTTGATCAAACTTTTGATCACTCTTTCTAATATCTCCTTCTTTGGCTTGGCATCCATTTCTGTCTGATTACACCTCTGTGAAGTGCCTTGGGACGTTTTTCTGTGCTGAGGCAGTCCACATTATTTCATGCTGCTTAAAACTGCATGAATCTTGGATGGAGAGTTCTAGTAAACCATTTAGACCTCCAAGAAGTCAAACTGACTTCAGTTGTGGAGGATGAACAGAAACAAATGATGCAGGGTTACATTTGGGGTTCCAACTAAGAGAGGAGGCAATGGCAGTTTCTTTTCTCCCCTCTAATTTCTCCCACCTCACTTTTTCTGGATTACAGTTCCATAGTCCTGTGCCACTTCATCCAAGTACTGAGACATTAAGGCTCTGAAAATGCAATGGCTGTGATCTCAGTTGCCAGTGTTGACCACACTGGAGTTTCTGGAGTTAGTGGGCGGGCACCTCATCTGTATGTGGCTGGTGAAAACCTGTACCACTATGAGCATATCTCAGGCTCCTGGCTGCCCCATACTGCTCCTGCCTGCCCCATACTGCCAGAAATACTGCTTCTGGCTGCCCCATACTGCCAGAAATACTGCTCCCGGCTGCCCCAAAGTGCCAGAAACACTGCTCCTGGCTGCCCCATATTGCCAGAAACACTGCACCTGCCTGCCCCATACTGCCAGAAACATTACTCCTGGCTGCCCCGTACTGCCAGAAACACTGCACCTGGCTGCCCCATACTGCCGGAAACACTACACCTGGCTGCCATCAGGGGAGAGACTCCATGCATCTTCCTCCTCTTTGGTAAGAGGGCTGATCCATAAGATATTTGAACAAAAATTTTTACTATTTCAGACATTCAAACTGCTTCTCTAGCCTGGACCAACCTGTAGGAACCATCTTCCACCCATTTTATCGGGCGTACCTGCCTCCAGTCTTATGCTGGGTCCTTTATGGGTCAGGGAGCTTGTAGTGTAGGGAGGCCTCGCCCCTCCATATAAGTAGCTCCACCCGATCGAGAATTCCCATTTAAGGTTGGGGACCGCCTTATCGCATCCCCACTTGTAGTGAGATTAACAAGCCTCAAGCAAGGTTTGAGATTAGAAGTATGTTTCTTTTCCCACAGAAATGTGGATATGTAGAATAGTCTCCCAGATAAAGTGGTTAATGCTGTATCAATTAATCCACGTGAAAGAAATTGTTGGATGACTATCTGTTTGGGAACAGGATGAGTGCAGATAAAAAATAACTAAATGCTGCATGGAACATAATGATTCCTGAGCTGTTAGGTCCGTATATATTTCATGCCAAGGAAAGGAGCTGGTCAGAATGTATAGTGTAGGATGTGGGCTTAGGTCCACATTTTGGGGTTTTGCTTGATTTACCTTTTGGGGAGAACAGGGAGAAATTTTGTAGAACCTTTTCTCAGGGGATGATGTGTGGTGGGTAGAGTGCAACAGGGTGCATTGTACTTGGCCTCTAGAAGGATTAGGCTTGATAGGCTAAATGGACATTTCTTTTTGTTCCATGGTTTATATTCTTATCACCTCCTTCCAGGTCCTACCATGGCAGTCTGTAATAAGATAAGGAAGCACGGTGAGTAATCAACTTAAGTTGACTCTCACCTTCCATTGTTCCTCCCTCCATGAGGAGAACCTTCTTGGCTCTGCTCGCTACCTAGATGAGTTTGGCTGAAATTTTGGGACAACTCACGCACGGAATTGCTGCCAAGAAACTGAATTGTGCTCCAGCAAACAAGTGCATCAACTCACTACTATGGACAAAATGATTGGCTTACCATAAGGGGAAAGGCACTGTGAGCCATCTCAAATGTGTCCTCAAACGTGTAGGTGGGTTAAGCTGAGTATTTAAAAATCATTACACAGACTATGGCTTGATGGCACTGATAAGAGTGCTTGCTAATTGTGTGACAAAGTCATTGCCTATAAAATAGATTTATATAAACTATATCAATAGAAATACAGGGGGAGAAACCATTAATTATCAGGTCTGTAGGCTGTTATTTTCTGTGACACTCAATCACCACAAACATCCAGTGACTTTACATACACTCTTATTTACATAATAAGACAATAACATTAAATAAATTATCAATTGTGCTTTTGAGCACCGATTCTAATAGAAACTGGAAAATTCTGCAGCAAATGTATAAAGGTAAGGAGGTGGCTATATGAAGGGTTTGCTACAAGTTGGGTATATCATCTGTTTTCTCTTATAGTGAAGGAGTCACATCCAATGTGTCTTATATTGGACAAATGTAAGGAATCTTACAACACCAGGTTATAGTCCAACAAATTTATTTTAAAATCACAAGCTTTCGGAGATTATCTCCTTCGTCAGATGAATGAATGAAAAGGTTCTCAAATCTATGTTGGGACAGCATCACACCAATCAAAAGGTGTCGTTGTTATTCAAACAGGCCAGTCACGGAGAACAGCACGTCCCAGTACACTAGATATACATTGTGTCTATTACACAGGCAGGCAGAAAGAAACTCAAAATGGCAGAGAGAGAGAGAGAGAGAATTTTAAAAAACATATAATTTTTTTCCCCCTTTTTGCTGGTGGGGTTACGTGTAGCGTGACATGAACCCAAGATCCCGGTTGAGGCCGTCCTCATGGGTGCGGAACTTGGCTATCAACTTCTGCTCGACGATTTTGCGTTGTCGTGTGTCTCGAAGGCCGCCTTGGAGAACGCTTACCCGAAGATCGGTGGCTGAATGTCCTTGACTGCTAAAGTGTTCCCCGACTGGGAGGGAACCCAGTCGGGGAACACTTGCGCGGTGTCCGTTCATGGAGGCCGTGATACTGTGAGGTGCCACCGCACTTTCTGGCTCTCCTTCAGCTCACCACATTGAGATGGAATTTTGCTTTTCATTTTCAGTTTCCTCTCACGTTATATCTTCTTGAACATAAGCCTCCCCAATGAATACTGTCAGAACTGTCTTATCATTCAGCATTAAAGCAACCTGCAAAGACTGGATACAATTTCTTCAAAAAAAAGATTACGATTGATGCATAGGTGAAATTAACAGAAAATTAGAGACCATTTTCTTATATTTCACCTAAAACTTGAAAAAAACCAAAGCTGAAATGCTACTTAACCAATGATATGTACCAGATGGATTGTGTTGCCATCGCTTATTTGTATAGAGAATTACAGATAACTGGAAAAGCATTACATTACAAGATTGTACGTGTTTGCAATTGTGTTCCAAGCCAGTAGCACATCAAGGGGTTCAGATGGACTTGGAGTGCTTTACCAACCTCATCTTAATCCCAAGAGCTGTAACTGGCATGTAACACAATTTTATAGGTACTGTTCTATATTTTATATGTAGATGTACTGACTATTAAATTATATTTTAGCTTGGTAGACCCCAGAAATGTTGTTAAAAGCATTATGGAAACTGGGTATTAATTAAAAGAGAGATATTCTTTTATTTGGGGTGTGAATTTTTCTCTTGACTTTTCTAATACTTGATGAGTTGATAAAACTTTATTATTTGTTATGCATATGATTATTTTCAAAGTTTTGTCTAGTATGAAATTATGTTGCACTCTCTAAACTGGCTCCTCTAGTGTATTAGGTAGATGTATCAGGGCCAATTTTCTGTGATGTTCTTGGATGGTGGGAAGATTTTGTAGTGCAGTGTGCACCCACTGAGTAGCATATGCTCGACCCCAGTGAATCTTCCAGGGTCAACACTGATTATACATTTGCTGCACGCTCCTGGCATGTAATTCACCAATTACAGGGAGCTCATAGATTTGGAGTGGGACATTGTAGATCGCTGTAACTATTTAAAGCAGCTGTAACTGTCATTTAAAGGGCAAGGTAGTACTTCAAGCAAACCTTAGAAGAAAGATTCGGTTACTTGTTTGCAGTCCACAGACTTACAATCGATCACTGGCAAGACAGAGCGCCCAGATTTCCTGATAGATGCAAGAAGGATGCAGCAGCAGTTCTATTGCGGCATCAGAAGGGAGGAAAGGATGTCTGGCACTCCAGGGTACCCTCCCCATAAAAGGGTGGGACTTAACATCTGGCAAAATGTAGTGCAACGGATCAATGCGATTTGCACTGCCCTGATGGATTGGCACCAAATAAGAAAAATTTTCAGACCTGAAGGAATCAGCCATGATTAAGCTACCCACTTGTACCTTATACCAAGTAGATGGATAAAGTATGTATGTTACAAAGTGTTCCCACACATTGTTTACAGCCTCACATAAAGCACTTATGTTCCTATGAATGCTTACCATGCATGCCAAATGGAAGTAGGGTACCAACTCTGGCTGCAACCTATCACAGATATTCTTGGCACATTGTCATCTTAAAAAGATTCATACAACAAATTCTTCTAATAAAACTTGCTTGTGTGATGCAGTTCATGTACTCACATACAGGATGGGCCCTGGCATGGGTATCTGGGTGTCAATTTATATGTTCCTGACATTTCCAACATCTCAAAATCACTTGTCTATTTGTAATTATTTGTCCCTGAACACCTTTATAAATCCTTGTGATTAAGAGAATAAGACAGTGATAGTCTGTGAAGGTGACAGCTTCCTCCAATCTGAGGACTAGTACCATTTTTCTCATGCTTTTTCTTATCCTCTCACTCATTCATTGTAAGCCAGTAAACACTCAAGCACAACACCATGTCACACAGTATATTGTTATTTAAGCAATATTTGAAAGGGAAAAATGCAGCCAGCCTTTCTATATTTCTTCCTTTGATTTTTCTATAGATGTTCTCCAAGAAACAGTCACATATCCTACTGCCACCCAAGAAACCAACACCTCACAGCACCCTGCATTCCTCTCAGTAAGATTTGCAAGCACCAGCACAGATACACACATCCAGTGGATACAGTTAGTGAACTTGAAAAGGTAGCAGTGGGTGAGTCATAGTTTACAGGAAAGGGAGCACGTTGTGGCAGCAGAGGAGGACTAGGAACCTGCTGTCCAGATGGTATTTGAGAAATACAGTAGTGGAGTGAAACTGGGTAGCTGTGTCATGCTCCTGTTGCTATTCAGTTGGAAAGGACATGAAAATGCTGGCCATGCTGACTGATACATCAGTCACCTATTTGATATGTGTGTAGGCAGCACATTGGTTGATATTGCAGATGATCTTTATGGTAACCTGGAAGGAAGTGCACTCAGAAATATGAGGACAGTGATAACCTTGACTGCCACTGGAAGTTCCTATGTTGCAGATTGAATGCAAATGTCTTTACAACATATGGTACAGCTGTGCAACTGGCTCTATGCTGACCCAGAGTCTGTGGATGCATTTGTCCTTGGTCATCACACAAGTAGGTGTGCCAGGGCCTGCACATATAGTTGGTGGTATAATGGCGACTGCAAGAAGTTCAGTTCTGGTGCCTATTGTGCCCCCTGGCATGGCTTCTTTGCTTTTGTACCATTTCTATCATGAAATACTACCATTTGTGTACTTCAACAACAACTCCTATGATTAATATAAATTTTATGATCAACTGGCATGGGATTCTGTAGCGTGCATTTAGATGCTCCCTGAGCTGCGATGAAAGTTTTCATGTCCACTCTTCTATCACCATATTTGCCTGCTCTGCTCAACTTTTGTAAATGTTTCAAATGTGGTCAACTTCCTAGTGATTCTGCAGTCAATATTTAACTGTTTTTATTTCCACATAAACACTCGCCATGTGATCTGATGCCAAAAAAGGGAAGAAAACAGGACAAAAAACAAAACAAATTTTAAAAAGAGTAAACACTGAAAAATAACATTAAGAATGCTAAAAAGAAAAGAACAGTAAAAAGCCATTAAGAAAAAGAAAAGAAAAATATTCATTAAACAATCTTTGTCCCTTTAAGAGTTCCTTCGAGCATGGAACTTCTCTTTATATACACTCCAGATGGGTTCAGCACATAGCATGATTCCATCATGAATGACAGGAAATTGCACACAATCTGATTTACATACATTATCATCTTATTTAAATATTACACAAAAGCTCTTGCACAAAATATGCAAGGACAATCAATCAGATGTTAGGCCCGAATGGAAAACTGCATGTTGGGGTATTCCAGTGGTCTTTACACACCTAACTTGCACCAGCGGGAATGATCCTACTAGTTAGAAAATGTCAAACTCTCCAGTTTATAATACACTTGTATTACACAGGTGCACACACACACACAACTGCACTGGTTCATACATATTAATAAAATTAGGAATGTGGGTCCAAGATTTGAACCCTGAAATGCCGGATGTGAATTTTCACATTTCATCCTGATGTCTATGTGCTCACAATTTAAGAAGTTATTTTTGTTTTGTTGAAAGGTTAACATTTACCAAAGGACAATTATGATCTCCAGTTTGTCCATAACCCCTTGCACTCAACAATTATGGCAGACATCTCCTAATCTATTGAATAACATAGGATAAATATAGTGAATACTGATATTCCAGCCCACTCTGTCAGAGCTGCTTCAGTTACCAAGTCTACGAAGTTGAGAGTACAGCTCAATAAGATTCTTGCTTGATGTTCCAGCTCTAGTAATTTGCAGATGTTTCACTGGAGGTTCCTGGAATGACTCAGTTGGAGGCCAATCATCTCAGCCCCAGGACATTGCTGCAGGAGTTCCTCAGGGCAGTGTCCTAGGCCCAACCATCTTCAGCTGCTTCATCAATGACCTTCCCTCCAGGACAAAGCAGCCCGCTTGATTGGCACCCCATCCACCACTCTAAACATTCACTCCCTTCACCACCGGCGCACTGTGACTGCAGTGCGTACCATCCACAGGATGCACCGCAGCAACTCGCCAAGGCTTTTTCGACAGCACCTCCCAAACCTGCAACCTCTACCACCTAGAAGGACAAGGGCAGCAGGCACATGGGAACAACACCACCTGCATGTTCCCCTCCAAGTCACACACCATCCCGACTTGGAAATATATCGCCATTCCTTCATCGTCGCTGGGTCAAAATCCTGGAACTCCCTACCTAACAGCACTGTGGGAGAACCTTCACCACATGGACTGCAGCGGTTCATGGCGGCGGCTCACCACCACCTTCTCAAGGGCAATTAGGGATGGGCAATAAATGCTGGCCTCACCAGCGACGCCCACATCCCATGAACGAATAAAAAAAATAGTTGTACACATCAGGTAGGTCCCAGATTAGAACTCTGATCCATCCTGAGTTAGATGATCCCAGCTAGGGTATGCACTGGGGATACCACATTTGGCCTTAGTACCGCTAGATTAGGGAAGGGAAAATAGGCTAGAGTTCTTGCTCCTGTTATGCAGTGACCCCTGCTTGGTTGTGATGGCTCCACAGTCGAATAGTCTGCCAACAGACACTGCTGGTCCCACAGGTAAAGAACGGCCCCTTGAACAAGAAATCAGTGAGTCCAATGGAAGGGCAGAGGAGAAAGCTGATGAATAAAAAGGCAAAATAGCTTTTTTTGGAAGGCCCCGAGATATTCTTCTGTAAGTAGATATTTAGATAAGAAAGAAGAAATAACTTGCATTTCTATAGTGCCTTTCATGACTTCAGCATGTCCCAAAGTGCTTCACAGCCAATGAAATACTTTTGAAGTGTAGTCACTGTTTTAATGTAGGGTAACACAGCAGCCAATTTGCACACAGCAAGGTCCCACAAATAGCAGTGAGAGAAATAACCAGTTAATCTGTTTTTTAAAGTGATATTGGTTGAGGGATAATTATTGGCCAAGACACCAGGAGAACTCTTCTGCTCTTCTTCAAATAGTGCCATGGAATATTTTTACATCCACCTGAGTGCCTCAATTTAACATCTCATCTGGAAGACAGCGTCACTGACAGTGCAGCACTCCTTCAGTACTGCAGCCTAGATTATATGTTTAAGTCACAAAGTGAACCCACGACCTTCTAGCTCAGAGGTGAGACTGCTGCCAGCTAAGTCAGGAAAACATGGACATGTGATAAAAGTAGAGTTCCAGCATGCCTTGAATAGTTTCTGTATTTTCTATAATTTTATGCCCTAAAATGCTTTCTGGTTACCTGTTTTTTCTAAGTCCTTTCCCTTGGCACCTGAGGTAAGTAATATATTAAAGGCATTTACATCAGCAGAGCAGGCCACAAAGCCAGCCAGGTTGCCACAGTGATATCATTTGCTTGTATTTATAAGATAAATGCATCAAAAATTACCATGCCTTTGAAATGTAAGTGCTTGCAAACTTGTAAACACCATGAGAAGTGGAAAATCTCCCTCATATTCCTTGTAAATAAATCTGACTATTACTTTTAGCCTGAACAATAAAGTCTGACCTTGTGTTATTTTCTGCCTTTTGGAGCATACAGGAGTACATGGTTGGTAAACCATGTGGGTCTCTGATAATTAACACTGTGATAGAAAGAGTAGTTTTTAGTTCTGCACTACACTATCCATTATATGGTATCCAGAAGGTTGTAAGATTCAGATCTTCGGGGATGCCAGTCTGCTTATGGAAACTGCCTTTTGCTATGAATGCAAATAAAAAAATGTTGGGAGAAAGCCTGAATTGTAACAGGCCATATGAGACCTAAAAAGAAACACTGCAAATCCTGCAACTGTTGTGCTTTTCTGATATTTTGGGGTAAAATTTCCATAGTGGTCCTCCCAATCTCCTGCAGTAACTTCAGTGGGAGATCTGTTTATTTTGTTTCTCCAGGGGTTCCAGTCAAGTCAAGGCAACAAATTGGGAGAACCTCCTGTGGAAATGTTACTCCTTTGTCTTTATTTCAGATTACAAGTGTCCACGGCTTTCCTTTTTCTTTTTACTATTTGATTTCCTGCCACCAAGCTTCCTGCTATTTCTGCTCAGAAGAAGTTCTGTTTCTCTTTACATTGTGATTTTCATTTCCCTCTTGTGTTCTGATCAAGAGTTAAATCCTTCACCTTTCAGATACTGACCTTGTCATATTTCCAGAATTTTCTGTTTTTAAAATAAACATGCTACAAATTTATGAACCGAGTGACTAATGCTTTCCATTAATTACTTTGGGGAATTGTCATTCCTCACCCTCTCAATGTCATTCATTGTATTTCCATAATCCCACTGTCACTCACTCTTCTAGACAGCTTCCCTTTTTTCTTTCTTCTGGGAAACCCTGGAAACTTTCCAGTACCTCATCCAATAGGTCAAGAGAGAATTCTAGCTAAGTTGTGGTATTATCCTTGTTTTATCCTCTAGCTGTGTTGCAGTGCTGGATGACAATCTTCCAGCAGCAACTCAACAGTCAATATGCCTAGTGAGAAAGCTATATCCAACTGTCAGTAGTATTGTTTAAGTATTATTGTCCTTAATTTATAGTGGTGAGTGTGTGGCTCTGACAATAGTATTTAATTTCCTCTCCTATCCAGCATGATCTTTTGTACCTGCTTTTTCTGGTAGTTCTGCAGGTAAGAATCAAAACAAGA
This sequence comes from Heptranchias perlo, assembly GCF_035084215.1. Classification (NCBI taxonomy): domain Eukaryota; kingdom Metazoa; phylum Chordata; class Chondrichthyes; order Hexanchiformes; family Hexanchidae; genus Heptranchias; species Heptranchias perlo. The sequence continues at coordinate 46,512,954 of NC_090339.1, read as the reverse complement.
AAGATGTCTTTTTTCTGATAGGCTAGTCTTGAACTTCTCAACTCATACTTTATTGAATTCACAAGATAAATTCATATGTCAACGGCTATTTTTATTTCGTCCTTCCAAAACACCAACCCTACAGCCTTTCCATTACAGCATCCAACTACTTCTTAAATGAGTTCAGTGCCCTGACGTCAATAACCCTTCCTAGCAACCCATTTACTGATCCACTCTCAGTATAAAGAAATGGCTCCTGATCTCTGCTCTAAATTTGCTCTGGACATGTCTGAACTTGAACCCTCTTGACTTGCTGTCCTATCTTATCAGAAAATAATGTTTCGGTATTACTTTCTCTTTCATTAAATATATTGTATACCTCTATAAGGTCTTCTCTCAGATATCGCTTTTTGAGGCTGAAGAGCACTACCTTAGAAAAATGTTCCTCGTAACTCTTGCCTCTGACATTAGTGATCAGCCCCATAGTTTGCCTGTGCACAATCTCTGGGCCCTATATATTACAGTGATCAGAGGTGTGTATGCAGTACTCCAAGTGTGGTCTGATAAGAATACTGTTCAGCTTCAGCATGACTTCTGAGAATTTGAACTGAATTGATTTGGCAATATTACGCAGCAACCTTGTTTATTGTCATCACTCTGTTTAGACATGGTGAGTGATAAGCTAACTAACTCTTTTAGCTACGTCCTTGATCAAGTTCTATCCCACCTGTGGAGTACACGTGTCTCTTATTCTTACTTCTAATACACAATTCCAAATGTCCATATTGAATTTCATTTGCCACTTATCAGTCCAAGTGCAAATCATGTCGAGCTCTCTTTGCAAAATGTTACCTGACTCTTCCCCTCCCAAGCTTCATGTTATCTGTGAATTTAATTACCTTGCATTGAGACTGTAATTCCTGGTCAACAGGAACAGGTGAGGTCCCAACAAAGACCCCTGGGGCACCCTGCTTTTTATCTCCACCATTGTGATCTACCAACCCCTTATGATTATGCTCTATTCCTTTTACTTCCCTTTAGTTAGTTACTAATCTATTTCCATATTTTACCCTTTGATACCTGCTGAACTTAGTTTATAAAAGGAGTCTCTCATGCACTACATTATCAAATAGTTTTGAAAGTTTAGGTATATGGGGTGAATTTCTGTGGGGGTTCTCTTGCTCGTCTGCAGTAACTTTAGCGGTAGCACTGTGGAAACACTGATGCCGTTTTTCTGGGATTTCCATGGCTCTTCTGCTGAAGTTACAACCGTAACCCCCATCATGTTATATGGATTCCTCCCATCACCTTGGGATATCAGTTATGAGGTTGATCAGGCAAGATCTGTTTCTTCCAAAGTCTATCCTTTATTAAGTTATTTTCATACATGGCATTTTCCATTTTGCTTCTAATAACTGATTTGTTAGTTTTCTTATTATTGAGGTTAACAAGCCTGTAGTTGGCAGGTGTGACTCTGTTGAATATGGGAACTATATTTGCCTATACCCATTCTGTCAGAACCTCCCCAATGTTCACTCACTCAATATGACAGTCAGTGCTTCATAAATCTCCTCCTTAGTCTCCGAGTACCTTAGAGTATAGTTCATCCATCCTAGGTTATTCGTTTGTTTTCAACCCCTTCAGTCCCATATAGAAACTCTGCTTCACTAATGTCAAATCCTCAGGATGTATGTTTACTAACACTGGTTAAGTATTCCATTTTTAATACTTAAACAAATAATTCATCATTAAATCTAATGCAAGCCCGCTTCCCAGCCTTCAGACTCCGTACTATTTACTGCAGTAACAGACCAGAATCCCTGGCTACAAAAGCAGCTGTGCATGTTTACTTGCCTACGGGTAAATGGAAATTTTCAGGAATATAATAGACACGATTGCGTATTTCGTTAAAGGCTAAGTAAATAGTCAGGATATTTTCTTTCACAGGATTTTTAAAACCAGTCCTCGTTAGTTTTCTCACTGCATGTGGTATTTGACAAAAAGCTAAGCTGTACCTTTTAATTGGGAGGGGGTGTACTTCTACAGTCCCAGAAATGGGTTTATTGAGTGTTCAAGAAGGTGGACCCAAATAACCTCGACATATTATCAACACCATAAAAAAAAGTTCATAAATTAGTGGCATGTTAGATGCTGAAATTGTTGTCTAGCTGCTTTATTGCGAGATGCACGCAGTAAAATTACATTTTATACACAATTAAAAAATAATACAAGGCTGAACATTCAAACACAAAGCAGTGAACAATTTCACAAGTGCCGTGGGACTGTGAGGCTTGATTTTTTTTTTCCCCCAGTGAGATTTCTAGAAAAGCCCCCAAAAATAGGCTAGCCAAAAATCAATGGGACTTTACACGCCTGGATTCCACAAAGTAATTCAGATTCAGCCATCAAACCCCGAGATCTGTCCACAGTGCAGCATTTTTTCTAAACGGGTATATGAAAGCTCAGTGGGTTGATTATTTCCCCTCTCATTGACTCAGCTGACTTGGAAAAGGAATCTATGGGTAGAACATGAATGTTAATGAGTTCTTAATAATTGCAACTACAACTAATACTGCCTACGATTTTTCATGCCAGCATTTGCACGCAGGTCCATCTGACCAGACCTCACACCTACCCAGTCCAAGACGCCAGCACCGTCTGGTGTTGGATGTACTGGTTAGGATTCAGTGTCCTATGGGTCCATCTTGATGCTTTTTTTAAATATAACATTTTCAACTCCACCCAATTCTTATGTGTCCAACAAGAGCGTTGAAAAATAACCGACAATTGCTTCGCACCGCAATGGGATCATTCCAAACCTTAAAAATTGTCATTCTTATTTTAAACAACGTTTTTTTTTATTTTAAAGATATCCAACGGACTGGAATAGGACAAGACATTTATATTTACCTGCACGCTAGGTTCACCGTTAGTTCTTCCCTATAAATCGGTACTGTGCAGTTTTCTTTTGATTTTAAATGCAGCATTTGTTCTAACGCTGTCATCCTGGAAGACTTCGCAATACTGTAAAATGTAAAACGCCGGTGATCGTAGGATTCCAAATCGTTTAAAATTCACATGGCGATGGTGAATATGAACTTTTCCAGCGTTGAGATCTATCGTAAGACACCGTTTTTTTAACATATAGAAAATATTATTATATCCTACAGGTTCAGTTTCCTTGAAAAAGTGCAGGAGTGAAGGTTTGTTGTTCTCAGTCCCTCTCCATCAGATCCTGGTCGCGTTATTCTCCATCAAGATAGCAAAGCTATAAACTGGATTTCCATTCAGAACCTTCAATAAAAGCCAGCACAATGCGCCCATCTGAAAACCTGGCAGAAATATTTGGTTGAGCAGGATTTTCGATAGGTCAGTAACGTAGGTACGGTTCTGCATTGGTGTGACAGAGCCGTCAGTCAATCAGCCTTCGATAAGAACACGTACACGAGTCTGCCTGACACCAACTACATGCAACACACTGGAACAGTGACAGGTAAGTTACGAGGTTCTTTCCTTCGTTTCTCCTTTGTGTTGCCTTCTTTCTTTCACTTTCCTTTCCTCATCTCTTTCTCTTTTTTTTGTCTCTCCCCGACCTTTCATAGATGATTGTACCCAGCCTTTGGGCAGTGGGAGACGATACTGCAGGCTCCTATGCCTATGTGGTGCTGTGATATAGCTTGCAGGACATTTACACCGTGCAGCTTATGAGGATGTAATTTGTCGCTCTCAGCTCAGAATAGGCAAAATTCAGGACATGCACTGGACCAATTCCAAATGGTTATGCCATTACATACAATCACATAGAATGTGCAGCACAGAACCAGGCCATTCGGCCCAACAGGTCCATGCCGATGTTTATGCTCCACAGGAGCCTCCCCCTCCCTACTGCATCTAACCCTATCAGCAAATCATTCTATTCCTTTCTCCCTCATGTGTTTATCTAGCTTCCCCTTAAATGCATCTATGCTAGTCGCCTCAACTACTCCTTGTGGTCGCGAGTTCCACATTCTAACCACTCTCTGGGTAAAGAAGTTTCTCCTGAATTCCCTATTGGATTTATTAGTGACTATCTTATATTTATGGCCCCTAGTTCTGGTCTCCCCTGCAAGTGGAAACATCTTCTCTACATCTATTCTATCAGCCTAGTAATTTTTTTTTGCACCTTCTCCAGTGCCTCAATATCCTTTTTATAATATGGAGACCAGAACTATGCAGAGTATTCCAAGTGTGGTCTAACCAAGTTTATATACAAGGTTATCATAACTTCCCTGCTTTGCAATTCTATCCCTCTAGAAATGAACCCCAGTGCTTGGTTTACTTTTTCTATTGCCTTATTAACCTGTAGTGTTACTTTTAGTGATTTGTGTATCTGTACCCCCAGATCCCTCTGCTCATCTACCCCATTTAGACTCTTATTATCCAAGCAGTATGTGGCCCCCTTATTCTTCCTACCAAAATGTAATACCTCACACTTATAGAATAGAAATCATAGACAGGTTACAGCATGGAAGGAGGCCATTTGGCCCATCGAGTCCACGCCGACTCTAGACAAGACCAATCCGGCTAGTCCCACTCCCCTGCCCTTTCCCCGTAGCCCTGCAAATCTTTTCCTTTCAAGTACTTATCCAGTTCCCTTTTGAAGGCCATGATTGAATCTGCCGCCACCACCCCCTCAGGCAGTGCATTCCAGATCCTAACCACTCGCTGTGTAAAAAGTTTTTCCTCATGTCACCTTTGGTTCTATATCTATATTGAAATTCATTTGCCAATTACACACCCATTCTGCAAGTTTATTATTGTCTTCCTGTATTTTGCTGCAATCCTTCTCAGCATTAACGATACCCCCCAATTTGGTGTCACCCCCCCCCATTCTTAATCAATACATTACTGAACACAGGCCTGAAATTGGGAAGACTTGGGTTTTCAGCACACTCTCCAAAGAAAGAAAGTACTTCAATTTATATAGCACCTTTCACAACTTCAGGACATTCAAAAACACTTTACAGCCAATGAAGTACTTTTGAAGTATAGTCATTGTTGTGATGTAGGAAACGCAGCAGCCAATTTGTGCACAACAAAGCCCAATAAACAGCAATGAAATTAATGACCAGATCATCTGTTTTTAAGTGTTGGTTGAGGGATAAATGCTAGCCAGGACACAGGGAGAACTCTCCTGCTTTTCTTCAAATAGTGTCATGGGATCTTTTACATCCACGGGACTTGGTTTAATGTCTCATCTGAAAGATGGCACCTCCGAGAGGGCAATACTGAAGTGCCAGCCTAGATTATGTGCTCGAGTCTTTGGAGTGGGGCTTGAACCCATAACCTTCTGACTAAGGAGCAGGAGTACTTCCACCAAGCCAAGGCTGATACTGACAAAGTGTAGAATATACAGTCCTTTAGCATCACGTCTGGTAACCTGCCAATCCCACACACCATCTCAACATTATATACACGTGCTGGAAGGAAGGTAAAAATGAATGTGAGCCTAGATTAAAAGTGCGGTGGAGAGGGAGGGACCAGTTAATAATATATAAAAATGTAGACATGTTACAAATGAGGTCATACCAATTTCAGGACATAGTTCTTCAGCTTTCATATATGTGCTATAGAACTGTTCAGCCAACATAGGTTGGAGGTGGGGGGTGGGCGGGATATTGCTGCCCGTTAAGGGTAGCAGACAAAGCAGCCCGCTTGATTGGCACCCCATCCACTACCCTAAACATTCTCTCCTTTCACCACCGGCGCACAGTGGCTGCAGTGTGTATCATCCACAGGATGCACTGCAGCAACTCGCCAAGGCTTCTTCGACAGCACCTCCCAAACCCGCGACCTCTACCACCTAGAAGGACAAGGGCAGCAGGCACATGGGAACAACACCACCTGCACATTCCCCTCCAAGTCACACACCATCCCGACTTGGAAATATATCGCCGTTCCTTCATCGTCGCTGGGTCAAAATCCTGGAACTCCCTTCCTAACAGCACTGTGGGAGAACCTTCACCACATGGACTGCAGCGGTTCAAGAAGGCGGCTCACCACCACCTTCTCAAGGGCAATTAGGGATGGGCAATAAATGCCGGTCTCGCCAGCGACGCCCACATCCCATGAACGAATAAAAAAAAGTTGAATAGCGAAGATGCATGAATGGATGCATATTCTGGAGTTTTTTCGTGATAAGCTTTGGGAATCAGGGAGCCTTTATGCAGAACTTTCCTTTAGCAGATTAAATAAATTTGATAGAGTATACGATAGATTCACCCATGTACTTGGGTGAATCGAGAAAACGCAGGCAGTTGTTTGATCCACGTTTAGGAAAAACACAAACATTTTAGTGCCAGGATTGAGCTCTTCTGCTCTTTGCTAAATCAAGAATCCAATTTCAGTGTTGAATGCTTCAGCTGAATCAGCACTCCTTGTGCTGCATGATGGTTCATGTCATAATTGATCAACTCTTGAATGTAAAAAAACGATCATTAAAAGCAGACGGCAAAGGTTAGGAGGAGCATTTTCAGTGTAAGTACCCTTCTCCCACCAATCATGATTAAATGAAAAATCATTTCAACATTTCAATTTGAATTTGTTTTCCCAAATCATTGGTCTCTGTGGGGATAGGAGAAATTCAATTTAAAATTAAATATCTGCTGTAAGGTAAGAACTTTTCTAATTATTTTGCTTTACCAGAGAGAGAGAAAGAAAGGTACACTTACCTTCTCCTTTAGGTTTTACTTGTGGCTTTTTTTATTTATAATCATGCTGCAATTCTTATTTTCTGCTTTCTCACAAAATACTTCCAGTGTCTTGAATATTTTTTGTGGGTGGGCGAAATTCCCTTTGCACACTAGCTGTAGCAAAATCGTAAAGAATAGTTTTAAGGTATCAGAGGAAATCTTCTGTCGATATGATTTAAGTACACTGGCCAGCATGACACAGAGCTACACACAATCAGGAGCACCCCAGGTTTGATTCCCAATCTGTGCTGAGTTAGCTGATCTTTGAGGGTATGACATTTGGAGTGCTACAATTGGCCTCACCACTCTGGACTGGGGAGGGGGAAAATCGACCAAAGTTCCCACACCTGGGGGTCGATTTTAGGATGGTCGAGCGGGTGCGTTGGGGGCGGAGGGGCTCGTAAAATCGGGGAGTCCCGGAGCGGGTCCGGAGCCCAGCTCCAACCCGCCCACTTCTGGGTTCCCCAGTGACGCATTCGGGTGCGTGTGCAGCTCCCGCATGCGGGACTCCCACCGGCAATTAAAGCCGGCAGGATGACAATTTAAATACTTATTTACCTAGTTGAGATACTTGACAGACCTCATTGACAGGAGATTTTGGCAGGGGTGCAATTTTGAAGGATCCTCAGTGTGTTTCCCGAGCTGTGGGAAACACTTCCTGTTGGAGCAGACATGTTTCAGCCAGCAGCCAGTGGGAGATGCAAAGGATTATTTGACAGTTGGGGGGAATACCTCATTTATTGCAGCAGGGCACTCTGTCACTTCAGACAAAGCTTTGGCTGCAACACCTTTGTCTTTCCACTCAAAATTATTAATTTATACCCGAAACTCTGCTGTGCAAACACATTTACCTACTTTGCGGACCCCCTCAAACTCACACCGTCAGGATGGGGGGGCGTCATGGCTGCATTCATCACTTCACCCGAGGATGAGCAACATCACCAGCCTCGCCAGGCACGCCATCCACCTCCGCCACGTGGAGCTCCACAACCAAGTGCTGCGCCACAGGCACCTGCACAAAATAGTCATGCAACTACACATACACCCACTGTAGGGTGATCCAATGGGTGGCATCAAGTGTGGGTGTTCATGGAGAACCTCATGAAAGGGACTTATTGCACAAGCCAGTCCAGAATGGCCAAGACATGGCAGTAGTGGTGACAATGTAATATTTAATGTGAGTTGAACCAAAATCAAATATAAATAAAAAACATGACAAAACATCAAACACCCTTGTGCATCCCCTTTGTGCTCATGAAACCTTTGTCTTACGCTTCCTACTACTCATACGTGATGCATCCCCTGTGGCTGCAGCACAGGTAGTGGCAGGTTGGGTGAGGGTGACCATGAAAGAGATGCATCAGAGGGTGAGTATGAGACAGAGCCATGACATTGTATGAGGATTGGGTTGAGTAGTAGTGGTGGGATGAGTACTGGGGAGGTGAGTAAGTGCAGGTAAGTTGAGGATGAGGTTTGAGTGGGTGTGAGAAGTGATGTGATAGAGTAGATTTGGCAGTGCAGAAGGAGTTGTGGGATGGAGGCAGTGATGTGAAAGACGGAGTGTAGGAGAATGAGTAGGTGTGCTCACTTTGGCTGACCTAGTTAGGTCATTGAAGTGCTTCCTGCACTGTATCCAGGTGCGGTATATGTTGCTGGTGCTGCTAACCTCCTCTGCCACCTCGAACCAGGCCTTCTTGGTGGCAGAGGCAGACCACTTCCTCCCGCCCGCCGGGTAGAAGATCTCCCTCCTCCTCCTCACCCCATCCAGTAAGACCTGGAGTGAGGCATCATTAAATTTGGGAGCAACCTTTCCCCTGGGCTGCTCCATGCTGTAATTTTGGCTGTTTGCTGCAGGAGCAGCATTGGAGGAGTGCCCCTTTAAATAGGGCTCCTCCAGCTGACAGTCTGTGATGCGAGTGCGAAGTCCGCCCACTGCGCAGGTTTCCAACGGGAAACCCAGAAGCCAAGGTAAGTGGCTTCAATTCACTCGCGATTGCGTGGGGAACCCACCGATTTTACTGGGCAGGTTACCCACGCGCCCAGTCGGCACCCCGCTGCCAACCCGCCTCCCTGGTAATATCGGGGCCCTGATCCCTATTTAGTGACTCCTGAAAGGAAAATGTACTTGTATACATGTCAGCTGAGTATTAGGCATAGCACTGATTTCTCACCCCTACCACCCCTCTGCAACCCTAACCCCTCGCTTGAATAGTCCACCAACTCTCACTATCCAGGCTAACACATGAAGAATGACCACTTAGTCAAGGTGTGAGCAGGCTTCCCAGTACCCATGAAACTGTGTCTCAGTAAGTGTTTGCATCTTTAGGAGAGATTGGGATGAAATTGAGAGAAAAAACAGGTTCACACACAGGTGGGGGTGCACATACACAAATTGTTGAAGGCGGCAGGACAAGTTGAGAAGGCTGTTAAAAAAGCATATGGGATCCTGGGCTTTATTAATAGAGGCATAGAGTACAAAAGGAAGGAAGTCATGCTAAACCTTTATAAAACACTGGTTAGGCCTCAGCTGGAGTATTGTGTTCAATTCTGGGCACCACACTTTAGGAAGGATGTCAAGGCCTTAGAGAGAGTGCTGAAGAGATTTACCAGAATGGTGCCAGGGATGAGGGACTTCAGTTATGTGGAGAGACTGGAGAAACTGGGGTTCTTCTCCTTAGAACAGAGAAAGTTATGGGGAGATTTGATAGAGGTGTACAAAATCATGAACGGTTTTGACAGAGTAAACAAGGAGAAACTGTTTCCAGTGGCAGATGGGTCGGTAACCAGAGGACACAGATATAAGCTGATCGTCAAAAGAGCCAGAGGCGACATGAGTAAACATTTTTTTACGCAGCTTGTTGAAATGGTCTGGAATGCATTGCCTGAAAGCGTGGTGGAAGCAGATTCAATAGTAACTTTCAAAAGGGAATTGGATAAATACTTGAAGGGAAAAAATTTGCAGGGCTATGGGGAAAGAGCAGAGGAATGGGACTAATTGGATAGCTCTTTCAAAGAACTGGCACAGGCAGATGGGCTGAATGGCCTCCTCCTTTGCTGTACCTACTGTGATGCTATGATACTAGTCAATCATAGAGGCATCACAGAGTGGAACTCAATGTCGTTTGTAAACCTTGGTCGATCCAACTTTAACGTGACTGAAGGTAGGATATGTCTCTTCTCTGATGACTATTAGCAAGTGGTTTCTAACAATCTCAACTTCACTAACAGTGAGCAGCCCGAATATGAAATAAACCATCCCAATTAGAAGAGTACTCAGGGAGCATCTCAGCATCTCCACAGGCATTCTAAGCCCAGCCACGTCCCCTAAATGACCTCTTCTTGAATTTCTCTCTTCTACCTCTCGCACTAGTGGCAATTTGAAAGTTAAATCAACCTGAATTAAATGTAAGAAATTATTGGTACTTGAATATGCCCGTACACAGGGCACAGGCACAATATTTAATGATTATGTGTATTAGCCAGTGAGAAGTATAGTAACATTTTATTGTACCATATTGATTTGAATGTTTTGCACATTACTCTTCAGCTTCAGAGATTGTGTTCTAAACTATCGTTTTAATTTTTAACAATGTTGTACCGACCATCTATACCTGGAACAATTCAGGATGAATTTTCCCCCAGTATCAGATGGAATGACTTTGAGCTACTATCAGTGATACCTGGAGCTCAGCGAGGATAATATGCTCTGGATGCTAGTTACATTAACCTTGATCTACTTCATTTATACAATTTGTACAGGATAATTGGTTCCAGGTACAAAGGAAATTAATATTGAGCCACATTCTCTACAGCATAGTTCACAGGAAAGTGGGTCTGGTACAGGTTTTTTAAAAAATAAATTGTGTTCATCAAGGTGATGGATATTAGTGCTAGAGATTGGAATGCTTCTCATTTCAGGCACACAGCATTAGCATCAATCACCTCCAAGACAGCTATATCTTAGGTTAAATTCAGAGTAAAGCCTACTGTATGTTACCCCAACAAAGTTTCAGTCTCAGAAGAGCAACTCCTACTTTGAGATTTCCATTTCTTACACCAGCAATCCTTATGTGCTATCTGAATAAGATTGTCAATTTAAGACCAATTAATCCTGAATTTGCGTTTTGGACTAATGTCTACTAGGAACTTGATTGACATTGCCTAAACTCAATTCACATAGGATCCTTACAGCTGGGAGAGAAAGAGAGAGAGAAAGAGACTGTAATCCCCTCAGACTGGACTACTGGTACTACTGGCGCTCCAGAACTAGCCGCGCCTCTAGCCAAGCTGTTTCAGTACAGCTACAACACTGGCATCTACCCGACAATGTGGAAAATTGCCCAGGTATGTCCTGTCCACAGACAGCAGGACAAATCCAATCTGGCCAATTACCGCCCCATCAGCCCACTCTCAATCATCAAAGTGCTATCAAGCAGCACTTACTCACCAATAACCTGCTCACCGATGCTCAGTTTGGGTTCCACCAGGACCACTCGGCTCCAGACCTCGTTACAGCCTTGGTCCAAACATGGACAAAAGAGCTGAATTCCAGAGGTGAGGTGAGAGTGACTGCCCTTGACATCAAGGCAGCATTTGACCGAGTGTGGCACCAAGGAGCCCTAGTAAAATTGAAGTCAATGGGAATCAGGGGGAAAACTCTCCAGTGGCTGGAGTCATACCTAGCACTAAGGAAGATGGTAGTGGTTGTTGGAGGCCAATCATCTCAGCCCCAGGACATTGCTGCAGGAGTTCCTCAGGGCAGTGTCCTAGGCCCAACCATCTTCAGCTGCTTCATCAATGACCTTCCCTCCATCATAAGGTCAGAAATGGGGATGTTCGCTGATGATTGCACAGTATTCAGTTCTGTTCGCAACCCCTCAGATAATGAAGCAGTCCGTGCCCGCATGATATCTGTAACAGTTACCTCCAGTGCACTGGTAACGTTTTAAAGAGGGTTTCAGGGTCATTTTTTCCTGTATAGTTATCACATAGGCAATCTACATGCTTTGCTTAAAAACATAACCAGAGGGAGCAAGATAAAGCCAATTCTATAATAGATGCAGATAGGAAAGTAAAAATCCCAAGTTAACATCTTATAGTCCCTGTTAGTTTCTTTACTAATATATGTCTCTATAAAAGATACACATGTCTAATGAACATGGACATTACTGCAGTCTATTTTTCAAAGCCACCTGGAAGAAGTTATTTATCTTTCTATAATGGTCTGAATAAAAAGATCAAAGCACAGAAAACGGATACTGTTGATGTTGCAGTGCAAAGTATCCCTGGCCACCAACAAGGTAGCATTTTTGGAGCAGGTTGTTCCTGATTATTTCAGAGGCTGTGCTTGCCTGAAAGCTCCTTACTATAATAATAATGCCCCTCTAAGAGCTTTCCCATTGATAAAATGGGCCATGCAAGCATTCAAAGCATTTATTTTCTAACAAACCAATTTAAGGCTAATACAAACTTACCACATAAGATATTTAGAACTAATTAAAAAATAGATCTGAATTTCCACAGCTCTTAATAGTTCCCTTGGTGTCCTCTGTATGGATTTCCAAGATCCAACTAGCTGACTTGTTGCTTCGATATCAACAAACCAAAATTCTAGTTAGTATATGGGCTGAATGTCCTCCTTAGGCAGGATTCTTAATTCTGCTATCACAACTTAGATTATTGGAAGCTAATCAAGATAATGGTTACACTGACAACAAAATATTTATTTAATATAAAATGTTTAATTTTGATTATAATCTGAGAGTTATACTCATGATTCAGAACTGTCACTATCAAGGAACTGTTAGGAGTAGCATTCATGATCAGCAAGAGTCACAGATTGCAAACCAGTTTAAGAGTGATGTCCATCAAATCAAGCCATATTTTTTATTCAAGGTTGTTCAATTGTCACTCCTATGAGTCACAGTGTATGAGTGACTCCATCATCGTGATTAAACCAGTAGATAATACTGTTACTGCCATAAAGGATTACAAGATTTAAATTGTATTTTGACAGAAACTTATGCTGAAAACTGTCTGAAATCAAGTGAAGACAGATCTGTTAATTGAATGCTTTTGTCTATATATATATTGTCCAGCTCAATCATGCCATTGCTGGACTGGCACCACCCTATGTTGGAACTATTGTAGAACCTCCACTATCCAGGCTCCAATTTTTTGCCTTCCCAATTATCTGCCAAAATTTTCATACAAGACGTTGCTTCAATGCAGAGACACTAATGTCAATCTTCTCCTTCCTGACATAACGTCAAGCTCATAGCCCAGCAAATATTAAATTCTGTTTATTAGTGTATGCCTTGGATAGTACTAAATACCTGTAAGATCAAAGTTTGGGGATTCTCGTTATCAACCAGATTTACTTATCTGTCAAATTCAGTCATCCGTCAGGTTCCGTTCATTATAGTGGATAATGGAGCTTCCACTGGTCCCACTTAATCTTGTTCTGACTCTTTCTCTCCCCCATCTCTGCCACTGCCTCTCTATTTGTCTCATTTTGTTATGTAAAACTAAACATTTCATTATTTCTTCCTCACATCTTGTCAAAATTCCTTTGGCTCTGATCTCCCATTTGTGTCTGGTTTTGTTTTGCCTCTCTGGGATCTGTACGCTCTTTACATCTAGTTCTGTTCTGTCCTCTTCCCTCAGTCTCTGGCTCTGTTCCCTTTCTATCTCTGGCCTCGATCACCTCCTCTATCACTGGCCTATGTTCCCTTTAACTCTGATTTGCTTCTTCCTTTATCTCTGGCTTTACCCACCCTCTATCTTTGGCCTGTTTTCTGCTGTCTCTAGGCACTGCTCTCTAAATGTCTCTGGGGCCCTGTTCTCCCTCTACTTCTGTCTCTGTTTCTGCTTATCTCTGCGGCTCTGTTTCCTATTCCCCTATATCATCCAGCTCTCTGGTCACAAATTTTACAGGTAACATAAGTGAGAGGATAATTGAGATGAATAGTGTAGCAGGTAATAAGGATATATGTTGGATCATTACTAAGTGGTCCATGCACAATGAATTTATATTCAGTTGGAAGATTTAAAAAGGAAGAAAACAGGGATATAAGATTGATATCATAGTAGGACTGTGACAAAAATGTTCCAAGCAGGCCCTTACATGGACCTAAAATGGAAGTCCAAGATGATGGACTAAATGGCCATTTTTCTCATTCTTATTTGCTTATGTGGTATTTTAATACCAATTTTTTTAAATGAATAAACCCTAGGGGAAAAGTCAATGACTATGGTGAAGGATCGAAGATGAGGTGAATTAAGAAGCAGTAGGTAACTGATACTAAGCTTGGCTATTAATAGCCTGTAGATTCTATCCGGAAGGAAAGGCCACAGGTAGGAGCTGAGATCAGTGTCAGATGATTGTAAGATAAAATATGGCAGCCAGTGGATCAATCAAGTGTCGCAGATGACATAAACTGAGGAAGACAAACTTGAGCAGCTTATAAATGACAGCAGAATCAAAGATTAAATGAATTCCTTTCTCACGCTGTCAGCTATTTGATATTATTTGTAATACTGCTGGATCTCCATGGCATTGCTCACAGCATATTGGATAATAAAGACAGAAGCCTTATACCATGCAATACACAATGTATTATTCTACTGCTAAGGCCACAAGGTCTAATTGCTGTAAATAGATGCATTCTGGGGTCAATTAGACAATGATTGTTTCTGTTTCGACTAACAGTTGGTTTAAAATCCTTTCTCCCCAAGACCAGTAAAAACATCATGAAATGACTGGCTCTATTTTTTAGGACTATTATGCATCTGTAAGAAAGTGGGACAGTTTGAAGTGTAACATTTGAAATGTGATGGGCTCAAAACTTTTATATTTTTCTATATAGATTAGAGCATAATTTAAAAGAGAATTGGATAAATATTTGAAAAATATAAGAATATAAGGACAGCATAATAGTATTTGAGTAGATCGCTCTAGTTGGAGAGTTATCACTGATACAGACACAATGGGCTGAATCAGTTAACTGATCTGAGCCACAGCAACAATAGGAGTTTTACAATTGGTCTCAATGGCCCTGGGCATGGGAGGGGATAATCAGTCAGGGTTCTTGCGCTTGATTCACAAGGATGATCCCAGAACTGAAAGATTATAACAATCAGGAAAGACAAACAGGTTGGGGCTCTTTTCTCTAGAAAAGAGAAGGCTGAGAGGTGACCCAGTAGAGGTCTTTAAAATTATGAAGGGGTTTGATAGGGTAGACATAGAGAAGATGTTTCCACTTGCGGAGGCATCCAAAACTAGGGTCACACATATAAGATAGTCATTAATAAATCCAATAAGGAACTCAGGAGAAACTTCTTTACCCAGAGAATGGTTAGAATGTGGAACTTGCTACCATGTGGAGTAGTTGAGGCAAATAGCATAGATGAATTTAAAGGAAAGCTAGATAAGTACATGAGGGAAAAAGAAATAGAAGGATATGCAGATAGTGTTAGATGATGCAGAGTGGGAGGAGGCTTGTGTGGAGTATAAATGTTGGCATAGACCTTTTGGGCCGAATGGCCTATTTCTGTGCTATAAATTCTATGTAATTCTATGATCACTATTCCTGCTGAAAAGTCCAGGCATATGGACATTGGGTGATGACAGTCAGCACTGGGCTCAGCTGTGATGTCTTCCAAATAGATTAGCTTGGCAACTCACTTTCCTAGCTTACACATGGCTTGAAACTGTGCCCCAGTATGAGTCAGCACCTTCAGGAGAAGAGCAAAGGGGGAAAAGAGGGAGTACGCCTTGAATTTTTGTAGGCTTTACTTATTTTTAAACAACATGTCTGATTCCTCCTGAGTCGAATCGAAATTGCAGTCTCAACATAAACTGAAAATTGAGGGCATTGTTATATTTACTGGTATGTTTCCCAAATGCTCTTTGTTGTTGATTTACAATTGTAAGGCAGGTCTTTAATGATGTTTTTGCTCTTTGAGGAAGAAACCTTTGAGGTTTGAAGGACTTGTATGTCTGGTTGTAATATATGTAACCCGAACAAAAGCCCCTTATAGCTGGCACAAAGCTTAAAGGATATCACTTCTTTCTAAAAAGAAGGCTGATGCAGCTGGGAGTTCTGCAATTTGGTTTCTCTTATCAGACTAAAGTAGAGTACCAGCAGTGGCAAAGAATTTAAAAAGAAACAGCCATGATATTTTATATAGATTGAAAGAAAGTCTGTGAGTACTGATAATTTGAAATAAAATTAGAAAATTCTGGAAATGCACAGTAAATCAGTCAGCATCTGAGAGAGAAAAGATACATTAACATGACCCTTCAATAGAACTCAGTTTGTGTGTTCCAGAGAAAAATTGTTTTGACTTGCAACACAGACCACAAATGAACACAGATACATATAATCTGACACGCACCATACACAATCTCTCTCACAGCATGTTAATTGTATGATTTATATCAATTAGTGTTAATTGTATTCAGGTGGTGGGTATCAATTGGGGACTCTCTTGTATCCTTTTAGCTAGGGTGTGGTGTGTGGGTAAGTGGAATCTCTGTGAATAAAGGCTTGAAAGCAACTAAAGACCAGGCTCTAGTATTCTATCCTTCACCACATGGCTATCCAATTTTAACACAGCACACAATCTGACTCACACATAATCTGACACGCACCATCACAATCTCTCTCACACGTGCACAATCTGTCACGCACCATACAAAATCTCTCTCATACGCACACAATCTGACGCACACATAATCTGACACACATCTTACACAATCTCCATCATACGCACACAATCTGAGACACATCATCTGACACACACCATTACAATCTATCTCTCACGCACATAATCTGACACACATATAACCTGTCACACACCATACAAAATCTCTCTCATACGCACACAATCTGACACACACATAATCTAACACACATTAGACACAATCTCCATCACACTCACACAATCTGAGACATACATAATCTCACATGCACCATTGCAATGTCTCTCACACATACATGTACATAATCATACCTGTGATCACACACACACACACACACACAAGCACACTTGCATACAAAATGGAAGTGCTGTCATTCTGAGGACCTGAGCAAAGGTTTTTGTGCAGTTTTTCCTCAGGCTGATTCTGGATTCATCATTTGCCTAAAATAAAAGCTTTCAATTTCCAGTTTCTTTCAAAGTTTTTGGGGGAATAAACAAAGTAACTCTCAAATCCTCACACAAAGATGGGACACTACGCTTCAACTCCTGTTGATGCACAGATTGCTTGCTGGAAAATTCAGCAAACTGCACATGCTCAGAATGCACAGATGGGATTGAAAGCTCTCTTTTAACTGGTGTGAAGTAAAAACTCCAGATGTAGCCCAGGTTTTTGAGACAGGCTGAGACCGTCTACTAAAAACTTCAATGAAAGCATCTAGAACTAGAGGGCATAGTCGCAGGATAGGGGGTCAGCCATTTAAGACTGAGATGAGGAGGAATTTCTTAACTCAGAGGGTTGTGAATGTTTGGAATTCTCTACCCCAGCGGGCTGTGGAGTCATTGAGTATATTCAAGACTGAGATAGATAAATTTTTGGACTCTAGGGGAATCAAGGGATATGGGGATCAGGCAGGAAAGTGGAGTTGAGATCGAAGATCAGCCATGATCTGAGTGAATGGCAGAGCAGGCTCGAGGGGCCGTATGGCCTACTCCTGCTCCTACTTCTTATATTCTTAATGTTCTTAAATTAAAAGACTATATTTAAAATCAGGCCCTATGTCTCTATTAATAAAGCCCAGGATCCTAGATACTTTTTTAACAACTTTTTCAGCTTGCGTTTTCAGCTTGTCCTGCCACCTTCAACGATTTATGTATGTGCACCCCCAGATCTCTCCGTTCCTGTACCCTCTTTAAAATTGTACCATTTAGTTTATATTGCCTCTCCTCATTCTTCCTACCAGAATCTTCTCTGCGTTAAATTTCATCTGCCATGTGTCTGCCCATTTCACCAGTCTGTCTATGTCCTCCTGATGTCTGTTACTATCCTCCACATGTTTACTACATTTCCCAGTTTCGTGTCATCTGCAAACTTTGAAATAATACCCTATATAACAAAATCCAAGTCATTAATATACATCAAAAAGAGCAGTGGTCCTAATACTGACATCTGGGGAACACCACTGTATACTTCCCTGCAGTCTGAAACACAATGGTTTACCACTTCTCTCTGCTTTCTGTCCCTTAGCCAATTTTGTATTCACGCTGCCACTGCCTCTTTAATCCCACGGGCTTTAATTTTTCTAACAAGTCTATTATGTGATACTTTATCAAATGACTTTTGAAAGTCCACATAGACAACATAACAACACTACCCTCATCAACCCTCTCCGTTACTTCATCAAAGAACTCAATCAAGTTAGTCAAACACGATTTTCCTTTACCAAATCCATGCTGACTTATTTATTAGCCCATACTTTTCCAAGTGTCAATTCATTTGTCCTGGATTATTGTCTCTAAAAGTTTTCCCACCACCGACGTTAGGCTGACTGACCTGTAATTGTCGGGTTTATTCCTCTCCCCTTTTTTGAACAGGGGTGTAACATTTGCAATCCTCCAGTCCTCCAGCACCGACCCCATATCTAAGGATGATTGGAAGATTATGGTCAGAGCCTCCGCAATTTCCACCCTTATTTCCCTCAGTAACTTAGGATGCATCCCATCTGGACAGGGTAACTTTTCTACTTTGAGTATTGCCAATCTTTTAAGTACCTCCTCTTTATCTATTTTTATCCTAACCAATATCGCTACTACCTCCTCCTTTACTGCTACAATGGCAGCATCGTCTTCTCTAGTGAAGACGGATGCGAAGTATTCACTTAGTGCCTCAGCCATGCCCTCTGCCTCCACAAGAAGATCGCCTTTTTTGTCCCTCATTGGTCCCACCCATCTTTTGACTAACCTTTTACTATTTATATGTCTATAAAAGACTTTTGGATTCTCATTTATGTTAGCTGCTAATCTATTCTCATATTCTCTCTTTGCCCCTCTTATTCCCTTTTTTAAATCACCTCTGTACTTTCTGTATTCAGCCTGGTTCTCTACTGTATTATGAACCTTATATTCATCATAAGACATCATTTTCTGTTTCATTTTAATCTCTATACCTTTAGTCTTTAGTCATCCAGAGTACTTTAGTTTTGGATGCCCTTCCTTTCCCCCTCTTTAAGTTCCTCTTTAAGACTGACTTTCAACTTGTTTGAACAATTCAGAAGTGTAATAGCAAACTGTGGATGAATGACTTATCAATTTGGTTGGATGGCTTTTTAGAGCCACTGAAATATTTTTTGATATTTTCATGTCTAGAATGGATAGTGTAATTGTAGTGCAGTTAACGTTTTAAAGTATTGGTGATATATCTTTGGTAATAGGCTGATTTAGAAGTGGACCCTAGTTATGAGAACAGTTGTATAAATAGATCGCCCAGCATGTTGTGACCCTTTTCTTTGCTTTCTATATTGGGTGATATAATAACAGCGTACAGTGGAGTCAACTATCGCTAGGACAAATATTTCTCTCATTGGATCCTGCTCATTGTGGGACTGCAGAATTTATGCTTGGGCATCAACTATCAATTCACAGATTTCCCATAAACTGATGTATGATCCAGCAGATCGGACTCAGTAAGTGATGGTTAATGGTACATATGGAGAGTATTTAAAGATGGGAGCCTGGAAATTCTGGTCAGGCCCTTCTGCCGCAGGAAGTGCAGTGAAGCAGGACTACAACTCACCAGTCTGCCCTGGTGCTGACCCCAACTCAAATACTAGGGATGGGATCATTACCATAAAAGGGGTGGACATCTAAGCCATTTACAGTGCTCCATGGATGCCTGTCCCACAACATGGAGGGTGGGGGTGGGGAGGCGTGAGGGAGGTGGAGCGTCTGTTATTTTGGAGCAAAGCTTGCTGCTTCATCTTGGCGTCTTGGGAATGGGAGGTGTGAGCTCTGGCCGAACTGGCCAAGGAAAAACTTACCTCTCCTTAAATGATCCTTGGATTAGTTCCCGCTTTCCTAACGGTAATCAATTGCTGAGATTGATTGCCACTGTGAAATACTTGCACCTGTCGTGCAATAAGATGCCTGCATTATACAGGCATACGATACATTGGCCATTCATTAGGCAGAACCTTTGGGATTTCCTGTCTTGCCTTTTGGAGTGATGTTATGAAGGGAGGAGATGGGGCAGAAAAAGTGTCTGGCTCCCTCCTGTTGAAATTCCACATTGGGTGCAGAATGGGGTGTATACCCGAAGGAACAAGGTTCTGCCTAAAATCTCTCCCCCGCATCATTTACACAATTTCTGCATCAAGAAATGGTTGAACTTTTTTGGTGTTCTACACATGTTACATACACTTATGCAGTGTCATTTGAATTACTTTCACTGTACTGGGAGTTTGCATGGGATAATAAAAATTTTACTTGGGGATCCAAGGATAGATTAAAAAAAAGAAGCATTTATATTGCACCTCATCCAAAATGCCTCAAAGTGCTTCATGTACAATTAGTTCATCTGAAGTGTAGTGGCTGTTATCACGTAGGCAGCACCCAGAAACAGCAATCAGATGAATGACCAGTTAATATGTTCTTGGTGGTATATGGTTGAGAGAGGAATATTGGCCAGGAGACTTGGAAAATTGCCTGCACTTGTTTGAAATGGCGCCACGAGATCTTTTAATGTCTAATCACATTAAGAACAGTATGCCAGACACTCCACAGTGCTTACAGTCTCCTGTTTAATCCCCACATCATAAGAGTAGGTACTCATTCTGTCCACTTTGGAAGGATGAAAGACTGAGTGAGCCCTGCCAACATTCGACTGCAGGACCTTTTGACTTTGAGCTCAGTACTCAGCTGACTGCACTACCCGCTCAAAACAGGATGATATCTTCATAGTCACAAATCAAATTACAACCTATAAATGGCAAAACTGAAAAGAAAAAGAATTTAAACAAAGATTCCTGTTATAAATTTTGGGTCTGCAACAGACAATTCTTCAGGTTCAGCATCACCAGTCTTTCTCATAAGCAGATCCCACGCTACGTACAATCTGAAGAGTACTTTTACTGCCCAATATCTAGTTACATGATGGTGACCCAGGGCCATAACAATAAGATTCCTCGTTGTACAAACTGGATACTGTGATCTCACATACTCCATCTACATTTCTACTGTCTTCTGGAAGGTGAATGGATAAACATAGCAACATCATAACATAAATTAACCAAAAATTCCTTCCTAGGCAAAATATGCGAAATCTCAAACAGTGATTGCTCTGTACCTGATCTCCTGGCAATCTTTTTGAATTTTGGATTCTTCAGAAACAGTTAAAGTAAAATAGTCACTAATAAATCCAATAGAGAATTCAGGAGAAACTTCTTTACCCAAAGGGTGATAAGAATGTGGGACGCACTACCACAAGGAGTAGTTGAGGCAAATAGCATAGAAACAATTAAGAGTAAGCTCGATAAGCACATGAGGGAGAAAGGAATAGAAGGGTATCCTGATAGGGTTAGATGAAGTAGGGAGGGGGGAGGCTCGTGTGGAGCATAAACACCAACGTGGACCAGTTGGGCCGAATGGCCTGTTTCTGTGCTGTAGTTTTAATGTAACTCAATGTAATTTACACAGCAGGTCAGTCAGTATCTGGGGGCTGATCCAAAATGTTAACTTTTCCTTTCTCTCCACAGATGCTAACTGACCTGTGTGTTTCCAGCATTTTCAGTTTTTGTTTCAGAATTCCAGCATTTGCAGTATTTTGCTTTTCACCTAATGTAATTTAATCCCCTCTGTCTACTGGCTCTAAGGGGTCGATTTTGCAATAGCGGTGGTTTGGCAGCGGAGGGGTGAAGGTGCACGTGGCATACCCGCATGAACAAAACTTACCGTTTCCGACGCGATCACATGTTGATTGCTGATGATTAACACCCTCTCTGTGTTTCGCGCCCAGCAGCCAGCCTGATTGACAGGCTAGCTGCCGTAGGAGCTGCAATGCAAGGAGGGGGAGAGAAAGACAGAGAGCGAGACGTCATCTGGCACTGGAATGTAAGACCGGGGTGGTGGGGGAGAGTGGAAGATGTGGGGGGAGAATGAAAGATCAGTGGGGGGAGAGGGGAAGATCAGGGGGAAGAGGGGAAGATCAGGGTGAGGGGAAGATCGGGGGTGAAGAGGAGGACATCGGAGGAGGGGAGAGTGGATGATCGGAGGGGAAGAGGGGAAGATCGGGGGGTGAGGAGAAAATCAGGAGGACATCGGTGGGGGGTGAAGAGGGGAACATCGAGAGGTACATTTGGCTCTTTAACTGTCATCCTGCCGGCTTTAATTGCCGGCGGGACTTCTGGTTTCGGGTCACCCGCGCGCACACAGTGGATCCCTGGGAAACTCGGAAGTCGGCTTCCGAACCCGAATGGGATTTCCATGATTTTTGGAGCCCCCCCGCCCCCAACGCACCCGCAATTTACCCCTAAAATTGAGCCCTAAGGGTCCAACATGAAAGTCATTTGGCCAGTCTCAATCCAGTTTCTAGTACGTAAGGGCCTACAATAACCTGCCCTTAATTTGGTACTAATTCACAATCTCACTGAGAGTGGCAACAGGATAGCTCCTGTGAAAATTGGAAAAAATGTCAAATTGGTGCAGTAGGGGATACTTTTCTGAGATTATGACTGAGGCTCATTGTTGGAGCCTAGTAGAGAGACCTCTTCTCTATCGGATTGTATTATACCTGACCTGGGAGTGCTTGACACTGACACTGGATGCCTATAATGGAAAGAATTTCATTCCCCAGCACTAGCATCCCTCACTTTGATGAGCATAAAATACAATAAAAGTGATTTGTTATTTGGGCTGACATTAAACGATAAATTATATTTTTGGTGCCGTTCCACACTTACGTTTATGTTACTTTGCTGGAGTTAATCAGCTAATGCCCTGCTCTCTTGAACGGCAGTGGAAAATGGAATTGTGTCACTTCAACCATTCTTGTACACTGAGTGATAATGAGTGATAATAATCAGTTGAGAAACATCATATTCTTTTTACTTTTTCCTTTTCAAAACACCTTCAGGAACCCATTCAGTAAATTCATCTGGGAAATGAGCAGACTGTGAAGAGGGATTTGCTGCTACTTTTTACAATTTAACTGCATTTATCTATCATGAGAGGGGAATAATGCCAACTGCATAATAAATGTCAAGCAATAGCTTTAAGAGATTTGCACTTTAGGCTAATGGAGAATAACATTTAAAAATTGCATTTAAACCCACTAGGGAAGTTTTTTTTTGACATGTGATGAACATCTCCATAAAATTTTCTTTATGTCTCACGGAGATTCAAGTATAACAATTGGTCTTCAGTCCAAAGCGCCTGTGAAGTGCTCACTCCCAAGGTGCAAAAGGGAGGAAAAGGGGGCAGAGACTTGTAACACTAGGTATCTTTCCTCCTTCATGATGCCCTAGGATTTCTGGGACTTCCTCCAAATGGGGTTGGTGGAGTGTCCATGCCTACAATAAGCACAGACAAAAGGCAGGCATAGTAATGCGGTGGGAGGGGGTATTTCCAGTTCTCATGCCTCAGTTTCCTCAAAGTTTTCCAGAAGGGTCTCAAATACAGGGGCACCAGATCAACTTGGCATATGCCCTGTGCCTGGCTTGCCATAGATGGGAAGACCAGAGGGAGGCAGAGAGCAACTAGAAGTCCTCTAAGCCAAGGGCCATTCCCACTGGTGCAGGCTTGAGGTCTCCTACAACGGCTGTATTCCCAACCCCGTTTCTAAGCACAAGACCCTGCCACGGGATGGGCCTCCACCAGGGGTAATGGGGGGGGGGGGGCATGATAATGACCTGAACCCAGAATTACAGGTGGGCTCAGGCCATTGCACATTGAACACACTTCGGGTGTGCTTTGCCTGCCTGCCACTCAGACACTGAGGGGAGGTGGGGGGGGAATAATCAGCATTTATTTTCCTCCATTCCCTAATGTTTGTGGGCAACACATTTTATATGCATGACATTTTACTAATATCAGCAATGAAGGAAAATTCTGCCCCATCAAATCATAATTGGGAAAATGTTTAAAAGAAATATGTTTCACAGTGACATCATAGATCCATACCGCATTTCACCCCTCAATATAGTTTATATTTAAAATTCATATTTACATCCATCTTTTTAAATTCCTTACCTACTGTATAGTATAAATAGAATGCATGATGAAGAAACAAGGCATACGATCCACGCTCCGATGCTTTTAGCAGAGAGCATGGTTTGGAGAATTGAGCCTACAATATTGCAGCCCTATCGCCGACCCATGTTCCCTTCAAACACAGATTCCCTACTGGGAGCATAAGATTGTAAAATTAACCCTACGGTCTACACCCAAGTTTGGCATTAACAATAACTCCCTTGCAACTGTGCAAGTCCATCCCGGAATGGAATCTTTATTCCACGATTCCTTCTTAATATCCTTTATTTATATAATATAATATATGTAGCGTCCATACCAGTGTTTTGTTATTGGTTTTTTGAGGGTATACATTCATACATGAAGCCATTGTACATCTTGATGACATGCTGCACATAGAAATACACAGATAAATTGAAGTTTTTTGATATTGCTGTGCTTGCACTGAAAGCAATATCGGTTACAGGTTGAAGCAAGTTGCTTCTTTTTGACCCGTGGGCCCATTCAGCACAACTACCACATGTGAAACAAGCCTGCAAGAGCAACTTGACTATATTTAGCCAAGAATAGTGAACTGATCACTTGTAGGTAGGACCTCTTGTTCCCCAATTGAGCAATACCAGTGTTTTGTACTTAATGGTTTATGCTTCCGAAGAGTGACTGCTAGAATGTTTTCTGATACATTAGCATGGCAAACATGTCAGAAGCATTGATGTGAATTGCTATCACACATTGCCAAACCTCAACTAAACAATAAAAGTGGCATTACACTAGCAAAGCAAAATTAAAATATTTCACAAATGCTTCAAATAGTGTAAAAGAATATGTGGCGATCATAAGTTGTGTCTGTCACCACTCCTTGGTTTATTTTCTGCAAACCATATGTATTTCATATGTTCCATTCATACTTAATACCATATCTCTTGAAAACTGACATTTTTATTACATTCGATGCAGTCAGAATATTCAAGCATGAGACATTAATGTAGCAAATCTTTTCACACAGTATAGGAAAATTGAATTCCTTTTTCTGACAGTGAGGGAAATGAAGATCTTCTACAACATTTTGAGGAAAGTGAAGACCTTCTAAGTTCCTGTGTGAATTTACAGATGGAAAAAGTGACAAAACACCAAAGGTAACAGTGAGGATATAGTGCCCAGCCTACAGTTTCAGCATGTGTTCAGCACACACAAAAAGAAAGAACTTGTATTTATATAGTGCCTTTCAAATCCTCAAAATGTCCCAAATTGTTTGCAACCAATTTATTACTTTTGAAATGTATTCACTGTTATATAGGCAAAGTACTGGTGAGACATGAAATTGGAGACATTTATTACCTGCAACCTTTGGGATATCCAACATCTTTCATTGAAATTTATACAAAATTGTTTAATTTGAACTGACTCCGGCAAATGATCACCATGACCATTGGGATTACTTTGGGATCTATTTGATAATGTTCAGACTGTCACACTAGCTATCAATTTAGATTCCTTTCCACTAATGATTCCAGATCTATGTCCTCTGCTAAAACAGATACTAGTAAATGAAATTACTTTATAATGTCCGGACACAAGGAAGCCATTATGTCATGATGCATGTGCCTTTCTGTCAAGCTTGACAACGGGATCATTATCCAGCTTTTGAGTTGGAGTATTTCAGCTGCCTTTTCTGAATAGAATCAAACACTCACATGCAAGCTGTCTTGGACAGTAGATTCAATTCAAACTCAGTCTGATTACCTCCAATTTTATGTCCCACTCACTGATTTTAAAGCTCCTATCATATTTGTTTTCTTGCTAGCAAGCAGGAAGATAAACATTAGCACATAGTCTGGTGTCATGACATCTACATGCAGTGTCAAAGTAATTGCAGTTGTTTCCATGGAAACCCAGTGGTATACACATATCGCAGCTAGCAGCATACATTCATCTTAAGAAATTCTAGAGGGCTAGGAAATCGTCAGAAAAATGTAAAGGTCACTTCCAAAATGACCTACCAGAATAAAACCCCAACATAAAGCTCCACGGCATCCTTGTTTTAGTTTGATAGAGGGACAACCTCAGTTCCCCACGTTGGGTCCATTTTAAGGTAAAGTTCTCTTTAACATGGCTTCAATCATCCTCAACAGATTGAGTAGGGAGTGGGAATGGAACTACCACCTCTATGTTTCAGCATTTGGTTTCAAATGACTGTGAATAGTTCAGTATCCTAGAAATGATCCAAAGGATGATAGTTCATAGTTCAGGGTGTGAAATTCTTCTTTAACTAAGCTTCCTCATAAACTGCTCCCTTCCTCTGCTTCCTCTGTTCCAGATGGTTTCTTTGGGTCATGCAGCACTCTTGGATCTTCAGTGCTGGACAGTGGCAAGGCAACTAGTGTGTTTGTGCTCCTACATGGGTTGTTACTGAATGGAAGGACACAGATTCATGCTTGAGATTTCCACTTATACTTAGTCTCCAGTTGATGCTGCAATTTCAGGAAGAGGCAGCACATTAAAGCCATCTACTTTGTCACAGAGAGGAAGGGAAAAGAGAATAACAATTTTTGGTAGGCCACTCTCGGGGACCTGCCAACAACTGGATCAAGAGCAGTACTGGCAGAAACAAAGAGACAGGTTATCTGCCTGCCTCCTCTCTCAGTTGGGGAAAAATATGTGCTTTAGAGACACTTAAATGGAGAGAACAAAATAACTTCAAATAAAGGGCATGACAGATATATAACTGCAAAACTTATGATAGAACATTTAAAATATTTCATTGGCCATACTACAGCCAAAATTGGATAGCATCACAATTAAAATCATACAGATATAATTTTTTTTTAATTGCAAATGATTTGATACAATACAATACAAGATCTGAGCTGCCAAGATTATGTGTTGTTCCATTATTTCGTCCAATGTTTTGACAATGTGAGCCCATCAAGCTTTCAAAGGCCCAATGCCATTTATTAGTATAGTTTTTTCACCACTGACAATACTCCTAATTTGAATAAGATTTGGAAACCGACTGTGAGGAGGCAGTAAAGCTGCCTTCGTCTGCATGTGGGGATATAGCTGGCTGATTGCCCAGAGTTCATTTGCTGATAAAGTTCTTCAGTGTTTTGCATTTCTGAAATGCAAAATACTTTCTAAGGATTTAAAGCTAAGAAATGATCCACGGTTATTTACATAGTTCACACCACTTTTATGGGCCTCAATGGCAGTTGCGGAGGTAAAAGAACACCAGCTATTGGCCTCCAGCATGGTTCTCTTTCCAAAACTTTACATTCTGGCAAAGATAATTGAGTGCACTGCTACGAACACAAATTTGTTGGAACTGCTATTGAGGCCCATAAGAATGGTATGCACTATGTAAATAACTGTGCATCATTATTTTTGCCTTATTTTAGTCCTTGTGTATTTTACTGACTTCTTGCGATGCTCCAAATAAAAACTTATCTATACCGATTTTTTCTAAACTTACCTGGGTTAATTGGAGTTCAGATTTCTCCCCCTGATTTTTTCCCAGTTTTTGATGCTACACATAGAACCTGAAATACATCTGAAAAAATTAGGTTTTTAGATTGGCAAAAAATGACTTTAGTGATTCTTAACAATACCCTAGGAAGCCCGCACTTCAACTAGTATGTTTATTTTTGGCCACCATGTCAAGAAAAAGGACTTGTATTAGAAAGGGCACAGAAAGGACCACCAAGGCTGATGGATGAGTTATGAGGAAAGATTAGATAAACTTATGCTTTACACTTTAGAAAGAAGGCAGTTGATCAAGGACCTCATTAAAATGCAGTATATAAGATACACCAAGAAAGAAAGATCATGGGACATAAATGGAAATGAGTGAAAAATAAAATTAGGGCAGCAGGAAAAATGGGTGCTAAATTGGGCCGTGCAGCGCCCGTTGTTTTGGCGCTACACAGCCTCTCTGACATCCAAGATGGCGTCTTGGATGTGCACGCACGTTTCCAGCATGACGTGCGCGGATGCCATCTTGTTATAGGAGTTAGTGCAGGCGCAGATAACAAACGCTGCATTCACGTAAAGTAGGGAGAAAAGGACTTCAGACTTCAGACAGCGTGCAATGCTGATTTAAAGTGATAACACTCAACTCAACGCACAGTCTTAACCCTGACCATCTGAACACAACTTAGAGTGCCCGGAGGAACCCCCCCCCCAGCCTCAGCGATGCCCCTTCCCATGATGGCCAGCACTGTCTCCTCCATGGGTGCAGGTGCAATTGTCCTCCTCCAATTTTTTGTTGCTGCCTCCTGTTATGCCCCACCTTATCCTGCAAGAAAGAGGGAAGTGTGTCAGTGAGTGTTCTGCAATATGTTTGGGTGATGTGGCTATCATAGTTGAATAGCTGCCAGTGTGTGTATGAGCTGTGAGCTGTGGGTGTGAGGCTTGCAACAGTGCTAAGTGTGTGAGAGTAGTGTGTGAGGGTAAGGTAAACCACATGAATTGAACGGTTGAGTAGTGATTGATAGAGATTGTTGGTAGGTGGGTGATGGGGGTGTAGTGAATTGAGCAGTGGATGAGGCTAGTAGTACAGTTGGTAGTATATGCCTTTTGAAGATTGAACTCACCCACTTTGACAACTCGTGCCAGATCGTTAAACTTCTTCCTGCACTGCATCTATGTTCTTGGAGCTATACTCCTGGCATTGACCTCCGCTGCTACTTCCTCCCACTGCCTCCTGAGCATATGTCTCTAGGGCCTCCTGCCCCCCTGTGGATATAGGATGTCTCTCCTTCTTTCCACCTCCTGCACCAAGGCCTTCAGTGCATTATCAGAAAACCTTGGTGCACGCTCTCTCACAGGTTGAGCCACCTTGACAAAATTCTTCAAAATGAATTCACTTCCTGACACCACTTCCAGCAACCACAATGCTCCTACCTTCAAGTAGAGCGATTCACTCGCGATATCGGGCCCCCTGCTGATGCATACAGCCAATGAACAGAGCAGGTAGCACTGGCTGCAGCATGGAAATCAGCAAGTAGCACGAATTTAGTGTGCTGCCTGCAATGCAAGGAACAGGCACGGGTTAATCGTGGACTGTGAGCCCCACTCTTGTTTTCAGAGCTTATCCAATTTAGCCCCCAGTTTGTTTTGATGCTGTTGATTGAAGGAGGAATGTTGGCCAGGAGAACTCCACTTCTCTTTTTGAATAGTGCCCTGAGATCTTTTACATCTACCTGAACGGGGAGATGGGACCTCAGTTTAATGTCTTATCTGAAGCACAGTACTCCCTCAGTAGTGTCAGCTTAGATTAGGTATTCAAGTCTCTAGAGTGGGCCTTGAACCTACAACCTTCTGACTCAGAGACACTTAGCCGAGGCTGACACTGTATTACATCAGAGCTTGTGAGTGTAGCAGACAGTATTACAGAGAGGGTGTTTTAATGACAGAAACATAAGCTGTGAGGCCCAGAATTTCCATGAAATACAAAATACTGCAGATGCTAGAAACCTGAAACAAGAACAGAAAATGCTGGAAACACTCAACAAGTCAGGCATTATCTGTAAAGAAAGGAAAAATGTAGATCTGGTTAAGGTCTGAAGTTACTGAATATTAAAACCTGATTTCCATGAAGTCAATATTAAGGCCATATTGTTTTCAGTATAATTACAGCATGTAATGTGAGTAAGTAAGTTTTTTTGGCAGAAAAATGGGGCAGAAGCCATTTATGTTGGTTTTCCACCCCAAAATTGAACCCACTGAATGCCCTTGCGCTTGTTGGTCCTTCCTGTGATCTGCCTACCTAGTCCCCAGTGGACTCATTTACATATATTATAATGAGGTCCAGTGGCACTGCAGCTCTGAGTTTCCTGCTTTTACATTCGCAAAGCACTCGGGGTAAATTAGAATTATACGGTGCAGCTGTTGCCAGGATCAGTTGAGACTGGCAGTAATGAGAAGTTTCTGAGCCAGAGTAAAGGCTGCACTCCAATTTCCATCCACCCCAGCACATTACTCCCCTTTTACAATGGTTTTATGTCAATCACTGCTCCAATGGATATGCAAATGTACTGACCCAACAAATTCTGGTGTAAGTACCTCTCTAGACCATCGGCAAGCACAGCTCATTTTCCATTGGCACAAAGGCAGTGCAACTTCACGTAGAATTTCTAGGCCTGGGTTTACTGTCAGAGACCATCGTACGTCAGAGAGTGTTACAATGAAGTACAGAGAAGGAGTTTTAATGGGGAACTATAAACAATGTTGCATAGAATTTCCGTGAGAATTCTCCCAATTGTCCGCCATAACTTTGGTGGAAGATCATCGGAAACCCCAGGGAAATGGCAGGAGATCAGGGATCGCCTGCAGAAATTCTACCCATGAGGGTTCTGTCAGAGATCATGGTATATCAGTAAGTGTCATACTGTGGGCTATAATACAGAGATTGTTTACATAATTGGAGGGAGCACAAACAATGTGCATTCTATTATAAATCATGACATACTAGGATGAGGATCATAGATCAGAGAGAATTTTTTAATGAAAGAGACATAAAGAAATATGTTCTACCAAACATTCATGCTAGGTCAAACAGACTGCGGTGAAAGACAAATGATCTTTTAACTTTCGAAATCATATTATCCTCAGTTTTGGCGTTAGCCTCCATTAGTCACTGACGCAGACATTGGGAAGCAGCTGATCAATGCACCACATTTAAATCAAGCTTGGTATTCAGGTTTGATTGATGACATAAGTTAAATTCAACTAAAAATGCTCAATGCTATAGACTGCAAGCGTACTATTTAGTGAAGTGAAAAAAATCAAGACCTGTAATCAGTGCTTCTCCCCAGTTCATGGCACAAAGTGTACTTTGATATCCAACTTGCTCTGAATCTACCATGTAAACTTCTTCAAACGTGACTGTACTGCCAATGATGGTTAATGGATGTCAGGGGAGTTACATTAGAATAATAACTTTAATAGCTAGTTTCCTTCATTTTGAACGAATGGAAAATGCATGTCAGTCCTGCTCACTGGAATTACAATTGATAGCGGGAGGAAGTCAAATCAGAATAATTTATTCCATTGCAGTGAGTAATATTTTCACCGCCCATTTGACTTACAGTTTCAAATTAAAAGAGAATAATACAAGTAAGTCACTGAGAGGAATGTTAACCTCCCAGGATGGGCGGGAGAGGGGCGGGGGGTTTGTGGGGGGTGGGGGGGTGGTTAAATTCTTAAAAATCTGAAACCCGACCCCAAACCGCCTCGAATGTGCCTACTTCCGGTTTAATCGGAGTGGATTGGGGAGTGGGCGAGTAACCTGCTCTCGAAAGGCAGGTCAGTAATTTAAATATGTTAATGGGGCTGCGTGCCTCAGATTTTAGCTGCCATTTACATTTAACAGCTGCGGGCCGGGATCCCGGGGCTCGGGAAGCTCGACATCTAAAGGGAGGCTAGAACTGCCGGATCCACCAAATAAGTGCTCTTTTAGCACTGCTTGTGGGCCAGGAGGAGCAGGAATGCTTCCCCCCTGCCTCTCAAGCTAACCTGCTGCAATCGGCCTCTGTCCCCATGATCCACCGACCCTCCCACGTGATACAATGGCCCCCACGATCTCAAGGTTGACCCGCTGACCGATGCCCTCCCCACGATCTCCTCCCACTGCGACCTCTACACCCCCGCGATCCCCCCCACCGCGGTCTCCTCCCGCTGTGATCTCCTCCCACCGCAATCTCTTTCCCCCGTGATCTCCTTCCTGCAATCTTCCCTCATGCAATCTCTTGCCCCAACTCGATCTCCGTCCCACAATCTCTTCCCCTTCGCGATCTCTTTCCATCGCCATCTCTTCCCCCTGCAATCTCCCCCACCGGATCTCCACCCCGCAATCTCTTCCCCCACCGGGTCTCCTCCCTGCAATCTCCCCCACCGGATCTCCTCCCCGTAATCTCTTCCCCCACCGCGATCTCTGCCCATTGTGATCTCTTTCTCCCTCCCCGCAGCGATCTCTCCCTCCCCTCCCACCCTCTCTTCTCTCTGCTCCCTGGCTGCGGCCTTCTAGCACAGGCCATTTTTCTGCCCGACAGCCGGCCAGCCTCTCCATCTGGCTGGCTGCTGATTGGGGAATGGCAAAAAAAAATTCAAATGAGGTCCTGCTGTTAAATTCAGCAGGACGTCCGCGTTCTCCGCATTTCTGGGTTTCCAGACTGCTACAAGTCCCCCCTGCTCCCTCCCCGCCTCCCTGTAAATATCATGGCGATTATGGTTGATACAGTATTCTTGTTTAAACGACCCAGTAAGCCACTTGGTGTTGGTGAATAAATATTAATGGGTATAATTATGATCTAATTCCAGTGCATTTTGCTATCATTGTTTATGGAGTGAGTTCCAGATAGATATTGAACAGCAGTCAACCTGAAATAAACATGCATTTTTTATCCCATTCAAAAACTGTTTTTTCATATTTAAAAATAATCTCTAAATATGCAGTGTATTAAAATATATTAAAACGATGTATTAAAATGAATAAAAATATAACAGAGAAAACCTTAAGTGTACTATTTCAAATATTTTTATTAATTCGGAATGCAAATGTACATAAATATTAAAATGATAAATGATGATCAGACAGTTATCATTTTAAAACTAAGGATTGCTCAGAACTTTGCTTTAATATTATGCATTAAATATTTCCTGTGAACCCAGATACATTCGATCTTTTTCTACTTACATAGTGCAATGGCTTTCTTTGCATGAATCTGTGTTAGCTGTGGCTCAGTTGGTAGCACTCCAGGGACTTGAGCACAAAATCTAGGCTAACACTCCAGTGCAGTACTGAGGGAGTGCTGCACTGTCGGAGATGCTGTCTTTGCACCTAACGAATCTTACCACTTAAATCTCCTTTTATCCTTCTGATATCCTTCTAATGTCCAACCAGGTTCAAATATCACTATGATTCCCCTCAGAAGCTGACCTTCTGGAGAATCCTCGAAGTCTGACTTCAAGCACATCTGTGGTTTTTATGTAAACTTTAGCATTAGTGAATTTGAATATTTCTTTCTGTTTGATTTCACATCTGTGAAGCGCCTTGAGACATTTTCCTACATTAATGGTGCTATATGAATGTAAGTTGTTGTTATTGGCTGTTAATAGTGAAACCTTTCTGGCAGACAGATGGTTCCATCTTGTATCACTATTATTGTTAGTTCAGCTTTATTACACTGATAGTAAATCCTGCCAGTCAGTTTTCCCAATGCTATTGTTAGCACTCGCTCCTTAAACAAAATATTTGAAAAAATTGACGGAAATAAAATGTATTAAAGTTAATCATAATTCTTTTCCATGATTTCACCTTTTACACTGCTGAGCCGATTCAGAGGAACACTTGTCTCCTTGGTCTTGCCTGTTTTGTAATTTTTCAGCTCTGCACTGTGACAATAATTTGACAGTAATTAATTTCCTCAAATATCAGGAATAGCTTGATAGAAATGTTCAAAATTATGAAGGGTTTAAATAAAGTAAATAAAGAGAAACTGTTCCCATTGGCAGAAGGGTCAAGAACTAGAGGACACAGATTTAAGGTGATTGGCAAAAGAACCATAGGCGACATGAGCAAAAACTTTTTTACGCAGCGAGTGCTTATGATCTGCCTGAAAGGGTGGTGGAAGCAAATTCAATCATGGCTTTCAAAAAGGAATTGGATAAATACTTGAAGGGAAAAAATTTGCAGGTCTACGGGGAAAGAGCAGGGGAATGGGACTAACTGAATTGCTCTTACAAAGAGCTGGCAGAGGCTTGATGGGCCGGATGGCCTCCTTCTGTGCTGTAATCATTCTATGGTTCTATGATTACTGTAATATTAATAACATACACCTAAACTAATTGCTTAATCACAATTTTAAATAAAAACACTTAACCTGTCGTCCATTTTTATTCCAATCTCCTTCCTTACCTATTCTCTCTATCCTATTTTAGTTATTTTTAAGTTTAGTTTTACTTTTTTCTAATATAATCAATTTTAACTTCTCTTCTGTTTCGTTCAGTTTGAAGCCTTTTACTTACCTCCTTTCTTCCTCCCACTGTCAATTTTGGAGCCAGGTGCAACTCTTGGTTTAAAAGACTCCATAGGCCAGTTTTTCATCAAATTGAATAGCAAACATGTGAAGGAGAAAGGTCAACCTTTGACTCACTTTTCCATGTTTAATCAGGAAACCATTTCAATTAATAGCTAAAGTTATTGCTGGCTCCCAAAAGAAGAACCCACCCAAACAAATAAATCCACCACAGCACACTGGAGGTTAAGTTTTAGAACAGGTGATGACGGTGTGAATTCTGTTTTAAAAAACTAAACACGAAAAGACTTGTGCATATATCAGGTGTGCTTTCAAATGGATTTGGCTAATTATTTTGGTGCAGATATACTCCAGGGGTAGTCGAAGGGCGCTTTATTTTAGTGAGTGTATTAATTTGCAAAAATTTTCAAGGGCATCAATTTTATTTCACTGTGCCTGTGTTGATTGTAGCTGTACTTCAGAATCCTCATGGTCCCTAGAGAAACAGTATTGTGTCTTTACAAACCTTATTAACACATTAGAAAACATTCATTAGCAGACTGTTCGATTATTGCAAACAGTAATGGCTTGTTTATAGGGCTATAATTACACCTCTCGGCACAGATCAAATTATATCATATAGAATGTGATTAAATATTATTGATTTAGCCTGTTGGTCATTAAATAGAAAATTTGCTGACTACAATTATGCTTTTTAGTTTATTTCTGATGAGCCTGGGTATAGCTCAAACAACTATTAGAGATTTCAGAAGATATTGTGATTCAGTTTGAAATCAGTACAGAAAATTGTACGGATCCTCATGCAATGCTATCTAAGAAAAAATGATTAAAATAGTTTACTCAAATGCAGTTCCTTGAACAATAAAACCACCATGTTGTAGAGAACTCCAACTGGTAACATTGCACCTGGGGACATCATTGCTTCTCATTCCTCTGGTCCAATTTAGGTTACAGAAAGACATGCATTTATACAGCACCTTTCATTACCTCAGGACATCCCAAAGTGCTTTACAGCCAATGAAGTTCTTTTGAAGTGTAGTCACTCAGTGAAATGTTAGAAACATGGCAGTCAATTTTGCACCCAGCATTGTCCCACAAACAGCAATGAGCAGATAATCGGTGATGTTGATTGATTCAAATAGTGTCATGGGATCTTTTACATCCACCTGAGAGGGCACACAGGGCCTTGGTTTAATGTTTCATCTGAAAGACAGAACCTCTGACAGTTCAGCACTCCCTCAGTACTGCACCAAAGTGTCAGCCTAGATTATGTGCTCAAGTCTCTGGAGTGGGACTTGAACCCACAACCCTCATGACTCAGAGGTGAGAGTGCTACCAACTGAGCCATGACTGACACCTTTCGCCAATGGGACCTAGATTCACATCTAGCTTTACTGATGGGATCAAAAATTCCTCTATATGTTGGTTGGGCGGGATTGGGGGTGGGCCCTATATGAAAGGAGGTTGAACAATCTCTACCCAGTTTCAAGTGATAATTACCCACAATACAAAACTGTCCCTAATTCATTTTCAACACTAAAATGGGCAAACATAGGATGGTTGGTATGGGAAATTAAAAAAATTACATTGTTTCAGTGGTGGGTGCTTTTATAAGGTTAGGGCTAAGACAACCCATTGGGATAATGTATAAGGAGCTTTAATCTGTATCTGACCCTGCTATGCCTGACCTTAGAGTATTTCCTGTTGACTCTGGATGCCTGAAATAGGAAAATGTTCCATTTTGCAGTGCTAACATTCTTCACCTTGATGAGCACCAAATTCATTCAAAAATTTGAGGAAGTACAGTATATAACTTTTAAATCAAACAAAGTTTCATAAATAAAATGAATGAACACAAATTAATGTATAGAAAAGATCATTTGAACAATTCAACCTCTAATGTGTAGGCACTTCACTCAAGATCTTTTTGAGAGGCATGTTGCTTTAGAATTTTTTTCCCACCTTATTTTCCAAGCAGGTCTCCTTTCATCATTTCATGTTTCAGAGCATGGGCAGAAGGCCTGCTCCCAAGACCCTACCAATTCTGCTCTCTAACAGGGGGCTGTTCTGTGACTGAAATATGGCTCTTTGAATGTTTTATTTAGCTGCATTGTGCATGTACTGAGTAAGGGCTGGAGAATCACAAAGAGCTTGATCAGGAATAACAAAACATTTGCTAAATGGGAATCCTAAACTCAGATTTCACCATCCTGAAAAATAAAGCTACTCTTCTTTTTAAGGTGAATATACTTCTTAGGAAATAGACTTTCTGCACTTCTTAACTAATTTCCTCCACCACCACCACAATATTAATGGTAGATTAAAATAGATTTTTTAAAAGAGTTTTATTGCTGTATTTATAAATCAAGTCTGGGCATGGTTGTGTGAACTGCTTGTAAACTATGGAAAGGTAAAATCATTGCTAAATATTATTGTTAAATTGACTCTTTTCTTGGGGAATAATGTTAATAAATGCAACATGTTGATAGGATCCAAATTACAATTATTGAATGATTAGGGAGGTTTTCCTGTTCTTGTGCCTGGGCACAGTGAATAGCGGGGAAAATTGAATGGGGAGGATTGCACGTCTGTATGGGAACCCATCTGATTTTCCTTCCATTTAAATGAATGGAGAGAAAATTGGACAGGCTTCCTTACAGGCGTACGGTTGCTTCCGCCCCCTGCCCAGTTTTCATTTATGTGCCTTGCCCAAGAACAGACAAAGCTGCCCCTTAATGTTCAGCAGTGAGCTTGGCATTACGTTCTACTTTCTCGTTTGTGACCCAGAACACACAAGGATCTTCAATCTGCCACCATGCACATCAGTGTGTTTTCCCTCCAAACTTTTCATTACATTCTATCCTAATTATTTTCGCTCTCTCTCTCTCTCTCTCATTTATGAAAACACCCTGAAGATATAACAGAAAAGAAGGAAAGAGGGAATGAGAGCAACAAAGAGAAGAATTGAAAGAGGGAGGGAAAAGAGGAAAGTTAGAAGGAGAGAGGGAAAGAAGAGCAGTACAAGAGCAGCTGGGAATAGTGTAAGAGAAGAGGAAAGACAGGATAAGAGGAACTAACAGAGGTAATGAGAGAAAGGGATTAAGGGGTTGAAATGATATAATCCGGATTTCAAGAAACTAGATAGAAAAAAAGATTGTTAAAAGTCACATTGATGGCATAGACTTCAAAATCTCCTGCATGGTATACTTATAGTTCCAGTGAGTTTAACAGTTAATATACCAGTATACATTATACATGTTCTTTGTACATGATTTTCTATTTCCAGATCTTGAGCTTTGAAAGGTTGGTCCCCTCTGCATTAGCAGGTGCAGGACAGCTCTCCTGGATGACTTGCCTTCTTATTTTCCTTTCCTCTGGGTTGAGTTGAGTCTCGAAATAGCTGAAAGAGTTCATTATTGAGGAAATTACCAAAAGTGATTATGCTTTGGGATCATTGTAATTTATTTAACTAGTGCATGTTAATGGCCCTTGTGAGAAGGCAGCTTCATCACAGTGCATCGAAAAGGATTTTGACCCAAGTGATGTGAAAAGCAATGGTTTTGTTGGGCACTGCACTGAAAAAGATTTTTAACTGTTCAACATTATTCCAAAGCAAGCTTTTGGAATTAGGTTGTTCAGTAGATCTTGAAATTTACCCCCTCTAAACCTTTTCATAATTTTGTAACTACTGTTAGATCCCCTCTTGAGACACCTTGTTTGCTGAAGGCACTAAATGAATTCAAGATGTTGTTGTGACAAACCAGCATTAATAATGTCAGGATCTTCAGAGTGGTCATAGCAGGCCTGATGTGGTCAGGTCACAGAAAGCCTTGAGTGCCATCTGCCAGATGTTTTGCCTTGTGCTACAGCCACATGCAGGTGCAACAGGGATCCTGTCTGATATTTTACATACACACTCCCCATGCCATAGTAAATATTTTTCGGTTGTCATGAATTGAATACTAGGATTCGCCTATGGACTGTTCTTTGACTATTTTCAACAAATGGTAATTTCCAAATCTTTTTTAGTCATCAAGCGGAAGAGATTGCAGTGTATTGAGCGTATAAGAAAGGAGAAAGAAAAGGTCATTCAGTCCATTAAACCCTCTCCTTCCACATGCCATGTACAAGCTGCCTTATCATGACCTGCTGCTCAAACAGTCCAGAACCAGCTAACAGGGCAAGATTTCAGCACAGGCTATTTGTGTTTGTTCTAGGAGATGAACCTTCTTGAAATAGTGCCCAACTTTACAACAGTGCCCCAAAACAAACATATAGACATGGCACCCAAACTGTTTTAATTACAAACCTCTTTTAGCCTTAATGAACAATTTCATAGCATTATTCAGCAATATCCATAACCAAAATGTAAACTAATATGACACACCATCAAAATATTTTATAATTGTCTCAGCTTTTACATTTGCCTGTAATTACCAATTAATAAACAAATCAACTCCTGGGCCTTTTACATGTCAGCAGTAATTTAGTACTTGCTATTATAACGGCATTTTCTTTTGTCTGGTATTAATAACCATGGAAATTCAATCACACAAAAAGAGATTAATGTGAATTTGAATTTTGAGATCTATCAAACAAGCTGTGTGTATTATTTTCTTCCTCTGTGCAGTGTCATTGCGTTAATGTTATTTTCTCAACATGATCAATGAAATGAGGTTGAAGCTGTGTCAGATCTCTTAAAAATAGGCACAGGAGACCTTTGGACAAAACTTCTCTCTCTTAACTCTCCTGCTTAGTATTACAATGCCAGCACTCATTATGATGTGGATAACAATTTGGATAACGGTTACATTTTTATGGTAAAATTTCCCACCGCAAGGATGGTGATCAGGAGGGGGCCAATCGGGAGGGGGTTTGAATGGGGGTCAGCAACAGCCTGCGGGACTGCAGTGGAGGCGGGAGAAGCACTTCTGCACCTCCAGGCTCCACATTTTTTAAAACTTGCCATTTTGGTGGCAGCCTGCAGCGGTCCCTTTAGGGTTAGGCCACATGTAGACCTGTTTTTCCTGAATGTAGCCAGCCCAATTTTGTACAGGGAGCCTCAAACAGGCGTTAGACCCCTTATTTGCATGTGCAAAGTGTCCAATGCCTGTTTCAGGTGCGGGCCCTGGAAGCCTATTTTTTTGCCTATACCAAAATGGCGGGAGCGCACTTCTGGCTTGTAATGAGCACGCACTCCCTGCCCGCCATATTGGAGACTTAGGTGCCCATACAGCACCTGAAAAATAGGCACGGTGCCATCAAAATTCTAGGTGACTATCAAAAAATTACAAAGTATATTGATTGCGCCATTCTGGTTGAAATATTCTACACCACAGTCTCAAAAGCCCTACTTGCTTCATGAGATTGTAGTATATAGTAAATTGTAAATGGTAGAGAGAGGGGGACAAAACTGTAATTAAACTTGGGATTCAGAAGACATCCATAAATCACCTGAACTTTGCTCTGTGATTTATGATGTCATTTGAACCACTAGAGCAAAACAGAAGCAGCAAAGAAGAAAAACATCTTGAATATCAGGCATTAGGTCAGATTCCCAAAAAGCAAGTTCTGCACCGTCAATTTTTTAGAATTCAACCCTCGCCACCATTCATAACTCTAGGTTTATGATGTCTCGAAACTTCTATTGGTGCAACCATATGCATTCTGATGATAAAATGTTACTCCTAATACACTGCTGTAACATGGGAATGTCATCTCTCGAGTGAAGCTGGTCAGGGCCGAATAATGCAGCTTGTAATGTTAGATTGATACTTTGCCATTTTATAAATAGACAAAACGTCATTTCTAATAGAATGTTCACAATGCATTAACACTCAAAAAACCATACTATAATTTATATTTAAGAAAGTACAGAACAAAGAATTATGCTACTTTAATAAAGCAAATAGAGAGTCCATGACAGTGCAGTATTTGCATGAACTTTTGGAAAGAGCTGACTCTGTCGGCCAAATGCCCCATTGCCCTTCACACTCCAAGGTCCAGGAGCACGTGCTGCGGGACGCACTGAATAGAGGTGCGGCCTACACAAAGGCTTTATGGGGAAAGGCCACCATGTGAGGCCATCCCACTTTATATTGTAAAGAATGTATTAGAAAATGTGTACTGTGTTTTGAATTGTAATGACGAGATCGGAGTGTGTACGATCCGTATTGTATTGTTTTGAATTGCTTATTTACATTGAACTGTGTATATCCTTAAATTTTATGAAATAAAGTATATTTTGAAATTTAAAAAAACTTTCCAGTTTTCTATGTGTACAGCAGACTGGTGATAAAGCACCACAAACACTGTGAATTAGCATAGTAATGTACAGAATATCAGGGGACACAAATTGAATAAGTAAAATCTGCGAGGAAGAGAAGTCAGCAGAAATTTCATAAAATGGGTAATAGACTTGTGGAATAAGTCTACAATGGAAGGCCATTCAGAGAAATAGTGTAAATATGTTCAAGAGGCAACAGACGTATTTATGGAAAGAGAAGCAATTGAGGGATATATGGATAATGTGGGTTGGTAGGGTTAAGATTGATTGTAAAGGATGGACTTGATAGGGCAAATGGCCTTTTCCTGTCCTAAAACTTCTTGAGGGCAATTCCCATCTAATTACCACCTGCTTATGCCTAAAAATGGGACCAAAATTGCAGAGGGGATTGATTCCCCGACTTACTGCTAGAGGTCAAGCTGTTTCAATTTTTGGGTGGTCCTTGATTTAGTCAGCCTGAGCACATGCCAGAAACAGGTGGGGGCCTAATGAATATATGCAAATCGGAGTCCAATGACGTTGTCAAGACCCCAGTGCCATTTTTGTCTCCATGCACATTACTACCTCCAGTTCCTTTAGCTGCTCACAAACCATGGGCAGTACCAGTTTCCAATTTCCAACGGTATTTAGAGGGATCCTTATCTGCTTTCAACTGAAATGCTGAAAGTATTTGGAGACATTTTGCTTCTGTTAGTAGGTTTTTTTGCTATTTAGTTGATTTCAACGTGCTTGTAGTGGTTTTATAACCTTCTGACTTTTAAGGGGCTTCTGGCAACACATTTTTTTCTTTCTGGAGGTCCTTCTGCCAATTCCACTGTGGCTAGACGATGAGGAGGAGGAGTAGCAGCAACAGGAGGAAAGAAACAAGCAGAGCTGCAGCTGCAGGGGGACCAAATAGAAAAAGGCGAGCTTGCAGAAGTTCTTACCCTCCCAACTGAGTGTATAAGCCTAGGACAACATTTCGGCACTTCTCTGAGGAGCAGCGCATAAGGAGGCTGTGCTTCTCCAGGGAGGCTTCACAAAGTTGAGTTTCCTCCTGTGATAAAACCTGCAACCAACTGCCACATCGAGCACGGCATTGCCTGTTGCATTCAAGGTCACTGCAGCCCTGAACTTCTTTGCCTCTGGCTGCTCCCAGGCTGCCATAGGGGAATCAGTAACATCAGTTATTTATATATATTTATATGAGGCCCGACCTGAAAATGTATTGGGTTTCCCGCCAATGTTATTGGGCGGGCTGAGCGGAAGCCCCGCCCATTGCTGGCCCAACTACGTTCTACACAGTATTTGACCCCCCTCCCATGTTTTTAATGCTGAATTCAGTCCACTGGTTTTCATGCACCAGTTGGAAGTATTGTGCAATACTTTTTATTAGTTATTCCTGTTCCACTCTCCAAAATCATAATCACTCAACAAGTGTTTAACCTCTGTAATCACCTCTTGTGTAATTCACAGATGTTCCCAAATCATCACACACCATTCAGTCTTATCATAGTTGAACAGATTGCTTAAGCTGTCTCATTTTTTTTGGTGCTACCTTCATCACCTTCCATTATAACACATTCTTCAATATTTCAAGAAGATTGACTAATTCTATTTAAACAGAGCCACTGCCATAATACAAATTCTCATTAAAACTTTTTGCCTACTCCCATGTGCCAAGATATTGTGGTAATTTTCTAACAGAATAAAACAAACACGTTTGCTCTGACAAATGTGGCAGATTAAATATTGTGAGAAATCACATCCATTAACACTTTAATTAGACGGCATTCCCTGTGTTCAAGTGCACTGAGGAAAACGACAACCACACGAGCGTAAAGGCTTTGTACAATGATATGCTCACTTCATACTGTCCTTTTCAGGCCATGAGAATGTGGAATTAAACTGATCAGGACTGAATAGACTGTAATGTTAGGTGGACAACTTGAAGTTTTGCTTAATCTTTTAAGATCTATAAGTACAGGGAGAAATTAAATGCAGTTTCCTCTTCTTGCTTAACCTATGGTTAGTGAACCCGCTCAAATTAACCAAATTGATAGAATCCATCAGAGTACAGTTTAACATTGGCTGTTGGAAGTAGTAGACTTAATCAGCCAAATGCCCTTTACTTATTCCTTACGTCCCAATTTTAAATAAGGCAGCAT
Source organism: Heptranchias perlo (assembly GCF_035084215.1). Classification (NCBI taxonomy): domain Eukaryota; kingdom Metazoa; phylum Chordata; class Chondrichthyes; order Hexanchiformes; family Hexanchidae; genus Heptranchias; species Heptranchias perlo. The sequence goes on along the minus strand of NC_090339.1, from coordinate 46,470,554 downwards.
GCTGATGATAAAGGATCTCCATGAAGTTTCAGTACTGTACAGAATGCTGAGTTCTATCTCTTGGATGCCAGTACACAAGTTGGGAGTATCTGTGCAGTACCTTCGACCAATTAATTCTCCTCCAAAGTCCTAATCATTTAGCAGCTTTTTAATCTCACTAGGATCCTGTGGTTTGCTTCACAGATCTTCTGTCTCAGCTTCATAAGTCGATTAACGGATCTCATTTGGCTTTTCATGAAGCATTTCACATTTCTAGCACCATCAAGTTTACAAAGGTCTGAATAAATATGTAAGACTCCTCATGAAGGGATATGAAGTCACTTCTGTGCTTCCTCCCTTTTTGATGGTCTGAATTTGAAGAGCTCTAAACATTTGACGCAGCCTAGATGCAAGATATAAGGAGGGATTATAACTCCCTCCACCCAGCAGAAACCAGGTGCAATGAGAGTTAATATCCAAGTGGTAGACTTACTATTCTATTTCCACCCTGTAGCTATCTTGAAGCCAGGCGTTCACCTGACTCAGGTGGAAGCTTCAGGTATTCTGCATAGATGGCTATAAGACATAGTCATTGAGGAACCAGGACATGTTACTTTCACCTAACTGAAAAAGAGGGAGAAAATTGAGTATGAGGGTAAATTAGCAAGAAATATAAAAACAGATTGTAAGAGCTTCTACAAGTACATAAAAAGGAAGAGATTAGCGAAAATAAACGTGGGTCCCTTAGAGGCAGAGACAGGAGAAATTATAATGTGGAATAAGCAAATAGCAGAAACGCTAAACAAATATTTTATATCTGTCTTCACAGGAGAAGACACAAAAAACATATCGGAAATAATGGGGAACCAAGGGTCTAATGAGAGGGAGGAACTTAAAGTAATTAAGATTAGTAAAGAAAGCGCTTTAGGAAAATTAATGGGACTAAAAGCTGACAAATCCCCTGGACCTGATGGCCTACATCCTAGGGTTTTGAAAGAGGTGGCTGCAGAGATAGTGAATACATTGGTTTTGATCTTCCAGAATTCCCTAGATTCTAGAACAGTCCCCATGGATTGGAAGGTAGCAAATAACCCCAGCTATTCAAGAAAGGAGGGAGACAGAAAACAGGGAACTATGGGCCAGTTAGCCTGACATCAGTAGTAGGGAAAATGCCAGAATCTATTTTAAGGACATAGTAACAGGGCACTTAGAAAATCATAATATGATTAGGCAGAGTAAACACGGTTTTATGAAAGGGAAATGGTGTTTGACAAATCCATTAGAGTTTTTTGAGGGAGTACCTAACAGGGTAGATAACGGGGAGCCAGCGGATGTAGTATATTTGGATTTCCGAAAAGCGGTAAGGTGTCAGATAAGAGGTTGTTACACAAGATTAGGCTCATGGGATTGGGGGTAATATATTAGCATGGATTTAGGATTGGTTAACAGAGAGAAAACAGAGAGTAGGAATAAACAGGTCACTTTTGGGTTGGCAGGTTGTAACTAGTGGGGTGCCACAGGGATTGGTGCTTGGGCCTCAACTATTTACAATCTATATTAATGACTTAGATGAAGGGACCGAGTGTACTGTATCCAAGTTTTCTGACGATACAAAGCTAGGTGGGAAAGTAAGCTGCGAGGAGGACGCAAAGAGTCTGCAAAGGGATATTAACAGGTGAGTGAACTCTAGGGGAATCAAGGGATATGGAGATTGGGCAGGAAAGTAGAGTTGAGGTCGAAGATCAGCCATGATCTTATTGAATGGCGGAGCAGGCTTGAGGGGCCGTACGGTCTACTCCTGCTCCTATTTCTTATGTTCTTATGTTCTTACTATTGCCAGCACTAACTCTGGTCCTTTCAAACCGCTGGGGTCCGACAGGTGAAAACAAAGTCCATTCACTTATATGGGACCCCGAAGCCATCTTAACGGCCTATTGGGTGGAGGAAACGCAGTGAATGCTCCACTCAGGAGAAGCTGCCAGACACCCAGCGGAAACACCAAAAGATAAATTAAAAACGTACTTTTGTGGAGCCAGGAGGCGACCCCACGCAAATAGTTCAGGCATCAGCTGCCCCACGCCTTCCACATTTCTAAAAAGCCCCCGAACTCCCCCCCCACCCCACCTTTACCTTGCTGTTGATCAGGTGGCCTCTGAGCTGACTGATATAACCTTATCCGTACACGGTGAGCTGCCTCTGGATGATCACTAGTTAGGCCACAGTTTGAGTACTGCGCACAGTTTTGGTCACCAAATTACAGGAAGAATGTAATTGCACTAGAGAAGGTGCAGAGGAGATTTACGAGGATGTTGCCAGGACTGAAGAATTTTAGCAATGATGACAGATGGGATAGGCTGGGGTTGCTTTCCTTGGAACAGAGGAGACTGAGGGGTGATTTGATTGAGATGTACAAAATTATGAGGGGCCTAAATAGAGTGGATAGGAAGGACCTATTTCCCTTAGCGGAGGGGTCAATAACCAGGGGCATAGATTTAAAGTGAATGGGAGAAGGATTAGAGCGGAAATGAGGAAAAACTTTTTCAACTGGACGGTGGTGGGGGTTTGGAACTCACTGCCTGAGAGGGTGGTAGAGGCAGAAACCCTCAAATCATTTAAAAAATACCTGGATGCGCACCTGAAGAGCCGAGATCTGTAGGGCTACAGTCCAAATGCGGGAAAGTGGGATTAGGCTGGGTGGCTCGTTTCTCAGCTGTCGTGGACACGATGGGCTGAATGGCCTCCTGTGGCATAAATTTTCTATGATTCTATTTGGGGCAGGCAGCTCGCCACCTCTATTTAAATGGGGCCTGGCCGTTCAAATGCATTGGGCCTGCCACTACTTCCACCCGCACTTCCGCCGGCTGTTCATCCGGGATATAGCCATGAGCTTTATGGCTGAAGCACACACATGTCCAAAACGGTTGAATGTTTTTTGTTTTTTTTATTTGCTTTACTCAGGATCTGCATTGTGAGATGTTATAAGGAAGTTGCTTGACCCAGGACTGCATTGATACAGTGCTTTAAAGAAGCTGTGGACCAAATGACCTAAGTGAGACTGCTTAAACTCATTTTATGTGGGACTTTATAGATCGAAGAGAGAGGAGATTTTCATCCTTCAGTCTAGACTGAATTTGAACCAAGGTCCCAGTAATCAAATTACAGGGTTTTATTTTTGTAATCTACACTATCCAGCTCCTCCATTGAAATGATTTTTAGTACATTCAAAGGTTCCTGCAAATAATAAATAAAACTGTCATTATATATCACAAAAGGTCACTATAAAGGATTCAAACAAATTGAATTTGATTCAACATTATTAATTACTTAACTGACAACAACGTAGAACTACTTTTGGAATTTCATTTAAAAATGCTCAACTCCAAAGAAATAAGAAAATTGGATAATGAGCCACCATGAGCAAAGTAGAAAGATATTCTGTCTGAATCCCTGGATCAATAAGTCATTACAGCTGTGGGGCAGCATGTTCCACCTTCTGTTGAAAATGGAAAATTAATTTTCATTTCTTTTTATCCCATGGGGTATCAGCAGTAAGTACATTTTAGTTTTTTTCCCATGTAAACTGGAACATTCGCCAAATCTCCAATGAATAATGGAAAATGTATTCTTTGTGAGTATGCCTCACAGCTCTCAGGAAATCAGGCAATGGTTCAATTGAATTTTGAAGGAGGTGGAACTCTCCTTATAAGTAAAGAGCAGAGTGTAAGAATTAGAAAGTCTTGATAAAAATTCATGAAGAGAAGCTGAGAGGTAGAGCTGTGCTGCAGGATGTTCTACCCAATCTAAAGCAGCATGGTAACATCAGAATAAATTAGTCTTATATTATCCATTGAGCACTGGCTATGTTTTGTCTCATTAATAAACCATATGCAGCTTACATTATAATACTCTGATATACTATTGCTCTTGGTAGAACATTCACTGTTTAACACTCAACTGTTCAATTTGGTTTCGTTTAAATATTTTCTCTTTATTATTTTGGCACTTCTTGCGCGACTTGCAATGATGTTATAAAGGGTCTATTGGATTCTCAAACAGAGAAACTTACATTGCATTTATACTGAGGTTCTTGCATCTCACTTTGTATTTGATCTTGCTTGCATCTGTTGGATGGATTTAACCAGTTGTCAGTGAGGAGACTTATATCAAGGTACTGCAAGCCAACAAACAGATTTCTCTTCATTGCTCTGGTGTACGAGGAGGGGTGAAGGGGAATGTATCTCTAACAAATTTAGTTTGGGTTTTTTCCCAAAACCTTTTTATTGCATTCATGGTTTCAAATAAGCAGTCTGATTCTATACGGACCAAAATCTGCATCTTTATTTTCTATTGCATTTAGGTTAGCAATTAAACCTAAATTTCAGTAAAATGTTTTTTGGGCAATAGGTAGGATGTCCAGCAGTTCCTCCTGTCACCTCAGAAGGCAGAAAATATCATACTATGAGACCACTGCCAAAAGGCTAAAACGACTGTTTACATGTATTTGCCAGTGAGATAATTGTAAACAATTTTACAACACCAAGTTATAGTCCAACAATTTTATTTGAAATTCACAAGCTTTCGGAGGCTTCCTCCTTCCTCAGGTGAATGTTCTGGAAATGAAATCCTCGAACCCTTCGTATTTATAAATCACAGAACAATGCCTGGTGATTACAGACAGTCTTTCCAACTGCCCGTTGCCACGGCAATCACAGTGTGCAGACAGAGAGGTGTTACCTAAAAGGCCACCGAATATACAAACCACCAAAAAAAAACAGAGAGAGAGAGGCAGAACCATAGAAAAGACAGCAAATGACCCGTTATATTAAAAACAGATAACATATGTTCGCTGGTGGGGTTACGTGTAGCGTGACATGAACATAAGATAATACAAAAAAGCAGAAACACAGGCAAGATACTCTGCAATATGATTGTGACGGAGTAAGTCCTGTTCTGTTTTGTTTTACAAGATTCTAGTATTATGTATTTTTTCTTTATTTTCTATTACATATAGGAACAGCTGAATGATTTTTCTGAACTGAAAGCTGTCTTTCCTCTCAAGACTACAAGCTAAGGACAGAATCATACTATTTGTGGGAAGCCAGCCAGATTGTTTGATCTGGAAATTAAACAGGTGAGGGGAAACTGTGAGTGCATGAAGGGTCAGGTGCACATTGTGTTAGCACAACCTTTCCTGGGTATTATTGATGCTGTATGTCACTGCTCATTAACATAGAATGTGAATGCTTCCTAGAATGATAGGGTAAATTTTGTGAGGCTCACTTCCTGGCATGGACTCTTGCACAGCTTGAAGAGTCAGGTGCAGAGATTTGCGAGTTGGATTTGCCATACCTCTGAGCCTCTCCTGTGTATTTAATCAGCTCCAACCCACTGCTGTAACCAGCCGCCTCCATCCATGGAGGAGGCATAATGAATAGAAAAGAATAGCTACATGGCCTGACATTTATATATTGGATCCTTTTGATATAAATAGAAGCAGTCTCTTTGAGTATGGCCATTGGCAGGATCTGAGCAGACTAATATCACAGTAAGAAATGAGTTAATTGCTTAGGAAACATGTCTCCCCTCAATGAGCCAGGAATTAATATCCAATATAATTGGAAATAACATTTTTAGACAGCTATCACCAAGGTAAAGTCACACGAAGAGAAGCCCTGAAGGACCCCATGAAAACAGACTGTAGGCTGTATTTTGGCCAGCCAGACCTATATATGAAACAACAAAAGCACATTAAGGATGAACATTCACATTGATTAAATTGACAAGAGCTAATTACTATCCTGGCAGTCACATGTATTCACCCTCCATAGATTAATTTAGCCACAGAATAAAAGCAATTTCAAACAGTCATCCCAGAGGCACAGCTGACTATCATTTTTAATATGGATTTATTCTATCTATTTAAAATCATATGAAACTAAAGACTAAAAAAATATATTTTCATCACCACAAAATTTTTTTTTGGCATCAGCAATGTCTCCCGCCAAATATTGGATAGAATTGCCTATTACTCCATGAGTTTTCCACAACCAACTGACATTGCTGGTACTTAAACCCTCACCCCCCACCTGCTTCATGCCATTGGAGGTATAACTAGGAGTAGTAACGTACTGCCAAGATACAGACACAGGCTTGGTATCATTTCCACTTTATTAGAAAGTTTGAGTCTGGGAGGGGGCCTTCAATTTCACGTTGTACCTTCCACCAACTCTTTAAACATGGTCTCACCTCTGCTCTGAGGTACCACTCAATGAGCCAATTTCAACAAAGCAATGCGATGCATCTTGATTTCAACATGTTGAGGGTCTTGGAAGGTGGAACATCATGTAGGATGACATATTTGGAGCTAAAGAGTTTATACGGGTATGGTAGCATGGTGGCTATGGTACTGGATTGGTAAGCCAGAGGCAAATTGTGAAACTGAATTCAATAGTTCTGGTAAGGTATGGGCTAGCATCAGGTAAAACTACCATGAAAGCTGCCAGATTGTTTCAAAATCCCAATAGGTTCACTATTGTCTTTCAGGGAAGGGAACCTACAAGTTCTGGCCTACATGTGACTCTAGTCTCTTAGTGTCCTCTAAAGTGGTCTAGAAAGCCACTCAGTTGTAAATAATCTCTACAGAATGCAATTATAAAATGAACATTGAATAGATCCATCAGTAATGACCCAAGCATCAGAACAGGTCTTCATTGCCACTGGATCAGAATCATGGAATTCCCTGACTACCGCCATCAGCACAAGGACTGCAGCGGTTCAAGACGAAGGCCCACTACCAACTTTTCAGGGCAGCTAGGGGTGGCAATAATAATGCAGCTTTGCCAGCCTTGCCCAAATCCCAAGAACAAATAAAAAAAACAAGATCCAAAAGAATATCAATTAAAACAGACTGCTGGTGTATTTAACACTGTTCCCGCCATTTCTGCCAAGAAATAATCATGCAGCTAAACACTTCTGATGGATGTAACCCAGTGCAACCCAGTTGCACCTGAAGCCTTCAAGTTTTTTTTTCCTCCCTGTATCTGCATGTAAATTTTAAGTTAAAATGGATATTGTTCATAGCAAGAAAATTGCAGTGCAACCAGGAAGACTTCTTGTCATTTCAGACACTAAGAACCAACAATACCTGCTACTCCCTTCTCTTTCCCCATTAGCACAGAATTCTTATTTGTAGTCAGGTATGACATTTGTACAGACTGAAAGAGATTGATGACTATGTTGCCCAAAAGCTTCAGGCCTGCTCCCTGCATCACAAGATAAAGAAACCCATATTAAAGCAAATATTGCCTCACTGGTGGATAAGGTTTAACGCGCTTAAAATGTCAACTTGTTTATTTTAGTTCAAAGTGATCATACAGATAGCATTTACTGGGTGAAATCTGTGCCGAATTGACAGTGTGCCCTTAGGGGAGTAGTACATTTTTCGGTTTGACAACTGCTGTACTGCCTTAATGGAACTATATGGGAGGAAATTTTCAGATAGGTGTTAATCTTCTGATTTTTTACTACTGTTAGCAGCTTGTTACTTTCACAGTATTGCTACGCTACACAGCATTTTCTGGACAGGAATAATGGGTGACCAATAACTAGATTAAAAATATAAATGAAACCAATTATTATTAGAAATCAACATTTGCATTAGTCAGATTGGATATATGATGCGTTGAGCACTGGCCTTTCATTATATGAAGTGTAGGTGCAAATTCAGCTCAATGTGATGGGATGAATGTATCATCTAGCTGCTGTTGTCGGGGTCCAATGTGAAGTGAGTTTGGGCCACCCTCAATCCAGTTCCAAGTAGGCCTGGGCCTATAGTTTAATAGCTTCACTAATTTGGTGTTAATTTAAAAAATCTCACTCTCCATAAGAGAATCCATAGAATGGCTGATGTTGGAATTGTAAAACTGTCACTTTGGTGCAGTAATAGATGCTCGTCTGAGGGTCGTGCTGAGGAAGATGTTTGGTGAAAATTAGAGGAGCTTTACTTTATATCTAACAATGTTACATCTGCCCTGAGAGTGCTTGACGTTGACATTGAGCCCTTGAAATTATTTCATGGGATTAATGTATGAATGCTTAATGTGTTGGTTTGAAATTACTCTCTCTGCTATTTTAGTTGGGGCATTAACCTATTTAAAATAAATTTCAGGGTCTGAGTGTTTGAAATTGAAAATGTTCAATTTTCTGATACTAACATCCCTCACCCTGATAAACATAAAATTCATAATAGTTATAATCAGCCAGATAATACTACAGACTGTTAATCTAATACTTGAATATATACTATTTTTCTGCCCGATCTAAATCTGCTTTGATTTGTAGTTTAGGAATTCATGATCATTAACTACGATGCAATTATAGATTTTTTTTGAATTTGCAACACTGTATCATGTGAAAAATTAAGTAATTCTACCAGCTTATATGTTTCTCAGCATCTCTGGTTACATGGGGACACTATTTACATGAGTTAACTTAGCCCAGTCATTTTGTTACAGGAAAGCTTTCAATTGTCAGAATCTTTTCTTAACTGTTGAGCCTATATATGGTCAATCCTTTCTCAGTTAAATATATCAATTGATTCTGTAATTTAGGATTTAAATACAAGTTTTCTATACTTTACCACCTCTGTGCTACAAGCAAAGGTCAAATGGCTCTTATTAACAGTCATTAAGGGATTTATTTTACAGAATTTCAACTAACTAATTGGATGGTTTAATTTACCAAAGGGTCCCATTAAGCCACCTGTCACTGCCTCCTTAAGAGCAGCAGCCCCCAACTGCCTCATCCTCCTCTCTCACCAACCTTCCTGCCTAGTGTGTCCGCTGGGGACTAAACTCACCAAACTCCTCCCGTCCCACTCACCCCACCTACCACTGCCTCCTTTTAACTCTGTTAGCGGATCAACAATCTCCTCTTTGCGCTTCGTTCCAGAATGTCTCTTTGTTCGTGAACAATGCCCTTGCCACAATCTTATTGTGGATGATTGCATTGACATCCTGGCTTTGACTGAAAATTGGTGATGACATCTTGCCCCTTACTGGAGCCTTCCTGCCTGGCTATATTTTCCACCACCTGCCTTACCTTTATCGCCAAATAGCACCTTGGTCTCTCACCTACTCTTCTGGTGCCATCTCCTCCTTTAGCACCTCAGCTTGTTCCACCCCTCTCACCCCTCCTTTAAAGTCCTTGTTATCCACCAACCCACATGCCCCACCTTGAGGGTGTCTTTCCTCCTTTACTCCCTCAGCCTCTGCACTGAGCAACTCTTCAGGTGATTTCAATCTTCACCTCAATTCCCCTTTCCTTCTCTCCTCTAATTTCACTGTTTCCTGTCCTCTCTAAATCTCTTCCTCCATATATACTTTTCTACCCATATTCACAGCCATCCCCCAACATTGCTATCGCATGTGAACACTCTATCTCCATGGTCTCAATCACAGACAAGGCCATCTCCAACCACTTCCTTGTATTCCTCACACCGATGTCCCCTGACCTCCTTCCAACCACACATCCTTCTGTGTCCGTGCTTGGAAAAAATGCTCCTCCAAGTCACTCACAATTGCGTTTTCTAATTACCAATTGCCTCTCCTTTAGCTCCCCAAACACCACAATACTTCTTCAGCCATCAATCTGCTCAACAACTCCATCACCTCCGCCTTTGATGCCCTTGTTCCCAGCAAAACATTTACTGTCTCCCATTCTGGTCATTCCCCCAGTATGATTTCTATTTTCCCTCCCTCGGTTACAAGGGGTGCAGATTTGAACATATCTGGCGCACAACTAATCCATCACCAGATCTGGCTGGGATACATCGGGTGCTATTGGGCCTCATCTTCCCCTGCTGAAACTGTGCACTACTCCAGCATCATCCTGGACAGCAAAGATAACCCCCAGCTTCTTTTACATAGCATTACATAGAATTTACAGCACAATAACATGCCATTCAGTCCAACTGATTAATGTCGGTGTTTATAACCCACTCTTACTAATTACCTCTTCTCACACTGTTTCCCCCCCCCCCATATCCCTCTATTTCCTTCTCTCTAAGGTATATATCCAGCCTCTCCATAAATGCATCAATGCTACCAGTTTCAACCACTCCATATGGTAGTGAGTTCTACATTCACACCGCTCTCTCCATTACTAACCATTTCCTTAAACATCTCTTCTCTGCCCCATCCACCCTCACCTCTGATATTGTAAATGGTTCTTTCTCCTCGGGTACTGTCTGCCTTCCTTTCAAAACCACCATGATTAACCCCTCCTCAAAAAACCATCCTCGACCCTTCTGTTCTGGCAAATTACCACCCAATCTCCAACCGTCCTTTATTCTCCAAAGTCCTTGAATGTATTGTAGACTCCGAAATCCATGCCCATCTATCTAATGACTCCATGTTTGAATCTCTCCAAACAGGTTTACAGCACTGGGGGAAATATTAAATTGGTTTAAGTAATAAAAAGGCTGGAAGGTATAGTTCCAGGGGGGCGATTTTTGTCTGGTGCACCAACCAGGCAGGCAGCGGGTGTAGAGATCACACCATCCGCCAGATTGCACCATCTTTGGTGGTCAGGCGTTACTAACATGCAACCAGCGAGCGGTGAGCGGGCGCTATGAGGCAGCTCACTGGTCGGGGAGGGCGTGAAACTGGTGGGGTCCTATGCTGACAGTCTGGTCTTGTGGGGAGGGGGGAAGGGTAGAGAGGTGATCCTGGGAGGTCCGTACAGGGACTGGTAGTGGCCAGAGTAATTTTGTGGGGCCAAATGGAGCGGATGTGTGTGCTCCCCCCACCCCACCCACCCACCATCAATATGCAAAAGTCTTGTTAGGGTTCTACAATGTGTCAGGTGTAGCTCAGTGGGTAGCACTCTGGCCTGTGAGTCAGAGGGCTGTCCCCACTCCAGAGACTTGAACTCAAAATCTAAGCTGACACTCCCAGTGCAACCTTCTAAGTGAAGAAATTTTTCCTCGTCTCTTTCCTAAATGGCCAACCCCTTATCTTGAGACTATGACCTCTATTACAACACTGACTACACTTCAAAAAGTACTTCATTGGCTGTAAAGCACTTTGGGACATCCCGCGGTCGTGAATGGCACTATATAAAAGCAAGTTTCTTTTAATTTCTTTTAATGGGCATAGGACCCCGATTTAAATAGTTAAAGAAAGCTCTTGTCTGTTTTCCAAGTGGGAGCGCTGGCCACCTGTTTCGAGGCCTGCTTGAAAATCGAGTCAGACGGCCCTTGGGTGGAAAGTGGGCAGGATGATTTGTTTTCACATTTTCATTTGCCTACCGCCTCACTTTCCTATATGGTTGCTGTGGGATTGTCGAGAAATTGATGGCTTTATCTGAGAATTTTGAAGTTATAATTCAATTTTAACATGGAGTATTGAAAGGCCTTAGGAACGCCAATATTGTGGTTACGGTTATTTTGTAGACCTCCCCTGAAACAAAAGCAAGATTTAAACCACTGGAGCCTGAACAACTGAATGCTGCTTTTCTACAGCAGCCTGTGAGGTATAAGGTCTGTTTAGTGTCTGATTTTGTAGATCTGTTGCTATGGCTAGAAACAGGAAAAGTCATCTAATCATAGACACTAATTTGTACCTGGTAAATACTTTAAATTGATAGGAGATGGTTAGAGACAACTCATGCTGCAGCAGCCTTGGTCACAATGTTAACTTGGTCGCCATATTTGTATGTATGCTATCAAAAGATGTCACATAAACTGCTTCCACGGTTGTCACCTGTCCGGTTTTCAGTGGACAGTCTCTTTTTTCAGTGGGCTGTCTGTTTATTTTTAAAAGTGTAACCTGGGCAGCAAAGTGAACCAGGTATGAAATGCCCAGTTTGCACACACATGGCTTGGTTTTTGTCCAGTTTTCTAGGCCACCCTGCACCTCAGTTATAAGTGGCTGTGCTCAACTCTCACATTGCCCCTCACTAACATGGCAACTGGGCAATTTCAGACACAATGGGGTAGATCTTGACTTTGCGCGATAGTGTAAAACAGGTGATAGTGATTTGGCAGCCTGTTTTACATCTCTCCCGATTTTTATTTCCACAAGAGAGATGTAAAAGGGGGCTGCCGACTCGCTCTCACCCATTCTATACTATCGCACAAAGTCAAGATGTACTCCAATCACTTAATCACTGGTAACTTTTATGATCCCACAATTTTAACTATCTCTTCCATTTCTTATATAGTAGCAGCCTCTAGCTGTCAGCAAACACATCAACCAGCTTTTCTTAAATATGTATTTTCTTGTAGCGTATCATGTAAAGAACGCAATCATTGTTTATGTGCTGTGACCAAGTAGTTTTAACATTGTTAATGGTTTTTTTTCTGTTCCACACCTTTACAACTAAATGGCTGAGAAATTTGAACTGCCTATTTGCCCGTATCTGATTGGGTTATCAAGATGCCATTGTTGTGACTCCTTGGACTCAATTTTCAAAGTAAAAAACGGGTGGGTTGGGGCGGGGGGGGCATTGAAAATTGCCACCATTACAGACCAGCCCCTAACCCGCCCATTTCCGGTTTTCACCGGGGCAGGACGAGGGTCGGGCGACCAACCCGCTCCCAGGAGGCGGGTCGGGCCTTAAAACCTTTCAAGGAGGCTTCAGGCCTCCATTTTTCTCCAATTCCCGATTTCAACCCCAGGGGGCCGGGATTCTTGGGCCTTCCGTTTTACGCCTTGTGAAAGGAGGCGAGAAAGCCCGAGACTAGCAGGTAGGTGCACAGCTTGTGGGCACGGAGGAGCAGGAGTGCTTCCCCCAGGCCCAACAAGCCTACTTGCACCACCCCCCAACGATCGTGGACACCTGGCCTCCAATCGTGGACCCCCCAACCCGACCCTCGATTGCGGACCCTCCGTCTCCGACCCTGATCCTCCCCCCGACCCCTGACCCCGATCCCCGACACTGATCCCCATCCTCTCGCTCTGACCCCCAACCTCGATCCCCTAACCGACCCCGATCCTCCCCCTCAACTCTGATCCTCCGACCCCCGACTCTCCCCCTCAACGATCGTGAATCCCTAATCCTGACACTCCCCCCCCCCCCCGTGAATGACCTCCGATCCCATCCCCGATGACTCGCAACCCCCATGTCAACCTATTCCCACTCGTGCCCACCTATGCCAACCGATGTCCATCCATGCCCCTTGCCCACCGATACCCCTTGCCCACCCATGCCCCCGTGTCCACCCATGCCCCCGGGTGCCCACCCATGCCCCCCCGTCCATACAAATAAAGACTTACCTGCAGACTTACCTGAAGACGTCCTCTCCCTGGCTGGTCTCCCATCCGACTGAGACCAGCCTGTCAACCAGTCGGTCAGTCGGACGGCAAACCGACAAAAAAAATAAAAGACGTCCTTACATCAAAATCATTAGGACGTCCGGGAAACCCGTACTAATGGGTTTCCTGACCTCAATTTGACCCCCCCCCCCACCCTCTTCCCGGCTCCGTTTTAAAATTGAGCCCCTTATCTTAGTTCTTTTCTTCAGGTCATAAACACTTCCATACATCCTCCCAACTGCAATTGGTCCTAACATAGCATGTTTCTCTTCTGCCAAGTCTTGCTGTGCTGGGTGGATCAAGTGTTGCTTCTTAGGGTTTCTCATCAACCCAATATTACATTTCAGCATTGCTGTACTTCATCAGTCAATGCCTAGAGAGCATCATCTTCAAAGCAACCTTTTTTTGGATTTCTTCCCTCTTTCCATGCTTGGAAATTTCCCTTCGAAGCACAGCTTTCTTCACATATTTATACTGCTTACATAAACTGTTAGACTGGAGGCTTGTTCATGGGGATTAAACGCCTAATAGCAGCTGTGTGTTATTGGCTGCTCAGGTCTGCGTTGCTTCCAACAAATGCAAGATCCAGGGTAGGGAAAAGTTTGAATTTGGATGATCCCACATTACTTGACAGCTGCAAAAAAAAGGTATAAATGTAAGTGCGATTTCAGACCCAATGTGATGCTAGGCTGATATCCAGGAATATTATTTGGTTACATTTTTAGGTCAGGGAAAAGTGAAACACATCTTTACCCGTGTTACTTACAGTACTGCTTCTACAGGGTACTTTGGAAGGATTAATTTTGATGGTCCAAGAAAGGCCTCGTCAGACACTAATTTTCTAGCACTCTTATATTCTTCTAAAGTAAGCCTGCTGTGAGTATCAAAAACTATTGCAGGAGTCACACTCTCCTATTTAATTGTCACTGAGAACAACAAGGACAGCAGAAAATAATACAAACCACTGCCCATATATAGAAAGCATTTTTTATTTAATCACTTTGGTGCAATGTATGAGTTGAATTCACAAACACATAATTTTGCTATTATCACTCAGGTCTTTTGTTTCACACTTTATTGACCTGTCCCCATAATGAAGAAGGAAGACTACCATAATTTGCACCTAAACAAGGTCGAATACATTACTTTGGGTTGTTATTGTGTTCCAGTGAATTGCATGAATATCTTAATCAGGTTGAGCCATCTGTAATGGTGCTGCTGGGAGGAATGAACAACTACTGTTCATTCAGGAAGAGCAGAGCAGAAGCCTGCTTCTAAAATATGCACAGAAGCCAGTTGAAGATCAGCAAACAAAGAGTATTTTGGCTGTCATTAAAGTTTATTGACTGCGCATAATATGAGTAGACTGAGGTTGTGCTGCAGATTATTGAGACAATGCATCAAATCTTCAGCCTTGAGTTAATCATCTTTTCCACCTGCAGTATGTAGATTCTTCCAAGACATCTGTGTTTAATGAAATATAAATTATTTTTATAATCTTTTCATCACTGAATGTTGCAGGCTGCTTTGTTTACATTTTATGAGATATTCCATGTGCAAATGTTATTTGCTATTAGCTGCTGATTCTGAATGTTGGAGAGCAGATGTACAGCAGTGTATTGACACTCTCTCCTCCCACCCCTCTCCCAGAGCATTGCAGCTGTCAAATGAAACGCTGGTGTAGTCAGCTGTGACCCTGATCTAGCAGTTTATGAGAGGGCGCCCTATTCCAATTTAATTCAGAATTTAGTTTTCCACCACACAATATTTATCCTGAGGATGGTGCCTATGATGGGCTACGCTTTCCTGGGCATTGACAGCACTTCATTATCTCACCCAGGAGACTATTCTTTGTGTGCAATTCTAGACAGTGAGCGTCGACAAGCAATTCTACCATGGGAGTATCACAGCCAAACTTTATCTTCTCTTCAACCAGTTCCGACACACATAAACTTTGCAGCAGAGGTAAATGGACAATGCTCAGAGCAGGAACCCTGGCTGATTTCCGCCTCCTTCTGAGCCCGGATGCACTGAGGCCAATTGTAGCACACCCAGTGCTGCGACTCAGATCACCTGACACGGCACAGATTAGAGGTCAAACCAGGAACACCCTTGAACTGTGCAGTCCAGCATCATATGGAGAGTTACATTTACTCACTGTGCGATCGATTCTAGCCTATATAAGAGCAGTATATAAACTGCACCCTTTGTTCCCAACCTTACCAGCACCAGCATACCATAGCGACAGGATTCATCTTCCATCAACAAAGTGTCCAGTGACACTGGTTCAGCCACAACTGGAGTATTGTGTCCAATTCTAGGCATCGCACTTTAGGAAGGATGTGAAGGCCTTAGACAGGGTGCAGAAGAGATTTACTAGAATGATTCCAGGGATGAGGGACTTTAGTTACTTGGGTAGACTGGAGAAGCTGGGGTTATTCTCCTTGGAGCAGAGAAGGTTGAGAGGAGATTTGATAGAGGTATTCAAAAGCATGAAGGGTTTAGACAGAGTAGATAGAGAGAAACTGTTCCCATTGACAGAAGGGTCAAGAACCAGAGGACACAGATGTAAGGTGATTGGCAAAAGAATCAAAGGTGACATGAGGAAAAACTTTTTTATGCAGCGAGTGGTTAGGATCTGGAATGCACTGCTGAGAGGGTGCTGGAGGCAGATTCAATGTAGCTTTCAAAAGGGAATTGGATAAGTACTTGAAGGGAAAAAAATTGCAGGGCCACGGGAAAAGGGCGGGGGAGTAGGACCAGCCGATTGCTCTTGCAGAGAGCTGGCGCAGACTCAACGAGCCAAATAGCCTCCTTCTGTGCTGTAACCATTCTATGATTCTATGATGCTGTAGGATTTCACAAAAGATGGTAACCGCTCAGCAGAAGGGAGAGTCAGGGAGGATCCTGTGATGAATGAAAATTAAAATGTATACTTTTAATTTTTTGTTTCTGATAGACTCCAAATTCAGAGGAAGAGAAAGCCAAGCCCCTCCCCCAGCGACATTACACACTAAAATACAAGGCCCAGTAATACAATTTTGAGTAATAATGAGCCATAACAGTCAGCACTCATAGCATGTTGGTGTACAAAGGCTCTGCGCTACATGAAGATAGGATATGCTTTAGATTTTCCCTAGTCTCCACTGGCTTATCAAAGGAAAGCACTAAATTGAGACTAAGAACAGATTAATGAGAAAGTAAGTCAGGTTGCAGCAATCTCTTGCACCTCCTAGCGCCTCGTTTCAGATTGGGATAATGAACAGGTTCCTTGGCTGCACTTTTGTCAACATAGTGCAGAAGAAACTAAAAGAGAGGAACATTATTGCAAAAGGAGAAGGGGAGAGATATTGGCCCCGATATTTACGAGGAGGCGGGGAGGGAGCGGGGACGCTTGTCAGAGGCCGCGAAACCCAGAAATACCAGGAAGGTAGAGGTCCTGCCGAATTTAATGGCAGGACCTCATTAGAATTTCTTTACTCCGTTTCCCACCCGCTGGGACAATCAAGACGATCGGGGGTTGGGGTGGAGGGGGCTTGGAGCATGGCAGGGAGGAGGGAGGGAGTGAGAGATGGTGGGGGGAGATCGTGGAGGGGAGAGATCGCGGAGGGGGGGATCTGGAGGTCACAGGTAGGGTCGGCCGATCGCGTGAGGGAGAGATCGCGGGGCGTGGGGTGGGGGTCTGGTGATCGCAGGGAGAGTTGGCTAATCGTGGGCGGAGAGAT
This sequence comes from Heptranchias perlo, assembly GCF_035084215.1. NCBI lineage: Eukaryota > Metazoa > Chordata > Chondrichthyes > Hexanchiformes > Hexanchidae > Heptranchias > Heptranchias perlo. Next base: position 46,453,534 of record NC_090339.1, on the reverse strand, counting down.
CGCAGCAGAAGGTTTGCTTGGGGGGGCTGGGGGGAAAGCACTCCTACTCCTCCTGGTCCACAAGCAGTGCTGCAAAAGCACCTAGTTGCTGGATCTGGCAGTTCCCGCCTCCCTTCAGCTACCAAGTTTCCCGAGTCCTGAGAAACCCGGCCCTCCACCGTTAAATTCAAATGGCTGCCAAAATCTGAGGAACGGAGCCTCATTTAAATATTATGATCACTGACCCACCTCTTCAGAGCGGGTTACTCAGACACCCCCAAACCCACCGCGGTTAAACCGGAAGTAAGTGCGTTCGCGGCAAGTTGTGGTCGGGGTTCACGTTTTTACCAATTTAACCCCTGCCCTCCCCCAACCCTCTCCCGCCCATCGTGGGGGGTTAAAACTCCCCCCATAATTTATTTAATTGCTAAATACAGTAAAGCAATTTAACTTTTCTCTACTCATTGCAGTGACATTTCTACACCAGAATTACAAATATACAAGGTTGCAATTTTATCATTTATTCACAGAACGTTATCAATTTACAAAATGTCTTGTGGTGCTGTACACTAATCTAATCTTACTGCACAATACTGATCATATGTGAAGTGAGGTGATACGTGAAAGGGAAAATGTTCATGTTTGGAGAGCTGGAAGGAGTTTTCAGTCCTTAACAGATTGAACGATAAAGCTCAATAAATCTAAATTTACTCTTTCCTTTTTCCTGAGGATTATCACTGAAATGTTGTAAAAACCGTTCCTGCATTTTAGAAATCTGTTAGTGCTTAGAACAGATTCCTTGCCTGCAGGCCTTCATTAGTAATATAGTGAAGTCTAGGTGGATATAATAATATAATAGTTTTATTGCACATTAAACAGGCTCACTGTATCATGTTTTCCAATTTTGAGAGATTCTGGGATACATATTAAATATGGTTATTTATTTTTCATTTTCCAATCTTTCTAGTTTGCAGCATGATTTGTGGAGAAATTATTACTAACTCGGAATGTGTGTTTTCATCCAGCACAACCCTATTTTTGACACCTTCACTCAAACAAATGGAGGGTTTTCTCCTCCAGCACCAGAGGCAACGGTCTTCCTCAGCCCGCCTGTTGCTACCAGCTGAAAGGGAATAGCCGGTAGAGCAGGAAGCATCAGTCCTTTTGTGTCAGGAACCCTACCAATACTTGCCTACAGGTGGTTAGCACATAAATAGGATCATCGTGCGACAGGTCAGTTCAGACAGTTCAGTGGGGTTGGTGAGTTGGTGACTCTTTTTGCCTTTGCTCCAGGCAAAAATTGTGCCAAGAATGGTAGGCTGCCAGAGTAAAGCTAGTCTGCAGCACATTGAGCTGACTGTCAGATCATTTGACTAATTAGCATAAGCTTCCAGCGTGGCTTTGCCCTAGTGCTGGTGGCTAACCTAATGGGGCATGTGAAAATCTGGCTCGCAGCTCAAATTTAAAAGGAACATGCCCACCTGAAAGTAATTGGCTGTACTTGGTGGCAAATACTGTTTCAGCCTTTATAAATGTTCAAAATATCTTCTAAATATGTTAGCCAATGCCAAGGCTGGATGGAGGGGTGGCAGAGAGAACAAGTGCTGGTCCTGGTATAAGGATGGGTTTGCATGTGGTATAGTTGGACCTGCCTGTCTTGTCACCTCAAGAACTGTTCTTCCTCTTCCAAGGCTAGAATAGTCATTGGAATCCACAAAGGAATTCCTGTCTTGCCCACTTTGGTTGCTGCAGGTGAAACATTAGCTGAAACCAGGATAATTGTAAGAAATGGAGCTGAAAATGAAGCTGGTGATATAATGGCAAATTTTAGCAAAAAAATTAATCTCTGCTACCAACATATGCACACTCAGGGTCCTTAATCCTTGTCTGTCCCTGCTTGCACCTAAACTTTCTGGACTTTGGTAAGTGGCATGTGTTTCATATGGGAGAGGGGGTGAACTCCATTTTAGACCAAAAGAAACCCTACAGGTGTAGGCTTCTCAATGGTGAGATTTGGAGACTCTTAAACATGATGATGGGTTTCCATATGTGTCATCCACCCAACTAACCAAAAAAATCATAGAATGCTACAGCATAGAAACATGCCATTCAGTCCATCAAATCTCCTACTCAGTCCCCAAACTCTTTAATATTCCTTTTATAAAGCAACTAATTCTCTTTAAAAAGAATGTAACAACTCTGCTTCAACAAATGTTTCTGGCACATTCTAACCACCCTGTGTAACGAATTTTATCTCACTTCACCTTTAATTCATGATCAATCTAAATTTGTGCTCTTACTGTTACTGTCTTGCTGACCAGTTGAAATGATTTGTCACTATTTACCTTATCGTAACCCTTCATAATCTTGAAGACCTCATCGAACTTCTCAATTCTGGTGATAAAAGCTTTAATTTCTCAAGTCTCTCTTCATAATTATAACTGCACATCCTTGGTAACATCCTAACAATGCCTGCTACGTCTTTTCCATTGCTTTTATATCCTTCCTATAATGGGGTGCCCAGAATTGTATACAACACTTCAGCTGCAGTCAACTAAGGTCTTATACAAGTTCTACACAACCTCTTTGGTTTTGTATTCTGACCTTGCAGAGACAAAGATTCTGTTTACCTTTTTAATGGCCTTATCCACTTGTATGCCAGCTTCATTGACCTGTGTATCTACACACCAAGATCCCTCTGCTCCTCTACTTCATTTAAAATGTTACCAAACAAAGTGTATTTCTTTTTGCTATTCTAAGTGCCAAAATGTAGTACTCCTGATTTTCTTGCATTGACTTGCACTTGCCATGTATCAACCCATTCAGCTAGCTTCGCCATGCTCTCGTATTCTTTCACAATCTTCATTACATTTACTACACTTCCTAATTTGGTGTCATCATCAAAGTTTGATATTTTGACCTCATTTCCTATGTCCAGGTTATTTACGTATTTAGTAAATACGAGTGGCCCCAAAACAGCCCACTTGCCAGTCATTACAGGGCTAATTTTCACCTTTACTGCGTGGGCAGTAATCTGATAAAGTGGATCACCTGGCCATTGTAGAACCCGCCCGATCTCCCATTGAAATCAATGCAATGAAAATCGGGCAGGTATCTACAGCAGGCAGGCCAACCAGATTACCGCCCAGACTGTGAAGGTGAAAATTACCCCCACCCCTTTCCAGTCAGAGAAACTTCCTTTTATCCCCACACTTTGCTTTCTGCTGTCCAATAATCTCTCTATCCATGTGGCCAAATTCCCCTTACATGTGCCATTGCCTTTAGTTAGTTTCAGTTACTGAGTGCTGATTTATTAAGCACATAATTATGAGGAGAATAACAATAAATGTTACTGTCCTGAGAGTGTGGTTGGTTAATGCACTGTCTGATGGAGTACTGAGTTGTACAGACCAACTGAGTTCAACCTCTGATGAGTTAGCTGATCTCAGCGGTAAACTGGAATTAAAATAAGTGCACAGGCGTCCATTTGTCCTATGGTACATGTACTGAGATTTAGTGCCTCCGTGTATATATTGTGGGAAATTATTCCTCTCTGCCTTTTATGTCAAAATCATAAATGTGTTTTTTACATTTACAATTGTTTCTTCAAATAATGACTACCCCCCCCCCAACCAGGGGAGGACAGAATTGGACTTAGTTGTGTAGCCCCCAACCTCGCAGTCAAGTTGTCTGCCAACATCCAGTGAAGAATTATCACTGGACCAAGATACTAGAGAGCTTTTGGCATCTGTGGAATCATACTCCAGTATATGTCAGCACCTTCAAAAGAGGAGGAGGAAAGGGGAGAAAATAGAAAGAGGAAAAAATAGACTGGTTTCTGCACAGACCCTGCAGTGAGATGAAGGCGAGCTCACATGTGTTACCTATTGGGTAATGCTGTAATGCTTAATCCTATCTACATGGGCAGATGTTTATCTGAATGTTTTTATTAGACTGTGGCAATCAACATGTAATGGTTGTTGACCTCAATATAATATTATTACTAAATATGAGTCAATATCCATACCTCTGTTGTCGCGTCAGCCTCCTGTGATTTTTCTTGCAAATGAACATTGATTTAAGGTGGATTGGGAATGATTGCTATGGTGATAACTAATGCATTCTTAGCATATAAATTTATGCATTTGCTACATTTATATTGACTGAGACTTATCATTATTGTCTGTATGCATTTGCTTTGATCAATGTAAATTGAAAAAAAATAGATAGCACAGATATATGATAAAATTCAGACCTTTCCCTCAATTTCCTGCCTTCTTGTCCTAAAGCTATTGATTGATGCTGAGGTATGGCTCTTCAGATAACTCACCAAAGTGACAATTCCACGTATGTGAAATGAGACAATGAGTGTGAGCAAGCTATTCGACCATGGAGGAAGTATCACAGTCAGGCGTGATCCTGTTCTTGTATCCATACACGCACACTTTCCAGCAGAGATCATTGGTTAGAGATCATGGGCTCGATTTTGCGATCGCGTTTCCGGCGGGTTTCCAGCGGGTTGGCCCCGAAAATCCCGATATCCGGTCACGTGACTGGATCGCGACGAAATCCCGGCCACTTCCGGGTACCGCGCTGACGTGCGGGGCTGCGCGCGCAAGCCCCGCTGGTGGGAATCCCGCAGGAAATTAAAGCCAGCGGGGTTCCACTTGAGAGTACTTAACTTGCTCGTTGTGGTCAGTTAATGAGCTGAAGCAGCTGTCAAAAGAGGAAGTGTGGGATTTTAGGTTCAACGCAGTCAGTTTCCCACACTGGGGGAAACAGTACCTTTCAAACCAGGCGTGTTGCAGCCAGCAGCCTGTGGCAGGTGCCAAGGTGCACTCCACGGAGGAGAGCCCTCACCCACGCAGGAGGCCACCGCGTCACATAGGGCAACCCCTGCCCTCCACCACCCCCCGCCAAGCCAGAGGACAGACCGACACGAAACCGCAGCCCCAGTCCGAGGACCCACCCACCTACCCTGCACAACCCCTCAGACCAACACCTGCCAGATGGGTGGTGCGTTGACATCGTCGGAGGACGAACAGGATGACCAGCCCCAGCAGCCTCGCAGTCCACGCCGTCCGCCTCGGAGAGGTGGGGCCCCCCAACACGGTGCTGCGGCACACCCACCTGCACAGCAGGAGGGAGGGCAACCGCAGAGAGAGATGCATCGCAGGAGGCACTACCCTCCGCACAGGGTGTACAGAGCGAGGCTCAGCTTCATGGACCTCTCCGAGGAGCAGTGCATACAGAGGCTCAGAGTCAATCGCCAGGTAGTCGCCGACATCTGCAGCCTCCTTAACGACGAGCTGCTCCCTGATGGACCAAGCAGCATCTTCTTACCTGTCGCCGTCAAAGTCACCACTGCCCTCAACTTCTTCGCATCCGGTTCCTTCCAGGGTGCCACCGGGGACATCACCGGGGTCTGTCAGTCCTCTGCACACAAGTGCATAAGGCAGGTCACCGATGGGTTGTTCCGCAGGGCCTCGCACTACATCAACTTCGCCATGGACGAGCGCAGCCAGATGGAGAGGGCGGTTGGATTCCATGCCATGGCCGGCTTCCCACGGGTGCAGGGTGTAATCGACTGCACCCACATCGCAATACGGGCACCTCCGCATGAGCCAGGGCTGTTCATCAACAGGAAGGGGTATCACTCCATGAACGCCCAGCTCATCTGTGACCACCGCCAGAGATTCCTACACATGTGCGCCAGATACCCCGGCAGCTGCCACGATGCCTTCGTCCTCAGGGAGTCCGCCGTCCCGCCCATCCTGCAGGCACCCAACGCCGGCAACGGCTGGCTCCTCGGCGACAAGGGGTATCCCCTCCACACGTGGCTCATGACACCTCTGAGGAACCCCATCACTGAGCCGGAGCGTCGGTACAATGACAGCCACACTGCTACCAGGTCTACAATTGAGCAGACCATAGGGCTTCTCAAGATGCGCTTCAGGTGCCTTGATCATTCTGGGGGAGCGCTGCAATACACACCATTCAGAGTGGGACGAATCATAGTTGTCTGCTGTGCCCTGCACAACATGGCCCAACAGAGAGGGGTGCCGCTGGAGGAGGCCCCATCCACACCCGCCACCCACATTGAGGAAGGCGAGGGCGAGGAGGAGGAGGAGGAGGAGGAGGCGGAGGAGGAGGCGGAGGAGGAGGACGCGCCAGAGGATGTTGGACGACCCATGCGCCGAGCCGCGACTCACCGGGATTTTCGCCGGGCCAGGGAGGCACTCATACGTCAACGGTTCTCCTAGAGTCAGACACTGCGAGGCGCTCGCATCTCCTCACCTGCACATGCGAGCGGCCATACCAGCCCCCTCCACTGAAGAGTGCTGCCAGTAATCCTGCACCCACAGCAGTGTGCCCAATGGGTGGCAGCAGGTGTTCGCCGTCATGATGGCCTCCACGGAACGCACCTATTGCACAAGCCGCGGAAGAATGGACGAGAGGTGGCAGGAGTGGTGAGAATAGACTATTTAATATCTCGAATGTGACATTATATTAGAAAAAAAGTACGAAATAATAAACACCCTGGTGTTTTCCCTTTGTGATTATAAGGCCTTTGCAATTCTTTTCCGGGAACCCCTACGTGGTGCTACCCCTGTGGCTCCAGCAGAGGTAGTGGCAGGTTGCTCGTCTTCTTGCCTTGACCGGGTAGATGCTTTTGGCGGACGGCCCCTGGGTTTCGGTGCCCGTGACGGCACCTCCACAGACTGCTCCTCCTGCACCGGGGCAGGGGCAGACTCGGCCACCTGGAGAGGAGGCACCATTGCGGGTACTGGTAGAGAGGTGGGCGACGGGTGGGACGTGGGGGCGCCTTGAGAAGCGTCCCCGCTTCCATGTCCCCGGTCACCATCATCCCTCTCTTGGCCTCGGCCCACATCACCCCTTCCACCCTGCTGGACGGCAGTTTGGATGGCATGTGTGAGGCCTTGCAAGGCCACCCCTAGTGTATCCCTCAGCCTGTTGATGGCGTCGGAATGTTGCTCACCCTGAATCCGTACAGACGTTGTCAGGGCCTGCATGGACTCGATCTGGAGCTGTGCGTGACGCTCGAGGGAGGCCAGCCTGTCCTCCACCGCAGACAGTCCCGCACCTACCTGCGACACTGTGTCGCCGGTACCCTCCTGTGCCTGCGCCACCAATGCCCACATGCAGGAGGTGGACTCCTCCATCGCCTGCGCTATTGTGGACAATGCGCGCGGCACCTCTGCCAGTACCTCAGCAATTAGCTGGTGGCCCTCGACGACTCTCCTTTTCACTGGTGGCCCCCTGGGTTCAGCATCTGGGTCCGGCTGAGCAGAGCCTGGAGATGAGTGCTCCCTCCGTCGCGGACCCTCTGCGGCTGCCCCTGCCACCAGGGTCTGCTCATGCTCACTCGTGCGCGGTGACTCACCAAGTGCTACCCCAACTAGTTGGCGAGGGGGACCCACCGAGGTGCGTGTCTCTGCGCTGGTGGATGGTTGGCTCTGATGTGACGATGCACCCTCAGAGACCGCCATGTCCTCTGAGGAATCGCCCTCCACGATCGCTTCACCCAAAGACGGACCTGCAAGAGAACAGAGGGCACTTTGAGGCATGTGGACCAACTTGACAGTGCGCCTGATGGCAGGTGATGAGACGGTAACTCGCGATCATGGGTGTTGAGTGTCAGCTTTCCCTTACCGGCCGTTTCGGCAGCGACACACTCGCCATCGGCCACCGACAGGCAATGTCGCGTGCGGGCGAGGTCGAGCGCCTCCACCTCTGCGTCGGTGAGCTCCACCACTTGCGGCGGCCCACCTCCGGTGCGTGCCCTTTCCCTATTGTTCTTGCTTCTCTTCTCCTGTGAAGGCAAAACACAGATGTGTGAGTGGGTGCGTCTTGCATCGTGAGACGCATCGAGCATCGGTGTGGTTGGGTTGAGCGTGGCGCGGAACGGATGGGAGGAAGCGTGGGCCACGTGCCCATCCCATTGCATGGGGATTGGGGTGTGTGGTAGTGTTCGGGTGGGGTCAGGGACGGTGGGTACTTGCGTGCACGGCGAGGATGGTGAATGAGTGGCTGTGAGGATTGCTGATGGAGCGCAGTGGTGGCTGTGCAGGAGGGGGTTGTGATCTGCTTGGCGTGATGGTGGGGACGGGATGTGGGAGGGTGCGTTGGTGTACTCACCTTGCCAGACCTAGTCAGGTCATTGAAGCGCTTGCGGCACTGCTCCCAAGTCCTTGGGGTGTTGCCCCTGCTGCTCACCTCCGCCGTCACCTCTGCCCATGCCTTCCTGGTTGCGGCGGCAGGGAACTTGCGTCCATCTTCTGAGAAGAGTGTTTCCCTCCTCCTCCTCACGCCCTCCAGCATCAGCTGCAGTGCCAGGTCTGAAAAACGGGGCGCAGCCTTTCCCCATTGCTGAGCCATCGTCTCAAACCGCTTGCTTGTAGCAGGAGGGGCTTTGGGAGACTGCCCCTTTAACTGGAGCTCCTACATCGCGTCGACGGTACTGCGCATGCGCAGCCGGCCGGCACGCAGCTGGGGAGCGCAGAACCCGGAAGCAGGGCTTAATCGGTCCAATTATCCCGCGATCGCGTGGGGGACGCACACGATTAGCCGTCCGCATTTTCCACGCTCCCGGAGGACCACCCGCTGGGAACCCGCAGGCCTGCTAAATTCGAGCCCGATGAATAGGAACTTAGGCTGTTTTTTTAGCTTCTTCTTTGCCTTAGGCTACAAGGCTATTTGTAGTACCCCCACTGCCAGTATTGATTGAGATTTGCTATGTCAGCACAGACTGGGGATCGAAACTGGAGCCTTCCTGTTCTTTATGCTCAGCCCACTCGCAGTGTCTACCAACTAAGAGGATTTTCATCTGGTTAAAGTATGTTTGGAAGAAAGAACTCTTAAAGTTGTATCTATTCTTTAATCGTCCTTCAGAACCCAAGGCATTTACTGAATGTTGGAGTAGGCATTTGGTGATGCAGACTATGCTTTATAAATGCATGTATGCCGTATAAATGCTGTATAAATTCAAAGGATTCATATTGGTTGATCCTGTGCATGTTCATCCATGACAATCATTTGGCAGGTCAGCAATCATCTATTACATCGCATAAAAGTCAGTGTCTGACCATGCATTGAACCTCTGTATTATTTATTATGTTCTCCTAGAAGCTGCAAAGTGTGGGAATACCAAGAGATCAGTTAAGTTCCATAATAAATGGATGAATCAAATGTTACAGAAACTGTGATTAGCTAGACACGTATATATTATGGCTTGGGGTGCTTATCTTCTCTAGGTATGTTGCAACAGTCCTGCTCTCATTCAATGCATAATTATAAAAGAGCAAGAGGGTAACTAAGGAAAGAATAGGGCCTATTAGAGACCTAAAAGGTAACCTATGTGTGGAGGTGGAAGATGTGGGTATGGTTCTTAAAGAATATTTTGCGTCTGTCTTCACAAAAGAGGGGAACGATACAGAGATTGTAGTGAAGGAGGAGGAGTGTGAAATAATGGATGGGATAAACATAGTGTAAGAGGAAGTATTAAGGGGTTTAGCATCTTTGAAAGTAGATAAATCGCCAGGCCTGGATGAAATGTATTCCAGGCTGCTAAGAGAAGCAAGGGAGGAAATAACGGAGGCTTGGTCCATCATTTTCCAATCCTCCCTGGCTACAGACGTGGTGCCAGAGGATTGGAGGACTGCTAACGTTGTACCGTTGTTTAAAAAGGGAGAAAGAGATAGACCGAGTAATTATAGGCCAGTCAGTCTAACTTCAGTGGTGGGCAAATTATTAGAATCGATTCTGAGGGACAGCGTAAATCTCTCTGATTTAGAAAGGCACAGGTTAATCAAGGACAGTCAGCATGGATTTGTTAAGGGAAGGTCGTGTCTGACTAACTTGATTGAATTTTTTGAGCAAGAATCAAGGAGGGTCGATGAGGGTAACACGTTTGATGTAGTGTGCATGGTTTTAGCAAGGCTTTTGACATGATTCTACATGGCAGACTGGTCAAAAAAGTAAAAGCCCATGGGATCCAAGGGAAAGTGGCTAGTTGGATCCAAAATTGGCTCATTGGCAGGAAGCAAAGGATAATGGTTGACAGGTGTTTTTGCAACTGGAAGGCTGTTTCCAGTGGGGTCCCGCAAGGCTCAGTACTAGGTCCCTTGCTTTTTGTGGTATATATTAATGATTTGGACTTGAATGTGGGGGGCTTGATCAAGAAGTTTGCAGATGATACAAAAATTGGCCATGTGGCTGATAGTGAGGAGGAAAGCTGTAGACTGCAGGAAGATATCAATGGACTGGTCAGGTGGGCAGAAGAGTGGCAAATGGAATTCAATCCAGAGAAGTGTGAGGTAATGCATTTGGGGAGGGCAAACAAGGCAAGGGAGTACACAATAAATGGGAGGATACTGAGAGGTGTAGAGGAAAAAAGGGACCTTGGAATGCATGTCCACAGATCCCTGAAGGTAACAGGACCGGTACATAAGGTGTTTAAAAAGGCATACGGGATACTTTCCTTTATTAGCCGAGGCATAAAATATAAGAGCTGGAACTGTATAAAACATTGGTTAGGCCACAGCTTGAGTACTGCATACAGTTCTGGTCACCACATTACAGGAAAGATGTGATTGCACTGGAGAGGTACAGAGGAGATTTACGAGGATGTTGCCAGGACTGGAGAATTTTAGCTATGAGAAAAGATTGGATAGGCTGGGGTTGTTTTCTTTGGAACAAAGGAGGCTGAGGGGAGATTTAATTGAGGTAAATAAAATTATGACAGGACCAGATAGAGTGGATAGGGAAGAACTATTTCCCTTAGCAGAGGGGTCAGTGACCAGGGGGCATAGATTTAAAGTAATTTGTAGAAGGATTAGACAGGAGTTGAGGAGAAATATTTTACCCAGAGGGTGGTGGGGGTTTGGAACTCACTGCCTGAAAAGGTGGTGGAGGCAGAAACCCTCAGCTCATTTAAAAAGTAGTTGGATGTGCACTTGAAGTGCTGTAACCTACAGGGCTATGGACCAAGTGCTGGAAAGTGGGATTAAGCTGGATAGCTCTTTTTCAGCCGGCACGGACACGGTGGGCCGAATGTCCTCCTTCTGTGCTGTAACTTTCTATGATTTTCTATGATCCTATGAAAAGAAAAATAAGGGTTCCTGTAGAATAGTGTATAATGAGAAAAATAGCATAACAATACAGTAAACAGTATTAATATCTTTGTACGATGAGAATGTATTCTGTGTGATAAAGGCTAACACATGGTTCAGATTAGGTTGTAAAGGTTCCTCAGGGGAATACTAAGTAAGGAAGAGGTGTCAGGTTAATGCAATTTAAGAATCATCAGAGGGTTTGTTTAAGAATTATAAGCTAGTTGGGAGCCAACATGTCTACGTTTCAACTATTATCATTGTGTTAAGGTGTGATATTTATAACCATGCAAAATTGTCTTATCATCTGCATAATCAAAGCCGACATTCGAGTGAGAATGGACTATATGTGTTGCAACATTGCCATCTACTGGTGTAGTAGCAAATGACACATAAAGATCACATGACAATAATCTCAGAATTGATAGATTTAGAGCAAGTCAGCTGACATTGTCCATCTCGGTGTATAAACCTGCCCATTTTCAGTAATTCTTTGGTATTCTGTGCTGAGAACTCGTGTGGATTGGTTTGAAATGTTAAAAAAAATTAAAGGCATACCTGAGGGATGTCCTAATATAGTAAGTATATTGGTGTATATAACTTGCTTGTACTTTCTATATTAATAAAACCAACAAGTTGATTTATCTTTGGCATCTGACCCTATATAATTTGGATTAATCTACTCCGTTGATTTAACAGTCCCCGCTCCTGATCACTGTACAATGACCCTCTTCTAGAAATATTGGTGACTGGATGCCAGTTAACAACAGCATCGGGCTCAGCTCTGATTTACTTAACAGGGCCAATGTGATGAATGTGTGCTCCTGGTGGGGCGAGTCACTCATTGGGAGCACATATCCAGAGAATGTGGTCAATTTCCCAGTAATTTTCTATCCATTAATTCCCAATATATTCTCCCAGTGTGGCTCCCCATTGGGAATGCACATTCATAAAATTAGCCCTCAAAATCAGATAGTCTGCCAGCACTGTCAACGGCTACAGGTGAATAATAGCCACTTGGGTGGGACACTAGAAGGCAATCTCTGCCCGTGGAACAATCCTCCAGCAACATACCTGCCAACCTGGAAAACTGACAAAAGCTAACAAACAGCTTCAAAAAAGCTGATACAGGTCCCAGAAAGTCGACAATTCAAAAACAGACCTGACGTAAAAACAAGTGGTTGTGCATGCGTTGTGACTTATTTATACACAACATTCCTTCATTTGTATATAGAGGGGAAAACCACAAACGTGGCTGAATGGGGAAATTCCAATATTGAAGACACAACATTTGTGATACTTCTAGGGCTTCAGGGGGCATTGTGAAAATTTTGAATTCAACATGATGCATGCTGGTTAATTTTAAGCACTTTTATACTTCACAAGTAATAGATTTTTAATCTTATAAAAGAAGGAAAAACAAATTGATGCTTGGATTATCAATTACCAAAAAGTTACCTCAGCAGTCACTCTCCCACATCCAATCTCCCAAAATCCCAGTCCACAAAGGAATTCTAGTCCCTCCTGTTCACAGAGACTGTAACCCATCCAACACCCCACCCTTTCACAGAAACACTAGAGCCAATTTTTGTCTTCAGGTGTAAGTCACTTCTAATTTGGTTTGCACTGCTCTGAGACCGGCCTGAGTCTCAAATACAAATAGCAATTAAGCTTAAACCAGAAAATTACTTGCATAATTATTCTCAACTCCAGGTATAAACACAGATGGGTCTAAAGATGGCAGCATTGGTAGGAAAGGAAAATTGTACGTTCAGTCAATTTTTAAGGTTCAGACATGTCACAAAAAGAGGAATAAAAATTCAGAAAACTTCTGGAGAGCATGAGATTGCAGCTGTACCCATCTTCAGCCTTTGCCAAGGCAGAAGAGGCAGGAGCTCAGATATGGCAGGCCAAGATGAAAGGAAAGGGTTCCCTCGGTGCAGGTATGAGCCTGTGGATAAGTGACGGTACAGCCCAGCACTATCAATGAAATCATAGTGGTGTTGCATGAGATGCTTGCAAGGAGGTTTGTCCTCTGTGCCACTCCACAGCACCCTCCCATAGAATGATAGAATCATAGAAGGGTTACAGCATGGAAGGAGTCCATTCGGCCCATCGAGTCTATGCAAGAGCAATCCAGCTAGTCCCACTTCGCTGCCCAATTCCCGTAGCCCTGCAATTTTTTTCCTTTCAAGTATTTATCCAGTTCCCTTTTGAAGGCCATGATTGAATCTGCCTCCACCACCCCTTCGGGCAGTGCATTCCAGATCATAACCACTCATTGTGTAAAAAAGCTTTTCCTCATATCACCTTTGGTTCTTTTGCCAATCACCTTAAATCTATGTCCTCTGGTTCTTGACCCTTCTGTCAATGGGAACAGTTTCTCTCTATCTACTCTGTCTAGACCCTTCATGCTTTTGAATACCTCTATCAAATCTCCTCTCAACCTTCTCTGCTCCAAGGAGAATAACCCCAGCTTCTCCAGTCTACCCAAGTAACTAAAGTCCCTCATCCCTGGAATCATTCTAGTAAATCTCTTCTGCACCCTCTTTAAGGCCTTCACATCTTTCCTAAAGTGCGGTACACAGAACTGGACACAATACTCCAGTTGTGGCTGGACCAGTGTTCTATAAAGGTTCATCATGACCGCCTTGCTTTTGTATTAGGAGGAGGAAGGTGATGATGAAGAGGATGATGAGGAGTCACCAAGCAGTCACAGCTGCATGATACAGCACCTCAGGACAGCAGCATATGTCAGACCTGCTGCCATCCCCCTCAGAGCACCTACCAGTGGAACATGGGAGGTAAGATCAGGCTGCCCGGAAGTACCCTCCGGAGATGCAGTCTTCATCAGCTCCATGCCAGGTTGCTATGAGATGAGGGCCACCTGAATCCTGTGATGCTTCTGTGCAGTATGGAAAGCCAACAACTTCCTGCAATCCTTCCCTCAGGTGGCACCTAGAAGAAGTTATGAGTGTACCAGAGAAGGATCAGTAAAGAAAGAGTGAGACATGGAGTATAAGGAAGACAATTAGAAAGATGAAGGAAGACCAATACAAAACAATAAACAAAGGAATAAAAGCTTTTACATTTAATTGTTTTTTTAGAAAGTCCATTATAAGAAGCTGAATTCACACCAAACTCTGAGCTTGATAAACCACCCAGGCATAGCCTAGCAATTTTTACTTGACCAATGAAGCTTGAGCGTTGAGTGTGTTGACTAAGAGAGAGAGCCTCTTCTTTCCTTGGCCATTTACAACCTGTGACTCTATCACTTATCACTACAGCCAAGAAGCTCATGTGTTATCTGCTTATAATTCTCTTTTATATTCCCCTGGCTTAGCATATTTATAGGATTCTGAAGATTGGTATTAACAATTAAAAAACTAGGTTGGTTATAAATACTAAATAATACCCAGTTACAGATAATCAATGGTGACAGAAAAGTATTTATATTAATATAAACAGCCACAGCCAGATTTCTGCCTTTCATGTATTTATACATGTTAAGTGGCATTACCTCAGTGTTCTATGCCTACAAATGGCTTTTGGTCTCCAAGGGTAACACTTTATGATCTGCAATAAAAGCATTTTGGTTCCATTAACTGTCATCTAAAAAAACATTTATGAAAGAAGAGGCACTCTCATAATTTTAATAGTTCCCAAGCCATCCAGGTAATTTAGATCTAAGTAGGATTTTGGTTTTAGCAAAAACCGGATTGCTTTTGTAAAACTGAACAACCGGGATGAAGGACCAGGCCTAATTGTGCGGGATATGGACCAAGGTTGAGCAGAATGGAGAAGAAATCAGGGTAAATCAAGAAGTATCGGTTAGGTAAAACCAAAACTTAGCTTTTTATTACCCATAGAAGGAAGAGAAAAGTAAGGAGGATGAGGAGTTCCAAGATTTGGAGTTCCCGGGAAAGAAGGAGTTAGAGTAGGAAACAGTGTGATGAGTCTTGATCCACAAACATTTTGCTTGGCCACTTCCAAACCTGTAAGCTGTTTTGTTTTTTTGATCTTTAAATAAATAACAAATTAATTAGTTAACAAGAATCTCATGTAACAGCAAATGCAACAAATTCAATTAACCCTACTCCAGAGTCTGATATAAAGAAAAATGTGGTCATACATCAGTTGGTTTTGGTCCTGTACAAGTGTGGCAGGAATTGGGGAGGGCTCCGTTAGCTGTGAAAACAACTGGCTGGAGCTCTCTATGCTGGTTAGCTCCAAGGTGGTAGAATTTACCTGGAGAGGTTTGTATCTGTTCAGCATTTGTTTACAAGTTATTTCTGACAGAATCACTGGATTAATATTCGGTTAGTAGGATAGAACAGCTCCTTTAAATGGGGGAACATTGCTGCAGTTTGTGGGAGGGATTTGAAGCAGACTGAAGCTCAGATCCTGGAGCAATGAGGTAGATTTTTGTCCACGGTGGACGGTAATCTGGCAAAGTGGATCGTCCGTCCATTGTGGAACCCCCTTCCCCACCCCAATTTTCATTCCACTCTGCTAGATTACCACCCAGACGGTGAAGATGAAAATCTACCCCCATGTCCTTCAAAAACTCACTGCAGAGCCACCATACTGGCAGCCTTTTATTTACAATCTATAGACAGACTCTGCCAGCAGTTCCTGACACCGCTTCTGCTTTCTCTCACTCTCCAGTGAGAACACAATGGAATTGGGGGCTATCCCACTTTTCATAGTGGCAATGAAAGCCCTCCACTAAACCTATAGGCTGAGAGAAAGCCAGAGAAAATGAGAGCAAGGAGTGATTAAAAGAAGGAAAAAGACAGAAATAGAAAAGTGATGAAGAAAAGGTGAGAGAGAAAAAGGAAAGAAAACAAGAAAAAGAAGAAAAATATATTTTCCCTGCCTGCTTGCAACATTGGGAAAGATAAGGCTCCATGGATGATACTCAAATACATGCACAGAGTTCCGCTCACTGGTCTCCCACCATCAGTGTGAATATATTTTAAAGATTGAAAACAACTAAGACAGCCATCTCTTTTTAATTGTTAAAATGTGAATTGATCCAGCAGATGAAGCTTACCTTTTTTGATGGGGCTTTGCACCAGCTTCGTTTGTGCTTCCGTCAATGCCCATTTGTCCCAGCCAGTTACTGGGAGGTATGGTTTGTTGATGCTAGCAATATCTGGAGCAGTGACTTGGCACATATAGGCCTCTTTCTGCGACCCATGTGATGGACACAACATGTTGATTTTTGGCACAAGATGGTGCCTTGCATATGCAGCTGACTCACAACTAGAATCTCATACCTAGGATTTGCCCAAAGTTGACAGCTGTTTTCTGTTAATGTGAGAATGGCAATACATCAAATCAACAAACGCCTAGCCCCTGAGAAAAAATACTAACTAATCACCCTGTGGATTCATTATATTCTCAGAAATGGACACAGGGAACTAGTTAACTTAATGATTTAAATCTCCAAACTGAGTCCAGTTTGGAAATTGGTTTGATGGAAATTACCCTTTGTGCACTACTCCTGATCACTATGATGCAGTCACCCCGCTGGAAAGTGTGTGAATGTCAGGTCCGAGTATAATTGGACTTAGCTGTGTTACTTCTTGGTCAGCATACAGACCACAAACACTCGCTCACTAGGTTCATATATAAAAATAACCACTTAGGTGAGGGACCAGAAGACTGCAGGCTCCAGCAGAGCTGTACTGTACTGGAGTCAGCACTTTCAGAAGAATATAATGGTGACTGATCTGTGTGGACCTGACTGAATATACACTTGAATTCTTATTGTAGCCTCCTCCATAGTTAAAAACTATCAAGTAATGGTAGACTGAGCTTTAAGTGGTAGTAATTGGTCCTCGTTGTACCCGTTATCCAGGCAGAAAACGGGGGCAAAAAAGACCAATTCCGAGGCCCAACTTTTTACAATTTGTGAAATTTCGATTGTAAAAAAGCAACAATTTTGATCTCCATCTGCATTCCAGGGCCCTGTCATATTGGTAAAGCCGGCTTTGCTGGCATCCTGGGCGGCCGCCTAAAACAGGCGTTAGGCTCTTTACATATGTAAATGAGGGGCCTCGCACCTGTTTTAGCCCCCTTTGCAGAAATTGCTTTGAATTGAGTGAAGCAGGAGCTGGGCCTGCTCTGCTTGTGATTCTAGGCAGCAACGGCCACCAGTTTTTTTTAATGTTTTAAACATTCCTGTGCAGCCAGGAGGAACAAGATTTCTTCCCCCGACTCTGCAATCCTCACGAACGCCCCCGCCCATCTGTTGCCACTCCAAATCCCCTCCCGTGACTTACCTTCGGACGGCTGTCGGTGAGGCAGACGACCCAATATTCTACTTAGTGAGATGCACAATCCGCCTGTAGAGGCACAACAGGCGCCAGCAGCTCATGCAAAAAATGTTGATGAGGCCTGAGGAACAATTTCGGGCCTGCCTCGGGCCTCCCTGTTGGGGCGCGCGTTGTTGCTGGCAATGGACCCAAAAACAGGCCATAACTAATTTCCACTCCTATGTCCTTTTGCCAAAGAATCAAATAATAATCCCCTAGCACCTGTAAACATTCAGAATACGAGCAGAAAGCCAAGTGCTCAAGGACGCGTATGAATTCCTATGTTAAAGGGCCAGTGAAAGCATCTGTCTTGAAAGCCTGTGAAGAAAAATAGTATGACTGACAATTTGGAGATTAACAAGGCTCCTAAAGACTGAATTAATAATTATTTTCATACATTCCGACGATCAGCATTTCAGGTCATGTCTCAACTTGTCTGTGTTTCAGAAGAAAAATCAGCTTTTTTCACGGGGATTGAATGTTGTCAATATGAACCATTCAGATCAATTGAAGCCCAGTACTGAAAGATGTTAAAACCAGTCAATTAGATGCTACTTCTCCAATTGTTGGCTGCATGCAAATTTGAGGTAGAAAGGTTTTAAGATCAGCTGCTAAAGTGCAGCTTTTAAAAACTTTTTATTTTCCTCAAAGGAATTTTCTGAGGCATACTCGACTGTCGCCTTAAGTGAAGATATATTTTCTCATCCCCCCGCCCCCCACCATGCTCGGCCCCTTCCATTCCCCGACCCCCATTCACATCTCCCTTTCGCTCCCTGACCCTCCAGTCTCCCTCTCATCCCCCAGTCCGCTGCCACTCTCGCCCCTGCCGAGCCCAATCCCCTGCCTCCTAGTTCACGTTTACTCTATCCTTGCACCTCTCCCCGCTCTGTCTGTCTGTCCATCTCTCTTTCGCCCCCAGACACCTGCCAACCAGCCAGTCCTGTTTCCGGTCACCTAGAAGTGGGGGCTGGCTCTCTGCAGCAGGGTGGGTGATGTCACCAAGCTGGAGTCCTCTCTGGGGTGGCAGCCAGTGACATAATGGAGGTGGAGGGTGGGGGGGGGTGGGGGGTGGAGGGTGGGGGTGGCGGGGGGGGGGGTTGGTGGGGGGAGGAAGGAGCGTTACAATGATGCTGGCTGTAGCCCAAATCCATCCTGCAGCAGGCACTATAATGATATACTCTCAGAAACAGAGGGCAGAGTTGGAATTAGGCCAAATAGCATTTGTAGGGCTGAAATATGAAGACTTTCTGAGGAGCTCCATATGATTTATGATTTCTATGAAGCATATCAATGAACCAAAGTTCATTCACGACACAGAAGAATGAAATTGCTTTCTACCATGATGTATGTTTTTGGATTATACAGTTCTGCAGTAAAGTCGAGCGTAGACTGAAAGAAAAGAAAACCCCCAGTGAATTAAAATGTAAATGTAGGAACATTTGTGTTATCACTATTCACAGGTTATTTAAAGGCCTTTAGCAAAGATAAGGTAGAAAGTACATTTACTGCAGTTGTAGAGACTAATAAACATCTTTCTCATAGTTATTTTCTTTTGTATAATAGTTCTTGTGGCTCCATCAAGAGCCTAACAGGAGAGTCTTCATGTTGGCTGTGTCCATGACTGTATTTCTTTTCTTAAGAGAGTTCCACAGCTCAGCCTCTAATCGTAAGGCGTATGAAATTTCAATGTTACACTTTTCTGGGAAGCCTAGATGAGTAACTTCTGACTGAGTCAAATTGAGTTACAAATGACCATTTTTATAGAATTACATAGAATATACAGCACAGAAACGAGCCATTTCTCCCTCATGTGTTTATCTAACTTCCCCATAAATGCATCTATGCTAGTCGCCTCAACTACTCCTTGTGGTAGCAAGTTCCACATTCTAACCACTCTTTGGGTAAAGAAGTTTCTCCTAAATTCCCTATTGGATTTATTAGTGACTTTTTTACATTTGTGGCCTTTAGTTCTGGTTACCTCGCAAGTGGAAACATCTTCTCTACGTCTACCCTATCAAACCCTTTAATAATCTTAAAGATCTCTATCAGGTCACCCCTCAGCCTTCTCTTTTCTAGAGAAAAGAACCCCAGCCTGTTCAATCTTTCCTGATAGGTGTAACCTCTCAGTTCTGATATCATCCTAGTAAATCTTTTTTGCACCTCGATATCCTTTCTATAATATGGAGATCAGAACTGTTCACAGTTCTCCAAGTGTGGTCTAACCAAGGTTCTATACAAGTTTAATATAACTTCTCTGCTTTTCAATTCTATCCCTCTAGAAATGAACCCCAGTGCTTTGTTTGCTTTTTTATGGCCTTATTAACCTGCGAGGCTACTTTTAATGATTTGTGTATCCCTCTGCTCCCATATCCCATTTAGACTCTTATTTTCCAAGGAGTATGTGCCCCCCTTAAACATCCTACCAAAATACACCACCTCACGCTTATCTGTATTGAAATTCATTTGCCAATTACATGCTCTCATTCTGCAAGTTTAACAATGTCTTCCCGTATTTATGATGTGGAGATGCCGGTGATGGACTGGGGTTGACGATTGTAAACAATTTTACAACACCAAGTTATAGTCCAACAATTTTATTTGAAATTCACAAGCTTTCGGAGGCTTCCTCCTTCCTCAGGTGAATGTTGTGGAAATGAAATCCTCGAATCCTTCGCATTCATAAATCACAGAACAATGCCTGGTGATTACAGACAGTCTTTCCAACTGCCCGTTGCCACGGCAATCACAGTGTGCAGACAGAGAGGTGTTACCTAAAAGGCCACCGAATATACAAACCACCAAAAAAAAAGAGAGAGAGGCAGAAACAAACATAGAAAAGACAGCAAATGACCCGTTATATTAAAAACAGATAACATTTGTTCGCTGGTGGGGTTACGTGTAGCGTGACATGAACCCAAGATCCCGGTTGAGGCCGTCCTCATGGGTGCGGAACTTGGCTATCAATTTCTGCTCGACGATTTTGCGTTGTCGTGTGTCTCGAAGGCCGCCTTGGAGTATGCTTACCCGAAGGTCGGTGGCTGAATGTCCTTGACTGCTGAAGTGTTCCCCGACTGGGAGGGAACCCTCTTGTCTGGCGATTGTTGCGCGGTGTCCGTTCATCCGTTGTCGCAGCGTCTGCATGGTCTCGCCAATGTACCATGCTCTGGGGCATCCTTTCCTGCAACGTATGAGGTAGACAACGTTGGCCGAGTCACAGGAGTAGGAACCATGCACCTGGTGGGTGGTGTCCTCTCGTGTGATGGTGGTATCTGTGTCGATGATCTGGCATGTCTTGCAGAGGTTACCGTGGCAGGGTGGTGTGGTGTCGTGGACGCTGTTCTCTTGAAAGCTGGGTAATTTGCTGCGAACGATGGTCTGTTTGAGGTTGGGTGGCTGTTTGAAGGCGAGTAGTGGAGGTGTGGGGATGGCCATAGCGAGGTGTTCGTCATCATTGATGACATGTTGAAGGCTGCGGAGAACATGGCGTAGTTTCTCCGCTCCGGGGAAGTACTGGACGACGAAGGGGACTCTGTTGGTTGCGTCCCGTGTTAGTCTCCTGAGGAGGTCTATGCGATTTTTCGCTGTGGCCCGTCGGAACTGTCGATCGATGAGTCGAGCGTCATATCCCGTTCTTACTAGGGCATCTTTCAGCGTCTGTAGGTGTCCATCGCGTTCCTCCTCGTCTGAGCAGACCCTGTGTATTCGCAGGGCCTGTCCTTAGGGGATGGCCTCTTTGACGTGGTTAGGGTGGAAGCTGGAAAAGTGGAGCATCGTGAGGTTGTCCGTGGGCTTGCGGTAGAGTAAGGTGCTAAGGTGCCCGTCTTTGATGGAGATTTGTGTGTCCAAGAAAGAAACTGATTCTGAGGAGTAGTCCATGGTGAGCTTGATGGTGGGATGGAACTTGTTGATGATATCGTGTAGTCTCTTTAGTGATTCCTCGCCGTGGGTCCATAGAAAGAAAATGTCGTCGATGTATCTGGTGTATAGTGTTGGTTGGAGGTCCTGTGCAGTGAAGAAGTCCTGCTCGAACTTGTGCATGAAAATGTTGGCGTATTGGGGTGCGAATTTGGTCCCCATGGCTGTTCCGTGTGTTTGGGTAAAGAACTGGTTGTCGAAGGTGAAGACATTGTGATCCAGGATGAAGCGGATGAGTTGTAGGATGGCGTCTGGAGATTGGCTGTTGTTGGTGTTGAGTATTGATGCTGTCGCAGCGATGCCGTCATTGTGGGGGATACTGGTGTATAGTGCCGAGACGTCCATCGTGGTGAGAAGTGTTCCTGGTTCAACTGATCCATGGGTACTGAGTTTTTGTAGGAAGTCTGTAGTGTCGCGACAGAAGCTGGGGGTTCCCTGTACGATGGGTTTCAGGATGCCCTCGATGTATCCAGAGAGGTTCTCACACAGGGTTCCGTTGCCTGATACGATAGGACATCCGGGTGTGTTGGCTTTGTGTATCTTTGGGAGGCAGTAGAAGTCTCCCACGCGGGGAGTACGTGGGATGAGAGCGCATAGGATGCTTTGAAGGTATTCCCGTATTTAGTCGCAGTTCTCCTTAGTATTAACTACACTCCTCAATTTGGTGTCGTCCGCAAATTTTGAAAATTTTACTTCCTGATTCCCGAGTCCAAATCGTTTACGTAAATGGTGACCATCAGTGGCCTCAACACCGATCCTTGTGGGACACCACTTCCCACATTTTGCCACCATTTTAAAATAATCATGCTTCTTTTCTTTGCAGCAGGTGGAACTGTTAAAAAAAAACTCTTGAGTACTAAAAGTTCCCTAGTTGATGGCTTTCAACCTGTAAAATTTAATAGCACATTTCAACCAATTTATCCATTCTGCTTGGAATGCCGTAACTATCTTTACAGGAACATATTGAAGTCATCAGTATTCTTTAAGAAAAACAATTTAAAAAAGAAACCTGAAACAAACTTGCCGTCATTAACTGTAGTTAATAAGAGCAGACAATTCTATTTTGTATTCTAGTGCAAGCCCAGAATTATATAATCATCACAGTGCCTTGCACCAGTGCTTTCCATCATAACTGTAATGGCTACCTTCAAGGTGGGTGACCTTGGGGAAGATCGGGTTTATGTTCAAATTCAATTTAAATGCAAATCCCGCTGCTTGAAGATTATGAAGTTTTTTTTAAGTATACACCTTGGCTGCAACTTCAAATTACAAAACATAAAAGCACCAGAATAGCTCAGTTGGTAAATTCAATCCCTGGTGTCGTAATGAGGTATAAGATCCCAGATTCAATTGCCAGCCTGTGTTGAGTTAGCAGGGCAGTGACCACAGCAGTACACAACCTCTGAAGCTCTGAGCAATGGAAGAGGGAAAAGATAGATCCAATGAATTTTAATAGGAAGTAAGGAAATGATGTGAAGGAAGACATTCCCGTCTGATTTGAATGGATCGCTATCCAGTGACGCCTGTTGGAAGGTGCACATCTGTGCACATCAGGTCAGGACTGGAGCGGACTGGTCAAACAGCCCACCAATGGTTGCTATCTGGGCTCATGTAATGAATGACTATTTGGGTAAAGCATTGAAGGGAGGGTCAGCCCCTTTAGAATTATACAACAGCAAGAGTCAGCACATTCAGGAGAGAAGGAGAAAAAAATTGGAGGGGGAAATAAAAAAGAGCTCAAATAACTAACTGAATGAAGGGAAATATCTTTGATAAAAATCAATATTATGGAGTCAAATAGATTTTTAATGGTCCAAGTGTGAGTCCAGCTGGGCTGCCGCTGTTGAATTACTGGAACAGATTAAACAGCAAATGGAATGGAAATTTCTTCACCAGTTCATCTCAGAACAGTCTTTTCCATACATCTAACAGTGTAGCTTTTACATCCTTTCACAGCAATGCACTGGCACATTATCTACTTGGAAGGTTTCTGAAATAGATTTTACGCTGAACAACCAATGTGATTTGGCTTCATTAATTATGTTTAAACTTTGTCAAGTACGTGTACCACTTTTTACGTCTCCCTCCTCTCCACACCACCGTCCCCCCGCGGCCACCTCCCCGTCCCACCCCCTCGTAAAAAAGGAGTACCACACTGCAGTATTTCAAACATAAATGCAAAAGAAGGCATCATTGTGGGGGTGGAAGGAGAGCAGGATACAATTCATTCAAATTTTTATGAGACTTTTAAATAATAAATAAATTTAGGTAAAGAGCTAATCTACTACACAATTCACACATTATAAGACAAATTACAGCAATTTGCCAGTCCCATTGGAAATTAGAAAAGAACAGCTGGTTCTACCAGTTGTATCACTTCCATAATTTCTATTAAAATTCATTGGGTGGAATTGTCCTGCCTGTGGTAAGACTGGCAGCTGTTTAATGGATTAAGCAGACCACTGTTCGGCATAGTTCTGAACCATACAAACTAGAAGGTGCCAGGTTTGGTTCCCTGTCTGTGCTGTGTTAGCTGATCTCAGCTGCAGAAACATTTGGGGTATTATAATTATTCCCAGTTCCCTAAGATTACAAAAAGTATACACATGTGGCCTTTGGGCGAGGACAGGATCAGGTTTGGAAGTGATGCTCCCTGTGGTTGTATTGCCTGTCATTGCTCACTGTCTGGGTTTATGCATGAAAATGGCCAGTTGAGAGAGGTAGCCAAGGTCTGTTGAGCATGAATTAACATTTTCAGGAGAGAAAGGGAGAAAATTTGGAGGAGGGAGAATCAGAATTTTCATTTTGATGTTAACCCTACTTGAGTTTTTATTTCTGCAATGTTAGATTTTGTTGAATTGATCACCGACATACTACAACTACTGCCCAACTTCCTGATAAGATCAATTATTAAACATTGCTTTGGACCAACCAACCAATCAACCAACGCCTTGCTTAATAACTGATGCCCTTGACTTTGCACATAACACTCATGCCATATATTTGTGCTATAAAGAGCAACATTTGGAGGAACAGAAATCAGTATTGTCATTTTGGTGTTAACCACAGTTATTCACACAAAGGAGTAAATTGCTAAAAAAATCAAGTATAAGTGGTGCACTGGGATAAAATTAGCCAACTAGTGACTCTGCACACAACATGCATAACATACTTGTGCTATAAGTCACAACTGAAGTACAGTTAGTTCAGCCAATAGCAATGAATCTTGGCAGTTGACTATAAAAGGAGAACAGAGAAAAAAGCCAAATCTGAAGGATGGGGTATTGTTCTTTTAGAAAAATTCACCCATGAAGAGGTAGCTAGATTCTCAGCCTTGGCTCAGTGGTAGTCCATTCACCTCTGAATCAAAAGGTTGTGGCTTCAAGCTCCACCTCAGAGACCTAAGCATGTAATCTAACCCTGATGTTCCAGTGCAGTACTGAAGGAGTGCTCTCGGGTGGACGTAAAAGATTCCCCAGCACAATTCAAAGAGGAGCTGGGGAGTTCTCCCAGTGTCCTGGCCAACACTTGTCCCTCAACCAACATCACTAAAACAGATCATCTGGTAATTTATTTTATTGCTATTTGTGAGCTTTGCTGTGCACAAAATGGCTGCCATGTTTCCCTACATTACAAATGACTAGTGTTCAAAAGTTCTTCATTGGTGAAGAAGTGGGTTGGGAGGCCCTCAGGTCGTGAAAGGCACTGTACAAATGCAAGTTCTTTCTTTCTTAACTAGTTAGCATTAACAAAAAGCAGTCTGAAGTAAGATGTATCATTGATTGCACAAATAACCAGTATGATTGAAGCTGTAGCTCTGAAGATTGTTCCTGCCATAAATTTCTATAGTACTGGCCCAAGTTCCAGGGAATTATTTATTCAGCTATTTCACAGTCAACCATGTCCAGCTGCATATGGGGGAGGTCACTGATGTACTGCTAATGAGGCCTTCCCAAAAATTGGAGCGCAGAAGCTAGCTACTAAACAAAAACTTTCAGTGACAACTGATTCTTCAAGGGTAATTAATGCTGTTGACTGTAGACATTTTGAGATACGTGCACCTCCCCAGAAAACATTTTTCTACATGAGTAAGAAATCATTGAAGGCAATAAGTTTGCAGGTGGCCTGTAATTTGAAAATTGTTCAATGTATATGCCAAAATACTCTGCAATGGAACTAAATAGTTTGCCATTAAATGCTGTCAGCTGGATATTGTCCGGATAAATTAGCTGACAGAGTCCTGACTATAACAGAAGGGCCACTACAGGACAAGAGGAACAATGTAGCAGGACCACTACAGGACAAGAGAAACAGTGGAGGGGTGTGTAAGATTAGAACAGTTGAGTCGTCAATGGAATTTGAAAGCTGTTTTCACATCAAACCTATTACATAAAATGTGACAGATATAACCCATTAAATGTGCAGGTTGTAGCAAATTCTTCCCAAAACAACTTTGCTTGTGAGTTGAGCAAGTCTGCCAACATAGCAGGGACAGATAAATGCATGCCTCCATGTGGGCTCTTGCCCAGGGGCCCTGTGCAAATATGGGGCCCCTGGTGAAATGCACCATCACTAGGGTTGCCTGGAATGAAAGATTAAACTCCCTCCTGAGCAATTCGGGAGAACATAGGGAAGTAGAGTTCGCAGCTGGCTTGTCATGCCTGTGGTTTGCACATGCCTGTGGATTTTCTTCAGCTGCTCGCAGTAGCCTCCCGGCCCTTGGAACTTCTTGCACGAGGCACGACAGCTTCTGGCGGCAAACCCTTCCCACCCCCAGTCTCGTGAAAAATCACAAATGTCTGCAGTGTGGAGCTGTCAACATCAGGGGAAACGACAGTGTGATTTCCAGGGTTGGCAATGGGTTCGGCTTCATTATCATATAGCTCCAAATGACATTATTTAAAGCTGCAGTATTTTAGCCCAAATATTCATCTTAAATAGTCATGGTAATTACAGGATTTTCTGTCTCCTGATGGAGAACCAGTGTAACGTTGAATAAATGCTCCACGTTTATTTTCTGCCGTTCCTTCCTCCTTAAAATGTTTCCCTGTTAAATTAAGCAGGTTAAATAAAAACCTGATAGCAGGCCAAATTCAGTTATTTTGAGGTGCATGTAGCAGATATATCTTGGATCGTTCTTACTGAGAAAATATTGCAATTGAAATATTCACTGGTTTGGTGTATTGTCTCCTTAATTATAATTAGATGCTGATTGTGGATAATTGCTGTGATAACATAGAGCCCTGGGTATTAAACCTACAGAATTTACATTCAGCTGTAATTTTATTCTTTTGTCTCTGTCAAAATTAAGCAGTTTCATTTAAGCATAGTATATTGCGATATGATTTGCTTTATTATGAATGCAACATGTAAACATTCTATGGGCCTATTTTACTAACGTTTGCATTTTAATAGATCGGGGAAGGTGGTGGAGGTTGTGTGTGGGTGAGGAGGGGCCCAAATGTTCTTGATGCCCCAGGCCCCAAGACTTCTTATCCAGCTCTGCAACTTAATGCCAATTGGTAGGCAATTTGATGCCTGCTTACTGGGAGCTCGTATTGTGCTCACCCGAGAAAAGATAAGAGTTGGCAATAGGGGTGGCTGTCTGTGATTTCTGGCAATTTCTAATGTCTGAATCTCTTGTGGATGCTGCCAGGAGAAGGCAACTCCCAAGCATACAATGAAGGGGATCCTCCCAGTGTAATACAGCTGCCCTTCTTGGAGGAATTGGGACTTTGCAGGAGGAGAAAGCTTCATGAATATCCCCACCCTCAACCATGGCAGAGGCCAGCACGTGAGTGCAAGACATAAGGCTGCAGCATTTGCAAGTGTCTTCAGCCAAAAGTGATGAGCAGACAATCCTACTCAGCCTCCTCCTGAGGTCCCCATAAATGTCAATGTCCAGCCAATTCACTGCACTCCATGTGACATTAAGAAGTGACTGAATACTCTGGACACAGCAATGATGGGCCCTGACTACATCCCTGCTGTAATGTTGGAGACCTGAGCAACAGAACTAGCCAAGCTATTCCAGTGTGACACTGGCATCTATCTGACATTGTGGAAAATCAGCCAGGTATGCCCTGTCCACAAAAAACAGGATAAATCTAACCAAGCCAATTACAGTCCTATCAGCCTTCTCCCAGTCATCAATAAATTGATAGAAGGAGTCATCAGTAGTGCTATCAAGTGACATCCACTCACCAATAACCTGCTCGCCAATAACCTGCTCACCAATGCTCAGTTTGGGTTCTTCCAGAACCATTTGGCCTTTGACCTCATCTCAGTCTTGATCTAGACATGGGTACAAGAGCTGAAAGCCTGGGGAGAGGTGAGAGTAGCTGCCCTTGACATCAAGCCAGAGTTCAACGGAGTATGGCATCAAGGAGTTCTAGCAAAACTCAATATAATGGGAAAACCCTCCAGTTGCTGGAGTCACACCTGGCACACAGGAAGATCTTTGTGGTCGTCAGATGCCAATCTTCACAGCCCAAGTTTATTGCTGCCGGCATTCCTCAGGGCAATGTACTTGGCCCAACTACCTTCAGCTGCTTCATCAATAACCTTCCCTCTGTCCTAGAATCAGGAGTGGGGCTGTTTGCTGATGAATCTACAATGTTCAGCTTCATTAACAATTACTCTGATAATGAAACGGCCCATATACCAGTTCACAGCAGGACCTGTACAATATCCAGGCTTGGGCCGACAAGTGGCAGCTAATATTCACACCACATAATTGATCAGGCAATGACCATCTCCAACAAGAAAAATCACAACCACTTTCCCTTGACCTATAGCAGGTGTTGATGCACCTGAGGCTGAGTCTTGCAAATATTCTTATGCAGAATTACCACAGCAATAGAAACTAATACAGGGAGCAAAATGCAGCTAAACATCAATGTTTATTGGGAAAAGAACATAACTTTATTGTGACTATCTTCTAGAGAAACCTAGATGCAAGAATCCAAATGTAATAGGCAAAGCATATTTTATACGGGCAAGGTGAGTGCCAGGGTGGAGCTTGTCCAAAGAAGGTCAAATTTACATATTACAATGCAGGTTAAGCTGGCTACCATTGCAGCCTTCCTTTGCCTGCCATTTTTCGTCACTGCAAATATGCAATGGAGGTGAAATTGGACATGGGTAGGGGCACAAAACAGGCGGAATCGCTTTAGCTGCCTGTTATACCACACCCCGATATTCATTTCTATTGAAGTCATTTCTATTGAGTATCAGACAGGGCGTATAACGGGGCGTATGGCGGACGTATAACGGGTTATGGTGCAATATCGTCTGTTTTGCGTCCCCGCCCATGTTCAATTCCATCCCCAATGCAGTTCATGCCCTGTACACACCGCCAGTGAGGTTCCATTGACAGTACAGGGCCTTGCAAAATCAGGGCTCATATTTAAAGAATTTTGTAAATTACAATTTTAATATCCTTCACTAATCAGTACATTTGCTTTGAACTGAAAAAAATACATTTGTATTTTTTGCTATTTTTTAGCCAGAGGCTGAGCAGACTCCATGGCCCTGATATTTACGGGGAGGCAGGGAGGGAGTGGGGCACCTGTCAGTGGCTGGGAAACCCGGAAATACCGGGAAGGCGGTAGAATTTTTAGAATTCTTTTACTCCGTTTCCCACTCGGCAGCTGGCCAGATTGAGAAGCTGGCCGGGGAGGCAGAGATCGCCGGGGAGGCAGAGATCGTGGGGGAGAGATCGCGGGGGACGGAGAGATCGCAGGGAAGAGTGATCAGGAGGGGAGAGAACGGAGGGGATGGAGAGATCACAGGGCGAGGGATCATTGGGGAGGGAGAGATTGTGGAGGATGGAGGGATCGCAGGGAAGAGTGATCATGAGGGGAGAGATCGGAGGGGATGGAGAGATTACTGAGGGAGGGAGAGATCACTGGGGAGGGAGAGATTGCGGGGGATGGAGGGATCGCAGGGAAGAGTGATCATGAGGGGAGAGATTGGAGGGGATGGAGAGATCGCAGGGAGGAAGAGATCGTGGGGGAGAGATCACTGGGCCGGGAGAGATCGCGGGGGACGGAGAGATCACAGGGAAGAGTGATCATGAGGGGAGAGATCGGAGGGGATGGAGAGATCGCAGCGAGGGAGAGATCGCGGGGGGAGAGTTCACTGGGGACAGAGAGATCGTGGGGACAGAGAGATCGTGGGGGTCAGAGAGATCACAGGGAAGAGTGATCATGAGGGGACAGATCGAGGGAGATGGAGAGATCGCTGGGGAAGGAGAGATCGCTGGGGAAGGAGACAATGCGGGGTAGGGAGAGATCACGGGGGAGGGAGAGATTGCGGGGGGAGAGTGACCGTGGGGGGAGGAGACATCGCTGGGGGGGATTGGCCAAATACGGGGAGCGGGGTTTCGACCGATCATGGGGGGAGGGAAGCAGATCGCGGCAGGTTTGCTTGGGGGGCTGGGGGGAAGCAATCCTGCTCCTCCTCACCCACAACCAGTGCTTGAAAAGCATTTACCTGCTAGATCTGGCAACTCCCGCCTCCCTTTAGCTGCCGGGTTTCCCGAGCCCTGGGAAACCCGGCCCACAATCGTTAATTCCAAATCACTAACAAAATCTGAAGCACGGAGCCTCATTTCAATATGATAATCACTGACCCCACCCCCCCAGAGCAGGTTACTCAGCCGACTCCAACCCGCCGCGGTTAAACCCAAAGTAGGTGCGTTTGCGGCGGGTGGGGATCCGGTTTCCAATTTTTAGCAATTTAAACACCCCCTCACCCCACTGTCCCGCCCGTCCTGGGAGGGTTAAAATTAACCCCCATGTATCTGCTCCTGTCCAGCTGCAGGCTGACCCCATTCCTCAGGCAGTGCATGGACAGCCACAGAATAGGCTCATTATCATGTCTGTCACTTTGGCTGATCGAAAAGGATGCCAGGCATGCTGGGTAGGGTTTGAGCTGGCCCAATTTTTAAAAAATTAAACAATTATTATATAAATACACTTTCTTTTTTGTAAATACCAACCTCCAGAGAGACAAGAGGACTCATTTTTCTTGAAGAGGATGCTTTATTTTGCAAGTGTACATTTAAAGATAATTAGTTGATTCTTCAAGCAAGAGCTCATTCCTGGCCTTGTCCGACCTGTGTTGAATGAATACGTTGGTTCTAAACAAACTGAGTAACATTTCTGCCTCACCCAATCTTTTGCCTTTACAGCTGTTGACTGTTTCCCAGAAACACAGAAAGATCAGTATCCTCATTAGAATTATTCTTTACTCATTGTGGCATCTCGCATTTACTTATATTGACTGGATTCTCTGAAAAATAATAATCTGAGAGTAAAAGATAATAATACTCAGTTCACCCCAACTAAAGAAAACAGTATTTCATCTGTAGCATATCTTGAGTTAATGTGGTAAAAAGTGACTTTCTTCTCCTTCAACTTCAGTCAACATCTTGGAGTTATGTAACTCTGCTTCAAAAAGAATGGATTAATACAAGTCTCAGGTATATGATGGCTTCATTGAATATTAAAAGAAACTAGAGCCATAATACGCCATTCAAGCACATAGCTGAGATTTCTAAATCACCTTATTTGCTGTCAAAATAACAGTGAGTCTAATGGCGCTCACCATTATTTATGCACAACAACTTCAGGCGAGGGCAGATGCGAGATTAAACGGGAAAATCTAAATGTTGCTGTCCGAGATGCACTGCTCCGTCATTAGCTTCACAAAAACGAGATCTCGCTGTTTGACTCACCATTGAAATGCATTGAACGGCGTGGTTCCTGTATTTGCGCAGTGGGTATGAACTACACTCGCTACAGAAAGTTAAGTCAAGTCATTTCAAGTCGTAAGTGCCCCTTTACATAGAACATTAGAACACAAGAAATAGGAGCAGGAGTAGGCTATATGGCCCCTCGAGCCTGCTCAGCCATTCAATAAGATCATGGCTGATCTACCTCAACTCCACTTCCCTGCCCTATCCCCATATTCCTTGATTCTCTTAGTGTCCAAATATCCATCAATCTCAGTCTGGAATATACTCAATGACTGAGCATCCATAACCCTCTGGGGTAGAGAATTCCAAGGATTCACAAGCTTCTGAGTGAAGACATTTTTCCTCATCTCAGCCCTAAATGGCCAACTCCTTATCTTGAGACTATGACCCCTAGTTCTAGACTACATCCAGGAGAAACAGCCTCTCAGCATCTACCCTGTCAAGCCCTCTAAGAATTTTATATGTTTCAATGAGATCACCTCTCATTCTTCTAAACTCCAGAGAATATGGGCCCATTCTACTCAATCTGTCCTCATAGGACAACCTTCTCATCCCAGGAGTCAATCTAATGAACCTTCATTGCACCCTCTCTAAGGCAAGTATATCCTTCCTTAGGTAAGGAGACCAAAACTGTACACAGTACTCTAGGTGTGGTCTCACCAGAGCCCTATATAATTGCAGCAAAACTTCCTTAATCTTGTACTCCAACCCCTTTGCAATAAAGGTTAACATACCATTTGCCTTCCTAACTGTTTGCTGTACCTGCTTGTTACCTTTCTGTGATTCCACCTTCTACAAATACATAAAGGGCAAAAGAGTAACTAGGGAGAGAGTAGGACCTCTTAAGGATCAACAAGGTCATCTATGTGCGGAACCACAAGAGATGGGTGAGATCCTAAATGAATATTTCACATCGGTATTTACGGTTGAGAAAGGCATGGATGTTAGGGAACTTGGGGAAATAAATAGTGATGTCTTGTGGAGTGTACATATTACAGAGAGGGAGGTGCTGGAAGTCTTAACGCGCATCAAGGTAGATAAATCTCCGGGACCTGATGAAATGTATCCCAGGACGTTATGGGAGGTTAGGGAGGAAATTGCGGGTCCCCTAGCAGAGATATTTGAATCATCGACAGCTACAGGTGAGGTGCCTGAAGATTGGAGGGTAGCAAATGTTGTGCCTTTGTTTAAGAAGGGCGGCAGGGAAAAGCCTGGGAACTACAGACCGGTGAGCCTGATATCTGTAGTGGATAAGTTGTTAGAGGGTATTCTGAGAGACAGGATCTACAGGCATTTGGAGAGGCAGGGACTGATTAGGAACAGTCAGCATGGTTTTGTGAGAGGAAAATCATGTCTCACGAATTTGATTGAGTTTTTTGAAGGGGTAACCAAGAGGATAGATGAGGGCTGTGTAGTAGACGTGGTCTACATGGACTTTAGCAAAGCCTTTGACAAGGTACCGCATGGTAGGTTGTTACATAAGGTTAAATCTCACGGGATCCAAGGTGAGGTAGCCAGTTGGATACAAAATTGGATTGACGACAGAAGACAGAGGGTGGTTGTAGAGGGTTGTGTTTCAAACTGGAGGCCTGTGACCAGCGGTGTGCCTCAGGGATCGGTGCTAGGTCCGCTGTTATTTGTTATTTATATTAATGATTTGGATGAGAATTTAGGAGGCATGGTTAGTAAGTTTGCAGATGACACCAAGATTGGTGGCATTGTGGACAGTGAAGAAGGTTATCTAGGATTGCAACGGGATCTTGATAAATTGGGCCAGTGGGCCGATGAATGGCAGATGGAGTTTAATTTAGATAAATGTGAGGTGATGCATTTTGGTAGATCGAATTGGGCCAGGACCTACTCCGTTAATGGTAGGGCGTTGGGGAGAGTTATAGAACAAAGAGATCTAGGAGTACAGGTTCATAGCTCCTTGAAAGTGGAGTCACAGGTGGATAGAGTGGTGAAGAAGGCATTCAGCATGCTTGGTTTCATTGGTCAGAACATTGAATACAGGAGTTGGGATGTCTTGTTGAAGTTGTACAAGACATTAGTAAGGCCACACTTGGAATACTGTGTACAGTTCTGGTCACCCTATTATAGAAAGGATATTATTAAACTAGAAAGAGTGCAGAAAAGATTTACTAGGATGCTACCGGGACTTGATGGTTTGACTTATAGGGAGAGGTTGGATAGACTGAGACTTTTTTCCCTGGAGAGTAGGAGGTTTAGGGGTGATCTTATAGAAGTCTATAAAATAATGAGGGGCATAGATAAGGAAGATAGTCAAAATCTTTTCCCAAAGGTAGGGGAGTCTATAACGAGGGGGCATAGATTTAAGGTGAGAGGGGAGAGAGACAAAACGGTCCAGAGGGGCAATTTTTTCACTCAAAGGGTGGTGAGTGTCTGGAATGAGCTGCCAGAGGCAGTAGTAGAGGCGGGTACAATTTTGTCTTTTAAAAAGCATTTGGACAGTTACATGGGTAAGATGGGTATAGAGGGATATGGGCCAAGTGCAGGCAATTGGGACTAGCTTAGTGGTATAAACTGGGCGACATGGACATGTTGGGCCGAAGGGCCTGTTTCCACGTTGTAAACTTCTATGATTCTATGATTCTATGTACAAGGACGCCCAAATCCCTCTGACTACCAACATTTCTTAATCTCTCGTCCTTTTAAAAAATATTCTGCTTTTCTATTCTTCCTACCAAAGTGGATAATTTCACATTTCCCCACATTATACACCATCTGCCAACTTCTCACCCATTCACTTAACCTGTCTATATCCCTTTGCAGCCTCTTTGCATCCTCCTCACAGCTTACTTTCCCACCTTTAATGACATGATAAGTGTTAATTATTGCCAGTCAACCTCTCTGGCACTGAAAATTAACTATTACAAGTGTGGAGTCTCAATCCCTCAGGTTTTAATTGTTGGAGATTTTTTTAAAAATTTAATTAAATTTTAACTTTTTCTTTCTGTCTTTTTTCTCTCTCTCTTAATCCAATCTTTCTTTCCCTCTCTATTTCTCTTTCTGTCCCTAATTTGACATTGAATTCAACCACTCTAATTTACACTTCCTTCTCAGTCCTTGCGCTGTTAATTTCACAATCCTTTAATTTGATTGGTTAAGGAGATACACAGTTGCTTGCCCTGTTCCCTCAGATCCCAGATGCCCTGTAGAGGGCGCCGCTCCATTTCCATCTCCCACATCCAGCAACTTGCAGCACAAAATATCATGGTGATTAAATGGGCAGTGGCAAGTCTAACTAACAGGAGGTGCCGTCCGATGACCAGCTACAGCAAATTCTGGGCCAATGTATATAAATTTGGGTTTTCTAATGAGTGCAAAAATTCTGAAAGAAAAAGCAGGATGAGCTATATGTATGTGGAACTGACAGATGTTTGCATGAGCATATCTGTATGAAGCTGTATTTCAAATCCCAAATACACCACTTTGGTTCCATGTGCTGAATGCCTGGTTTTGGCCCAGTCCAAGCATTCTCGGTTCAGATGTGCCTCTAACTGTTCTTAAAAAGCACTACTGTGAGCAGTACCATTTTTCATATCTTGGTATTCTCTTCTTGTCATCCTAGTGACTGACAAATGAGTGGCTGATTGAAGCTACAGCTGTATTGATGAGCATTTAATAATTGTTTTACATTTAAAAACAATTTCCCACCAGGAATTGCATTCAATTACTTGCATCCTAGTGGGAGGTGGGGCGGAAAGAGTTCAGTACCCTATTGCAGTCGAGTGGGGAGAGACGTGGTTTCAGGGAGTAGGGAAAAACCGGGGAACTACAGGCCAGTGAGCCTAACATCAGTGGTAGGAAAATTATTGGAAAAAATTCTGAAGGACAAAATTAGTCTCCACTTGGAGAAGCAAGGATTAATCAGGGATAGTCAACATGGCTTTGTCAAGGGAAGATCATGTCTGACTAATTTGATTGAATTTTTTGAGGGGGTGACTAGGCGTGTGGATGAGGGTAACGCAGTGGATGTGGTATACATGGATTTCAGTAAGGCCTTCGATAAAGTCCCGCACAGGAGACTGGTCAAGAAGGTACGAGCCCATGGAGTCCAGGGTGCCTTGGCACTTTGGATACAAAACTGGCTTAGTGGCAGAAGGCAGAGGGTGATGGTCGAAGGTTGTTTTTGTGACTGGAAGCCTGTGGCCAGTGGGGTACCACAGGGATCTGTGCTGGGGCCCTTGCTGTTTGTGGTCTACATTAACTACTTGGATATGAATGTAAAAGGTATGATCAGTAAGTTCGCTGATGATACAAAAATTGGTAGGGTGGTAAATAGCGAGGAGGATAGCCTCAGTCTGCAGGACGATATAGATGGGTTGGTCAGATGGGCGGAACAGTGGCAAATGGAATTTAACCCGGAAAAGTGCGAGGTGATGCACTTTGGAGGGACTAACAAGGCAAGGGAATACACAATGAATGGGAGGACCCTAGGCAAGACAGAGGGTCAGAGGGATCTTGGTGTGCAAGTTCACAGATCCCTGAAGGCGGCGGAACAGGTAGATAAGGTGGTAAAGAAGGCATATGGGATACTTGCCTTTATTAGCCGAGGCATAGAATATAAGAGCAAGGAGGTTATGATGGAGCTGTATAAAACACTGGTTAGGCCACAGCTGGAGTACTGTGTGCAGTTCTGGTCGCCGCACTACAGGAAGGATGTGATCGCTTTGGAGAGGGTGCAGAGGAGATTCACCAGGATGTTACCAGGGCTGGAGCGCTTCAGCTATGAAGAGAGACTGGGAAGATTGGGTTTGTTTTCCTTGGAGCAGAGGAGGCTGAGGGGGGACATGATTGAGGTGTACAAAATTATGAGGGGCACAGATAGGATGGATACTAAGGAGCTTTTTCCCTTCGTTGAGGGTTCTATAACAAGGGGGCATAGATTCAAGGTAAAAGGCGGGAGGTTTAGAGGGGATTTGAGAAAGAACTTTTTCACCCAGAGGGTGGTTGGAGTCTGGAACTCACTGCCTGAGAGGGTTGTGGAGGCAGGAACCCTCACAACATTCAAGAAGCATTTGGATGAGCACTTGAAATGCCATAGCATACAAGGCTACGGACCAAATGCTGGAATATGGGATTAGATTAGACTGGGCTTGATGGCCGGCGCGGACACGATGGGCCGAAGGGCCTCTATCCGTGCTGTATAACTCTATGACTCTATGAGCCCTTGGTGATGTTGGGGGCGAGGGGGCAGGGTCAGTATGTGGTGGGCTATTCGAGGAATGTGAAATTCCTGATCACGTAGCAGCTATTTGGAGCATTTTTGCTCTCTGCTGGGCTGATAGTTGCATCAATTTGGCGGGGGTGATACTTCTATATTGTTAACGAGGCTTATGTCCATCTACAGGCATTGGGATCAGGCTATGTTTTCACAAAGTATGGCCTGAGTTTTAGGGTATCAGAAGAAGAAATCCCCTCAAATGCTCATCAAAAGTATCTACGAGGTAAATGGAGACATACCAGGGGTGAAGTGGCCAACAACAGCGCGGCAATCATGGTGGGTGGGCTGCATCATGAGTGATTGTGATTTTGAGCTTGCTTTACATCTTTTGGGCCCATTCTTGATGTCATACACTGTATTCTTTCTCTTTGAATAGCACCATCTACCATATACACAGTGAAGTAACAATTTAAAAAAACAGTAAATATTCTGCTACAACATTTCAAGTTTTAAAAGAAATTGGGTAGGAACACAAAAATGCCACATAAACCAGCTGAGCAACTGTGACATTTTCCTCATCCCGGCCTCGCCTGAGGCAAGTTAGATTAAGTGAAAGTGGATGGATTTCTCAGCCATTGGATTGCTCTTGGACTTTTCTTCATTACATGTAATGACAGTAATGAAGCAGAAGTCACTCAATCTCTATCAGATTGTTTTGAAGTCATCAGACTCTGAAGAACAATAATTGCTGGGGAATGTGGATCCATCAGTGAATAGAATATCACCACAAAATAGAGTATAATTGATACATATGAGTGATCACAATGCAGTGATACAATTTTGTGACAGCATGTTGACTGTGCCTTTGAGACTTCCTCCCACATCGTAGAATTGCAAGCCATCTGCTGAGCCTGGCGCTGTTGTGAGAAATTCTATAAATCAGAATGAAATGCAGTCTGGTGGAGAGTAGATATTTCAAGCACCTCAGCTCATTAAGTGTCATTTGAGATCAGCAACAGCAACCTGTTTGGTCAGCAATGCCTCAAGGATATGCAGTGTAAATGAAGGGTCAAACAATGTCGTAAATCATGCGAATTAAGTGCAAATTGGTTTCCAAAAGGTACCTTGCAGCCTCAGTATGTTTGTGAGAAAGATTGGGGAAGTCTGGGGGGAATTAATTTGTTCAACGTAATGTGTAATGGGAAAAATATGTATAAAACTATTCATTGGTTTGTGTAAAGAAAAAATAGCAAGCTGCTTCCCCAAATGGCAATTCACCATGTTGTAAGAAATTTGACATTTTTTTAAAAATCAATGATTTTTTTTCTTATCAGACAATGGGGAAATACTTTGAACAATGAGTACTCCCCCAAGGCTTTCCTACCCCTAAAGAAAACAATTGTGTTTATTTAGCATTTCTTACAACCTCAAGACGTTCCAAAATGTTTCAGAGCCAGTGAAGTACTTTTGAAGTGTGGTCAATGTTGCAATGCAATAGCAAAATTACACACATCAAGGTCCCACAAACAGCAATTTGGTAAATGACCAAATAATCTGTTTTTGGTGTTATTTGTTGAGGGATAAATAATGGCAAGGCACCAACTTTGCTCTTCTTCAACAGCACCATCGGATCTTTTACATCCATCTGAGAGAATAGACAGGGCCTCGGTTTAACATCTCATCTGAAAGATGGCAGTGCAGTACTCTCCCAATATCAACCTAGAATTTGTACACAAGTTTCTAGAATGGGGCTTGAACTCATAACCTTATGACTCAGAGGATAAAGTGCTATCACTGAGCGAACCCTGACACCTATAAGAACTTAATGTTGCAGTGCCCCACAGTTTCTGCACAAGTCTTAAAGGAACACTTGTGTGTTCTTTCTAATATAATTTGCAGGTTAATTCTTCTGTATCCTTTGAGTTCTGTCTCTCTGACTAGGAAAAAGCATGAAGAGAAGAGGAAAGAGAACAAGACTGGATCCAACCCTTATTTTCCTGAATTTTTTCTCTGTTATGAAGAACTGAATATCTTACAACAGAAGAAAACATTTTAACAGGTAGTCCTTCCTACGTGATAGGGACATATATCCAACTGTGAGCCTGTGTGGCTTTTAAGAACCTAGGAAAATCATTCTGAGTAAAACTGAGGACAGACAAACAAGGAGAATGGCACATTCATCTTTATATAGTACATGTTTTTCTCTTAGTTTGCAAGATTTATCCATTACTTGATATCATCTTGAATGCTGTTCTGATGATACCAATGTAATTAATATCGGATTATACTGTAATGAAAATGTGCTTCCTGCTATTATTTTTATGTGTGTAATGAGGAAAGGAATAACAAATAGTCTGATACAGTGTCAAACCTTACCACTCACAGATCTGTGTCATTAAAATAGAGGGTGACAGCAGTGTATAAAAGATATTTTTTCCAGTCAAAACAACTCTTGTAAAACGGTAGGCATTGGGAAAGTGTTAGGAATAAGAAACAGATGAGGGTAAATTTACCAATCCTGCATTTCCAGATCTCTCTACCTGCACTCTCTTCAAGTATGGTTCCCGCTGGGACCATGGGATCAGTGAATTTATCCTATAGTTTAGTTTTCAAAGTGAGATATTCTAAAATATGATACATTTTTAAACCAAAATGAGTGAGAATTGATGGGTCTAGTCTTACTGTCCATTAATAATTTCAATTATACATGTACCATAGCTCTCCCAGCCTTTCAATTCTCCTTGTCAGTCACCGTGCTGATAGTCTTCTTCCTGCTGAGTCTAGGCAATTACTATGGCCCTCCTTATAGCCCATATTTGCATCTATTACAAAACCTGGGTGGGTCTTATAAAAATGTACAAGGAATTAATGTGACATTTACTCTGTGGTGGAATAGTACTGATGGTAAATATTTACTCACAGATCACAGTTTAGCTTTATTTTTATATTACTTTTTAAAAGAGTTGTATTTACAGGACTCTTTCACAGAGCTATTAATGCCATGCATATAAATGTGCAAACACTCGAACAGATAAAATTGGGATGCTGTTAGCTTAGGAGACCCTTTACAATGTATTCACTCAATAACTTGATACCAGTGAGACCAGTTAATCAAGTGGCCAACTGTGGGCCATCTGGGATCGCTAATCCCACTCATGTCAACATTATGTGCCCTGAACAGGATTACT
Organism: Heptranchias perlo; assembly: GCF_035084215.1. NCBI lineage: Eukaryota > Metazoa > Chordata > Chondrichthyes > Hexanchiformes > Hexanchidae > Heptranchias > Heptranchias perlo. Next base: position 46,414,046 of record NC_090339.1, on the reverse strand, counting down.
AACAAGTCTAAGTCAATAGAAATGCGTGAAGGGATGTGTTACAATGCACAATATCGCTTCACCTTTGTTAGATTACATTTTGAAAACACGTCATCACAATTATCAATACACTGCACCGTGTTTCATTCTGCGATTTCAGGACCCAGGAGATGATTATTCCAACCTAATACAATTCCATTATATTCCAAAGCTTAAAAGATGCCATAGGTGACAGATGGCAATAAATTCCTTTTGTCAAACATTCTATTATCATAATAACGAGATGATTTTCATGCTAAGAATAAAAATATAAGCTTCTGGAAATTTGATCCTTCAGAACTTAAAAATCCTTCTTTGGAGTACCTTTACCTTTTTTCTGGTAGGAAAGATCTGATTCATTAAATATTTTCTTCTCTACCTATTGAAAGAGCCGCATGTCATGTTACTGCTGTTAATTAGTAAACATTACATTGCTTTCTAGAAAATGCACCTGCTTTCAGGGCACTGTGTATGAATCTAATGAGATTTCATGTTGATTCACAGCCTGAGGACCTATTTAGGTTAGAATATTTGTTAAAACTCATCAAAAGAGTACATTCACAATATTTATCGGAAACAATTTTGGACGATTACGTTTTTATATTCATTCAGTTGTATGTTTTTGTGACACCGGCAAGTGAAATGCGATCTTTTTATATACTTAGAATTCCTTTGAAAGATGGTCTGTCAAATAAAGGTGATCAGCTGAATAATATTAATATTTACAATCCATATACGCAAAGGCATGAGGATAACCGTTTGGGAGTGTTTATGAGGGCTGTAAGTACACATCATTTGAGTTTGAGTAATTTCAACTCACAATAGACATTAGACATATTCCATTCACATCTGGATCAAAGCACTTAACAATTGATTTTTTTCTGATCACTTTGTAGTGTCCCCAGCAGCCCCCTTTGTAAGTGTGTGTTGTGGGGGGGGAGCAGTGGGGGGCATGTTAAATAAGTTAAAAGATTACCCTGCAATCTTCAGGGATCCAGGCCATGATCCTAGCTTGAACACTGCCAGTGGGGTCCACTTCCACCTTTCAGGAGGCCAGTGTGCATTTTCTCTCTCAAATGGAGGGTAAGACCCTGTGCATACAGGCAGTATGGCTCATGACCAAGAGTATCTGGAGCCAGGCCTATTTTCTGGCCTTTCCACAACACTGTTTGCTATTTCCTTAATATTCATGCAAACCGATGATATCCATAAGTAAGGTGCAGACAAAGAGAACTAGAAATGCTAAAAACCTTAAATAAAACCAGAAAATGCTGAAACATACAGTAACTTTATCAGCATCTAAAAAGGGGAAAAATGGATTATTGTTCCACGTAGAGATCCTTCATCAGAACTGGCAAAACATTAACTTGCCTTTTCTCTTTTCAGATGCCAACAGACCTGCTGTGTAGTTCCAGCATTTTCTGTTTTTATATATGTACATAAGACTATAAGGCTAATTCCCTGACTGGGGGTTCCCAGTGGGGAGTGGCATTTGCAGGGAGTATCGGTCAGGAAATATGGATGGAAAATCAAAACACACGATTTCAGAACCAGCGCTCCCTGTGAGTGTCACTCCTTGTGCGGAGCGCCCCATCAGGGATTCAGGTATCAAGGATCAGGGGGGTGATTTTAGGCGGCAAATCCGGGTGCTTTGGGGGTGGGGGGGCTCCAAAAATCGCACAAATCCTGTCCGGGTTCGGAAGCCGGCTCCAACCCGCCAGCTACCGAGTTTCCCAGGGACCCACCTGTGTGTGCGCGGGCGACCCGAAAACAGAGGTCCCGCCGGCAATTAAAGCCAGCGGGATGACAGTTAAAGAGCCAAATGTACCTCATTGAGGTACTTAAAGCACTTTACCTGTGACAGATGAAGGGATTAGAAAGATTTTTAACTTTCTTGGGTGGCTTGCCCACCGCTTCTGATTCACACCTGGTGAAACCAGGGCCGGATCAGGGAAAAAGAAACAAAATAAATTAAATAAAAAACCATGCAATGAAGTGAATGCACTAAATGCACCTACCTTTGAAACTTGCTCCGATGTCCGATGTCTCCCGTTCCGAAGTCACCCTCTTCACCCTCCCGATGTCCCCCCACCCCCGGTCTCTCTCTTCCGATTTTCCCCCGATGTCCCCCCGATCTTCCCCTCTTCCCCCCCCCCCCCCGTTCGTCCCCTCTCCCCCGCACCCCCCCCACCGTCTTCCAGTCCTGCGCGGATCTTCCATTCTACCCCCCCCCCCACCCGCCGATCTTCCAGCACCTGATGACATCTGGCTCTCTCTCTCTTTCCCGCCCCCTCCTCGCGTTGCAACTCCTGATGGCAGCCAACCTGTCAATCGGGCTGGCTGCCGGGCGCGAAACCCGGAGAGGACTTTAACCTCTATCAATCAACGTGCAATCACGTCGGAAACGGTATGTTTGGTTCATGCGGGTTTGCCACCCGCCCAATCGCCCCCCCGCCCCACTGCCATCCCACCTCCCCGCTAATATCGGGGCCCAGATATCTACGATCTGTACCCAAATGTACAAATATGTCTATTTTCTTTTTAACTATTCAATGAAAATAAATCTATAAATGTTTTAAAAAGTATAAACTGCAGTGTTACTAAAGCTGCAATATTTTGATAGCAGGCAAAAATGACTAATTCTAATCCAAATATAAATTAACTCTAAACCAAACATTAATCCATCAGTAATTAATCAAAATCCCAAAAGTGAAAAGTGTAATTAGCTGCTTGGTGGCCTTGAGGGTTGAAGGTGAAAATCACACACTAATGCAAATAAAAAAAATAAATTATTAAATAAAAAAATGCGAAGACTTTGTGAGATGTACAATGTTTGAATGGGTCTACAGTTCATTTCTTCCACAAAAGATCAGTCTTGTTGCCTAGGAAACCAACATCATAGCATCAAATGTATTTATGCAGGATGCACAGTAATACCTGCCTTACAGCTGACACTGCTCTGTGCATTGTACAGAAGCTTTATGTACCTACTTCCATAGGCAACGTAATACATGTATTTGGCTGCCATATCTGGGGTATTTCAATAGTTTCTACTGGGTGTGCTATTCATTAAGAAGCCTCTTAGCAATTATATAAATGACATTGTAAGTTATTTTTTCCTTTCTAATATGTAATTGGAAAAAATAGATTGAATGTATGCTTCCTTAAACATTTTACTTGTTAAAAAAAACTTTTTGCCATTTCCTTAATTCATGCAAAGAAGTCCATACTAATTCCTGAGATCTGGTGGGTTACAGATTCAATGCATCATTGTTCTATCTATCTTTCCTCACCTAGATCTATGGAAACCCTTCACTCTCTCAGTCTTCCCTTTCTCCTATAATCTACAGGTGTTTAAAACCCAAGCTTAACATCACCTAAATGCATCAACTTAATTTATTTTGTCTTTTCTTCTACTCTTTCCAACCTTGGGAGTGACCTGCACTATGGGACTTTGCCCTTCACCTAGGTTTCTTAGTTTAAAAAGAAAGGAGATTCTCAGGCCTCCCACCCAGTGGAACAGGATTGTCAGTGCCCTGTGGTAGTGCCCTGAAAATGGTGGGGAATGACTTATCACCCTGTTCCTATCTTCCCCAGGGCCTATGATGTACATAGGATCCTGATTGTCATTTTAGGGCAGTATCAGGCAGAATGTGCACTCTATCAGCTGGCAGTCTGGCCAAAGAGAAGCCCAGCAGGTAAGTTTTAATTTATTTTTATGGGGCCGGGAGGAGCAGGAGTGTTCCTTTGGGCTACACAAAAACAACCTGGGCCACTGCAGCAACCAGTTCCTCACCCCCCTCCCGAGAATGGACCCCACCCCGGACCTACCTTCTTCTGGCCTAGAGACAGCCGGATGTCATGGTGGCCTGGAGCCGTTGGGTGCTTCTTTTCCACCCACAGCCCGCCGGTCCCATGCTAACAAGGCCTGGCCCTCAAAACAGACTGGGCCTATTGTCAGGGCTATCGGGCGGCTGGAGGTCTCGCTCCATCAGCCAAGCCATCCGAAACCCGCCTGCAGTCAAACTCTATCCCCAAGACGCCATACTCATCCATAAATTTAAACAAGTCAATCATCTTTCAGCAGCACCACATAGGTCAAATGAACGGCCACCCCCTCCCTTATCAAATTGCAGTGGAGTTGAAGTAAGTGAGAATTGGCTCTCTCAGAAATTGTAATGTAGTGTTTGAGGCTGACACAGGACATGGTTTGGTCAAATCTAATTGCCTTCTGACAATTCAGTGCAGAATTAAGGGCTCTCCAAATAAACAGGACTATTAACCCCTTTTAATTGATGAACCTGCAGCATCTTTGTTGAGTTATTTAGAGCTGATAGTGAATCACCTCTTGAGGGTGTTGTCATCTCTTCACCCGATAATTGAGCGTTGATAATTATTCTGCACACTGGCTCACTCTATTAGTCAATCTCACTCTCTCTCATTCATAACTGTCAGACTATATAAATTTCAGATAGTTTAAAAATCTAAAACCTAAACACAGTTATTTAATTTTTTTAATGGGTAATTTGAAGAAAGGGGCAAAAAAGATATCTAACTAGGTTAGGAGATCCCAATATGAACTTCCCTTTCTTGTTACCCCTAAGTTCCAGATATGTCATTGTACACAGTGTTCTCCCTTCCTGCATCCTCACTGAATTCAAGACCTATTGCTCTGTCTTCTACTCTTCTAATCCATTCCTTCCAAGGACTTCAGATGTGTGAAACTCCCTGCCTTCCTCAGTCTTCCGTCCTCCCAAAATCCATAGGCTTTTAAAAGGAATGCACTGCCTGAAAGGGTGTTGGAAGCAGATTCAATAGTAACTTTCAAAAGGGAATTGGATAAAAACTTGAAGGGAAAGAAAATACAGGGCTATGGGGAAAGAGCAGGGGAATGGGACTAATTGGATAACTCTTTCAAAGAGCCAGCACAGGCACGATGGGCCGAATAGCCTCCTCCTGTGCTGTACCTACTATGTTACTATGATATTATGAAACCAATATCTCTTGATTAATTGCATTTTCTCTCTCACTCTTTTCAAACTTGGTTTTGTCCTGTACAATGGGCCTTGGCCCTTCACCTCAATCTTCAATAATAAAATATAAATAAAATTTTAGCAGTGCATTTTCAGATGGAACTCTCACAAGAATATGAGCAAACATTGCTTGGCAGCTGTCTACCTTGTGAAGATATAAGCTTCGCCTTTCATAGTTTCTCAGTTGAAATGAAGGCAGATGTTACTTGAGTTCTGGAACATGTTTACCACAAACATGAAACTCTTAAGAGATTGAAAAAAACGAATACAGAAACCATTGTAAGTTTGTACTCATTAATATGAAACAGTTGCTTACTGATTAAAGTCATGCATGGGTGCACTGGTATAATCAGCTCTCGGTTGTCTGGGGATGTGTCAATGATCACTCACCTCACAGGAAGTGGTATTCCACTCATTCCAAACCATCTTCAAGAAACCATATAGAATGCATGTTTGCCACAAAAGGTCCAAATTCACAGCCACCCAACAGTCCCAGGTACCCAAAATATTGGTTGGGCTACTAAACTGTAAACATTACTAGTCCAGGAAACCAGGAAAGTCTCATTACCTGATGGAGGATCCTTTTCTCGTCTATAACCTCTACCCTTTCCCTCCATCGAGAAGATGACATCAATCAAGAAATAGTGGTGAGGTGATAAACAACTGCAGACTATAGAAGGTAGAGAAGTGTATAATTTTGAGACCATGGGAAAGAATGAGGTACAGTAAGAGATGGTGGCCCCGAGCTTCCATGGGGGTTCTCTCAGCCACTTTCAGCTGTTTACATCATTTCCTCTGATTATCTCACCACAGTACCAGTTTGCACCTCCTATAAATGGATGTTTCAAAATCTCGCTCAATTATTTTCCAAATGCATTTTATCCCCTTGTAAGTCAGAGTGATTCTTATTAGCAGTTTTTATTTTAAATCAACTTTCTCCCCTAGAATGACACTATTTCATATTATTAGGATTTCAAAGACCAGTAGTAAATTGCATACCAATTGTGCTAACAAGACTGAATGAAGAGCATGTGGTGTCCTCAAGAGCAAAACGCTGGTAAAAGGATTTGCACAAATAATGATTACCACCAGTCAGAGAAGTGGCAAATGTCTACATTTAATGTTTTGAGTTTTGCAAAATCAGGTGGATTTATTCCAAAGCACAGATTTTAGTATTTCCAGTTTAAAATGCTGGGACTCCTGCAGAGTAGATAACGTTAACATAGATATGTTTCTGCCACCGGGTGTGTTGATCGCAATTAAAGGATGGTTGGGGGAGATTTCCTTTGTGTCCTAGGTGCAGTGAAGTTGTAAACTAACCCTTTATAAGCACATTTATGATTTTACTACACCTAATGCACAGAAGAAATCTTCTGTCCACTTTAATTAAAATGACCTATATTAGTTTTTTTCAACGAAATATAGCAGCCCTGTAATACCCTTTCACACTGCAACTTATGTTACTCTTTTTCTCCATTTTTTAACACTTGCTGTATAAACACAACTTCCACCTCAATTTTCTAGGTTTCTGCCTACAGAAACCCATATACAGCAGTGCCCGTGGCAAATGGACCTTCCAAGTTGCATCCAGCATCCAGCACCCAGATTGGGGGATCTCTGAGGAGGCTAACAGCAACATCCTCCTGCCTCCACAAAGGTATATTTTTTTCCTTGCAGCACCAAGTAGCTTAGGGCTAGAGGCTCTCTGGTTGCTGTTTTTGGGACAGCAGCCTAAAGGCCCTGAAGTCAGTGGCCTGTTACCACTCAGGCCTACAGCAGCAGTAGACTTTACTCCCCTGCTTCTGGACACAAACCCCTTCTACAGGAAGAAACATCCCCGATCCAGATGTTATCTGAAGGTCACTAAGACACAACTCAGTGGCAACCTGTCTTGTGAAGCAGAGGCGATGCAGACAAATCTCCTGTGATATGGGGAGTAGTCTATAAATGCAGGTTCTGGTGTAAAGATGGGTGTGGCTATAACACCTCAGGGGTTGCATTTGTTTGCCACTCACAAACTCCTCTTCCTTATCTCAATTATGCAGTATGTTCAAAACTCCCAAAAGAACCATACTCTTTGTATGGTGAGATTTCAATGTCGTCAGCAACCAACAATAATGGAGCATAGTTTTGATAGGGAAAAACAAAAATAGTGGATGACCCAGCAAAACCAATTAATGCATTGAGCGTATAAACGTACCAAAAAAACACAGAAATATTATCCATGAACAGAAACCACCATCTCCCTTTAAGCAGCTGACTTGGGTAGACAGGTCCTGTGATTCTGCTGTTATGAGTAAGACAGGAGCTGTGGGCAGAGCCTTGCCCAAAGTCATGAAAGTTAATAAGGATCCGTTAATTAAGGGATTTTAATATTAAAATGAGGCCACACTTGCTGTTAGTCCTGTCTCAGTTTTTGCTCCAAATCACCTGTCAGGTCCTCACTATATCGGGGCTTAACACCTCAGCTTTGAAACTTTTTTTTTATGACGATCACTTTTCTTTGTATTAGAGGGAATGTTCCAAGTTATGTTAAACTTGTGTAGAATCTTGGTTAGACCACACTTGGAGTACTGGGAACAGTTCTGGTCTCCATATTATATAAAGGATATAGAGGCACTGGAGACCGTGCAAAAAAGATTTACTAGGATGATACTAGGACTGAGAGGTTATATCTATCAGGAAAGATTGAACAGGCTGGGGTTCTTTTCTCTAGAAAAGAGAAGACTAAAGGCTGGCCTTCTTTAAGATTATGAAAGGGTTTGATAGGGTAGACGTAGAGAAGATGTTTCCACTACAGGGAGACCAGAACCAGGGGCCATAAATATAAAATAGTCACTCATAAATCCAGTAGGGAATTTAGGAGAAACTTCTTTACCCAGAGAGTGGTTAGAATGTGGAACTCGCTACCACAAGGAGTAGTTGAGGCGACTAGCATAAATGCATTTAAGGGGCAGCTAGATAAACACATGAGGGAGAAAAGAATAGAAGGATATGCTGATAGGGTTAGATGAAGTAGGGAGGAGGAGGTTCATGTGGAGTATAAACACCGGCATGAACCTGTTGGGCCGAATGGCCTGTTTCTGTGCTGTACATTCTATGTAATTCTATGTAATTCCATACCAGTTACCAATGATGGCTTGGCTTCAATACAACCTATCAATGACCCCACAGCAATGGAATATGTCTAATTTTCAGTAAAAGTATATTCATTGAGACAGTCAAAGAGATCAATCAATACGTGAAAAGGCTTAAAATATGCCTGCAAGGAAAATGCACTTTTGTCATGTCATAGCAAATCTCTTCTATTACTTTACTCTGCAGGAAGGTTTAAAGATAATGCAAATATAATTGAGGTGAAGAGGTCCTTATCTACGCTTGCCTGTGTCAATCAACGTCATTTTTCATTTGTGCTCTCAATCCATTTAAAGCAACCATTTCTACAAGGACATTGAAGGGTGGCAGAACATTTTTGTTAAGCCTGTATAGAGGTGAATATATATACATAATTGATATCTTAGAACATTGCTTTACGGGGAGGGGGAGGGTATATGCCTTTTCTTTTCTCACTTTGTTTTCTTCTCTTTCTCCCTACCCCTCCCTTATCATCACCTCAAGTCTTCCGTGCACCAACTGCAGCTAAAAGATCATAAAGATATTCTGTTCATAGCTGCTACCTATACTACTGTTGAGCTGGCTGTCAGGTAACACGAAATAGTGACCCTAGTGATGGGTCTCCCCCATGAATGACAAACATCAATGTTTTATGCTAACCGTGTTTCCCCAGCCCCATCAGTGTGTCAGTGTTTGCTGAGAAAATGAGCGCCTTTACTGCCTGTGGTAAGTCACCCCAGAATGCCTTGATTTTTCATGTGGGCTTGCATGAATTTCAGGTAGCTGTGAAATGTGTGTATAAGTTGTGGGAACACATGGATCCCACGTTAGCTCCACCTGGCATTTGGCAGCCAACTGATAAAGAATTAAAATTCTTTCTGTGGATTGTTTTCGTGACCTGTGTTGTCTACTATACATGTCATGTCAAACATTTGAAGGTGAATTCTACCCTATTTTATGAAAGAAACAGTGATGGATTGAATAATTGGGTATAACTGCAGCTTTAGTTATATCAATCTCATCTCCCACTGCTCTCGACACTACTTTCCAACAACGTTCACCTGAGGAAGGAGGAAGCCTCCGAAAGCTTGTGAATTTAAAATAAAATTGCTGGACTATAACTTGGTGTTGTAAAATTGTTTACACTCGACACTATAGGCAAGGCTTTTAGATTTCAGTTTTCACAGAAGAGTTTGAATTGTGCACATGATCCCAAAACACTGGTTAAATGGAATCTCATGTAATAAAGCAGAATTTAGATCATTCTGTCACTATAAAGTGTTGGCCCATGTCAGAGCCCTATATTCAGGGCTGCTTTTGACTCCTTGGTTGTAATTTGAATTGTCAGCTTTTTTTTCTTCAATTTTTTTTTCACTTTTTGCAGTTTAACAAAACATTTACATTTCAGTTTTCATCAACATTGGCTGTCTGCAGACCTTTGTAAGATATGACAGGAACATAGGTTACCAACATGTAGAGTTTGCTAGGAGAGTCCTCATCCTTATTGTGTTTTCTGGATAAATGCATATGAATGCGATATGGAACATTCCTTACACCTTTGGCCCAAACAGCCTTTTTGGACGCGGTTTATTAGCTTTTCACAGTTTTCTCAGTTGGCACATATGCTTTCCCTCCCAGTTTCACACCCCCTCCATAGAGAAGTTTCTGGCTTCCATTTGATGGCTGCTAAAGGAGATAACTGAAATCGGCAAATCAGAATTAAGGGGTGCATACATCTATCCTATAGCTCCACAGTGACACTTGGGCAGACTGGCCGTATGGGAAATCAAAAGATTTCACGAGTGTCCTCATGAATGGTTTCATTGTGCTGTATATCAGTGCCCCCATATTTCTGTGAGAATCCCAAAGAATCCGGTGCCCTTTCGGGGAGCCAGCCTGTCCTTGGTAATACTTCATGCGTTGATCTCTAAAACGTTTTAACGTTGCTGCATAATTATCACTGTGCACTGTAAAGGTAACTTTATTTCTTGGGGCATACCAAACTTGGCCTATGAAATAACAACTGGAGTGGCATAAAGGTGATGTAATTCTACTATTTACTTTTAGTATTATTTTTAAACTTTTAGATCCAGGCTATAAAGGTAAAGGGAACCTCACTCCAGCATTCTAAAACCAGGAACGATATAGACCCTTTAACTTTCCCACACAACATAATGCTATTTCCTTCTCGATACATTGATGTAACAACAGAAATCATGCCAGAAACACACTTCAATGAGAACATTATTATTAATTTGGTGGCACCAAACCACTTATTGTGCCACCAAATGGCATCAGATGTTTTTGTGCACTTCACATCTGCATTGTCAATATATAATACCTGTGTGTGTATGAAGTAATCCTCCACCAAAAATGAACTAGCTCAATTCCTCATACTATTAAAAATTATCAACTTCAAAATTAAAAATTCAGCCAACAAGAAATCTTTCCACATGCTGTTTTTCTTTCAAATACAAAACAAAATGTTAAAGATCTTTCCACACATTGGAGGATGATGGTTTGGTGAACTGTGTCAAAGGTCGCACAGAGGTCAAGTAGGACAAGGAACGGTGCATTATCCCTCCTCCTCCTCCTCCCCCTTGTCCTCTCTGGAGCCTTTGACACAATTGACCAAACCATCGTCCTCCAATACTTCTCCTCTGGTGACTCGCTCCGTGGGGCCAAGGATCTATCCTTAGTTCCCTCCTCTTGCTCATCTACATACGGCCCCTTGGCAACATCATCCGCAGACATGGGGTCAGCTTCCAGATGTAAACTGATGACAACTAGCTCTACCTCTCCAGCACCTCTCTTGACCCCTGCCTCTGTGCTGTAGAACTGCTTGCCTGAAACCTAGTCTTAAATGAGCAATTTCCTCCAGCTAAACATTGGGAGGACTGAAGCCATTGTCTTTGGCTCCCACCACAAAGCCACAAACTCTGTACTTTTGCTATAGACTCCATCCCTCTCTCCAGCCACTGTCTCAAGCTGAACCAGACTATCTGAAACATCAGCATCCTATTCGACCCCGAGCTGAGCTTCTGACCCCATATCCTCTCCATCACAGACTACCAACTTCAACCTCCATAGCATCACCCGCCTCTGCTCCATCTCATCCCATCTGCCACTGAAACTCTCATCCATTAATTTGTTACTTCCCGACTCAACTATTTCAATGCTCCCCGGCCAGCCTCCTATCCCCCACTCTCCATAAGCTTCAGCTTATGTGAAACTCTACTGCTCATATTCCATCCTGCATCAAGTACCGCTTGCCTGTTACCTCTGCCCTTGATGAGGGAGCCTCCTACATTGGCTCCCAGTCTCTAACATCTCAAATTTAAAATTCTCATCCTTGTGTTTAAATCCCTCAACACCTTCACCTGTTACTATCTCTTCTACCTTCTCCAGCCTCCCCGACCTCTCCATTCCTCTGACTCCAGCATCTTGAATTTCACCTCCCTCTTTTGCTCCACCATTGGCGACCATTCCTTCAGCTACCTAGGCCCCACACTCTAGAATTCCCTCCCGAAACCCCTCGGTCTTTCCACTTCCTTCAAGAACTTCTTTAAAACCTACCTCTTGACCAAGCTTTTGCTCACCCTTTCTAATATCTCCTTCTTTGGCTCAGCATCCGTTGTTTTCTTTACACTGCCATGAGGCACTTTGAGACATTTTGATATGTTAACGGTGTTACCTAGTAATTGTAGTTGTTGATGTTTTTTGAGATATTTCAACAACATGATAAGATGCTATATATATGCAAGGCTCTTTTTTTATTTTGTAGGACAAAGGAAAGTGTTCTGATTTTACAACGTTTCATCCTAATACATTGAGGGAGAGTTGGATGACTGTGGTAGCAGCCTATAAGCAGCCAGAGCTGTTACCACAGCAACAATGTGAGTGATTCACAGATTACGGAATCTATAGTCAGCATGAAACACAATAGTGTGTGATGAGCAACCTTGTGCAAGGTTATTGGATAGTTCTCTTGTCCTGTGAGGACAGTGATACATTCTAACACTCTGAGGCTAGCAAGCTTACACTATTGGTCTCCCAAAGTGTTTACAGGTAGAGAGTGAGAGTAAGAAAAAGGATAAGGGGTCATAAAGAGCGATGAAACAGGCTGAGAAATGTACAGAGGAAAAATTAAAATGAAGAAAAAACAGTATTATTAGAAGTATGATAGAATAAGTGAGGAGGAGGCAGAGAGACAGTATTTTTTAATGTGCTTGGCTAGACTATACAACACCACCAAATATCTTGGATGATGTATTTATGTCTGAAAACAAGCCATCACTTATTTGCTCTCAATGAAGAAAATAAACATCATTGAGCCCTTGAGAACTTCTAAATGAAATTTTTCACATAGTAATGATTTTATTTGATTTTTTTTTCATACTTAACTAGTATCTTTCACAATGGCAAATGAAGATCAATTGAAGGTGCCAGCAGGTCATGTCCCAAGCCTTGTCTTTGTAGCTCATCAGTATTTTACAGCTAAAAGCTACAATCTCCTAATAAGCCGCTGCTGTCTAAAGTGTTTTTATAAAAAAACATTTGGAGATGGAGCAGAAGTGGCATTAAAAAACAACCCCTCTTTCCAATATTGGTTGGTACTCACCAGTAACTCCACATGAATTTTGTTTATAGATCGACCTAAGTGAAGGGTGAAAGCACGTAGTACAGGACCCACAATGTTTAAAAATAGTAACAAAAAATAAGATAACTCAAGAAGCAGGCCCTGAAAATCCACGGACCAGTGATCCCGAGTCTTGTGCCAGGATCACGCCCGCTTGGAACCTCCATCGCTGACTTTCTGGGATCGGGGGTTGATTCCTTAATTAACTGCCATTGGTGGGTACTTATGCCACTTGAGGCACATCTGGAGCACCCACCATAGCAGCAAGAATGGAAAGTGAGGTGGAGAAGATCTGGATTAGGAGATGGTGCCCTCCCAGAAGAAACCTGTAGATGTCTTCTGGGGGAAACCAAAAGGATCCCTTAAAATAATTTTGTGCTCAAATCTTCTGGGGTCCAGGCCTTGATCCCAGCCATGATCCCCAGTTGATCCCCATATCTGCGAGGACTGGGAGGTACACCTGGTCTAACCAGCCGTTCCGCCGTGACCATATGTTGGGTCCCTCTGAACTTAGGGACGCCCCCCAACAATCCCACCCCTCTTTGTAAGAGATAGGTGAAGGCGCTGTCGCCACAAGGCTATCCTGAAAAGTTTGCTGCTAAGTTGAGACCAGGCATATTTGGGTCCCAACCTAGTTTTCAGCCTTTCTGGCATACTCTTCCCAAAGCTACAGCGGGAGTATGACAGAGGGCTGTAGTGTTTAGATGATGACAAATTTGGGTTTTAAACACCTGTAAATTGTCTGAAGAAGGGAAGATGGAGAGAGGCAAGGAATCCCATGGTTTTGAGATCTTAGGAAAGAGTGAGTTAGAGTAGGAGTAGCAGAATCTGAGCAAACATGGTAAATTTAATTGTTACTTATCCCTTTCTTTCTGTTGTTCACTGACTCTTGCCACAAGTTCTCTCTTGTGCCACATACCATTTGCCAGCTAAGTGGGAAGATTGGCATGTAACCTGCTCCTAAGTGCCAGCCACTGCTGCTCTGCTACCAGCTCCAAAGAAGTGTATGGGAACTTACTCATCACTTCAGAGGGAAAAAGAAACATTGCCACTTTATCTGTTGTGTCAGGATCTGGCCGGTATAGACTTTAATGGGCCAACTTTCCAGAACCCATGTTGCAGAGCATAACACATGGGCCCCAATTTCCTGTCGGAGCTCATTTTAATACTGAGAGCATTATATCGGCTGGTGCTATGCACTGTGAATAGACCCAAACAATGGGGGTTAAATTGGATAGGGCTGGAAACCGAGCGTCCTACTGATGACATACCTTCAAGTAGCGTTAAAAACGAGGCCTGACACGACGATTCAAGGAAATGCGCACTTTCCACCAGCAGGGGGAGCCCCAATCTCTTAAAATCTCTTAAAGGTACCCAGTACCTGTTATTTGCTAAAAATAACAGCCTGCTGTCTGCATGGAATCTGAATCGAGATTAGACATCGCACACGTAAAACACAGATGCAGCTCCCGTCCCTATGTTTACAAACTGATGAGTTATGTTAAAACATTGAATAAAGGTTGCGCACTATTAAATCCCACATCCTCCAATCTGCATGCCAGATCTCACCAATCTGCTGATCTGAGTTTGTACCAGGCCTGCGAGAGTGTGTGCACCAAGGTTTCCTGCTGATGCAACAGAGGCCTTGGTGCAGGAGGTGAACATAACCTTACCTGCCAACTGCACCACTAGCCCCATCCACTGCTCCATGCTCTACACCCCCCATCACCCACATACCAACAAAGTCTTTCCATCAGTATTCAACTCTTCCAATCAGATGCTTCCTCTCACCCTTACACATTACCACTGTTGCAAGCCGTACACCCACAACTCATAGGCCACACACCCTGTCAGCTATTCAACCATGACAGGCACATCACTCAGACATATGTCCTGCTTTCTTGCAGGAGAAGGTGGTGTATAACAGGAGGCAGAAGTGGCAGTGGCATTTAGCCCCTCAAGCCTGTTCTGCCATTCAATGAGATTATGGTTGATCTGTGACCTGCCTTAGCCCCATATACCTTAATACACTTGGTTCACGGAAATCTATCAATCTCAGATTTAGAATTCACAATTTGCGCATGCGCTACTACCTATACCAAGATGGCGTCCGGGCGGACAGCACGCTAGAAACGTGTGTGCTCAGCCAAGACGCCATCTTGGCACTTCAAGAGGCCGCGTAGTTCCGAAATTTCTAGCCCAATATCTTTTATTGCAATGGAAGGTTAGATGGAGGGATTGAATGAAGTTGTTAAGGCCTGCAGCAGCACTCCAATTTCCTGCACCTTCATGACTGTGCCTATTTAGAGTGCCTAGAACCTGCCCACATAATGCCCTCCATATTAAAATGAGCTCTGACAGGAAATTGGGGCCCATGTATTGTGCTCCAAAACATGGACCCTGGAAAACTGGCCCTTTAAAATCTACAAAAAAACAACCTCCTTAAGCACTGCTCTTCACTGAGGTTCAAGAAAGTTGTTATGAAAGCTTTAAGAGAAAGTATCTAGAATGTGGATGAAAGTATCCTGTGGATGAATCTTCCTGTTGATGCCTGAGTACCTTGAGATTGTTGAGGAGGCTCCTGCTCCTCCAGTAATTCCTCCTGTTCCTCTTCAGAACTTCTGATCATCCATTTGGATTTCCCAATCTACTGCAATGTTATGCAGGACACAAAATGCATGATTATGCTGGAAACCTTTCCCCAGAATGGTCCAAGCAACAAGATCTCTGCAGCCAGCCTTGGATTTCCTCAAACATTGATGGAATGGTAGATTAACTAAGTATAAAGAAGTTATGCAAGCTGCTAGAGAGCCTCGCACTGACCTGCATATTCCATGCCAGTGGTCACATTTATAAAGTAATATCCCTTTTTATTCACGTACGGGGCACCAAGTCCCATCTATGACTCCTTGAACCCAGGAGAAGCCTTCAAGTCTGTGGAAGCCAAGAGTATGGGTTTGCTGCTCCATGGCATCCAACTATATATTGGTTTGCCCTGGCAAACAATATATCTGTAATTGAGTCGTTAGAGCAATGGACAGCAGATTGGCTAATACAGAGTATGTCCCCTGTGGTCCCTTGAAAATCTCATGTGGCATAAAAATCTGTTGTGATCTTCATAGGCATACAGAGGGCACTGCTAGCTCTAGAACAAGATTTCAGGTTCTGTCTTAGAAGATGGCATCACTTTCTGACCACCTCCATACTGGAAACCAGACTCCTGTGGCAGTGATTTCCAGGAGTGATAGATGGGCTCCTCTGCCACTGGAATTGTCACTTGAGCTCTAGCTCTCTCTCCCTTTCTCTCCGCTTCTAATTTCACCAAAATGTTACCAGGGCTCCAAGGTTAAGGGATGATTTGATTGAGGTTTTTAGGATTTTGAAAGGAATTGATAGGTTAGGTAGGGAGAAACTTTTTCCTCTGGTGTGGGAGTCTAGGACAAGGGGACATAACCTTAAAATCAGAGCCAGGCCATTCAGGAGAGAAGTTAGGAAACACTTCTTCACACAAAGAGTGGTAGAAGTGTGGAACTCTCTCCCACAAAAAGCAGTAGATGCTAGTTCAATTAATAATTTTAAATCTAAGACCAATATATTTTTGCTCGCCAAGGCTATTAAGGGATATGGAGCCACGGTGGGTAAATGGAGACAGGACACAGGTCAGCCATGATCTCAATGAATGACGCAACAGGCTTGAGGAGCTGAATGGCCTACTCCTGTTCCTATGTTCCTCAACATGTTGTGCCATTAACTGAAAAGCATACTTCAAAAGCTCAGAGTTAATACACCCTTATTGAAGCCCAGTGTTCAATTGCCAGGAAAATGCAGTTAGGTGCTGGCAGGATCATGTGCAGGAGCAGAAATCCACCCCAGCATTTCTCCAATCGGCCCAGGCAAATCCAAGCCATTGTGTCAACAAGTATTTGAAAGTGTGCCATAACAATATCAGAGGGTCATGCATGTTAGAACATTATTGAATATCATAATTTGGTAGATAGATTAAATTAAATTCTGCTTAGAACACAATAATCCCTAAGGAAATGTCATCTGTGGAAAGCAACCAGGTGTGGTTGAATATTGGAGATGTGGAAATGTATAGGTATTCTGGACTCTTGCTTACTTGCTATTGGGGTCAAGGGAAAATTTTGTAGAATTTTCTTCCACACCACTAAGTCAGATGGTAGATGTACATAACCAGTGGAAGAAAAGGGCTTAATAGACAAATGCCTGCTATGTTCATTTTAATATATGATCCATTATTCTTGATAGAACAAATTTATTTGATAGTAATTTTACTTGAATTCTTTCTTCACTTTTTGGGGATTTACTGCAGGGGGAATGTTTCATGCAGTGCATCAGAAAATTGTCTTTTCATCTCTAGGGCATGGGAAATGCAGGACAGACCAAGGAGATGCAATTCTCTTCTCTTTGTAAAGACCCTTAAGTGAATTGACTCAACTCAACACCTAGTGGGTGCAAGTAATTTCAACCCCACGGCACAAAACTGTACAATTTAGCACAAATTGGTAATAAATATAACAATCTCAATCAGAGGCACCACAAGAATGGCTGGTGTGCAAACTGGTGGAATTCCTGTTGATGCAGTAGTTTTCTGAAGTCAGCATTAACACAGAATAGAGGAAACTTTGCTCTGCATCTAATCTCACCTATACCTGGCCTGAGAGTACTTAATCCTGAAGTGACAGAAGTGTTCCATTCCCCAGCCTGACATCCCTCACCTCTATGAGCACAAACATTCTCCAAAAGGAAATGCCTCGGTGGGCTCATGTTAATAATACGGACTCAAATCAGGTGCCACAGCAGATCCTTGAACAGGAGGATTTTACTTTTACTTTTTAAAAAGTAAAATCTCATTTCCTGTCAGGCAACACAAACTGGGTTGTAAAACAACAAATCATTCTTATCATTTATGTCACAATGATCTATGAATTTTAAATACATGTAATAACATTGAAATGAGAAAATGTCACTTCATTTTTTATTTCCATTCGACCATAAGTATATGCAGACGTGATGTGAACTTAGAGTAGCATGTTAATTAATATTTAATGGTTGGACTGATACAGTCTCACACATTTTAAACAATCAACATTGTTTCAGGCAGTCACAATTAAAAATTAATAGTTTTGTGATTTTTTTCATTTCGTGACTCAAACAACATTTATCACCAGAAATCTGGGCATACTTGACCTACCAATATGTTATTATCACTAAACACTGATCTATAAGCAGTGAGGAGCTCAATGTTCTTTTATGTTTATTGACATCTAGGGTCCTGCTGAAAGCAAGAGAATATGAAAAATATTTTTAGACCTTGAAGAGACAAAATTACATAGAATGTACAGCACAGAAACAGGCCATTCGGCCCAACAGGTCCGTGCTGGTGCTTATGTTCCATGTAAGCTTCCTCCCTCCCTACTTCATCTAATCCTATCAGCATATCCTTCTATTCCTTTCTCACTCATGTGTTTATCTAGCTTCCCTTTAAATGCATCTATGCTAAGTCGCCTCAACTACTCCTTGTGGTAGCGAGTTCCACATTCTAACCACTCTCTGGGTAAAGAAGTTTCTCCTGAATTCCCTATCTTATATTTATGGCCCCTAGTTCTGGTCTTCCCCGCAAGTGGAAACATTTTCTCTACGTCTACCCTATCAAACCCTTTCATAATCTTAAAGACCTCTATCAGGTCACCCCTCAGTCATCTCTGTTCTAGGGAAAAGAGCCCCAGCCTACTCAAACTTTCCTGATAGATTTAACCTCTCAGTTCTGGTATCATCCTAGTAAATCTTTTTTGCGTCTTCTCCAGTGCCTCTATATCCTTTTTATAATATGGAGTCCAGATTACAAATGAAATGGGCGATGTTTTCTGTTAGAACACTGTTCCTTCATACAGACCTCAAAAGTTCTAGTTTTGGTTCTCTAATCTGTGCTAAAGTAACTGGTGCCAACTTGGCAATGGTGGGGCAATACAATTAAATATTAACCAAGTCTTTGATGTATATGGTGAAATGCTGAGGCCCCAGTACAGATCACTGGGGAACACCACTTGTCAGATCCAGCCAGTCAGAGTAATGTAACATTTGTGCTGCCTCATGATTTACTTGATTGCTGCATGCAGCCAGGCCTACCAGCACTGTTAAGTGGCTGCTCACCAGCAGGGGGCCCAGATATCGTGAGTGGCTAACACCGCTTAAAGGCAGCCTGCGACTCTTATTTGCAAAATATAAGATACGGGGTCTGAACGGAGATCAGACAGCGCACACGTAAAACACAGACGCAGGTCCTGTCCCTGTGTTTACAAACTGTTGAATTGTTTTAAAACATTGAATAAAGGTTGCGCACTACTAAAACCCACATCCTCCAATCTGCACGGCAGACCCCACCAACCTGCCGATCTGAGTTTGTACCGGGCCTGCGAGAGAGCGTGCACTAAGCTTCTCCGATGATGCAGTAGAGACCTTGGTACAAGAAGTTGGGGAGGGGGGGGGGGTGCAAGAGGCCCTCCAGACATATGCTCCTGAGGCAGTGGGAGGCAGTAGGGGATGAAGTCAATGCCATGTGCATAGCCACGAACATGGATGCACTGCAGGAAGAAGTTCAATGCTTTAACACAAATGGTTAAGGTGAGTGAGTTCAACTGTCAAGTGGCATCTCCTACCAACTGCACCACTAGCTGCATCTACGGCTCCACGCACGAAATCCCCCATCACCCACCTACCAACAAACTCTTCCAATCAGTACTCAACGCTTCCAATCAGATGCTTCCTCTCACCCTCACACATTAGCACTGTTGCAAGCTGCACTCCCACAACCCACAGGTCACACACACCGGCAGCTATTCAACCATTGGATTGACGGCAGAAGACAGAGGGTGGTTGTAGAGGGTTGTTTTTCAAACTGGAGGCCTGTGACCAGCGGTGTGCCTCAGGGATCGGTGCTGGGTCCGCTGTTATTTGTTATTTATATTAATGATTTGGATGAGAATTTAGGAGGCATGGTTAGTAAGTTTGCAGATGACACCAAGATTGGTGGCATTGTGGACAGTGAAGAAGGTCATCTAGGATTGCAACGGGATCTTGATAAATTGGGCCAGTGGGCCGATGAATGGCAGATGGAGTTTAATTTAGATAAATGTGAGGTGATGCATTTTGGTAGATCGAATCGAGCCAGGACCTACTCCGTTAATGGTAGGGCGTTGGGGAGAGTTATAGAACAAAGAGATCTAGGAGTACAGGTTCATAGCTCCTTGAAAGTGGAGTCATAGGTGGATAGGGTGGTGAAGAAGGCATTCAGCATGCTCGGTTTCATTGGTCAGAACATTGAATACAGGAGTTGGGATGTCTTGTTGAAGTTGTACAAGACATTAGTAAGGCCACACTTGGAATACTGTGTACAGTTCTGGTCACCCTATTATAGAGATGATATTATTAAACTAGAAAGACTGCAGAAAATATTTACTAGGATGCTACCGGGACTTGATGGTTTGACTTATAGGGAGAGGTTGGATAGACTGAGACTTTTTTCCCTGGAGAGTAGGAGGTTTAGGGGTGATCTTATAGAAGTCTATAAAATAATGAGGGGCATAGATAAGGTAGATAGTCAAAATCTTCTCCCAAAGGTAGGGGAGTCTATAACGAGGGGGCATAGATTTAAGGTGAGAGGGGAGAGATACAAAACGGTCCAGAGGGGCAATTTTTTCACTCAAAGGGTGGTGAGTGTCTGGAACGAGCTGCCAGAGGCAGTAGTAGAGACGGGTACAATTTTGTCTTTTAAAAAGCATTTGGACAGTTACATGGGTAAGATGGGTATAGAGGGATATGGGCCAAGTGCAGGCAACTGGGACTAGCGTAGTGGTATAAACTGGGCGACATGGACATGTTGGGCCGAAGGGCCTGTTTCCATGTTGTAAACTTCTATGATTCTATGATTCTATGACAGCCACATCACCCAAACATCTTGCAGGACACTCACCAACACACGTCCCGCTTTCTTGCAGGAGAAGGTGGCAAATAACAGGAGGCAGCAAGTGGCAGTGGCTCCATGGATCATGAACCCGCTGTCGCCTCTCAGGAAGACAGCATTCCTGTCCCACCCCTGCCACTCCACCAGTGCCCTTGCTGTTGCCTGTAGAGTATTGAAACTTTATTATAGGAACATAGGAAGATAGGAATAGGAGTAGGCCATTTTGCTCCTCGAACCTGTTCCGGTATTCAATGAGATCATGGTTGATCTGTGACCTAACTCCATTTACCTGCCATAGTCCCATATCCCTTAATACCCTTGGTTAACAAAAATCTATCAATCTCAGATTTAAAATTAACAATTGAGCTAGCATCAACTGCCATTTGCGAAAGAACATTACAAACTTCTACCACCCTTTGCGTGTAGAAGTGTTTCCTAACTTCACTCCTGCAAGTCCTGGCTCCAATTTTTAGGTTATGTCCCCTAGTCTTCGTATTCAAGTATAGGAGACCTCCAATAACAGGTACAATGCATCAGCAGCCAGAAGCAATAATCCAGCAACTAACCTGTAACTCCTGCATGATCCCTTTAAATAGCGCTGGTGGGGGATCCTCCATGCTGTTTAAGACCTGTTCAGCTGGGCAAGGCTATAGCAGTGTGTTGACTGGAGCATGATGTTCCAAAATCGCATCTGTCCCTTTAAATCAGTGTTACAGTCTGATCTACCACATATTCTCCCTACTTTACATGGTGCCCACATTCGTTATCTGCGTATGGCGAACGCCTTTACCAAAATGGCACATTTCACACTAGAAGTCTGCGCTCGCATTCCAGACGCCATTTAGGTCCTTAGGAGTCCGCGTAGCGCCTACAAAATGGGCACTGCACAGCCCAATTTAGCCCCCTCTGTCTGCTACCTCTCAAACAATTTCGAACCCAAGTCAAAAGGTTAGCTCCAATTCCGTGTGCTCTCATTTGTGCGAATAGTCTCTTATGTGGAACCTTATCGAATGCATCTGGAAGTCCATATAGATGACATCCATAGCTGCTCCCTTATCTATCTTATTAGTGACCGTCTCAAAAAATTCAACTTGATTAGTCAGACAGGACTTACCCTTAATAAAACCATGTTGGCTCTCTCTAATCAGCTCATATTTTTTCAAGTTCTCAGTCATTTTATCCCTAATGATTGATTCTAGTAGCTACCCCACAACTGACATTAAACTGACAGACCTGTCGTTAGTTGGTTTCTCTCTCCCACTCTTCTTAAATATTGGAGTGACATTAGCAAATTTCCAATCTAACAGCACAATTCCCGAATCCAGAGAGCTTTGAAATATTACAACTAACACTTCTGCAATTTCCTCACTTACTTCTTTTAAGATCCTAGAGTGGAAACCATCAGGTCCTGGAGATTTGTCTATCTTCAGTCCCATTATTTTCTCCATACCATTTTTTTCACTTATATTAAATCCACTAAGTTCCTCCTCTTGACTTATTTTTTAGGTTCCATTGTACTGCTGGCATTTTGTCCTCTTCCTCTATTGGGAAAATGTATACAAAGTATTCATTTAACAAGTTTGCCATCATCTTATTGTCCATCATGGTCTCATCTGCATCCATCTTTAATGGGTCCACATCCCCCCTCTCTTTCTCTTTATACATTTATAAAAACTTTTATTGTTAGTTTGATATTTCTTTCAAGTTGTTTTCATATTCCATTTTTGCACCTCTTTTATTTTCTTTATATCCATGTGTGGCTTTTTATAGCTCGCCCAGTCCACTAGATTTCCACTTTTACTTGCATTTGTGCAAGCCTTTCCTTTTAGCTTGATACGGTCTCTTACCTCATTTGTTGACCATGGTGTCTTAACTACACAAGTGGAGCTCTTGCCATTTAGGGATATGAAGTGCTTTTGTATTGTACCATATACTTATTTGAATATTTCCTACTTTTTGTCTGTAGGTTTACCCTTTAACAGTTCAGCCCAGTTTACTGTGGTCAATTTATTTCTCATCTCTTCGAAACTTACCTTATTTAAATTTAAAACCTTGGTTTGTGACTTTCCTTCTCTCTCAAACCTAGTATTAAATTCAATTTTTTTTAAATTCGTTCATGGGATGTGGGCGTCGCTGGCGAGGCCGGCATTTATTGCCCATCCCTAATTGCCCTTGAGAAGGTGGTGGTGAGCCGCCTTCTTGAACCGCTGCAGTCCGTGTGGTGAAGGTTCTCCCACAGTGCTGTTAGGAAGGTAGTTCCAGGATTTTGACCCAGCGACGATGGAGGAACGGTGATATATTTCCAAGTCGGGATGGTGTGTGAGTTGGAGGGGAACGTGCAGGTGGTGTGGTTCCCATGTGCCTGCTGCTCTTGTCCTTCTAGGTGGTAGAGGACGCGGGTTTGGGAGGTGCTGTCGAGAAAGCCTTGGCGAGTTGCTGCAGTGCATCCTGTGGATGGTACACACTGCAGCTACTGTACGCCGATGGTGAAGGGAGTGAATGTTTAGGGTGGTGGATGGGGTGCCAATCAAGTGGGCTGCTTTATCTTGGATGGTGTCGAGCTTCTTGAGTGTTGTTGGAGCTGCACTCATCCAAGCAAGTGGAGAGTATTCCATCACACTCCTGACTTGTGCCTTGTAGATGGTGGAAAGGCTTTGGGTAGTCAGGAGGTGAGTCACTTGCCGCAGAATACCCAGCCTCTGACCTGCTCTCGTAGCCACAGTATTTATATGGCTGGTCCAGTTAAGTTTCTGGTCAATGGTGACCCCCAGGATGTTGATGGTGGGGGATTCGGTGATGGTAATGCCGTTGAATGTCAAGGGGAGGTCGTTAGACTCTCTCTTGTTGGAGATGGTCATTGCCTGGCACTTATCTGGCGCGAATGTTACTTGCCACCTATGACCCCAAGCCTGGATGTTGTCCATTTCTTGCTGCATGCGGGCTCGGACTGCTTCATTAATTGAGGGGTTGCGAATGGAACTGAACACTGTGCAGTCATCAGCGAACATCCCCATTTCTGACCTTATGATGGAGGGAAGGTCATTGATGACGCAGCTGAAGGTGGTTGGGCCTAGGACACTGCCTTGAGGAACTCCTGCAGCAATGTCCTGGGGCTGAGATGATTGGCCTCCAACAACCACTACCATCTCCCTTTGTGCTAGGTATGACTCCAGCCACTGGAGAGTTTTCCCCCTGATTCCCATTGACTTCAATTTTACTAGGGCTCCTTGGTGTCACACTCGGGCAAATGCTGCCTTGATGTCAAGGGCAGTCACTCTCACCTCACCTCTGGAATTCAGCTCTTTTGTCCATGTTTGGACCAAGGCTGTAATGAGGTCTGGAGCTGAGTGGTCCTGGCGGAACCCAAACTGAGCATCGGTGAGCAGGTTATTGGTGAGTAAGTGCCGCTTGATAGCACTGTCGACGACACCTTCCATCACTTTGCTGATGATTGAGAGTAGACTGATGGGGCGGTAATTGGCCGGATTGGATTTGTCCTGCTTTTTGTGGACAGGACATACCTGGGCAATTTTCCACTTGTCGGATAGATGCCAGTGTTGTAGCTGTACTGGAACAGTTTGGCTAGAGGTGCGGCTAGTTCTGGAGCACAAGTCTTCAGCACTACAGCTGGGATGTTGTTGGGGCCCATAGCCTTTGTTGTATCCAGTGCACTCAGCCATTTCTTGATATCACGTGGAGTGAATCGAATTGGCTGAAGACTGGCTTCTGTGATGGTGGGGATATCGGGAGGAGGCCGAGATGGATCATCCACTCGGCACTTCTGGCTGAAGATGGTTGCAAACGCTTCAGCCTTGTCTTTTGTACTCACATGCTGGACTCCGCCATCATTGAGGATGGGGATGTTTGCAGAGCCTCCTCCTCCCGTTAGTTGTTTAATTGTCCACCACCATTCACGACTGGATGTGGCAGGACTGCAGAGCTTTGATCTGATCCATATATCCGAATTATATTCTGGTCATTATTCACAAAATCATGGGAATGGATTAAAAAAAACTGGTTGAGGGTTAATAAACAATGGATGCTTGTTGGAGGAATTAAGTCAGAGTGGGGACAATTATTGGCTGAGGTATCACAGGGATTGGTGTTGAGACCACAACTTTTTCTAATTTACATCAACGATTTGGATGTAGAAATGCTCTTGGCTGGGGAATTGAAAAATGGAAAGAAAGAATTGGAAAATAGCATTCAATATCCCTGTCCTCATCAAAATATGTAACCCAGCATTGAAGCACAACTCTCAGACAAGCAATTATCAGTTTGATCTTAAGTTCACTTTTGATTGTGCTGACTGGCCATTTGTTTATATGACGTTGCACTTTACATTTTGTTGGGTCCCCAGATCAGTTTTTACTCCTCGTTGACTCAGTGTTTGGCAGTTTAAAATATCTTCAGTGCAGAGAATCCAATGCACCCCCAAGTATAAAGCAAAAAATAGGGATAGTGTCTCTTTAAATAGTGAGGAATTAATCCATCATAGCTACTCAGATCTGGTACAGCTGCTTTGTTGCATTTTTCTACTATCTATCCATGAAAGCTTTTCTTTTGTATACAGACAATCAATCCATTGCACTCAATAATTACCAGAGCTTTGAGCTGGTACATGGCTCAAAATAGCCTGCACTTCTAAGAGAGTGTCAGCCTGGAGATGAACAGTAATGCAAAAAGGACATTTAGTCCTTACACAATCCAATTCTTTCATAGATACCTTCGAAGATTGTAATAATCCCTTTGAGCACTCAATTTCCTAATGCAGCTTTCAGAGTACTCCTGGACGTTACCACATAATAATATTCGTGCACAATAGGTTTTTGAGAGATAGTAGAAATCTCTCTTCCCGCATATGAAAGAAATAGATTTACAAAAAATAACATTAAAAAGAGTTAATTATTGGTGCGATTACACTACAGTTTGGTCCTCTATAATTTGATACTTTCTTCAAATTGACTGAAATTTAAATTACATTTTGAATAGATTTATGTGAAACAAATCTTCATGGAGCGAGGTTCAAACATAGCAATTTACTCTCGGATCTCCTTGCCTTATATGAAACTAGTCTTGGAATTGTTTGCCTTCTTACTGATTAGGTTCTAATGTTGGCTTTTTTTGCAAATTGCAGCAACATTATAGCGAAACATTTAAATAATATTTCTGTCACTGAACAATTGCTTTTTGGCAATTTAGCAAGTTAAAGTAACAGTATATATAGGAACATAGGAACAGGAGTCGGCCATTCAGCCCCTTGTGCCTGCTCCGCCATTTGATAAGATCATGGCTGATCTGTGATCTAACTCCATATACCTGCCTTTGGCCCATATCCCTTAATACCTTTGGTTGCCAACTTTGGTTGCCAAAAAGCTATCTATCTCAGATTTAAATTTAGCAATTGAGCTAGTATCAATTGGCGTTTGCGGAAGAGAGTTCCAAACTTCTACCACCCTTTGTGTGTAGAAATGTTTTCTAATCTCGCTCCTGAAAGGTCTGGCACTAATTTTTAGACTGTGCACCCTACTCCTAGAATCCCCAAACAGCGGAAATAGTTTCTCTCTATCCACCCTATCTGTTCCCCTTAATATTTTATAAACTTCGATCAGATCACCCCTTAACCTTCGAAACTCTAGAGACTACAACCCCAATTTGTGTAATCTCTCCTCGTAACTTAACCCTTGAAGTCTGGGTATCATTCTAGTAAACCTACGCTGCACTCCCTCCAAGGCCAATATGTCCTTCCGAAGGTGCGGTGCCCAGAACAGCTCACAGTACTCCAGGTGCGGTCTAACCAGGGTTTTGTATAGCTACAGCATAACTTCTGCCCCCTTGTACTCTAGTCCTCTAGATATAAAGGCCAGCATTCCATTAGCCTTATTGATTATTTTCTGCACCTGTTCATGACACTTCAATGATTTATGTACCTGAACCCCTAAGTCCCTTTGGACATCCACTGTTTTTAACTTTTTACCATTTAAAAAGTACCCTGTTCTATCCTTTTTTGATCCAAAGTGGATGACTTCACATTTGTCTACATTGAATTCCATTTGCCACAGTTTTGCCCATTCACTTAATCTATCAATATCGCTTTGTAATTTTATGTTTTCATCTACACTGCTTACAATGCCACCAATCTTTGTGTCATCGGCAAACTTAGATATGAGACTTTCTATGCCTTCATCTAAGTCGTTAATAAATATTGTGAATAATTGAGGCCCCAAGACAGATCCCTGCGGGACTCCACTAGTCACATCTTGCCAAATTATCCCTACTCTCTGTCGCCTTTCGCTCAGCCAACTTCCTAACCAAGTCCGTACTTTTCCCTCGATTCCATGGGCTTCTATCTTAGCTAACAGTCTCTTATGTGGGACCTTATCAAATGCCTTCTGGAAGTCCATATAAATAACATCCATTGACATTTACCCTGTCCACTACTTTAGTCACCTCTTCAAAAAATTCAATCAGGTTTGTCAGGCATGACCTACCTTTCACAAATCCATGCTGGCTCTCTCTGATTAACTGAAAATTCTCGAGATGTTCAGTCACCCTATCCTTAATTATAGACTCCAGCATTTTCCCCACAACAGTTGTTAGGCTAACTGGTCTATAATAGCCTGTTTTTTTGCACCGGGAATTTCCACAGGGGTTCTCCCATTCAGCCATCGTGGCTTTGGCAGAAATCCCAGATAGACATGTAACCGGGCTTTCCGCTGATCTTTCACTAAAGTTACAGTGGCCAATCGGCGGAACCCCAGAGGAAATTCCCAGCGATGCTTTGTATTTTTAAAGGAGTGTCTTGTATTTAATATGAATTCTTCAGTGCACTTAACTGGTCCCACCTTGTTTTAGGTCAGTTGGAGTGACAGACACAGTAGTGAACTGTCTTTGGGCTCATGCTAAACGACATCTCAAGAAGGGCATTTAGAAATGCCTGAGAACCCTCCCTCTCTTTACCCCCTTCCCACTTCTCTTGTGTTGATAGGGCACTATTCTCCCCATTTGATTCAGCAGCTGTTTTGCCTCTTCTTTTCCATTGCGGTACTTATCTCAGTTTCATACAATTTCCATTATGTTGTTTTGAGCTCCGCAATATTTGTTATTCTCTGAGTGCTCCAGATTGATCCTAGGGACAGGAGCGGATTAATGCATGGTCCACAGGGCCCATTCCCAGGTGTGCCAGCCAAATATGGGGGCCCCATCAAAGACCCTGTGCAAATATGGGGCCCACCCGGTAAAACTCACCATAATCCAGAAAAACTGCATGTTGGATCAAAGTTGGCAGTAATAAAATCAGAAAATGCTGGAGAAGCTCAACAAGTCAGGCAGCATCTATGGAGAAAGAAACAGTGTTAACGTTTCAGGTCGAAGACCTTTCGACAAAACTGGAAGATGTTAAAAGAGTTAAAGTTTTTAAGCAAGTCCAGAGCCAGGAAAAGTCGGGGAGGGAAGGGAGGAAAGAACAAAAGGGAAGGAAGGAAAACAAAAGTTGGCAGATTTGTTTCAGATTTACTTTATCATTAATGCAGTATGTAAACATTCTACAGGCCTATTTCTTTTAGCATTTTGTGTTTTAAGGGCTGGGGTTCTGCAGAGGGTGTGGAGGGGTCCTGAATGATCCTGGTGCCCAGGGCGCCAAGAATTCTCAACCTGACTCTACCTAGGGGTGTCTTGATTATTGAGAGCTAAATATTTGTACCTTGACTGCTTACTGACAATTATTAAAGATCTGATGGATTTGTAAGTTGTTCATTTGTAAGGATGGACTTTTTCACATCTGTATTTATTACTGCAAAACGTTTATTAAAATCATAAGCAAAAATTATCAAATACTCTTGAATATTTTGACTTTGGTCCTGTTTTGATCATGGAAATGTTAGCTACGGAATGCAAATGATGAGGGTTGAATCATCTTAATTGTAACATTAGATTAATATCCTGGACTTCTCTCTCAATTACAGTTGAGGTCAGAGAGAAACTTCACAGAATGTTCTCTTCTTTCATACATTGCCAGTGGTTATTCATGTCCCACAGAATATTAATTAGTGGAGTTGGGGGAGGCTGTAACAGTGCAGGCTGCACCCAGTCCATTGAAAGAATGAGCTCAGTGATCTTCATTTGTTCCATTCAGATACTTATGCAGTTAGGTGAAATCCTACAGAACTTTACTAGAAATGGTTACAAAAATGGATATTGGTGTTGTGCAATTTCTTTTCATGTAGACTTGAACAACCCAAATTAAAAG
This sequence comes from Heptranchias perlo, assembly GCF_035084215.1. Classification (NCBI taxonomy): domain Eukaryota; kingdom Metazoa; phylum Chordata; class Chondrichthyes; order Hexanchiformes; family Hexanchidae; genus Heptranchias; species Heptranchias perlo. Next base: position 46,385,010 of record NC_090339.1, on the reverse strand, counting down.
CAAGAAATTTTTCACTGAAACTGGGGCTCTTTTCATTAGAATAGAGAAGGTTAAGAAGGGATCTTAACCTTCTCTAGGTTACAAGGTAAAAAGGGAAAATCTATCTTGACTGGTTAGTGAGTCAGTAACTAGAGGATATAAATTTAAGCTCATCACCAAACGAACGAAGGGCGACATTAGGAATTTTTTTCCCCGCAGATGGTCATTAGGATATGGAACAGAAACTGTGGTTGAAACCATGCGCCACAGCTGGGCACCACTTACCTCTCAATTGCCTCCCTTCCCCCATCTTGGACTCACCCATGGACATTGGCCAGCATCCCAGCTGACCGAATTCACTCCACCTTCGCGACGGGCGAGCTGCCCCTGGGGTTATGACTGGCGCCCACAATTCACCGGTCCTATCCTAATGAGGCTGGTGGACCAATTTATCGAGGTCCTGACCCTGGCCTCATTAGTCGCGTGTACCAGGATTGCACCTCAATTCGTGCGCAATCCAATTTCTAGGCCATGGTCTCTCATCATGCCATCTGATAGGCTCTGTCTTATTTTCTTGGTTTATGTTGAAGTAATGCACTAGGTTTACCTTTGCTATGCTGTCGAATATATTTCATATACCTCCAAAGGGTCTCCACCTCAGTCACCTACTTTTAAGGCTAAGTAGTTCAATCCTCTAATTCTAGAAATCAGTCTCATTACCACTCTGTAAATATCAATATTGATTATCTGATGGAAAATATTGTCTTCACAGGATGCTCAAGTCAAATTATCACCTTTGCTGTGTTGACAAAATGTGTTGGAATATCCTCACAGTTTCAATGATGATTTCAGCTATCTTAAAATAAGTTTCTATTGAAACAGCTAGTCATCCTTGACATTTAGAGATATATTGAAATGATTCTGTTGCACCCTATTGAGTTTCTCTGTGTAAAATCACTAGGTAAAACACAGAGCAGCTGAATGCCACCTAAATTGTGTGAATCTTCCAGAGCCCAGCTGTTCAAACATCACACAGAACACAAAATCATGCACACTGGAGCTATTAGTATGACTAGCATGTTGGGATATGTTCCAGCCATCCCATTTTGTGTCTGTTCCTGTCAGAGGTAGTCTATGCTTATTTTAAACCCAAATCACTTTTAATGATTTCAAGTTTCTGACAGAGCCACACTCACAAATCTCCTAATGATACTATTATAATTCAGGCTTTTGCTTGCATTCACAGCTTGACAGCAGTTTTAATAAGCAGACTGAATCTATGAACCAAAACCTGTGCACTTGTGCACGTTGTATGTTGTCACTGCCGAGGTTTAACAATGAACCCAACTCGCAGTATACTCCTTACTGAAAGGATGTGGGATGCCCACCACATACTCCCATCCCTTCTGAATATGGAAAATAATACGCAGTCAGACCAATGCATGTAGACTAAAACTACTTAGTCATTTATTTGTCTGTTAAATAATACACGGAAGCCAGAAGACATAGCAAGATACTCAACAGTACAATACATTAAAAAAAACTAGAATCAGTTCTCACAGGGGTTAATACGCCCTTTTTAGAACAGGGTTTCTCACAGATATCAAGAAACGGTTGAGTGCATTGGATACAGCAAAGGCTATGGGCCCTGACAACATCCCGACTGTAGTGCTGAAGACTTGTGTTCCAGAACTAGCCGCGCCTACAGCCAAGCAGTTCCAGTACAGCTACAACACTGGCATCTACCCGACAATGTGGAAAATTGCCCAGGTATGTCCTGTCCACAGACAGCAGGACAAATCCAATCCAGCCAATTACCGCCGCATCAGCCTACTCTCAATCATCAAAGTGATGGAGGGTGTCATCAACAGTGCTATCAAGCAGCACTTACTCACCAATAACCTGCTCACTGATGCTCAGTTTGGGTTCCACCAGGACCACTCGGCTCCAGACCTCGTTACAGCCTTGGTCCAAACATGGACAAAAGAGCTGAATTCCAGAGGTGAGGTGAGAGTGACTGCCCTTGATATCAAGGCAGCATTTGACCGAGTGTGGCATCAAGGAGCCCTAGTAAAATTGACGTCAAAGGGAATCAGGGGGGAAACTCTCCAGTGACTGGAGTCAGACCTAGCACAAAGGAAGATGGTAGTGGTTGTTGGAGGCCAATCATCTCAGCCCCAGGACATCGCTGCAGGAGTTCTTCAGGGCAGTGTCCTAGGCCCAACCACCTTCCAGCTGCTTCATCAATGACCTTCCCTCCATCATAAGGTCAAAAGTGGGGATGTTCGCTGATGATTGGACCGTGTTCAGTTCTATTCGCAACCCCTCAGATAATGAAGCAGTCCGAGCCTGCATGCAGCAAGACCCGGACAACATCCAGGCTTAGGCTGATAAGTGGCAAGTAACTTTCGCCCCACACAAGTGTCAGGCAATGGCCATCTCCAACAAGAGAGAGTCTAACCACCTCCCATTGACATTCAACGGCATTACCATCACCGAATCCCCCACCATCAACATCCTGGGGGTCACCATTGACCAGAATTTACCTGGACCAGCCACATAAATACTGTGGCTACAAGAGCAGGTCAGAGGCTGCGTATTCTGCGGCGAGTGACTCACCTGACTCCCCAAAGCCTTTCCACCATCTACAAGACACAAGTCAGCAGTCTAATGGAATACTCTCCACTGGCCTGGATGAGTGCAGCTCCAACAACACTCAAGAAGCTTGACACCATCCAGGACAAAGCAGCCCACTTGATTGGCACCCCATCCACCACTGCGCACCGTGGCTTCAGTGTGTACCATCTACAAGATGCACTGTAGCAACTCACCAAGGTTTCTTCAACAGCACCTCCCAAAGCCACGACCTCTACCACCTAGAAGGACAAGGGCAGCAGGCGCATGGAACACCACCGCCTGCACGTTCCCCTCCAAATCACACATCCTGACTTGGAAATATATCAACGTTCCTTCATCGTTGCTGGGTCAAAATCCTGGAACTCCCTTCCTAACAGCACTGTAGGAGGACCTTCACCACACGGATTGCAGCGGTTCAAGAAGGCAGCTTACCACCACCTTCTGAAGGGCAATTAGGGATGTGCAATAAAAGTTGGCCTTGCCAGTGATGCCCACATCCCATGAATGAATAAAAAAAAGAATCTAACAAGTCAGAATCAGGTTTGTCTCTTGGTAGACCAGCAAGATGCAATATTGCATGTGGAAGTCACAAATCCCAGTTTACCCAAATTGGTTGGATGTCTTTGCCAGAACCAATGCTACAAGCTTTGCTCTGATCCACTAGTTGTGAAACTGCTTAGCTCTGCCTATAGCCTGCTGCTTTTGGTATGTTTAGCATCTAGCTAGCCCAGTGCTGTAGCTTCAATAAACCGGAACCTCATTCTAAGGTATGCCTGGCACACCCTTCTACACTCCGCATTGAACTAGGGTTAGTCGCCCAGCTTGATGGTGATCAAGGAGTGAGAGATGTACAGGGCCATGTGATTACAGATTGTGATGATATATAATTCCACTGCCTATAATAAGTCATAGATTCTTCGTTTCGGGCTGCTAGATCTGTCCTTAGTCAGCCCCACATAGAACAGTAACAATATCAGTATGCCTGATAGAAGATGTTCTCACCGTGGAGATGAGACTTTATGGTAACTTTCAACTTTGCCGCCTGATTTCAATGGAACCAAAATCAGGCATTTCTACAACCAGCAGGCGATCCACTCAAGCGGCAAAGTTGAAAATTACCCCCTTAGTCTTCACAAGGACTTTGTGGTGGTCACTCCCACCAATGCTACCATGGACAGGCATATCTGCAACAGGTAGATTAGTGAAGCTGAAGTCAAAAACGGCCACCCTTCACTGCAAAACCTCCAATGCGTAGTTGCTGAATGGGGCTGCATTCATGTTGGTCACCACATGCAAACTTTGGTACAGAGGTAAGGGATCTTTACACAGACCTCTAGTGATACAGCTGGCTAAAGACACCTTTTTAAAAAAATCAGAATTACCCTAACTGAAATCACATAAAATAAATGTTCCACCTGGAATCAGATACTACGAGATGTGTCTCACAAATTTGACCTGGTATTTGCTGGAAGCACACAAACACTTGGAGAGATTGTACAAAGGTCCACAAAGATTTCTGAAAGCCACAGGCAGAGATCTGGAAATAGGCTGCACTCTGCTGGTACTTGGCCAGGAGGAACTGAGCAGAAAATTTGGAGATTTCATACCCTCAAGGAAAAAAATAGACAGTACCAAAATATAATTATACACAATCTCTCATTTGTAAGTCACAGACATTTGTAAAAATTTTGGGATTTCAATCATTAGTGAGTGAATGTTAATGAGGATTAATCCTGCAGTGAGATCCTGTTTCAAAAGTTCTATTGATGGCTGTAGGATGTTCTCAAACTGATTTTATGTTGGACTAGGTGACTTGGAGGTGATTAAAGCATTTAATCTGTTTTGTTCGTCCTCCTCCACTCACCCTCCCAATATTTAAATCAGCTCTGTTCCTGGATGGAACTTTGGACCAAATTATAGTGAAGTAATATTGCCTTTGCTTTATTTGCTGATATATGTTACAGGCACAACAAAGACAACCAAAGGAAGTGGCAGAGAGGTACTTCACAATACTATAAAAAAATGAATTGACTGTTTGATGTTTAACATTTCTTAAAGGAGAAGCATAGCAGAGGGCTTCTCTCCCTCTCTCTCTCTTTCCTTTCCCTTAACACCTCTGCGATTCCCATTAGGATTTATTTTTATTAGAATACAAATAATAATGCCCGTCTTGGACCTATCTCAACTTCCATCCTTTCCTGAGTAATCTCAGTCATATAGAAAAATATTCCTTCAAATCCACTAGAGGGCATGAAACTGATTCCTAAAAAGTGATTAAAACGCTCCAAAAGTTTGTTTTATCATCTGTTCGTTAACTTACATATATAATTAAAATCATTAAAACTTTGATAATGCGATGCCCAAACACCACCCTGGACCATATAAGAAAATATATTTTACTCACTGCTGTATTAAAAATTAAATTTTTAGCAACCTGACCATTCCTAAACACCAACAAAATGATCATTTTGGAATCTCCAAAAACGGGGGTGTCAATCAGATCTGAGGTTGTATTTGAAGAAGCCTACAGTTGTCAAGCAACTGCCCCAGAGGTGTAATTCCAAAAAGGGACTATAAAGCATCGAGATATTTAGACGGCAAGCCTGAGCCAAACATGAGTATATGTAAAACCTTCGTTAAGGAGTTAGTATAAGATAGGCCTCTGTTTTCTAATAAGGGCTTTTGGGAGTCAGAGGTTTTCTTTGTTTTTATTGTTGTTAAAACAATTTTAAATCATGGATGAACCAAAGATTTTGTTTAATTCTAATGGTATATTTTTCTGGTATATAGTAAATGATTCTTTTCTTTATAAAGCCATGGTTCATGCCTGGAGATTCTTATTAAGAAAAAGAGCCCACTAAGTTAAATATATCATTTCAATAGTGTAGGGATAAAGAGGTATTTCCCCAAATTAAAGAATAACATCACATTGCGTGTTTTGTCCCTACAGAGGTGAATTCCTGATCTGTGCCTGGTCACTTGGTAAAGGAGCCAAACAAAGTCCAAGCACTTCCCTATATGAAGAGAGGAAAATTCAACCCCATCTCCTGCCAGGTGGATACAGAGCAGCAGTGGCAGAGATGCAGGATCAGGTCAGCAGCCTGTTCTCTGAGCTGGGGAGGAAGAGAGGTAGTTGAAACTTAAAATGTGGGAATGGGAAACTCTGTAATACACTGGACATAGAGGGGTAAAGCAGGTGCAAAGCCCCATTTCGGGGACCAATATTCTGCGCCCCAAGGATGCCAGAAAAAAGCCTGACCCAAAACTGGGTTGCATCATTTTTCAGGCATCCCTGGCCACCACTTAAAGCAGGGATTAGGCCCCTTACATATATAAATTAGGTGCCTAACACCTGTTTCAGGCTTCCTTGCTGAAATTGGTTTGTGATGAGCAGAGCAGGCCTCGGGCCTGTTCCGCTCAGGATTCTTCAGTGGCTGCTAATGAAAGGTTTTTTTTTTAAATCATTTTTTAAAATGTTTCTGTGGATCCGGGTGGAGCAGGATCCCGGATCAATAGCCTTCCCGAGGGCCATTGCCAGCCCCCACTGGATCCCCTCCCATTCTCCTTTCTCCCCCCACCCCTTCCCTGGACTTACCTGAGGGCCTCTGCTGGCGAGGTAGGCTTCCCGAAATTCAATTCTCCATTCAGGCAAGCTGCCTGTGGAGACCCTACAGGAACCGGCAGCTCACCGTGATAAATTAGATGAGGCCCAAAGACCAATTTCTTGCCAACCTCGGAACTGCATCTGATTCAAAATATGAATGGGCCAAACAATGGAAAATAAAATTTAATGGAGACAGGTGCAAAGTACAACATATAGGAAGGAAAAATTAGTGCCATGCATACTCCATGAATAGTGGTGAAATAACTAAAGATGAAGTTCTGGAATACAACTTTAAATTAAACTGTGGGAGTAGGACAAGGTTCAAATTAAAAGTGTGTGATGAACATTGAAATGGACTTCCAGGCAGAGAAGTGGAGGAGATTGCCCAGGAATCATTTAAGAAACAATTAGATGCAGAAATGAGGGAGCGTAAGGTCATTCTGGATGGATGAATTAAGATGGGTTGAGTGCCTTCCTCGTCTGTAAGTATCTTGTTATCTTGTGAAATAAGGGAACAACTTGATCAGTAATGATATTTTACCTTTAAATATGCTCAATGTGCTTTGTAAAGACTATACAATGAAGTCATTGCTAAATCCTAGTGAATCTAATCATAGATCAATTATTTTGTACTTATTAAAGTGAAAAAGTAAGTGCTGGGGAATGGAACACTTTCCCACTTTGGCACACAGGCCTAAAGTTTCTAGCAAAGTATCAGCAGCAAAGCACAATTTTATTGTAATTGTTGTGCCTAAATCAAAGGATATTTTGTGTCACTGTTGTCTCTTTTACAGTTAAAGTCTATATAAAGGGGATATGAACATGACTCCTTGTCCCTATTTACATCAAAGGCTACAAACAATATACTGATGATAAGAAAACATTGTTTCTGTAGGTTTAGGGACTGATGTTAAGGCCTAAATATTGAGGGTTCTGTGCATGTGTGAAGTTGTCAACACCTGAACTGAAAAAAACTAGAGTTAAATCTGTTACCATATTACAAGTTTGCAATATTCCTATGCCATTGCATCATTTCACAATTATTGTTGAGACTAAAAAAAATCTGAATTATGGAAATCTAAAATAAAACAGAAAATGCTGGAAATATCATCAAAATTAATTGGTGATAACTATTGTTAACTTTTTAAACTTGCATTTTCATTTCCCCTTTAACTTTCCTTTTCTCGCTCTCTTTCTTTCTTTTGACTCGAATAGTTTCTATCTTATCTTTACTTTGGCTCTATTATCTTTTGTCTGCTTGTTGCCTGCTCGTAATTAAACTATAGTCTTTCTGTCTCTTGTATTGATGTTATATACACTGACGAGGCAATGTTGTAGAAGCAAATCTCAAAACAACATTTATATTGATTTGTAGGCTATATATTTATTTTCAGCTGTCTCAATTGCAATCTATTACTGGAAGAGTCAATATATACAGAGAGAGAGAATGAACGAGCTCAAAGCTGGAGAACAGAACATTTTCCTACTTTTTTATGCCCTGATTCAAAATTAAGCACCCACAAGACAGGAATGACATGGTTAAATGTAGTATAAAGCACCCTCTACTCTGCTGCAATAATGCACCTTAACCTCAATCTCTGGAGAGCAACGGCTATCTCACTAGTGTGACATTTTTACTTTCCATCCCAACCATTGTTGTGACCTCTCTTTAGTGAGACCACTAAATATTGTGTCAAATTATGGCCAGTGTTATGCCAATCCCATGAGAAGATTGCCACCCCATCAGTCTAGTCCTACAGCAGAAGACTGCCCACAATGCCACACAAATTGGCACTAAGCTTTTAGGATAAGGCCTCCAATTGGATAACATTTTTAAACTAAATGACTGAGACTTGTCATAAACTTTCTCTAATTAAAGCCTTTTAAAGGTGCACCATCATCATGAAAAAAGTGTTCAGCAAATAATTTTTTGACATAATTGAAGGCCATTCATCCCATCTAGCCCATTCCTTCCACAGACCATGTACAACCTACCATATCATGGACCGCACACTATCCATTTCATCTTCTGAGGGAAAAATCTGTATAAATATCCCCTCATCTCAAGGTATTCAACCTTAATCAGCTGTCCTCAACAGACAATATTTTCCCCTCTCCCCACTTCCACTGCTCCAAAAACAGAGGACCATCATGTCTTTCTCTATAATGTCTAATCTGGTTCCAAACTAAATACTCATCTAGCTCTGTTTTAACAAAGTTAATTGACTCAGCCTCAAATGTTTTGGCTGCGACCCATTCTACAAATCCACTATCCTATGCGTGGAAACGTTTTTTCAATCTCGTGCCTCTTTTAAAGCCTGTTCATTTAAATCTCTGTGCTCTAGTGCTACATTCACAGTACACATCTAATAGTCTACTTACATGTACGTTATATAGTCCTTTCAGCATTTTAAAGAGCTGGATCATTTCTTTCAATCTTTTTTTCTCTAATAAAAATTAAATCATTTTTGCGAATCTCCTCTCAAAGCTAGAGTCCTGTGTACCAGAATCATTCTTGTTGTTTTACTCCGAACCCTCTGTAATGCATCTGTTTGGGAGGGGGAGAATGTCACAATAATACCACACGTAAGTAATGTGACGTAGTTTACCTCATCCTTTTGTGTACTTGGGGGAAAAAAACAAAGATCTGTGAAACTTTCTTACAATGTTTGTGGGAGTAATTTTAAACCCCCACGACGGACGGGAGAGGGTCAGGAGAGGGGGTTAAATCAGTAAATATGTGAAATCTGACCCTAACCTGCCATGAACCTGTCTGCTTCCTGCTTAATCGTGGCGGATTGTGGGGCTGGAGAGGCGTGTCCATGATTAGAATATTTAAATGAGATTCCATTCCTCCGATTCTGGGAGCCATTTGAATTTAACGGCTGTGGGCCAGGTTTCCCAGGACTCGGGAAACCCGGCAGCTAAGGGGAGGCAAGAACTGCCGGATCCAGCAGGTAAGTGCCTTTTAGAGCACTGCTTGTGGGCCGGCACCCCCCACCTCCCCATGATATACCTCCCTCCCCGCGGTCTGCCAATCACCCCTCCCCCCCAACCCCCACCATGCCTCGATCTTTTCCGATTGCCGGGGACCGTCCCCAGCACTCCCCAGTTGCGGCCTTTTATCGCAGGCTTTCCCACCCAGTAGCCGGCCAGCCACTCAATCTGGCCGGCTACCAGGTGGGAAACAGAGTAAAAAAATATTAATGAAGTCCTGTTGTTAAATTCGGCATGACATCCGCCTTCCCAGCATTTTCGGGTTTCCCAGCCACAAACACGCGCCCCCGCTCCATCCCCACCTCCCCATAAATATCGGGGCCAATGCCTCTTTATAACTGCCCAACAAAAGGATCCGTTCATTTGAGCAACTTTATAATTCATAATGATTTTTTAAGTAAAACTCTATAAGGCGCATCTACAGTCTGAAGGTCTTCCAGTCTGAAGTAGTCCTGCCAGGTAACATATCTCAGCAAATCACTGAAACACAGCCATTGATATTCCATCCATTAAAATAACAGAAGGAAAATCACACCTTAGATGCATTCAATTTCTTGAGATGTTTTCTCTGTGAGCACCGCTCCCTGCTGAAGGTACCGGATTGCAGAATCACCCCACTAGACTACCATGCTACAACAGCTTCAGTGTTTGGAAAGTGGATGTCCTGCCAAAATTAAGGAGAGATTGGACCAGTAAAGTCTTATTTTAACATTGACTACTGAGAGCTCCCCTAATGGCTTAGTGAGTAACTGCTCCATGTCGTACTGATCCTTACCAGCCAAACCAAGGTCTGTGCTGAGTTGGCTGATCTCAGTGGGGCTGGTGGCAGGGTTGATGCAGTTAACCTCAGCATCTCCAGGCTGAGGGGGGAGAGTCAGTCAGGATTTTTACTCATGATTGCTATCCAGTAACAAAATGCGCATGTACAAAGGTCAAGTGAGGATAGGATTGGGCTTCTATGTGATGCTCCCCCAGGAATAATGACCTGCCAAAAATCACTGAATGGGCTCATACATGGTCAGTTGAAAGAGTTACCATAATTGCATAGTTGCAGAGCCACAATCCAGCATGAGTCAGTACTCTAGGAAGAGAAGGGCAGAAAACTGGCAAAGAAACAGCTACTGTAAATTTTAAAATAATTACCAGACCGTTCAACCAGATCATTAAGGTTTAGTGAGGTAAATTATGGCACACAACTACTTTATGTATGTAAGTGAGCCATCTAATTGGTCCTATTATGTTTTTGATGGAGCAAGAAATTGAATTATAGATGCAAGCTGAAAGGGAATACTAAAGTGTTACTATCCCTGCAAAAATTGTCAAAGATACAATGATAACAATCTCTGCTGCTTCAGTTCGGGGTCGTCAAAATTTGCATCCAATTAATCTAGGGTGAACCTATTAATGCAATATTTAAGACCTTAAAAAAAATGAACATTTTCATGCATAGTGTAAGTTCTGTTTATGGTTCGGTCTTTATTTAAAAAGGCGAGGAGGTGTTTTGTTCCAAGCAAAAGGTTTTGTTAAGAGTTACAATACAAGATAAATGGTAATAGTTGTTAAAATATAATAGTACAATTATAAGATGTTGGGATACAACCTGGCAAAAGGTTACACCGACAAGGTCCCAAGGTGATCAGGCTTGACCCTGCGATAAGATATTGAGCTGTCCAGTCGCTCCAAGGATATTCTAACTAGTACGCTTTAAGTCTCGATATATATATATGTTACAACCACCCATTAGTTCATACAGGACCTTGAGCGCATCCCCTCACCCTTCCTCCCTTTTTGGGCCCGCACATCAATCAATCTGTTGATTCCTGCACATTCCGCAACAAAGAAGAAACAGGCAACTAACACTTTCCCATGCCATGAGCACTTTAAACATTAGATAATAATGGAGACATGGGGCTCGATTTTCGGATGTCCGAGCGGGTGCTTTCGTGGTGGGGGGGGCTCCGAAAATTGGGGATTTCCGGGGCGGGTCCGGAGCCCGGCTCCAACCCGCGTTTACAGGAACCCTTACATAGTGCTACCCCTGTGGCTTCAGCAGAGGTAGTGGCAGGTTGATCTTGTCCATGCCCTGACCGATGAGATGCTCACAAAACCTTTGCCTTACGCTTCCCACTACTCCGACGTGGTGATTCCCCTGTGGCTGTAGCAGAGGCAGTGGCAGGTTGCTCTTGTTCATGCCCTGACCGATTAAATGCTTTGGGCCGATGCCCTCTGGGTTTCGGTGCCCGTGAGGACCCCTCCAAAGACTGCTCCTCCTGCACCTGTGCAGGGGCAGACTCGACCACCTGGAGAGGCAGCATTGCGGGTACTGGTTGAGAGGGGAGCAACGGGTGAGACGTGGGAGCACTTTGAGTGGCGTCCCCACTTCCATGTCCCCTTTCACCATCATACCTCTCCTGGCCCAGGCCCACATCACTCCTTCCACCCTGCTGGACGACAGTTTGGAGGACTTGTGTGAAGCCTTGGAAGGCCAGTTGTAAGGTATCTGTCAGCCTGTTTAAGGCGGCAGAATGTTGCTCACCCTGAATCCGAATGGCCGTTGTCAGGGCCTGAATGGACTCATTATTGAGCCGTGCTTGAAGCTCGATGGAGGCTAGCCTTTCCTCCATCGCAGACATTCCCGCACCTACCCGCGACACTTTCTCAGAGATGCCCTCGCGTCCCTGTGACACTATCTTGGAGATACCCTCCTGTACCTGTGCCACCATTCCACTCATGCAGGAGTTGGACTCCTCCATCCTCTGAGCGATTGTGAAGAGTGCGTGTGGCAACTGTTCCAGTACCTCGGCAATATGCTGCTGGCCCTCGATGACTCTCCTTTTCATGGCTGGCCCCCAGGGTTCAGCATCTGGGTCCAGCTGAGCAGAGCCTGGAGAAGAGTGCTCCCACCGATGCGGACTCTCCACGGCTGCCCCTGCCACCAGGGTCTGCTCGTGCTCACATGTGCGTGGTGACTCACCATGTGCAAGCCCATCTAAATGAGGACGGGGACCCACCAAGGTCTGTGTATCTGCGCTGGTGGATGGCTGGCTCAGATGTGATGATGCACCTTCAGAGGCCGGCAGGTCCTCTGAGGAATCTCCCTCCACAGTCACGGCGCTCGCAGATGGCCCTGCAAGAGAACAAAAAGCAATATTAAGCATGTGGACAGATGTTGAGGTGCTGCAGATGCCAAGTGATGCTAAGATCATTCACTATCATGAGTGCTGAGTGTTAGATTTCTGTCACCAGCCGCTTGTGCACTCCCAGTCTCGGCGTCCGCCACGGACAGGCACTCCAGCGTCTGGCTTATTTCGAGTGCCTGCTGCTCTGCGTCTGTTAAGACCACCTGGTGTGGCGGGCCCCCTCCGGTCCTTGCCCTTTTCCGGGCATTCTGGCATCTCTTCTCCTATCAAGGCAAAACACAGAGGCGTGAATGAGTGATGGTTGCATGGTGACCCGCTGCATACATTGGTGTGGGTGGGGGTGAGCGTGAGGGAGATACATGGGAGGGTGCGTGTGAGACATAGCCATGAGATTGTATGAGGATTGGGTTGCATTGTAGTGTTCGAATGGGAACTGGGGCGGTGAGTAAGTCCAGGCATGGTGAGGATGGTAGTTGAGTGGATGTGAGGAGTGATGCGAGAATGTTGTGGTGGCAGTGCAGAAGGAGTTGTGTGGTGGTGGAGGTGATGTGGAAGATGGAGTTTGGGAGAATGCATAAGTACTTTGGCTGACCTGGTTAGGTCATTAAAGCGCTTCCCGCACTGGACCCAGGTTCTGCACACATTGCCGCTGCTGCTGACTTCCTCGGCCACCTCCAGCCAGGCCTTCTTGGTGGCAGAGTGGAACCACCTCCTCCCATCCGATGGAAAAAAAATTCCCCTCCTCCTCCTCAACCCATCGAGCAGCACCTGGAGTGAGGAGTCAGAGAACCTTGGAGCAGCCTTGCCTCTGGCCTGCTCCATACTCCAAAATTGGTTCTTTGCTGCAGGAGGAGCATTGGAGGACTGCCCCTTTAAATAGGGCTCCTCCTGCTGACAGCCTGTGATGCGGGTGCGCGGTATGCCCGCTGCGCAGGTCTGGAACGGGAAACCTGGAAGCGAAGCACGTGTAAGTAACTTCAATTAGGCTGCGATCGCGTGCGGAGCAACCCGAATTCACTGGGCGCATTACCCACGCGCCCAGTCAACCCTCCGCTGCTAATCCGCCTCCCTCCTATTATCGGGTCCATGGTGTCTCATGATGCATTATTATGACAAGATATAAGCAATCTTTAGCTGAAGGCTGACAATTACGTGGATACCGTTTTGTTGGTGCTCTTAACAAGCTTTAACAGAAAAGCCTGTAAACATGCTTTTCTCACGTGGCACTCCTTGATACTTGGGTTCAGCATACTTGAACCTATGGCTGAAAACTTTACTATACTCGCAGGAATGATGCTGTAGAAAGCTTTAGTGTATTGTGTTTGGCTCTCTTGGAGCATACTACTTTTAGTACCCATTTTGACGGCTAGTAATGATATCGCTTTTGACTTGTCCTGCAGCACAAGACAGCCAGGTACAGATTAGTGTAACTGCTGCTGCTCCTCCACCAGTGCAGTAGAATGCCCAGCCAAACTTACAAGAAGCTGTAAAAAGAATATAAAGTAGACACAATTCAGGAACAAACGAGGTGATGTTTATTCTACACAGAAATAACAAGAACTTTAAGATGTGTGTCTAACACTGATACACTTGGATGATAAACCAGGCTATATGGCCTTATACTGTACTAAAATGCAGCATTCCTGTACTAAATTACAATCATTCTTGTTTACAAGCTGCATTCTTATTCTTTTTTGAGAGTTCTCACTATCCAATTTTCTGAATCCTAGGCCATACACAAGCTGTGGACAAGGGGCAAACAGGAAATCTGCTGCTAAACCTTTGTCACTACTACTTTGAACTCACAGGAGGTCCATAAGAGCAGCACTGAAGGTGACATTTTTTTCTAATATTCATTCCCCCCCCCCCCCTTACATCCCCCCTCTCCTGGCCTGGCCTCTTCTCAGTGCCTCCCCACAGGAATGCTGCTGAGATCTGGAACAGGATAGAGTGCAGCACTGAACTGTCTCTAACTTGTTGCACTGCCATGGTGAACACATTCTTATTTTTCTGGTTTTCCTCAAAAAAAATGCCTTTTGTATCAGAGGAACAAGCAAAGTAAATCATGGGGCAGAAATTGCTCGGAGTGGCGAGCCAACGGTGCTCGATGATCCATAGATTTATACTAACCCCAATCCATAGTTTTATACTAACCCCAATCCATAGATTTATACTAACCCCAATCCATAGATTTATACTAACCCACTAACATTTCTTCAGGCACGTCCTCAAATAGTATTTTTGACATGCTGCGTTCACTGTCTCTGCAGGCTTGGTACATTAAACCAGCAAGCGAAAGGTACAACATGAAAATCAATGTATAAACAGTTATAGACAGAGAAAAAAGAGAGGCTAAGAAATAATTGAATTAAATAAAAGAGAGAAGGGAAAAGTAAAAAAACAATTTTAATTTTTAAATTTTTTAAAAAATGTTTTTAATGACTAAAAACTATTAAAATAAGGCGTAATGAGACTCCACATTTTTAAAAGTTAATTTTTAGTTGTTTGGCAGTCATTAAGACTTACTGTTAAGACTTAGTCTAGACCTGTATTTTTAAGGGTACCTGTTTTGTGGCGATATTAGTTACTTTCCAGCTGGGCAGATAAACAAGTTTGCGTTTTTTCAATGATTTCTCAGATTGCAGCATGCGATGGCCCTTTAATTCGTAGCTGTCATGTCGGCAGCGAACCAGTATGAGCAAGTTCCGGATTTCCGCGTTTCACTGCGTATGTGTGAATGCCAGAACTTGCTCCTCCATTTCGCCACTAACAGAGAGAGCTGTTGAGCTCACCGTTATTTCGCAAGCAATTTCTGCCTTATTAATTCAGCATTCCCTATAGAGGCATGTGTTATCCTTATTCCTCATAGCGTTTTTTTTTACTATAGGCAGAGTCGGTAGAAATAGATTTGGCAGGAAAATGTTGAGAGAAGCTAAGAGAACAGTGAACTCATCTGAAAAACTGGAAAGATAAGTCATGAAAACCGAAACTTGCAGCATAGGTGGGAAAATAATACCAGTACACAGGTTAATTCCTAATGGGGAATTTTATGTGGTTCGCTCACAGTGCCAGCAGACACGTACTGTGGAGAGCTGTCCTTGCATCAGTTTGGAAGATTATCTCATTGTAATAATCAGAATATGCAGACTGGCTGATGTGGAGGCAGCACACTGAATGCATGGGGGGGGTGGGGATTATCCAGTGAGTCAGCAGCTCGTAACAGCCAACTGTTACATCCTGCCCACCTGATTATTTGTTCCCCCCTCCACTACCATCGGCACCAGTCCTGCCAATCCACATGACCAATTAATCAGCCCCTATTTCTGAATTGTTCAAAGAAAAACACACTTGAACCTTAATATCCTTTCATGTATGTCTCAAAGTGTTTCACACAATGAATTACTGTTTTGGAACGTAGTTACTATTGTTTTGCAGGCAAGCATGAGCCATTTTGCAAGATCTCACAAATAGTAATGAGATAAGTGGCCAGTTAATATGTTCACAAAGTGAATTAAAATTCCAAATTGTACATCAAATTTTGGGGCCGTTTTTCGTCTGCTGTTCGCCCCATTTCCTGGCAAGAATGCAACGGCAGCAGCAGAAAAATCAATAAGACTCACATCCCGCCAAGATCTAATGAGAAGCCCACCTGATGCGATTTTTGAGCTCGCTTCAAAATAGCACTCCTGTCTGAAACAGTTACTTAAATATTTAAATCAGGGTCCTATGCGCATTGTGATAGCCCAACGCGATTTCCATGGACCAATGGGTGAGGTGTGCACCATGCACCTATGACGATTGGTCCCTGGTGTGGAATAGCGAGCCCAGCAGTCCTTAAAGGGACCACCGCAGGCCGCTTCAAAAAATGTCTGAAATGTTTTTTTTCTTTCATTTTTGTGAGTCCTGATGGGGCAGGAGCACTTCTCCAGGCCCCACAAAAATACTCCAACCTACTAACGGTCCCTGCGTGACCCTCCCCAGGATTGCTTCCACGCACCCCCCCCCCCAACCTCGGATTCTCCCTCCATACTGTTCCAGCTCAGCATACGAGCCAAATGATTTCCTACCCTTCCCAATCAGTGAGCTGCTTCTGACCACCCACTTGCATCCTAATGAGGCCCAATCACCAAGATGGTTCAGGCCTCCCGTCGCAGCGATCCAAAATTGGACCCGTTGTTTCATACCAAAATTATATAAAATTAAACCTGTTCCTCTTGATCCATTGCTGAGATATAAAAGGAAACAGGAAGTGAACATTTTGGTCCTGTCCTCTTTAAAGCATTATACAGCAGATTTTCTGAACGTGAGTTTCTGGCCCACCAGGAGTGCTTTCTGAAAATCTGCCCCAATGAGGCATCTTTCCGAATGTGAGAAGCTTTATAAAAGTTTAATTATTGATGACTAGTGTCCACTAGAAACTGGGTTCAGAATGGCCAATCTCATTTGATTCAGGACCCTAACAGCTAGCAGACAGAGGAGATATTCATCCCATCAGTCTAGCCTGGATATGAAGGAAACAGAGATGAAAGGAGAGCACCCTAACCCATTGCGCTACCCAGTCTCAAGTTTTTCTGATGGTTTCTGTGATTTATGATGCCATTCATTCTTGTATGAGTTAAGAGAAGTTGCTGGCGGAAGGCAGAGGGAAGGGTCTTAACAAGCACAGAATGGGATCTAATTGGCTGAAGTAAGCCCCAGTTACACAATGGGCTCGATTTTAGCAGGCCTGCGGGTTTCCAGCGGGTGGTCCTCCGGGAGCGTGGAAAACGCGGACGGCTAATTGCGTGCGCCCCCCGCGCGATCGCGGGATAATTGAACTGATTAAGCCCTGCTTCCGGGTTCTCCGCTCCCCAGCTGCGTGCCGGCGGGCTGCGCATGCGCACTACCGTCGATGCGATGTAGGAGCTCCACTTAAAGGGGCAGTCTCCCAAAGCCCCTCCTGCTGCAATCAGTAGGTAAGACATGATGGCTCACCCGAGGGGAAAGGCTGTGCCACGTTTTTCGGACCTCGCGCTGCAGCTGATGCTGGAGGGCGTGAGGAGGAGGAGGGAAACGCTCTTCCCTGCGGATGGACGCAAGTGCCCTGCCGCCGCCACCAGGAAGGCATGGGCAGAGGTGGCGGCGGAGGTCAGCAGCAGGGCCAACACCCCCAGGACATGGGAGCAGTGCCGCAAGCGGTTTAATGACCTCACTAGGTCCGGCAAGGTGAGTACACCAACGCACCCTCCCACAACCCGTCCCCACCATCACGCCAAACAGATCACAACCCCTCCTGCAGAGCCACCACAGCGCTCCCGCAGCAATCCTCACAGCCACTCACTCACCATCCTCGCCGTGCCCGCAAGTACCCACCGTCCCTGTCCCCACCCGAACACTACCACACACCCCAATCCCCATGCAATGGGATGGGCATGTGGCACACGCATCCTCCCATCCATCTGCCCCACGCTCAACCCACCCACACTGATGCTTGATGCGTCTCACTATGCAATATGCACCCACTCACGCATCTGTGTTTTGCCTTGACAGGAGAAGAGAAGCAAGAACAACAGGGAAAGGGCACACACCGGAGGTGGCCCGCCGCACCTGGTCGACCTGACAGACGCAGAGGTGGAGGCGCTCGACCTGGCCCGCACGCCACATTGCCTGTCTGTCGCAGATGGCGAGTCTGTCGCTGCAGAAACGGCCGGTAAGGGAAAGCTGACACTCAACACCCATGATCGCGAGTGACCGTATCATCACCTGCCATCAGGCGCACCGTAACGTTGGTGCACATGCCTCATAGTGTCCTCTGTTCTCTTGCAGGACCGTCTGCGAGCGCTGCGATTGAGGAGGGCGATTCCTCAGAGGACATGGCGGTCTCTGAGGGTGCATCGTCACATCTGAGCCAACCATCCACCAGCGCAGAGACACGCACCTCGGTGGGTCCCCCTCGCCAACTAGTTGGGGTAGCACTTGGTGATTCACCGCGCACGAGTGAGCATGAGCAGACCCTGGTGGCAGGGGCAGCCGCGGAGGGTCGGCGTCGGTGGGAGCACTCATCTCCAGGCTCTGCTCAGCCGGACCCAGATGCTGAACCCAGGGGGCCACCAGTGAAAAGGAGAGTCGTCGAAGGGCACCAGCTAATTGCTGAGGTACTGGGAGAGGTGCCGCGCGCATTGTCCACAATTGCGCAGGCGATGGAGGAGTCCAACTCCTGCATGCGGGCATTGGTGGCGCAGGTACAGGAGGGTACCGGCGACACAGTGTCGCGGGTAGGTGCGGGAGCGTCTGCGGTGGAGGACAGGCTGGCCTCCCTCGAGCGTCACGCACAGCTCCACATCAAGTCCGTGCAGGCCCTGACAACGGCTGTACGGATTCAGGGTGAGCAACATTCCGCCGCCATAAACAGGCTGACGGATACACTAGGGGTGGCCTTGCAAGGCCTCACACATGCCATCCAAACTGCCGTCCAGCAGGGTGGAAGGGGTGATGTGGGCCGAGGCCACGAGAGGGATGATGGGGACCGGGGACATGGAAGTGTGGACGCTTCTCAAGGCGCCCCCACATCCCACCCGTTGCCCCCCTCTCAACCAGTACCCGCAATGGTGCCTCCTCTCCAGGTGGCCGAGTCTGCCCCTGCCCCGGTGCAGGAGGAGCAGTCTGTGGAGGTGCCGTCACGGGCACCGAAACCCAGGGGCCGTCCGCCAAAAGCATCTACCCGGTCAAGGCAAGAAGACGAGCAACCTGCCACTACCTCTGCTGGAGCCACAGGGGTAGCACCACGTAGGGTTACCCGCAAAAGAAATCCAAAGGCGTTATAAGCACAAAGGGAATGCACCAGGGTGTCTGTTAATTTGTACACGTTTTGTTTATAGTATTTCACATTGTACATATTAAACACTATATTCTCACCACTCCTGCCACCTCTCGTCCATTCTTCCGCGGCCTGTGCAATAGGTGCGTTCCGTGCAGCCCATCATGACGGTGAACACCTGCTGCCGCCCATTGGGCACACTGCTGTGGGTGCGTGGGTACTGGCAACACTCTTCAGTGGAGGGGGCTGGTATGGCCCCTCGCATGTGCAGGTGAGGAGATGCGAGCGCCTCGCACTGTCTGACTCTAGGAGAACCGTTGACGTATGAGTGCCTCCCTGGCCCGGCGAGCATCCCGGTGAGTCGTGGTTCGGCGCATGGGTCGTCCACCATCCTCTGGCGCGTCCTCCTCCTCCCCCTCCTCCTCCTCCACCTCCTCCTCGTCCTCCTCCTCGTCCTCATCGCCGTCCTCAATGTGGGTGGCGGGTGTGGATGGGGCCTCCTCCAGCGGCACCCCTCTCTGTTGGGCCATGTTGTGCAGGGCACAGCAGACAACTATGATTCGTCCCACTCTGAATGGTGTGTATTGCAGCGCTCCCCCAGAACGATCAAGGCACCTGAAGCGCATCTTGAGCAGCCCTATGGTCTGCTCAATTGTAGATCTGGTAGCAGTATGGCTGTCATTGTACCGACGCTCCGGCTCGGTGATGGGGTTCCTCAGAGGCGTCATGAGCCAGGTGTGTAGGGGATACCCCTTGTCGCCGAGGAGCCAGCCGTTGCCGGCGTTGGGTGCATGGAGGATGGGCGGGACGGTGGACTCCCTGAGGATGAAGGCATCGTGGCAGCTGCCGGGGTATCTGGCGCACACGTGTAGGAATCTCTGGCGGTGGTCACAGATAAGCTGGGCGTTCATGGAGTGACACCCCTTCCTGTTGATGAACAGCCCTGGCTCATGCGGAGGTGACGTATTGCGATGTGGGTGCAGTCGATTACACCCTGTACCCGTGGGAAGCCAGCCATGGCATGGAATCCAACTGCCCTCTCCATCTGGCTGCGCTCATCCATGGCGAAGTTGATGTAGTGCGAGGCCCTGCGGAACAACCCATCGGTGACCTGCCTTATGCACTTGTGTGCAGACGACTGAGAGACCCCGGTGATGTCCCCGGTGGCACCCTGGAAGGATCCGGATGCGAAGAAGTTGAGGGCAGTGGTGACTTTGACGGCGACAGGTAAAAAGATGCTGCTTGGTCCATCAGGGAGCAGCTCGTCGTTAAGGAGGCTGCAGATGTCGGCGACTACCTGGCGATTGACTCTGAGCCGACGTATGCACTGCTCCTCGGAGAGGTCCATGAAGCTGAGCCTCGGTCTGTACACCCTGTGCGGAGGGTAGTGCCTCCTGCGACGCATCTCTCTCTGCGGTTGCCCTCCCTCCTGCTGTGCAGGTGGGTGTGCCACAGCACTGTGTTGGGGGGGCTCCACGTCTCCGAGGCGGACGACGTGGACTGCGAGGCTGCTGGGGCTGGTCATGCTGTTCGTCCTCCGAGGATGTCAACGCACCACCCATCTGGCAGGTGTTGGTCTGAGGGGTTGTGCAGGGTAGGTGGGTGGTTCCTCGCACTGGAGCTGCGGTTTCACGTCGATCTGTCCTCTGGCTTGGCGGGGGGTGGTGGAGGGCAGGGGTTGCCCTATGTGACGCGGTAGCCTCCTGCGTGGGTGAGGGCTCTCCCACCCGCTGTGGAGTGCACCTTGGCAGCTGCCACAGGCTGCTGGCTGGAACACGACCGGTTGAAGGGAGACTGTTTCCCCCATTGTGTGGAACAGTCTGAGTTGAAGGTAAAATCCCACACTTCCTGTTTTGACAGCTGATTCAGCTCATTTAATGATCTCAACAAGCAAGGTAAGTACACTCAAGTGGAACCCCGCTGGCTTTAAGTGCCTGCGGGATTCCCACCAGCGGGGTCTGCGCACGCAGCCCCGCACGTCAGCGCGGCACCCGGAAGTGGCCGGGATCTCGGCGCGATCCGCTCCCGCACGTGGAAATTGACATTTTGGAGCCCGCCCCGCCGATAACGCACAGGAAACCCGACGCTAAAATCGAGCCCAATGTGTCCAAGACACCATAATCTGAACATCTTTGGGGAAGGGGGAATCTATCATTTTTAAAATTCTATCCATGTGGAAGAGTACTTCCATAAACCTACATCATAACACATTGAAACATAGAAACATAGAAAATAGAAGCAAGAGTAGGCCATTCGGGCCTTTGAGCCTGCTCTGCCATTCAAAATGATCAGGGCTGATCGTTTAACTCAGTATCCTGTTCCTGCTTTTTCCCCATATCCCTTGATCCCTTTGACATAAAGAAATATATCTATCTCGTTCTTGAATATATTTAATGACTTGGCCTCCACTGCCTTCTGTGGTAGAGAATTCCACAGGTTCACCACCCTATGAGTGAAGAAATTTCTCCTCATCTCAGTTCTAAATGGCATACCCCGTATCCCGAGACTGTGACCCCTGGTTCTGGACTCCCCAGCCATCGGGAACATCCTCTCTGCATCTAGTCTGTCTAGACCTGTTAGAATGTCATATATTTCAATGAGATCACCTCTCATTCTTCTAAACTCTAGTGAATATAGGCCTAGTCGACTCAATCTCTCCTCATATGTCAGTCCTGCCATCCCAGGAATAAATCTGGTTGACGCTATGTGTATAAGACAATGGCCCCGATATTACCAGGGAGGCGGGTTGGCAGCGGGGGGAGGGGGCAACTGGGAACGTGGGTAACCCGCCCAGTGAAATCCCTCCGTTCCCCACGTGATCGCGGGTAAATTGAAGCCACTTAACCCGGCTTCCGGGTTTCCCATCAGAAACCTGCGCAGTGGGCAGACTGAGCACCCGCATCACAGACTGTCAGCTGGAGGAGCCCTATTTAAAGGGGCACTCCTCCAATGACTGATCCTGCAGCAAACAACGACACAGGACCATGGAGCAACCCAGGGGAAAGGCTGCCCCAAGGTTTAATGATGCCTCACTCCAGGTCTTACTGGATGGGGTGAGGAGGAGGAGGGAAATCTTCTACCCGGCAGACGAGAGGAAATGGCCTGCCTCTGCCACCAAGAAGGCGTGGCTCGAGGTGGCAGAGGAGGTCAGCAGCACCAGCAACATATCCCACACCTGGATACAGTGCAGGAAGCGCTTCAATGACCTGACTAGGTCAGCCAAAGTAAATACAGTTACTCATTCTCCTACACTCCGTCTTCCACATCACCACCTCCACTCCACAACTCCTTCTGCATTGCTAACACTATTCTATCACATCACTCCTCACACCCACTCAAACCTCATCCTCAACTTACCTGCACTTACTCACCTCCCCAGTACTCATCCCACCACTACCACTCAACGCAATCCTCATACAATGTCGTGGGTGTCTCATACTCACCCTCTGGTGCATCTCTTTCATGGTCAGCCTCACCCAAACCAATGCATTCAGCGGTTGGCCACGTCACCATCCCTCACTCACGCCTCTCTACTTTCTCCCCTTATAGGAGGAGAGCCCAGAATGCATGGGAGAGGGCGAAGACCGGAGGGGGGCCATAACATCAGGTCGTCCTCACGGACGCGAAGCAGGAGGCTCTTGAAGTGAGCCACACCCTCGAGTGCCTGTCTGTCGGGGACGCTGAGACTGCCACCCAACAAACGGCTGGTGACAGAACTTTAACATTCAGCACTCACAATAGCAAATGTTGTTAACATGCCTTTCCATCTTCAGCACCTCAACATCTGTCATCATGCTTAATATTGCCTTCTGTTCTCTTACAAGGTCTTCAGCGTCCACTGTGATGGCGGAGGGCAATTCCTCAGAAGGCCTGCCGGCCTCTGAGGGGGTACCATTACATCTGAGCGAGCCATCCACCAGCGCAGATACACACACCTCGGTGGGTCCCCGTCCTCAGTTAGTTGGGGTTGCTCATGGTGAGTCACCACACACATGTGAGCACGAGCAGACACTGGTGGCAGGGGCAGCTGTGGAGAGTCCGCGTCAGTGGGAGCACTCTTCTCCAGGCTCTGCTCAGCTGGACACAGATGCTGAACCCTGGGGACCATCCTTTAAAAGGAGAATGATTGAGGGGCAGCAGCGCATTTGCGAGGTGCTGGAACAGGTACCACGCGCACTCTCCACAATTGCGCAGAGGATGCAGGAGTCCAACTCCTGCATGAGTGGAATGGTGGCACAGGTACAGGAGGGGATCTCCGAGATACTGTCACAGGGACGTGAGGGCATCTCTGAGATAGTGTCACGGGTAAGTGCGGGAATATCTGCGATGGAGGGAAGGCTAGTCTCTATGGAGCTTCAAGCACGGCTCAACAATGAGTCCATTGAGGCCCTCACAACAGCCGTACGGACTTAGGGTGAGCAACTTTCTGCCGCCTTAAACAGGCAGGCAGATACACTAGCACTGGCCTTACAAGGCTTCACATATGTCCTGCAAACTGTCGTCCAGCAGCGTGGTAGGAGTGATGTAGGCCTGGGCCAGGAGAGGGATGATGGCGAAAGGGGACATGGAAGTGGGGACGCCACTCAAAGCGCTCCCACGTCTCACCCGTTGCCCCCCTCTCAACCAGTACCCACAATGCTTCCTCCTCTCCAGGTGGTCGAGTCTGCCCCTGCACAGGTGCAGGAGGAGCAGTCTTTGGAGGGGTCCTCACGGGCACCGAAACCCAGAGGGCGTCGGCTCACAGCATCTAATCGGTCAAGGCATAAACAAGAGCAACCTGTCACTACCTCTGCTGCAGCCACAGGGGAATCACCACGTAGGAGTAGTCGGAAGCGTAAGGCAAAGGTTTTGTGAGCACAAAGGGGATGCACAAGGGAGTTTGACGGTTTGTCATGTTTTTTATTTATATTTCATTTTTGTTCAACTCACATTAAATATTATATTGTCACCACTACTGCCACATCTTGGCCATTCTTGACTGGCTTGTGTAATAAGTCCCCTTCATGAGGTTCACCATGAACACCCACACTTGATGCCACCCATTGGGTCACCCTACAGTGGGTGTATGTGTAGTTGCACGACTATTTTGTGCAGGTGCCTGTGGCGCAGCACTGTGTTGTGGAGCTCCACGTGGCGGAGGTGGACGGCGTGCCTGGCGAGGCTGGTGATGTTGCTCATCCTCGGATGAAGTGATGAATGCAGCCATGGCGCCCCCCATCCTGACGGTGTGAGTTTGAGGGGGTCCGCAAAGTAGGTAAATGTGTTTGCACAGCAGAGTTTAGGGTATAAATTAATAATTTTGAGTGGAAAGACAAAGATGTTGCAGCAAAAACTTTGAAGTGACCGAGTGCCCTGCTGCAATAAATGAGGTATTCCCCCCAACTGTCAAAAAATCCTTTGAATCTCCCACTGGCTGCTGGCTGAAAAAGGTCTGCTCCAACAGGAAGTGTTTCCCACAGCACGGGAAACACACTGAGGATCCTTCAAAATTGCACCCCTGCCAAAATCTCCTGTTAATGAGGTCTGTCAAGTACCTCAAATAGCTGTATTAGTATCTAAATGATCATCCCGCCGACTTTAATTGCTGGTGGGAGTCCCGCATGCGGGAGCTGTGCGCGCACCCGAACGCGTCATTGGGGAACTCAGAAGTGAGCGGGTTGGAGCCGGGCTCCGAACCCGCTCCGGAATTCTGCCATTATTAGGAGCCCCCCCACCCCCAATGCGCCCACTCGGCCATCCGAAAATCGGCCCCAATATCCAGGTTTTATCTCATACACTGCACAACAGTAAAACATAGTATTAGTTTAGCTGTGTAGAGATTTCTTACGAAATACAAATTGGTCCCACTTGTTCCCACATGCTGTTTCTCTGCACTATTCCATCCTAGTGGATATAAAGCACAGCCTGAACCGACCAACAAACCTGCAAATTTAAAGGTGAAGAGTGTTACAGAGTACAGTGTATCCTTCTTCATTAACCTCTGACCCAAATGTAACTCCGGGTAATCGTACTTTGATAGATTTTGAAACTAAGAAAATTTGAGTAAGAATGCAGAAATTTCATGTAATGTACTGGAAGTGTAAGCAGCTCAGAAATCACTGCCAATTGATCACGGAATTACTGATGATGTTTGACATTTTTGATAATGAATCTGCCTGAACCTACATCAATGTTCGTTCCTCTTATTATTTCTCTGTAAAGTGCCTTGAGCGAGCCTTTGGTTTAGTGGTTAGCATTCCCACCTCTGAATCAGTTGATGTTGGGTTCGAGCCCTGCTCCAGTCAGCCTTGGCAAGTAGAGACTGGAGCTCTGACTCTAAATTCTGGGTTGACATCCAGTGGGGTACTCACAACTGATGGGTGTGGGTGGTCTCCCCCCACTCTTATCGATGGGTTATGGGATCTTTAACACCCTTTCCGCCACATAGGGTTAACCACCCAATCGGTTGGGGTAATGTGGTTATGATAAGTACCAGTATGAAAGCTGGTAGTAGCAATACATCTTCTAATCAGGATATGTGCCCCAAGAAAATTGTCTTGGGACATCTTGTATGTTAAAGGTGCTATATAAATGCAAGTTGTTGTATGAGGTAATTGCCAGAGTCTCCAAAGATAGGGGTGGGGGAATAGGCAAAAGCTGTGGCTTGAGGGGAAGAAAGGTGAGGACTGTAGCCTAAGAAAAAGAATAAGGAATAATCTGCATAAAGCAATTTGTGGACAGAGACATATGTGTTAGATGATACGGTAATGATGCCTCCTATACTTATTGAAAAGAAATGAATGAGAAGAGACTTTATCGAAGTATATAATAGTGGAACAGAAAAGTTTAATCCTCAGCACTATTTCAAGTTAAAGGACAACTGCAGGACAAGGGGATATAGGTACAAACTGATAAAAGGCAACTTCATGACTGATGTAAGGGAGCACCAGAGTTATTCTAGAGCCAGTTAGATACTGTTATGCAGGAATTATAGGTTTGAATGGAAGGATAAGCTAGATGGGCCCAATGGCCTCTTTTATCTCTAATTTCTTTATGATGTTTCATCACTCAGCCTCAAAAGCAAGAAGATGATGGTGCAATAAGAAGGTCAACCACCACATGATCAATTTTTCTTTATTATTTTAAGGATTTTTTGGTTGAATATACTTGAATTATGGTCCCTGTGTTTTAAATCCAGAGAATCACAATGTCCCAGCCTGAAAAACTCATTCAAATGACATTAGTAGGTCTGTCCTTGGGCAATTAGCATTATGTTGAGCAGGGATCCACATCATTCCTGGTCCTGGATGCTCTTACACATGGTGCTGTAACATAACTACAAAGTCTGGTAATGACTGAGGCCTCAGAAAGTCAACACTAATAATTCATTGAGTTTTACCCTGCATTCTGCCCCAAACCATGAAGCAATTTCTTACACATTAGTCCCTTCCCTTTATTAAAAAGTACTCCAATGGGCATTAAGACCTCATTCAGAATCTTTTATATTTTATGAGTTGCAACTATAAATTGGTATAATGCATGAATAATTATATCCTCTGTGTATAAATACAGTCACTTTTACAGCATTTTTCTGAAGATTTAGTTTTTAAGAAAATTCTTATTCATCTGCATATATAGTTTTTTTTAAATAAGAATATCAACATAGAATTTCCGCTTTGGGTGCAGTCAGGAAATTGCGGCCAAAATGTGCTCAAAATTGCGCTGGTTAGGTTACAGTTCAAGTTTCCGATAAAATTCATTTGCATAATCACAAACATAAAACCTTCAATGAACCAGCTCAATTGGGCAACGTAATAGAATGTAATTTTTTTTTGTTTCCATTAAAAAGTATTCCTTGATGTATTTAAGAGTGGTAACCTAGTGCAGTTTTATTAATACAGCTGAAAATGGGTTTATCAACAAAAATAAGCATTTTTGTAAGAGTGTCCCATCCTCCACCTGTGAGTAACCTGATTTAAAATCACTGAAAATTATTTAAAAAACAATACTGAACCATACACTAGTTTAATTGGTGTACACTAGTCAGTTTCTTAGTAAATTAATTATTTTTTGATATGAATAAACTTTTCTAATGTGCCTATTAGTGCCTGTGCGTCCAAGAAAATGAACGCAATTTGAAGAGCCTTCCCGAACCAGAGCTATCGGCAGAATCTCGCAATGTTGAGCTGGAGGCGTGGCCAGTTTTTGGACAGGGCCTGATCTGGGCGAATTGAATTTTGAACTAGTGTAAAAGATTGCGGAAAACATGAACGTAAGTGGTTTTGGGCTTAACTCATTTATGTTTAAAATTCCACGATGTTTTGCATTAGTTTGGCCAATGTAGCACTAGAACGCACTAAAATGACTGGTGTAAATGAGTGGAAACTCTGCCCCTTCAACCTTGTACAGATGGATCTACAGATTACCTGCAAGACACACTGTATAAAACATAGGAAAAAAACTTCTGAGATTATTGATTTTCTCAGATGGCAAGCTTCCTGATAATTTAGATGGATTTTTTTGGAGAAATTATTGATTACAAGCACAATCTTCTTCACACAATGAGTGATCAATACTTTACTTCAGTGGCAGCAAAACAAATCCTAGAATCATTAATGAAACAGTTGTGTACTTTGATGTGGGTAACTGTAGGTTCTTTCTGGATTGATTCACTAAAATGAGTCAAATGGCCTTCCTCATCTGTATTCATCCTGTGATCTTCAGACAAGAATTCGATTTTAAGTTTATAATTGGGAATCTGTGAGAAAATGTTATTCCAAAATGTAGAAAATGTCTATTTTCAATTTTCATTTTATGAATGCGTTATTAAGTTGAGAGATGATATATATTACCCTCTGACTGAATTTCAGCTCTTTGTATGGTCACAAAAGAAACTTATAAGTTTTCCTATTGTCATTCAATTCCTTTCTCAATAAATATAATTTGCTCAGTGAATAGATTACAAGAGTAAGCTTTGCAGTTTGCAGATTCCAGAGTTATCTGCTGCACCTCTGTGAATATTTGGCAAGGACTTATACCATTTAAGAATTTTTGTACTTTTTATGTGAATTTTGTGATCGTTAAGGTAAGGGATATCAATGGTGGGAAATGGAACACATTCCAATTTCAGGCACCCAGTGTCACATGAAGTGCTGCACTGCCAGGTCAGTTATAGGGTCTTTCAATTTAGATTAGAATTCCTTCTACTCTGTCCCAACCCTAGAAGAGCACTCCTATTGAACCAACAGGACATGTTTTCCATTCTCCATGCCAACCTCTGGGTGTTCTAATTATGGATTACCAATTAGTGCTAAGTGTGTGCTGGGCAGCCTAGAATAACAGCTCATTGCACCTGTGTTTGACCATCACTGTTAGATGGCATGGGACCCCCAGAACAACTATTGCAGCCCCCCACCCCACACACACACCATACCTTTTAAGCCGACACTACACAATCCCTGTTCACTTTCAACCAGAAATGTTGGCCACATTAATTTAAATGTGAATTGACTTGTTGCTGTTACGATACAGCTTTATGTTGCCAGACCAATGAGCTTTCCCCTCAGCACTGGGTGCAACAGGTCCTGCTCCTTTAGCTCACCATTTTACAAGACTCCTACATTTCTTTTTCGATAAAGGTTAAGAGGCTGATGCATTGAATTAACAATAATTCCCTTTTATTGCAGGTCCTCTTTTTGGAATCGATCTCTAAAGTGCTGATGTCGGTGGTGCATAAAACCAGGCAGCACTCGCTTGAAGTGTTTGCACCAGTCACTGAAGGACATTAGAGTATCACCGACAGCAGAGATAGAGGGCTGGGGCTCCGCTGGACGCTCTTGGCAGGTTAGATCGAACCTCATTCGCTGAAAACGTGGTTTTTCGGTGGAGAGGTGTTAAATAGTGCGCGTACATCTTGTCTGAAAGATAACTTAAAGTGACAGAATAAGTTTGAAATGTTTTCTAACATGAGTTGCAGTAAATTGCATTTGACTGAAGCAAGTAGCGTACTGATTTAAGAAAGCGTAAAGATTAAACAAATATTTTTTGTTTGGCTGAACCTTTATAAACATTGCATTGTTGTGCGCCAATGGGTTACTTCATGCCCTACTGGTTGATAGGATCCCAGTCACAGAAGCAAGTCTCCTTTGTGAATTGTTCACAGCGTTTAATATATTGTTACAGAATTTTTAATTACCACTGACTTGTTAATTAATTAACGGCACTATTTAATTAACATTGAGTAAAGTAACTGAATCAAATGTTCCACTGAATTGGATCTAATGTTAATTTCATTGTAAATGTGCTCTTGCTGTATCAGGTCCCTATTAAAAATACTTCGTTTTAAGTAGATGGCAATATTGACAATGTTCATCTATCTTAATGAAAGATTGACGTCCCAGGTAGTTCCTATTTCTGCTCTTGGGAAAGGCTTTTAATAAACCCGAATTACTGTTTGCAATTGCAGGGATCAGGATCAGAGGAAGCCCGTTATTGTTGCACTAGGGTCTCGCTGGTTTTTCTAAAGTCGTTTGGGATGTTAGAATTGTTTTTTCGTCAAAACGTCACAACGGAAGCCTAACCACAAACTAATGAAATTGCCAAGAGTTTTTAAAATGTGGTTGCAGGACTCATAGGACAGTCCGATAATTCATAAAGAAAAAAACACTGAAGTCAAAAGGAACTCATTGCACAAAAAATCAGCGTCTAAGAATTTAAATTCTCTTCTTTGCATTTTGCTGTTTTTAGATGTCGACGTCCTTAAACGGCTTTATTAACATCAAATACAACGTATAAAAACCTGGGAGATTGCTTATATATATTTAATGGGATGGATACTGTCATGGCAAAAAGAAAACAATATAAGACGGGTCCGAGCCCGACTTATGTAGGATTGATCTGGGCATTTCCGTCCCCGTTGGCTGCTGCAGTCTGCGCCAATGGGTTACTTCATGCCCTACTGGTTGATAGGATCCCAGTCACAGAAGCAAGTCTCCTTTGGTACCTTCAGGAAATGCACCTATCCTGAGGGTGGAAGAATGTGGTAGATATGCTGGTTTCACTGCCTTCCCCAGTTTATCTTGGCAGATCAGTGCTGTGGTGACAGGGCTGGATTGTGCTGTGCTCCTCCTGGTGGCATTTGCTGCAGTATTAGGGTGCTGTGTCAGTAACCTTTATACCCAGAACTATCGGACACCTTACAGGAGCAATTCAGTTTGTTGGAGTTAAGTGATGAGTATATGTGTGTGTAGCATCTATGGGATGAGTATTGGACATAGGTACCAGCTACAAGGCTGCAACTCCTGCCTTTGGCACCACATCATGGTGGCAGCTGTTGCCTTTGAATGCAACAACTTCAACAAAGGTAGATGAGTTTATTTAAGACTCTATACATAGACATTTATACCTATCAATCTAATATTGGTATCCATTGGATTCCCTGGCTGTCTAGCAGTGATGGTGATGCGGCCATCCAATTCTCTTTTAATGTGTTACTGAATCACATAGACTAAGAAGATGCCAGGCTTAATCCTTGTTGTGGAGATGCCAGTGATGGACTGGGGTGGACAAATGTAAGGAGTCGCACAACGCCAGGTTATAGTCCAACAGCTTTATTTGAAATCACAAGCTTTCGGAGCTTTGCTCCTTCGTCAGGTGAAGTCAAGTGAAGTGACTTCACCTGACAAAGGAGCAAAGCTCCGAAAGCTTGTGATTTCAAATATACCTATAACCTAATCCTTGTTATGTGATGAGAGAGCTGACCCAAGCTAGGACTATGGGATGGTGCAGACCTACAATTGGCTTCTGTGTCACTGGGTTAAAATAATCCGTACACACTAGTAGCCCCTGCTGGGAAATACATGTGTAGATGCTATGGTCAAATAGCATGGTGCTTGCACATGGTGAATGGCCAGTCAGGCAAGGACCATGGAATCATGTCCCAACTTTAAAGAGAAAAATGAACTAAAAGCAGTTAAATAGGATGCACAAATTTCCAAAATATTATTTTTAAGAGCGTCAAAGAAAGCCAAAACCTAACTTCACAGAGGAAAACATTTTTGGAGCAAAATAGAGCTTGACTAACTATAAAAACTATTGCTTTCCCCATCATGCAGATTGCCAGTCATCATCATGATTTTGACCACCATAACATTGCCATCCAACCTGGGGTTATTGGTGGACCTCTTTACCAACCCCTGCACAGACATTCTTACACTCAATTCTTTTTCATGTGATGGTTGGTGATTCTCTTCCACACCCTTCTCACTGCATTCTCAATCTACTCCATCACACTACCAGCCTTCTGATTACATAATCTTTCAGATCCTTTTGGATGATGTAGAAGCCCCACTGCAACTTAAAGAGGACTTGATGGGTTGGAACAATATGGACATAGGTACCAGCTACAAGGCTGCAACTCCTGCCTTTGGCACCGCATCATGGTGGCAGCTGTTGCCTTTGAATGCAACAATTTCAACAAAGGTAGATGAGTTTATTTAAGACTCTATACATAGACATTTATACCTATCAATCTAATATTGGTATCCATTGGATTCCCTGGCCCCATCACCATATTGTTGCTCTGTAAAACGTAGCTGTTCATAAAACACATACAACTAAGTGTTACCAGACAATAAACAGTCTATAATAGTTTTTTTTAAAGTTGAGAAATCAAGGTGAAGACCAAGGCTTGCAGTACAGGCACTCCCAAGGACCAAGGTTGAAAGGAGCAAAAGAGGTAAGGTAAATCACAAAGTGGTTATAAGAATGAAACAGAGGGGAAGAGCATGTGAGTTTAAAAACTGTCTGATAACCATCCAGAACACTGAAACATCTTTGTCCACGAGAGATGTTAATAGTGCTACCACAGACAATCCAAGTGTACAAAAGACAAGTTCAAAGGTGGTTGCAAACAAATATTTACATAGTCATAATAATGCACAATATTTGTAACTTTTCATTTTGCTACCTGAAGTTGGCATCCCACTTTCTTCCCCTATGTTTAGAAAATAATGGATAACTAGGTATGAGGTACAAGATTGTATTGTAGCTGAGGGATCATAAAATGTGAGAGAAAAGTTCAATTGGTTTATCATCTGAAACCACTTGAACTGATTCCTTGGAATCAATACAAGAATATCTACCGCTAACAATGTATTAATTCTCTGTTCAACCTCTTCCTGCCAGCTGATCTAGAGTCTGCTCTAGTGCCATGATAGTATCAAACACCTCGCCCTGTGTTGTAATGTGGAGCCGAATGAAAAGATCCAATGCCACAAGGTGGCCATTAGAAGGTGGTCTAGAAGATATGGAGGCCAATTTTCATCTCGCTACTTCCCCGTACTTACCACTGGAGGCTCGCCCTTTATGATTTTTGGGTGAAATGTGGTTCAGTGGCCAGTGCTCTCACCGGAAGCAGGTTTGGACCCCATTAATATATTTAAATAGGGAACAAATGATGCAGTAAGGACCCAGATGCAATTTTTATGTCAATCAGCAACGCTACCGCTGCTTCCTCAACCCACCCACAAACTATGGGCAGTAGAGGTTGGGAGGTGGCCATTTGCAGTGCTACTTAAAGGGATCATAAGGCTGCAGTCAGGTAAAGTTGGAAAAAAGACTAACGATTACTTTTTCAGGACTTTGAAGCCTGAAAGGCTTCCTTAAGTTTAACTCCTTGCTCCTTGGCGTGCTCTTTATATTTCTCTGCCGCTTAAATCTTTCAGCCCTCCCCTTTGAAGTGGTGCTGAAGGCCCATATCAGTCTATGCCCTGCTTGATTTCCTGCTCTCCCCACTGGCAAGATATAAGCAAGGCAATTAATGCTGGCAGCTTACTTGTTCTATTTAAATTCATACTCTTCTGAGCTGGAGTCTGAGCTGCAGACATTGCGATGCATCAGGGAGGGGGAGAGTTATCTGGACCTTTTGATCCAGGAAGCTGTCACACCCCTTAGGTCAGGTAGTAATTTAGAATTGGTCAGTGGTCAGGGACAGGAGGATGTGACTGCGAATCAGGCAGGTACGGGGACCCAGAATGCAGTGATGGAGGAACCTCAGCCTTTGACCTTGTCTAACAGGTAAGAGGTACTTGCCAACTGTGTGGATCAGAACAAAGACTGAAGGGAGGATGGGCAATTTGATCACGGCACCATGGCACAGGAGGCCATTCAAATGCGGGGAGTAAAAAGGAATGTGATAGTGGTAGGAGATAGGATAGTCAGGGGGATAGATACTTTTCTCTGCAGCCACGACCGGGAGTCCCGAAGGCTGTGTTGCTTGCCCAGTGCCAGGGTTAAGGATATCTCCTCGCGGCTGGAGAAGAACTTGGAGCATGAGGGGGAGGATCCAGTTGCCGGGGTCTACGTAGGAACCAAATACATAGGTAGAATTAGGAACGAGGTTCAGCTGAGGGAGTTTGAGGAGCTAAGGTCCAAATTAATAAGCAGAACCTCAAAGGTAATAATCTCTGCAGGGGTTTCAATTCATGGGGCACTGGCACCAGTAATGGGAAAAGAGGGAGCTGTTCCATTGGGATGGGCTACACTTAAACTGGGCTGGGACCAGTGTCCTGGCGAATCGAATCACTAGGGTGGTAGATAGGGCTTTAAACTAAAAAGTTGGGGAGGGGCAGGGTTCAGGTAAGGGTAAATTTATAAATCTAAAGAGAAAAGTCAAGGTCATAGAGCAGTACAGCGATTTGGGTAAAGATAAGCAAAGTGTGTCGGGAAAGGACAGAGAGTTTAACGGTAATAGTGCATCAGTGAATAAGGTCAAATCAGGGAAAAATAGTAAAAAGCTAAAATTAAAGGAGCTTTATCTGAATGCATGAAGCATTCAGAAAAGATAGATGATTAATGGCACAAATAGAGATAAATTACTTTGATCTAGTAGCCATTACTGAGTCGTGGTTGCAAGGTGACCAAGGTTGGGAACTAAATAGTCCAGGGTACTTGACTTTTCGAAAAAACAGACAAAATGGAAAAGGGTTGGGGTGGGGGGGTTAGCCCTGATAATAAAAGATGACATAAGGACAGTAATGAGAAAGGATCTTGGCTCGGAAGATCAGGAAGTAGAATCAGTACAGGTGGAGATAAGAAATAACAAGGGGCAGAAAACACTGGTGGGAGTAGTTTATAGGCCCCCTAACAGTAGTTATACCGTTGGACAGAGCATTAATCAAGAAATAAGAGGAGCTTGTAACAAAAGTAATGCAATAATCGTGGGGGACTTTAATCTTCGTATAGAGTGGGCAAATCAAATTGGCAAAAGTAGTTTGGAGGATGAGTTCATGGAATGCATTCGAGACAGTTTCCTAGAGCAATACGTCATGGAACCAACCAGGGAACAGACTATTTTAGATCTAGTCTTTTGTAATGAGACAGGGTTAATTAGTAATCTCATAGTAAGGGATCCTCTGGGGCAGAATGACCATAAATGATAGAATTTCACATTGAGTTCGAGAGTGACGTACTTAAGTCTGAAATTAGAGTCTAAAACTTAAACAAAGCTAATTACATAGGTATGAAGAGCAAGTTGGCTACGGGTAATTGGGAAATTAGATTAAAAGATATGACGGTAGATAAGCAATGGTGAACATTTTTTTTAAATTTCATAATTCTCAATGAATATACATTCCATTGAGGAATAAAAATTCCACGGAAAAAGTGATCCATCCATGGCTAACTAAAGAAGTTAAGGATAGTATTAAATTAAAAGAAGAAGCTTATAATGTAGCCAAGAAGAGTAGTGAGCCTGAGGATTGGGAGAGTTTTAGAAACCAGCAAAGGATGACCAAAAAATTGATAAAGAGGGAGAAAATAGAATATGAAAGTAAACCAGCAATAAATATAAAAACAGATTGTACGAGCTTCTACAAGCATGTAAAAAGGAAGAGAGTAGCGAAAGTAAACGTGAATCCCTTGGAGGCTGAGGCAGGAGAAATTATAATGGGAAATAAGGAAATGGCAGAGATGTTATGACAGAGGGGGCTTGACAGTGTAGAGACTGAGAGGTTGTTTCCCCTGGCTGGAGAGTCTAGAACTAAAGGGCATAGTCTCAAGATATGGGGTTGGCCATTTAAGACTGAAATGAGGAGGAATTTCTTCACTCAGAGGGTTGTGAATCCTTGGAATTCTCTACTCCAGAGGGCTGTGGATGCTGAATCATTGAGAATATTCAAGGCTGAGATAGATACATTTTTGGACTCCAGGGGAATCAAGTGATACGGGGATCAGGCAGGAAAGTGGAGTTGAGGTTGAAGATGAGCCAAGATCTGATTGAATGGCGGAGCTCCTATTTCTTATGTTCTTATGTTAAACAAATATTTTGTATCTGTCTTCACAGTAAAAGACACAAATATCATACCAGAAATAGTAGGGAACCAATGGGCTAATGAGAGTGAGGAACTTAAAGTAATTAATATTAGTAAAGAAAAGGTACTGGAGAAATTAATGGGACTGAAAGCCGACAAATCTCCTGGACCCGATGGCCTACATCCTCGCTAGTCTGGCCTTGACTATCTTTTCTGTTTTATTTCTTTCCTGGCACTTTTCTGTAAATTCGTAAGGAGGGTTGTTTTTGTTGTTAGTGATATTAAAACAGCCGATAAAGAATTGTGGGATACCCACCCTGATAAAAAAAGACGGAAGTAATGTGCAAATTAAGCGAGGAAATGAGAGCGAGGAAAAGTATGCAAGAATCGAACAGACGAATACAGGTCGCCGCTTTGTCCCTCTATCACGGGGAAGAAGCGGAGTCCAGTTCAGACTCCAGTGGGGAGGACCCCATCCCTCGAACACGGGGAAGAAACGGAGTCCAGTTCAGACTCCATTGTGGAGGACCCCATCCCTCGAACATGGGGAAGAAGCGGAGTCCAGTTCAGACTCCAGTGGGGACAACCCCATCCCAGAGATGGGAGGAAGGGGATCAAAGGGAAACCATCAGACAGAAACAGGAGGAGGAGAGTGGTAGCAGTCAAGGGGCAAGCTCTCCGTCCAGTAGTAGCACTAGTAGTACTGACAAAAGTAATATAAACCATGTGTCTGGCCGCACCCGGTTTCAAACAGCAGGGGGTGTGGGGATGGCTCCTATTGCAAATAAACGAGTCAGAGTTAGAGGGGACACGGATGCGTCCCCAGGATGAAAGACATACCATTATGAGGATTAGCAGGTCGATAGGAACCTGACCCTTACTGAGCTATGTGCACTTGGGGAGCAAGTACCCAAGTATGGGGGCATAGGAGATCCCACCCAAATGTTAAGGAAGGAACGGGCACTGCAGCAGACCCATGCCCCACTTGTGGATTGATCCAAGTGTGGTATTGGCGGATATCTTCTCCACCGGACCAGGCTTCTCAGCACAAGTCGCCCGGACAGTGCTGGTGTGTGAAGCGGTTGGGAATCGGGTAATGGCAGATGTGGGAAAGATGCTAGACCACAAACCAAGGGATGAGCACCCGACTCAGTACCTGAGGACTTTTTTGGAGGTGTACAATCAGAATCAGGGACAGAACCAGCGTGCGGAGCTCCGTGGGAACGATCCCATGTTTTGGGGCTTGGTGATCAACAAGTATAAAAACATTGTTAACTCAGCATGCGAGCACACGCTCCGCCAATATGCCATGGAATTGACCACAACACAGCCCCGACTAAGGATAAGAGAGGACATTAAAGCATTTCTCTAGGCATGGTACAAGTCCAAGCAGGACCTAGAACCTCATACGGCCCAGAAAAGAACGGCAGCCTTTGTGGCCAATGAGGGTGCATGGGGAGAAGTCTGTTATAATTGTCGCAGACAAGGGCATTTTTCAAAAGAATGCAGCCAGCAGAAGGTCTGTGGCAACAGTGGCAAGTCAGGACATGTAAGAGGACAGTTCTGGGCAAAGGGAGGTGGGGCCCACAGGCAGGGACCCAAGCAATGAAAGTTTGCCACGTTCTCAGCCCCACCTCTGGAGGACAACGAGTTCTACCGGAAGATGGGAAAGTCATCTGGGGGATGATGGCTCTGAAAAAGGAGGGCAAGGATGATCCCCTTAACAAGATTCTGAAAGGGAAGACTGGTAGTCCAAGATGTTTGGCAGAAACCTCGAGTACAATGTGATCCAGTTCCTGCATTGCAGCAGCAGTTACAAAATAAAGAAAAGTTGCTTCAAACTTTTCAAGGTGAGGTTGCTCTCTCAAATGACAAGTGCAAACAGTTGAACCAGGAGTTGGTGACTGAAAAGCTGAAAGCCAATGTAGTTGATACCAAACTAAGGGAACAGCGCAGTGCCCTTGAAAAAGAACTAGGAGCTCTGCAGAACAAACTTTAGGCCAGCTACTGGAATCATATGAATGAAACCCAGGTGCAATATTGCCAGCTCCAGGATCAAATAGAAACATTGAAACAAGAAAACAGGATCCTGAGAGACGCTGTGAGCAAAGGCCTCAGAGCAAACAGTCGAACAAACTGTGACAAGACTATGCCAGATTAATGAATGAACTTACAGAGGAAACAAACTGCTTTCAGCAGCAAGAGGCACGGAAAAAGAACCGGGAGGTTTTCTATGAACAGACTGTTCAACAACTCAAGACTCAGCTGTAGGAGGAAGTTGAGTGGAGGCAAGAGGATTTGCAGAAATATCTCAGGAATGTAAGCACAGAGTATGAGAAAAGGCTGCAAAACAAGATTTACAAAGTAAATTTCTGGTTACCGAAAATGAAATTGGCAATAAAAACAAAGAGGTACAGAGCTTGCACAGCAAACTTTTACACCATGGCATACAAACAGCAACTAGAACAAAAGATTGTGCAGCTGGTAACTGCAGAACAAAAGCGAGCTACCACAGATGATGGTCTGAAGATGCAAGTGCAGGATCTTTTGGAACAGAAAGAAACCACGAGTGCTCAGATACAAAATCTCATGCCCAAATGGCATCACAGGCTTCTGCAGTGTGTGTAATGGGTGAGTTGCAGAAAACGATCGCAGAGAAAGAGAAACAAATAAAGTTGATGGAAGAATCTTTAGAAGACAAACATCATCATGTAACAAAACAAAGAACAAGACATACAAAGTCTGCAGAGAGAGAAAAAGACTTTAACAGCTGAAGTGCAAAAACTGCAGGTTCAGATCTCTGAGCAGGCTTCAGCTTTATGTATGATGGAACAGATGCAAAAAGGTCTTTAAAAACAGGGTGAAAAAGTAAAAACTGTTGAAGAGCTGTTAGAAACTGGACTTATTCAAGTGGCAGAACTACAGGAAATTCTTGTTGAGAAGGATAGAAAGATCAAGAAAGTTGAAGAATTGTTGGAAAAGGAGTTGCTTAAATTGGAAAACAATGAGCAAAGAATTCAGGAATTGCAAGAAGACCATGAAATGCTCAAGAAGCAAGTAGAAAATTTCTTTAAGGTAGAACGAAGGGATTGCTACTCTGTAGGGGATCAGTCTGTGATCAAAAATTTTTTTAAAAGCGGGGGTGGCTGGGAAGCCAATAGGGATGGTCCATATAAGATTATGGATAACTTGGGAGAAACCAATTTGAAATTGGCCATGCAAAAACGGGGAAGGAAAATACGGTACAGCTGGTATCACAGAGACCAGTGCAAGCTCTACAAAAAGGACAGGGTTGCTGTTTAAGGACAGATATAACATTTGGTTTTTCTTTGTTACATGTACACCATGGAGGTGGTTGTCATCCTCATCTTGGCAATACCAAGTGGAATGTAATGAGGAAGGAATAGGCTGTCAGACAACAGCAAAAGTGTGGCATTGGTGCAACATCTCAGAATTCCAATTGTGGAAAAAGATGAGACTGAACAGAATGTGACTGACCGGGGTATGGAGATGACCTGCCTTGGAATAGAGAGTAAAAATGGACTGGAAGTCATTAAGTCAGACATTATATTGTATAATAATATATTATATTCGTGAACTTTACATTTACTCAATAATTTTGTTTTACCAACGGATGCTGTCCGTAATGGTTAAACAGTTTTTAGAAAGAAACAACTGCTCTTAAAGGCAGCTATGTATTTATGTTTTCTGTTTACTTAAATCCGATTCAAAAAGGGGTTAAATGGTATTAGTAAACAATTGGATCCCAATTTTTTTCTGGAAATTAGATGGGAATATGGTTTGGTGCAAGGCATGAAGACTCCGATTGGTGTGTTATGCAGGGAAGACACAAGCAAAATCATATTATTTCAAGGATGATTCCTGTAACAGTGGCAATGCTATCGCTATCTGTTGATGAAAGACTGATGAAAATATTCAAAGTGAACTTGATAGACTTTTTGGAAGAGGATATACAGGTTATAAGTTTGTGAACTACACAAGGGCATTGGTTAGTGGGAATGAAGAAGTCTGAAAAGCCCCAGATACCATTTGCAGTTCCAGGAATGGCTATTCGGCTGTGAGGTGCTGTAGAGCTCAACACTAGAAGGTGGCTTCACCCTGATTGAAGAATCCCCTAACTGCTCTCTACAGGTCAATCGATGAAACTCGGAGAATGGACATGACATATTTGAAGTGAGGAAGACATTGCCTTATACCATATATCTGGTTTGTCAATCAACATGACATTTTGCCTCACACCAACCAGGGATGACCAAAATTGGGAATAAATTATTGGTGCCTGTTAGGCCTCACATTGTTACAAAAAAAAAGAAAACTTCAGACAGAAGCCTTATAAGCAATTGTGGGTTTTGCCTGTCCAACTCCACATGTTTTCTTAAGGTTTTAAATAATGGTGTTAATTGTTTTCACTATTCTGTTTGATGCCTTATGTTGTATTAAGTATTTCAGAGAAGAGAGGGCGCAATAAAATAAAAATAAAGTGAGGTATGTTGAGACATGGATTAGGGGAAGAAACAGTGTGAAGACTGATAGGGTTGAACAGCCACCCAACCAAAGACAAGTCGAGGCATGTCCTTACCTAGCAATTGACTTCCTATCATGTTGATGTAAATGGTGTCACTTGTGACCACATCTAATCTCAGTTACTGGCAGTTCTGGCAAAAGGTCTTCGACCTGAAGTTTTACCTTTGTTTCTTTCTCCACAGATGCTGCCTCACTTGCTGAGCTTTTCTAGCATTTTCTGTTTTCATTTCAGATTTCCAACATCTGCAGTATTTTGCTTTTGATGACTTCTGGGTGACTTGGTCTTCATCCTCTTCACTGCCACCATCATCCTTAGTCTTCTGGGGCACTCCTGGCTGTAATGGATCTGTAGGATAGGAATGTACCAGCTAAAAACAGTTCAGCTTCACCCCTTGGGATTAAAGAAATAGAGAATGGGTTGAAGTTTGTGTCTGTATGGTGTTTCCGAGGGATGCCAGGGCGATAGTGCAGGTACTCAGTCAGTAACTTGGCATCAGCAAGATGCCACTGACCTCACTATCTCCCTCAGCAAGAGCTGAGTGCCTCCCCATGAACTGCATGGCCTTGTCCTTTAAGAGGTGCTTGCAGTTGGGGAAGCCTCCTTTGGTGGCTAGTCTGTGGGGGGCATTGCGCACCAATTTGTCCTGCAGGAAGATAGTGACTGAGGGTAACACTAGTGGTTGGAGTGTATGTCAAGTGGTGTGGGACAGGTGAAGTAAGAGATGTGGGGGTATGAGGGTATTAATGTGCAGCAAGGGGTTTTAGGGTTGTACATGTAACTAACCTTCGTGGGAGAAGCTGAATAGCCGTAGTGCAAGATGCAAGATTGGAGCCCCCCTTAATCAAGGAGCATTGTGAAGGGTTAGTTGTGGTAGTTTTGCTTTAAGAGAGTGGTGGTGCCCAAGATGGGCAAAGAAGAAATGGGAGACACATGCAGTGTGCTAGCTTGCCAACCCTGCTGAGGATGTGGAACTTCTTGAGGCACTGTTCTTCAGCCCTGGGGTATCAGGGAGTTGGCAGAAAGTGGCAGCGCCATCTCCCTCCAGGTGGCATAAATAATAATTCTAGGTGACTTGGTGGTACCCACAGTTTGTGGTCACACGTGGCATTTGCGTATTCATAATTCTGTCCATGTGTAATAAAAATATTGGTAAGACATGCAATGAAGTAATATTATAGAGATGAAAGAGTCGAGCAGTCTTGCTGTCTTTAATAAGAACATAAGAAATAGGAGCAGGAGTAGGCCATACAGTCCCACGAGCCTGCTCCGCCATTCAATCAGATCTTGGCTCATCTTCAACCTCAACTCCACTTTCCTGCCCGATCCCCATATCCCTTGATTCCCCTAGAGTCCAAAAATGTATCTATCTCGGCCTTGAATATCCTCAATGACATAGCATCCACAGCCCTCTGGGGTAGAGAATTCCAAAGATTCACAACCCTCTGTGAAGAAATTCCTCCTCTTAAATTGCCTCAGTCTTAAATTGCCGACCCATTATCCTACGACTATGCCCCCTAGTTCTCGACTCTCCAGCGAGAGGAAACAACCTCTCAGCATCTACCCTGTCAAGCCCCCTCAGAATCTTACATGTTTCAATGAGATCAGCTCTCATTCTTCTAAACTCCAGAGAGAATAGGCCCATTCTACTCAACCCCTCCTCATAGGACAACCCTCATCCCAGGAATTAATCCAGTGAATCTTCGTTGCACCGCCTCTAAGGCAAGTATATCCTTCCTTAGATAAGGAGACCAAAACTGTACGCAGTACTCCAGGTCTCTCCAAAGCCCTGTACAATTGTAGTAAAACTTCCTTACTATTGTACTCCAACCCCCTTGCAATAAAGGCTAACATGCCATTTGCTTTCCTAATTGCTTTCCTAATTGCTTGCTGTACCTGCATGCTAACTTTTTGTGTTTCTTGTACGAGGACTCCCAAGCCTCTCTGGACACCAACATTTAATAGTTTCTCACCATTTAAAAAATATTCTGTTTTTCTATTCTTCCTACCAAAGTGAATAACCTCACATTTCCCCACATTATACTCCATTTGCCATCTTCTTGCCCACTCACTTAAGCTGTCTATATCCCTTTGAAGACTTTTTGTGTCCTCCTCACAGCTTACCTTCCCACCTAGCTTTGTATTGCCAGCAAGCTTGGATACATTACACTCAGTCCCTTCATCCAAGTCATTAATATAGATTGTAAATAGCTGAGGTCCAAGCACCGATCCTTGCGGTACCCCACTAGTTACAGCCTGCCAACCTGAGAATGACCCATTTATCCCTACTCTCTGTTTTCTGTCCGTTAACCAATCCTCTATCCACGCTATATGTTACCACCAACCCATGAGCCCTTATCTTGTGTAACAACCTTTTATGTGGCACCTTATTGAATGCCTTTTGAAAATCCAAATATACTACATCCACTAGTTCCCCTTTATCTACCCTGCTAGTTACATCCTCAAAAAACTCTAATAAATTTGTCAAACACGATTTCCCTTCCATAAAACCATGTTGACTCTGCCTAATCATATTATGATGTTCTAAATGCCTTGTTACCACTTCCTTAATAATGGATTCCAGCATTTTCCCAATGACTGATGTCAGGTTAACTGGCCTGTAGTTCCCTGTTTTCTCTCTCCCTCCTTTCTTTCTTGAATAGCAGGGTTACATTTGCTACCTTCCAATCCGCTGGGACCATTCTAGAATTCCTGCTTGTCCCCCAGTGTTCTGCTGAAGAGCACGGGATGAACAATGCATTTAAAAGGCTGCACAGATGTTTCCTGCTGGTTCAGCTGCTTGCTGTTTGACATCAAGGTCTGTACCAATGGGTATGTAAATAAGCATACACAGG
This sequence comes from Heptranchias perlo, assembly GCF_035084215.1. Lineage (NCBI taxonomy): Eukaryota > Metazoa > Chordata > Chondrichthyes > Hexanchiformes > Hexanchidae > Heptranchias > Heptranchias perlo. Next base: position 46,342,170 of record NC_090339.1, on the reverse strand, counting down.
AAGTTTCTGTGTACCTCCCTCTAGAGGCCACCAGTGGATGTTACACTTTTTTCAATTGTAAACAATTTTACAACACCAAGTTATAGTCCAACAATTTTATTTGAAAATCACAAGCTTTCGGAGGCTTCCTCCTTCCTCAGGTGAATGTCAAGAAATCCTCGAACCTTTCGCATTTATAAATCACAGAACAATACCTGGTGATTACAGATAATCTTTCCAACTGCCCGTTGCCAAGGCAATCAAAGTGTTCAGACAGAGAGGTGTTACCTACAGGACCACCGAATATACAAACAACCAAAAAAAAACAGAGAGGCAGAAACATAGAAACATCCGGAAGGAAGAGAAAGACAGCAAATGACCCGTTATATTAAAAACAGATAACTTTTGTTCGCTGGTGGGGTTACGTGTAGCGTGACATGAACCCAAGATCCCGGTTGAGGCCACCCTCATGGGTGCGGAACTTGGCTATCAATTTCTGCTCGACGATTTTGCGTTGTCATGTGTCTCGAAGGCCGCCTTGGAGTACGCTTACCCGAAGGTCGGTGGCTGAATGTCCTTGACTGCTGAAGTGTTCCCCGACTGGGAGGGAAACCTCCTGTCTGGCGATTGTTGCACGGTGTCTGTTCATCCGTTGTCGCAGTGTCTGCATGGTCTCGCCAATGTACCATGCTCTGGGGCATCCTTTCCTGCAACGTATGAGGTAGACAACGTTGGCCAAGTCACAGGAGTATGAACCATGTACCTGGTGGGTGGTGTCCTCTCGTGTGATGGTGGTATCTGTGTCGATGATCTGGCATGTCTTGCAGAGGTTACCGTGGCAGGGTTGTGTGGTGTCGTGGACGCTGTTCTCCTGAAAGCTGGGTAATTGCTGCGAACGATGGTCTGTTTGAGGTTGGGTGGCTGTTTAAAGGCGAGTAGTGGAGGTGTGGGGATGGCCATAGCGAGGTGTGCGTCGTCATTGATGACATGTTGAAGGCTGCGGAGAACATGGCGTAGTTTCTCCGCTCCGGGGAAGTACTGGACGACAAAGGGTACTCTGTTGGTTGCGTCCCGTGTTAGTCTTCTGAAGAGGTCTATGCGATTTTTCGCTGTAGCCCGTCGGAACTGTCGATCGATGAGTCGAGCGTCATATCCCGTTCTTACTAGGGCGTCTTTCAGCGTCTGTAGGTGTCCATCGCGTTCCTCCTCGTCTGAGCAGACCCTGTGTATTCGCAGGGCCTGTCCATAGGGGATGGCCTCTTTGACATGGTTAGGGTGGAAGCTGGAAAAGTGGAGCATCGTGAGGTTGTCCGTGGGCTTGCGGTAGAGTGAGGTGCTGAGGTGCCCGTCTTTGATGGAGATTCGTGTGTCCAAGAAAGAAACTGATTCTGAGGAGTAGTCCATGGTGAGCTTGATAGTGGGATGGAACTTGTTGATGTTATCGTGTAGTCTCTTCAGTGATTCTTCGCCGTGGGTCCATAGAAAGAAAATGTCGTCGATGTATCTGGTGTATAGTGTTGGTTGGAGGTCCTGTGCAGTGAAGAAGTCCCGCTCGAACTTGTGCATGAAAATGTTGGCGTATTGGGGTGCGAATTTGGTCCCCATGGCTGTTCCGTGTGTTTGGGTAAAGAACTGGTTATCGAAGGTGAAGACATTGTGATCCAGGATGAAGCGGATGAGTTGTAGGATGGCGTCTGGAGATTGGCTGTTGTTGGTGTTGAGTATTGATGCTGTCGCAGCGATGCCGTCATCGTGGGGGATACTGGTGTAGAGTGCCGAGACGTCCATCGTGGTGAGAAGTGTTCCTGGTTCAACTGGTCCGTGGGTGCTGAGTTTTTTTAGGAAGTCTGTAGTGTCGCGACAGAAGCTGGGGGTTCCCTGTACGATGGGTTTCAGGATGCCCTCGATGTATCCAGAGAGGTTCTCACACAGGGTTCCGTTGCCTGATACGATAGGATGTCCGGGTGTGTTGGCTTTGTGTATCTTTGGGAGGCAGTAGAAGTCTCCCACGCGGGGAGTACGTGGGATGAGAGCGTGTAGGATGCTTTGAAGGTCTGGATCGAAGGTCTTGATCAGTTTGTTGAGCTGGTGGGTGTGTTCTTTGGTCGGATCTCCACGATGCTCCACTTTTCCAGCTTCCACCCCAACCACGTCAAAGAGGCCATCCCCAATGGACAGGCCCTGCGAATAGACAGGGTCTGCTCAGACGAGGAGGAACGCGATGGACACCTACAGACGCGGAAAGACGCCCTCGTAAGAACGGGATATGACGCTCGACTCATCGATCGACAGTTCCGACGGGCCACAGCGAAAAATCGCTTCGACCTCCTCAGAAGACTAACATGGGACACAACCAACAGAGTACCCTTTGTCGTCCAGTACTTCCCCGGAGCGGAGAAACTACACCATGTTCTCCGCAGCCTTCAACATGTCAACAATGACGACAAACACCTCGCTATGGCCATCCCCACACCTCCACTACTCGCCTTTAAACAGCCACCCAACCTCAAACAGACCATAGTTCGCAGCAAATTACCCAGCTTTCAGGAGAACAACGTCCACGACACCACACAACCCTGCCACAGTAACCTCTGCAAGACATGCCAGATCATCGACACAGATACCACCATCACATGAGAGGACACCACCCACCAGGTACATGGTTCATACTCCTGTGACTCGGCCAACGTTGTCTACCTCATACGTTGCAGGAAAGGATGCCCCAGAGCATGGTACATTGGCGAGACCATGCAGACACTGCGACAACAGATGAACAGACACCGTGCAACAATCGCCAGACAGGAGGTTTCCCTCCCAGTCGGGGAACACTTCAGCAATCAAGGACATTCAGCCACTGACCTTCGGGTAAGCGTACTCCAAGGCGGCCTTCGAGACACACGACAACGCAAAATCGTCGAGCAGAAATTGATAACCAAGTTCCGCACCCATGAGGACGACCTCAACCGGGATCTTGGGTTCATGTCACGCTACACGTAACCCCACCAGCGAACAAAAGTTATCTGTTTTTAATATAACGGGTCATTTGCTGTCTTTCTCTTCCTTCCGGATGTTTCTATGTTTCTGCCTCTCTGTTTTTTTTTGGTTGTTTGTATATTCGGTGGTCCTGTAGGTAACACCTCTCTGTCTGAACACTTTGATTGCCTTGGCAACGGGCAGTTGGAAAGATTATCTGTAATCACCAGGTATTGTTCTGTGATTTATAAATGCGAAAGGTTCGAGGATTTCTTGACATTCACCTGAGGAAGGAGGAAGCCTCCGAAAGCTTGTGATTTTCAAATAAAATTGTTGGACTATAACTTGGTGTTGTAAAATTGTTTACAATTGTCAACCCCAGTCCATCACCGGCATCTCCACATCATGGCTACCATCGACACACTTTTTTCACATTGAGTAAATTCCAGGCTATATTCTTGGCTAACACAATTGTGGTATGGAGGGAGTGCTGCAATGTCAGAGGTACTGTCTTTCACATGGCCATTTATCGTGGATTATTTGTTTGTGTAAAAATTGAAGCATATCTTTGTCTCTTTGCAGAGAGACGAGTGTATGGTTCCCTACATTATATCAAAGTGATACGATTCCATTTGACAGACAGATCTGTTAAGTCTTTAAGTACCTTATGAGGTGTTTAAATGGATTTCATTGCAAAGTGGATTAGAGATGGGGAGTTTCTGCCAGTTGGCCAATTGTTCTAAAGGTTGCTAATTGGATTCTTCCAAATCCTTCATTTAAGATGTCCTAAAATCCTCAGAAACAAGCCATTAGGTCAAAAGTGCGTCAAATCCAATTAAGGACACTATTATTACTTTATTATCTTTAGGCTTAAAAATAATAGAACCAGTCACAATGTTTATTGTTTTTGCTGATTTGCCTTTATCATGACTTCTGGTAGCATAATAAGGCCTTTCCAGTCCTTTTGTAGTTTAGAGAGTAGCCCTCCATTTCTGTTGCTGCAAGAGGTCATTAGCACAAAAAGACTTCTTGCAGCAACAGAAATGGAGGGCTCCTCCCTAAGCTACAAAAGGATTGGAAAAGCCTTATTATGCTACCAGGAGCCATGTTAAAAGGCAAATCAGCAAAAACGGTGGAGAAGTTCCTGAGGAAGAACCCCTTCGACCCCAAGGCCATCAGACAGTGGTCGACACAAAATATTCTAAGAGTGCTGCAAGGAACAGAGAAGGTGGACTCGATCGGTTTCTTCCCCGGCCAGACTGTCATTTGGCAGAACGTCTCATCGCCGGAACTGACAAATAGTATGTAGCCTGGATGGTGGTGAGAAAGGCCCTCGCAGTGCGGCCCTTCCAACACGCACGGAACCTCAGTGCCACCGCAAGCTACCCTCAAGGCTGTGACGGGGAGGAGACCGTCTTCCACCTCCTGATAGGCTGCCCCTTTGCGCAAAGGGTGTTGGGAGAGATGCATTGGTACCTGTCCCGGTTCATCCCAAACAGTTCGGTAACACAGGACGTTGTGGTCTACGGACTGTTCCCAGGGACGCACACCGAGACAGATATCACCTGCGGCTGGAAGACCATCAACTTGGTGAAGGAGGCCCTTTGGTCTGCCTGAAACACGCTGGTCTTCCAGCTGAAGGAGCTGTCCACAACCGAGTGTTGCTGACTGGCTCACTTCAAGGTCCATGAGTACATGCTGCAGGACGCACTGAGGCGAGATGCGACCTACGCAAAGGCCCCATGTGGAAAGGCCACCGTGTAAGGCCACCCCATCTTGTATTATACACCATGAGTCATAAGAAATACTGTGCTTGAATTGTAATAATGAGATCGCTTGTGTATGATCTGTAGTGTTCTTGGTTTGAAATGTACTGGTTTGGAATTGTGATATTTACTTTGAACTGTGTGTATCTTTAAATTCTATGAAATAAAGTACATGTTGAAATAAAAAACAAGTCATTAGCACAAAAAGCATAATAAAATCATAGAATCATACAGCACAGAAGGAGGCCATTTGGCCCATCATGCCTGTGCTGACTCTTTGAAAGAGCTATCCAATTAGAACCACTCCCTTGCTTTCTCTCCATAGCTCTGCAATTTTTTTCCCATTTAAGTCTATATCCAATTCCCTTTTGAAAGTTACAATTGAATCTGCTTCCACCCTTTCAGACAATGCATTCCAGATCATAATTACTTGCTGCATAAAAAAAAATCTCCTTATCTCCCCTCTGGTTCATTTGCCAATTAACTTCAATCTGGTTGCCGACCCTCCTGCCAGTGGAAACAGTTTCTCCATATTTACTCTATCAAAGCCCCTCATCATTTTGAACAGTACTAAAATAAAAATGGAAAATTCTGGAAACACTCAGCAGGTCAAGAAGGATCTGTGGAGAGAGGAAGGTAGGGTAACATATCAGGTCGATGGCCTTTCGTCAGAACCCTCACAAATGGTTTTCAACCTAAAACATTCCTCTCTCCACATATCCTGTCTGACCTGATAAGTATTCCCAGCATTTTCTGTCATTAGCACAAATTGCCCTTACCAGCCCATCCAAGACATTTGGCAGTGTCCTTATTTCCTGTATGGTGTCATCCAACCTTTTCAACCTCTTCTCCTTGCCCATTAGTCATCGTAGACCTAACATCCTTCCACTGAAGCTGGTGGAATCCAACAGTTACTATAAGTCCCTTGTATTTTCAAGGTCAGGCATTTTCCACTTGCCCACTGTCATAGTTTGGCAAATTGTTTTGTCAATATACTATGTCACGTCCGAGATACACTCAAGTTGGTGTGGTAATGCAATGGCTGCTTTATTTCAGAATCTCTGGAATATTCTCTCTGGATATAGCATTCAGTAGAAGAGGAGGTCCTGAGTGTGATTGCTCAAATATGCTTGCTCCCATCAGGGGACCCTCTTAACAATATACAAGTACAATACATATCAAGGCCACGGCTGGGTTTTTAGGAGACCTGTGCCCATAAAATCCACTGTAACAGAGCTGCAGTAATGAATCTGCTTTACCCACTGCATACAGTATCACAGTGTTACACATAATATTACATCAGGAGGACTGTGGTCATGAATTTGCATTACCCACTGCCTAAAACGTCACATTATAATACAAACACACTGCATCAGGCCACCACCCTCAAATCTCTATCTCCTATAAAGATATGTATGCAAGTATTGTATTTTAATTTTGTCTTACAAAATAGCAATAAAAATAGTAGACTGACATTAACATGCTATCTGTATTTTACAGCAATAAACATTTCATTAGAATTGAAGAAATTCTGCAGGCATAAGGGCATATCATCATGGAGGTAAAAATTGCTGGATGTTTACAGCAATAGATATTTCACTCAATCCTCCCAGGAGTCCATTCCTAGGGCTCAAAGATAAGATGCTGAGTTTTCTACCAATCGCCTGGGGAAAACCTGTAATCATTCCAAACCTCTCCTCGAGTGATTTAGATGGTATGTATTCCTCACAGTCTGAATTATAGCTCTTTATATGATCACAAATGCAACTTGTAGGTTTTTTTCTGCTGTCATTCAATTCCTTTCAGAATAAATATAATTTTCTTGGTAAATAGATCACAGCAGCAGAGTCTACACTGAAGCCTTCCAGAGTTTTCAGGTTAGAAACTATTCTCGGGCAGTAGCACAAAATAGAAGGTAGACAATCGGCAGCTGGTTTACATCCCGCCCGATTTTCTGATTTGCAATTGCTCGTTTTTGTGCTACTGGCCAAGGTGGATTTCCATCCCACTACGTCTGCTGCATCTCAGTGAATATCTATTAGGTGTTAAAGGTTTTTTTAATGAAGTTTTGTGGTCATCCGGATAAGGGATATTAATACTGGGTAATGGAACACTCCATTTCAGGCATCCGCTGTCAGCAATACTTCAAAGTTAGATATGGCACAGTTAGTTACCCTGCCCTAAGCTCAAAAGAGCACTCGTATGATATTTTTCATTTTTCACACAGGCCATTCCTCTCTAAGGGAGATTGCCAATTTAATGCTAATTACTGCTGGGTTTTTTTTGCTGTGGGTCCATGTCTTCTAGGAAGTGGATTGAAATTCCCAAAACTCATTGGAGTAGGGCTCATGGCCAGCAAAAAGAAATGTCCATCTCATTAGTCTAAGTTAGATTTAAAGCCACATCTTGAGGTGAAAGGCAGTGACTAACCCACTGTATTATCCAGAATCTCCCTCCTTAAAGATCTTTATCCAAAATTGATATGTTTCCCTGTACATTTCTGTGAAAGTCTGTCTGGGAACTGTTCATTTCTCTACTGGTGTCTAGCCACTCAGTCTAGCCACGTGTACTCAAGCTGTTCAGGCTGTTTCAATGTGTTGTTTCTAAATGTGCATATTTTGTTTTTAATGTATTCCTGATGGGAGTATAAATCAAAGTACTTAAGGCTGGATTGCCAGTGGGTTACAACAATGAACTTTCATCTCTAGGACCTGGGTTTGAGTCCAGCTCAGACTGATGGGGATGAAAGACTCCTCTCTCTGACTGAAAGAATCCTAAGTAAATTGGGCTTGGGACAATTCAACCCGGCTCCTCGTAGGCGTGGGTCTATAGTACTAACCATAAATTGGCACATAACTTCTAGTTGTATGTACAGAATTGTCACACCAGCAGCACTAAGGGACACTCTTATAGAACCATAGAAAAGATACAGCACAGAAGGGGGCCATTCGGCCCATCGTGTCTGCGCCGGCTTGAAGAACAACCAGGTGCCCATTCTAATCCCACCTTCCAGCACCCGGTCCGTAGCCCTGCAGCTTACAGCACTTTAGGTGCAGGTCCAGATACTTTTGAAAAGAGTTGAATGTCCCTGCCTCTACCACCAATTCGGGCAGTGAATTCCATACACCTGCCACCCTCTGGGTAAAAAGGTTTTCCTCATGTCCCCTCTAATCCTTCCGCCAATCAGCTTAAATCTATGTCCTCTAGTTCTTGAAATCTCCGCTAGGGGAAACTGGTACTTCCTGTCTCCTCTGTCTGGGCGCCTCATGATTTTGTACACCTCAATCAAGTCACCCCTCAGTCTCCTCTGCTCCAAGGAAAACAACCCCAGCCTATCCAATCTCTCCTCGTAGCTGCAATTTTTAAGCCCCGGCAACATTCTTGTAAATCTTCTCTGCACTCTCTCCAGAGCAATTACGTCCTTCCTGTAATGTGGTGACCAGAACTGTGCACAATACTCCAGCTGTGGCCTTACCAGCATTTTATACAGTTCCATCATTACATCCCTGCTTTTGTATTCTATACCTCGGCTAATAACGGAGAGCATTCTGTATGCCTTCTTCACAACCTTATCTACCTGTACTGCCATCTTCAGGGACCTGTGCACATGCACTCCAAGGTCTCTCACTTCCTCTACCCCTCTCAATATATTCCCGTTTACTGCATATTCCCTTTTACTGTTTGCCCTCCCTAAGCGTATTACCTCACACTTCTCAGGGTTGAACTCCATTTGCCACTTTTCCGCCCACTCCACCAACCCATTGATATCTTCTTGGAGTCTACAGCTATCCTCTTCACTATCAACTACACAGCCAATTTTTGTGTCATCTGCAAGTTTGCCAATCATGCCCCCTACATTGAAGTCCAAATCATTAATTTATACCACAAACAGCAAGAGACCCAACACTGAGCCCTGTGACACATCACTGGAAATGGATTTCCATTCGCGAAGACATCCATCGACTTTTACCCTTTGTTTCCTGTTACTGAGCCAATTTTGGATCCGATTCACCACATTTCCCTGTATCCCATGGGCTTTTACCTTTCTGACCAGTCTGCCATGTGGGACCTTGTCAAATGCCTTACTAAAATCCATGTAGACAACATCCACTGCACTACCCTCATCAATCCTTGTCACTTCCTCAAAGAATTTAATCAGATTTGTAAGGCATGACCTTCCCTGAACAAATCCATGCTGACTATCCCTGATTAAACCATGCCTTTCCAAATGACAGTTATGGCGTCTGCTTAAGACTTTGATGGTCTCAAAGTGCTAACTCATCTCCATCTCTCCTGAAGGCGTTGATTTAAACAAATAAATCAACATATACTGATGGACTATTTAACATGCTAAACTTTTAATTTTCAGGAAATGAGAAGAAGCCTGCAGTTGGCTTTATGCGGAATACAATTTAACCCTTCAATGGATAGTGGCGGTTTTCTCCCCAGAAAGTATTGCTTTAGTTCAATAATCTGGTGCTGCACTGGACTGAAAAGTTCTCCATACACATCTGGCACCTGGGTTCAAATCCAGCCAGATAGATGGAATGAAAGGCTCTTCCCTACTGGCAACTATGATTCCTAACTGACATAAGTTTGGACAGCCTTAATGTAGCTCCTAGCAGTCATAGGTCCACAGTGCAAAAACATCCACAGTTTATCTGAAGTGTGTGCAAAATTGGTTCCCTTTCAGAGAGACCACATGAATAATTAGTGCTGGAAGTATAAAAATTCACACTGGTGCAGTGGAGTTGAAGAGTATTGCTGGGGCAGAATAGAAGGAGCATGAACACTGCATCTGATGAAATCATCAGATTGCTATATTTTCTGTATTTGTTGACTTCCTATCATGTTATTTCTGTTAACATATGCAAATTATTTCAAAAAAAGTTTGAAAACCACTGGGTTAGACATCATAATGAATATTGGGGAGGGGAGCAACAGCGAACGGGGGGTGTAGAGGTGGCAATCGGGGTGAGGAGTTCAAGGTCACGATGGGGGGTGGGGGGGAACAGTGGCCAGCAGTAGCCAGCAGTGTCCCACGTGGCTTTAATGTGGGGTCTGGAGGAGCTCTCCTGCTCCTTCCAGCTCCACATTCTGATAAATCTGCTCTGCAGTATATTTTAAACACTTAGCTTGTTGGTCGCTGCCCCTCGTAATGAATGTGCGCTTCCTGCCCACCATATTGGAGGCATAGCAGGCCATTTAGTGCCCGAGAAAAGGGCGCTGTGCACTCAAATTTCTAGGCCACTGTGTCTGCCTAAGATCCTTTGCACATTTCTGGGTGAATGTGCTGATTATTAAAAATCAGATTATTAGAAATGTATAAAATCAAGCAAAACTGTGGCAGATGGAGTTCAATGCGAGAAAATGTGAGATTATCCGCTTTGGACCTAAGAAAGATAGATCAGGATATTTTCTAAATGACGAGGAGCTAGGAACTGTGGAGAAGCAGTGAGATTTAGGGGTCCAAGTACAGAAATCACTTAAAGCTATTGGACTGGTACAAAAAATAATTTAAAAGGCTAATGGATTGTTGGCCTTTATCTCAAGGGGGCTGGAATACAATGGAGTGGAAGTTATGTTACAATTATATAAAGCTCTGGTTGGACTCCATCTGGAGTACTGTGTTCAGTTCTGGGCACCGCACCTCAGGAAGATTATATTGGCTTTGGAGGAGTTGCAGAGCAGATTCACCAGAATGATACCAGGGCTAAAAGGGTTAAATTATGAGGGCAGGTTGCTTCGACTGGGCTTGTATGCCTTTAAATATGGAAGACTAAGGGGTGATCTAATTGAGGTGTTTAAGATGATTAAAGGAGTTGATAGAGAGAAACTATTTCCTCTGGTGGGGGAGTCCAGAACAAGGGGGCATAAACTTAAAATTAAAGCTAGGCCATTCAGGGGTGATGTCAGGAAGCACTTCTTCACACAAAGGGTCGTGGAAATCTGGAATACTCTCCCTCTAAAAGCAGTTGAAGCTAATTTAATTGAAAATTTCAAAACTGAGATTGATAGATTTTTCTTAGGCAAGTGTATTAAGAGTTATGGAAACAAGGCGGGTAGACCGAGTTAAGATACAGATCAGCCATGATCTAACTAAATGGTGGAACAGGCTCGAGGGACTGAATGACCTACTCCTATTCCTATATTCCTAACATTTCTTAAAGGGAATATTGCATCTTGCAAGTTAATGTTGTGAGTAAAATCACACAGGTGGGCAAATAAAATTATTCAATATGATGGATACTGTAAGGTTTGCTAATAAAAAAAGGTATTTGAACAGAAGCAAAATACTGCAGATGCTGGAAATATGAAATAAAAATAGAAAATGCTGGAAATACTCAGCAAGTCACGCAGCATCTGTGGGGAAAGAAACAGTGTCGAAGGCCTTTCGTCAGAACTGAAAGAAGTCAAAGAGTTAACAGTTTTTAAGCAAGTACAGAGCAAGGGAAAGGGGGGAGGGGAGGAAAGAACAAAAGGGAAGGTCTGTGATAGGGTGGAGGCCAAGAGTGATTAAATGACAAAAAGAATGATGGTGCAAGGCAAGGAGAGTGGGAATGGGACAAGTCAAGAAACAAAAGATGGGTCTAGAGGAGCAGCTGACAACAGCAGAACCATTACCAGCACCTGCAGTCCCACAAAAAAAATGGGAGCAGTGGTTATGGTCTGAAGTTATTGAAATCAACATTGAGTCCGGAAGGTTGTAAAGTGCCTAAACAAAAGATGAGGTGCTGTTCCTCGAGCTTACGTTGAGCTTCATTTGAACAGTGTAGGAGGCCGAGGACAGAGAAGTCAGAGTGGGAGTGGGACGGGGAATTAAAATGGCAAGTGACCAGAAGGTCAGGGTCACGCTTGCAGACTGAGTGGAGGTGTTCAGCAAAGCGATCACCCAATCCGTGTTGGGTCTCCCCAATGTAGAGGAGACCACATTGTGAGCAGCGGATACAGTCTACTAAATTGAAAGAATTACAAGTAAATCGCTGTTTCACTTGGAAGGAGCGTTTGAGGCCCTGGATGGTGGGAAGGGAGGAGATGAAAGGCCAAGTGTTGCATTTCGCACAGGAAAGTGCCGTGGGAAGGAGAACAGGTGTTGGGGGTGAGGAAGAGTGGATCAGAGTGTCGCGGAGGGAACAGTGTCTGTGGAGTGCTGAAAGGGGAAGGGTAGATGTGTTTGGTGGTAGCATCACGTTGGAGGTGGCGGAAATGGCAGAGGATGATACGTTGAATGTGGAGGCTGGTGGGGTGGAAGGTGAGGACAAGGGGAACCCCTTCATGGTTCTGGGAGGGAGGAGAAGGGGGTGAGGGCAGAGGTGCGAGAAATGGGACGGGCACAATCGAGGGCCCTGTCAACTACAGTGGAGGGGAATCCTTGGTTGAGGAAAAAGGAAGACATGTCAGAAGCACTGATGTCGAAGGTGGCATCGTCAGAACAGATGCAAAACTGGGAGAATGGAATAGAGTCGTTACAGGAAGCAGGGTGGGAGGGAGTGTAATCAAGGTAGCTGTGGGAATTGGTGGGCTTATAGTAGATATTGGTTGACAGCATATCCCCAGAAATGGAGATAGAGATGTCGAGGAAGTGGACTTGGAGGTGGACCATGTGAAGATGAGGGAAGGGTGGAAATTGGAAGCAAAGTTGATGAAATTTTCCAGTTCAGGGTGAGAGCGGGAAACAGCACCAATACAGTCAGCAATGTACCGGAAGAAGATGTGAGGGAGGAGACCTGAGTAGGACTGGAACAAAGAATGTCCCACAAAAAGGCAGGCATAGCTGTGACCCATAGCAACACCTTTTATTTGAACAGTCTGACTGACAGCACCTCATACATGGAGAAATAGAAAGTAAACAACAGCTCATTCAGGGAGGAATAGAGAGCAAACAGCACCTCATACAAGGAGTAGTAAACATTACCTCACACAGATTAAATGGCCTCCTCATTCTAAGAAAAGCTGTCATTAAGACAAAAGCAAAATTGTTTGGGCTTCCTCTAATATCCGTAAGACATCACTTTTATCAGATGAGTGTCGAAATCCTTTCTTTTCAAACGCTTCTCTGTGCCATTTTCTCAAGCCTCCACCAACTGTAGATATACAATGTCCAATCCATGTCAGGTCATGCAGGTGGTACAACAGTATCTTAATGATAGAAGATACTATTCTACCATATGTACCACCAGGTGGCCCAGGGGTGCCACTTATCCAGTTTTGAACTTTACATTCTATTTTTCTAGTGTGCTGTCTGGGTAATTTCCAAAATGCAAACCAGACAACAAAAGTTTGCCTTTTAAAAAATAAAAATATTTTTTTCCATTTACTTCTGTGTATCATGATGCATAAACATTAATTATTGGAGTTCTTTAGGCTTACACTGAATTTTCATTAGGAACAAAACAAGCCTCAAAACAGCTTTGGTCCTGCTCCTGTCAACTTTTGATACTGATATAATTATCAGGTAGACAGACAGAAAACTGGGAACCATTGAGTACTGTTAAGAAACCGCTGAAGCTAAGTAGCATGAACATTAGAAGGCCGATCACATGTTTTGTTAAGTTCCCAAACTAGTCTGAACCCTCATGTGCATTTGAAAGAAGCAGTCAGAATTAAGGAAGCAGCAAACAGTAAAGAACCTATCTGACGAAAGGTCATCGACCTGAAACATTAACTCTGTTGCTCTCTCCACAGATGCTGCCCGACCTGCTGAGTGTTTCCAGCAATTTTTACTTTTATTACTATCAATGAGACATCATCAGCAATCATACCCAAGATACAGTCAAAACCACTTAAATGAATAATTGATAAAAGAATAAAACGTTTCAGAGAATAAAATCTCCATGCAGTCTCCATCTCCCTTTTCTATCTTTTCCAGTGATAGCTGTCCCTGTTAAATGAATAACTGTTAAATTAATAAAATGTTTAAATGAATTGCAAAAGTCTGGATTTATTCATTTAAGCATTATACTGCCTCGCTAAAGTTGATGTGTAAAGACCTTTTTTGCCAATGAATGTGTTAAGCTTTTTTTACAAGCATTTTTGTCTAGATGTGAAAATCAACTCGTAACCAATTCTGTGATGTTTCAGAATCTTTTTCACCTCATCTGGTGCTGGGGCTTAAGTATTTTTGGCAATTGATATGACAAGCGCTTTTATTTAGGTGTGAAAGCAATGTCATTAGGTGCTAATGCTCAAGCTTTGTGCTGCTTATGACAGTCTAGAGGACACAGTTCATCTGGTGTCTCTAGTTAAAAGGCAAGTATTAATTGATGGATTGTTATTAAAAAATTGATTAACTTATATACGGGTGGTGTTGCTAGATGAAATTAAACTGTTCTTAAAGATTTTATAAATTCGTTTTAAAGACTCTTAAGTTATTTTCTAAAAGGTTTATTGTGCTGCACAGTAATATGTATATTGTAATGAAGCAAATGACTTAAATATATTTTCAGTTATCCATAACAATTGTGTGGCCATTTTTACAGTACTGTAATTGCAATCCAGTTTGCATTCCATTGTTAGCTTCTTGCCAAACTTGATACAACAGTTAAAACAGATAAAAGAATAGAATGGTTAAGTGAATAAAATTACTTGACAAAATCATTATTCCTTTTGATGATGAAGGCCGTTGCAGGCCATTTGATTCATCCATCCAGATTCATCCTCCCATTGTAGCATCTAACTGTTTCTTACATAATTCCAGGGTTTTTGGTTCCACTACTCTATCTGGAAATTTATTCTATACTTTGTGCAAAGGAAAAATTCCTGATATCTGTCCTAAAATACCCTTCTCCAGTTTCACCTACTTCTGCAGCTTAATTTAAAGCAATATTCCTGGTTCATTTTTTCTGTACCTTTAACAATCTTATATACTTCTATAAAATCACATCCCAGTCACTTCCTTTCCAGGCTGAAAAGTTAAGTTTCTCCAGTCTTTCCTCATAACTCCAACCCCTAACACTGGGGATCAGCTTTATGGCTCCTCTCACTTACATTCTATTGCTTTGGCCATGTACCGCAACATCCTATTGGCTTTGTTGGTTGCTGCTCTACATTAAAAGAAAAAAAGATTTGCATTTATATAGCACTGTTCATGACCTCAGGACCTCCCAAAGCCCTTTACACCCAATGAAGTACTTTGTTGAAGTGTAGTCACTGTTTCAATGTAGGAAGCACAGCAACAAATTTGCATAAACAGCAATGTGATAATGACCAGATAATCTGTTTTTAGTGATGTCAGTTGAGGGATAAATATTGACCAGGACACCAGGGAGATCTCCCCTGCTCCTCATCAAAATAGTGCCATGGGATCTTTTACGTCCATCTGAAAGAGGGCACCTCCGACAGAGCAACAGTCCCTCATTGTCAGCTCAAGTCTCTGGGGTGGGACTTAAACCCAGGACCTTCTGACTCAGAGGTGAGCGTTTTACCTACTGAGCCACATTGATACATTGGTTGTTAATGTTTAGCATCAAGTCTATTAAAACTCCTAGGTCTCTTTCAACACCATTCATGGTGTATGCATGTAATGCATCTTTACATTGTCTACATTAAATGTCATCTGTCATTGTTCTGCCCCGTTATGTATCTTGTCCAACTCATTCTGTAGTTTCTGAGCTGCCTCTTCAGATTCCACTGTCCCTCCTGGTTTGGTATTATCTGCAAATTTGACCATTTTGCATCGAGTTTCTTAATCCAGGTCATTTATGTAAATTAGAAGCAGTTTTGTTATGGCTTACTAGTCTAAATCACATGCTGGCTGCAGTCTGACCTGTGCGAGGCAGCGGAGGAGAATTCACAATCGAGTTCTTGGAGTTTGTATTTCAGGGTTTAAAGTGACAAGGTACAGGAGTGGGATTACACACCCTTCATTCAGTGGAGGATCCTTAGGGTAAAATCCAGGGTGTTTGCCTTCACTGCTCTATCTGGAAGTTTATTCCACACATATTCCACTTTGTGTAAATAAAAATTTCCTGATATCTGATCCTAAAAGTACCCTTCTCTGGTTTGAACCTATCTCCCCTAGTTTTACTTCTGCAGTTTAATTTAAAGTAATGTTCCAGGTTAACTTTTTCTATACCTTTAACAATCCCTTCTCTCTGTGCTGGCAGTAAAGGTCTTAAACAGAAATACGTTTAGGGAGTTTAAATCCGGTTCCCACGCACAAGATTGCCCCTAATTCAGCATTAATTAGAGAAATGGAGAATATCACACTGGTGCAGTAAGGGGTACACTTCTGTTTTTGGGACTAGGTCACATTGTCAGAACAGTATGGAGGCAATATCTAACACTTGCTATACCTGACCTGATATTCGCTCTTTTGATCAGCCTAGTAATTCAAAAACGTTTGTTTTGTTTTCAAAAAATGATGATTTAGCACCTGGAAAACTCTCGTACAAGACAGGGGAGGGGTTAAATCTTATTCAAGGATAGCCTGGAAACACTCACTGTGCAGGATCACAGTTGGGAATGAACACTAGAATAAGGCAGCAAAAGCTTGCAGGTGTCTGTTGGAACTATCAATGCTTCCAGGGCAAAGGGAAGAAAACTGGAAAAAAAATTGTGGGAAAAATGCATCAAGTTGAATTTATGTACCCTGAGTGCAGGATTTGTGCTGCTTAAACT
This sequence comes from Heptranchias perlo, assembly GCF_035084215.1. Taxonomy (NCBI): domain Eukaryota; kingdom Metazoa; phylum Chordata; class Chondrichthyes; order Hexanchiformes; family Hexanchidae; genus Heptranchias; species Heptranchias perlo. The sequence goes on along the minus strand of NC_090339.1, from coordinate 46,325,833 downwards.
ATGTCAGTCTTATTGCCCTAATGTTCCGGTAATTAGCTAGGTCACTGATTAAATCTGTCAGTGGTTAAGTCATTATAACCTGGGTCATTTGAGTTCAAATCTAGAACATGATTTACATCAGCTCGGTCAGATAGTATCCATACAAAGCAAATTGAGCCTTTTCAAACCATGTAATATCTGACTAGCTGACTTTATTTTCTATTTTTACAGATGAGCTTTTCACGATAATACAATCAGAGAATACTGAGTATAGGAAACAGATAGAGGGACTGATATGAGTAGAGCACCACTACAAATTGATATCAACAAAACACACAGATAAGGCCAGGTTGAGTCAAGGCCCAATTCAATCATTCTGTGTTCTGCTCTTCTCTGTAGATTATACTGCTGCTGTGTGTCAATCAGAAAATCCAAAACTATATTATTTATCACAGTATATACTCATTCTCATTGGTATCTAAATTGTTAGTGCTAAATTCTGGTCATGCTTACAATAAAACTGACTTCAAACCAAACAGGGCTGCTGTGTTTTGCTCCAGTTCATATGTGTGTGATCAAAAGCGAGTTTGATTGAACCAGTTTAAATTGTCCTTTGTAATTTCACATTTGAGCCTGCTCCAATAATGCAGTGTGTGACTTATCATGTGATGGGATACTGAGCTGTACATTCCAGGATCATGTTCGATCATGGTCTGCGTTGAGTTACTTTATCTCAGCTGGGGCAGCAGTCAGGGTCCTATAATTGGCATGAGCATCCCCAGGCTGGAGAAGAAAAAAGTCCACCAAGTCTCCCTCCTCTTGATTGCTGTCCAGTGACTCCTGCTAAAGAATGCATGTGTGTGGATGTCAAGTAATGACAATGTTGCAATTTCCTTCATGGTCAGATAGCCCACTGACCCCCACTGTCTAGGCTCATATGTGAGCAATGACCAGTTGTGTGAGGTTCTGCAAGGCTGCTATCACCTATGAACTTTACCCTATCACTAGGTCCTTCAAGAGATTTTTTTTAAATTTGTTCATGGGATGTGGGGCGTCGCTGGCAACGCTAGCATTTATGCCCATCCCTAATTGCCCTTGAGAAGGTGGTGGTGAAGGTTCTCCCACAGTGCTGTTAGGAAGGGAGTTCCAGGATTTTAACCCAGCAACGATGAAGGAATAGCGATATATTTCCAAGTCAGGATGGTGTGTGACTTGGAGGGGAACGTGCAGGTGGTGTTGTTCCCATGTACCTGCTGCCCTTGTCCTTCTAGGTGGTAGACATCGAGGGTTTGGGAGGTGCTGTCGAAGAAGCCTTGGCGAGTGGCTACAGTGCATCCTGTGGATGGTACACACTGCAGCCATGGTGCGCCGGTGGTGAAGAGAGTGAATATTTAGGGTGGTGGATGGGGTGCCAATCAAGCGGGTTGCTTTGTCCTGGATGGTGTCGAGCTTCTTGAATGTTGTTGGAGCTGCACTCATCCAGGCAAGTGGAGAGTATTCCATCACACTCCTGACTTGGGCCTTGTAGATGGTGGAAAGGCTTTGGGGAGTCAGGTTGTGAATCAGTCGCCACAGAATACCCAGCCTCTGACCTGCTCTTGTAGCCACAGTATTTATGTGACTGGCCCAGTTAATTTTCTGGTCAATGGTGACCCCCAGGATGTTGATGGTGGGGGATTCGGCGATTGTAATGCTGTTGAATATCAAGGGGAGGTGGTTAGACTCTCTCTTGTTGGAGCGAAATTGGGAGAGAAAGTAAAATTGATTCCTACAATCACTGCCGTACAAGTCACATGATAAATAGCACTGTAGTTCCTCATAAGGCAATTTGAACCACACAAATGTGCTTGGCACTGCCCACTGTTGGGGAAATTACTGCTCAACTCTGCTGCCAACTATCATGGAGCAATCAGTACTTTTGAATATGTCACATAAAGGTTGAAAAGATTTTGATGCACTATTCCAGCTTCAATCTTGTAGTTCATGAAATCACCTGTCCTAACATCTCCTTATGTGGCTCCATGTCAAATTTTGTTTGATAATCGCTCCTGTGAAGTGCCTTGTGACGTTTAACTATGTTAAAGGCGCTATACAAATGCAAGTTGTTGTTGTTATGTGGCAAACATGGCAGCCAAGTCCCCCAAACAGCAAATGAGATAAATAACCAGTTAATCTGTTTTGATTGAAAGATAAATATTGGTCCATGCAACCAGAAGAACTCCTTTCTCTTCTTCAATAGCTGCATGAGATCTTTTAATTTCATCTGAACAAGCAGAGGGGCCTTCAGTTTAATGTTTCATCTGCAATAGAGTACCTCTGACAATGCTGCATTGTGGATGAATGGAGAAACCTAGGAATTCAAGTACATAATCCCCGAAAGTATGAGGCAAGGCAGATAAATCCATAAACAAAGGCCAATAGCATATTTATAAATAGAGGTATGAATACAAACACAAAGTTGTACAAGGCAATGGCTCAGTCTCAGTTTACAGCTTTGGCACCCATTATAAAAAGGAAATTAAAGTCACCGAGAGGGTAAATTGTAGATTCACCAGGAAGATGCCAGGAATAGGAAACTATTGTTATGAGGAGACTGATTGAGATACTGGGACTGTGTTCATTGGAGCAGAGAAGGTTAAGGGGAGATATAAAAGAGGTTTTTAAAATTATAAAGGGTTTTGATAGGATGCATAGGGAAAGACTATTTCCCCTTGTTGGGGAATCAGTGACAAGGGGCCATCAATTTAAATTTGTCACTAGGATTTTACAGAGCAAGGTGAGGAGAATTTTTTTTATTCAGAGGTCTGTTGGAGCATGGAATGCTTTGCCACAGGGAATGGTTGAGGCAGAGACTATTGTATCTTTTAAAGCGAAATTAGATAAGTATTTGAAGCAGAGGAAGATACAGGACTATGGGGAGAGAGCAGGCCACAGGATTAATATTAGGTGGCAAACAGTCGACACAAACCTGACTGACCGGATGGCCTCCTTCTGTGCTGAAAACTTCTATGGTTCTATTCCTCCCTCATCCAACACCAACATAAACACATTGCTGGTCATTTTTCTGATTGCTGTTTGTTGCTGCCATGTTTGCCCTCATAACAATAGACTTGCACTTCAAAATAATTTATTTTAAACAAAGTCCTTTGTGTTGTTTCTGAGATGTGATAAGATGCCAAGTAAACACAAGTCTCTCTTTTACACCAATGCAGCAATTCATTTGCAAGCATATTGCAGAGCACCATCTTGTGGAATTCTTTCTGAACTGCAGCCTCAAATTAACAAGATTGAAGGATGACAAGAAACACTTAGGGGATGGTGGGGGGGGAGGGAGGGAGGTGGGGTGTGGGGGGCGGTGGGGTAATTTTCACCTTCAACACTCAGGCAATGAAAATCAGTCGGATTCTATAACAGGCGGTCGATACGCTGCACCAGATTACCGGGCAGACAGTGAAGGTGAAAACTACCCCCACAATTTCTTTTTGCAGCTGCATATTGACTATTGCTGAACATTATATGTGCCGTACAATACTCTTCTAACATATTCTGGATATAAAATTTCCCTATTAAAGCAACAGATTATTTCTCATTAAACCTAAACATTGATAATGCCAGTAGCTTCTTTAATTCTCCCAATGAACAACACACTGCAGTGGTTACCATAGGAACCAATGAGGATCTAAAACTCTCATAACTCAAAAGCTGTGTTAAAATTAAAATTAAATTAAAATTTAACATGAGGACCCATGGCATGGCAAAAGAGTGGCATTTGCTACTGTAAAAGCAGTTTGGAGATGTTGACACTACTGAATCAACACCAATAATTTCCATTTATATAAAACCTCTAATGTAGAAAAACATCCCAAGGTGCTTTACAAAAGTGTAATCAGCCAAAATGAACATTGAGCCAAGGAAGGAATATCAGGAGGGCATGACTAAAACCTTTATCAAAGAGGTGGATTTAAGGAGAGTCATAAAGAAAAAGAGGGATGTGGAGAGGCAGAGGGTTTAGGGGGGAATTCCAGAGTGTAGGGCCTAGTTAGCTGAAGGCATATCTGCCAGTAGTGAGGCGAAGGGAGTAGGGGATGCACGAGTCCAGACTTGGAGGAACGCAAAGTTCTCAGAGGCTTGTAGGGCTGGAAGAGGTTACAGAGATAGGGAGGGGTGGCCATGAAGGGATTTAAACACAAGGATAAGAATGTAAATTTGAGGCACTGGGAGTCAATGTAGGTCAGCAAGGACAGGGGCGATGGGGGAGCAGGATTTGGTGCAGGAAAAGTTACAGGCAGCAGAATTTTAGATGAGCTGAAGTTTACAGAGAGTGGAGGATGGAAGGCCAGCCAGAAGAGTATTGGAATAGTCGAGTCTGGAGGTGACAAAACCATAGATGAGGGTTTCAGCAGCAGGTGGGGTGAGGCAGGGCAGAGATGTGCCATGTTACTGAGGTGGAAGTAGGTAGTCTCTGTGATGGAAGGATTATGGAAGTGGAAGTTCAACTTGGGGTTAAATATATCGCCAAGATTGTGAACAATTTGGTTCAACCTTAGACAATGGCCAGGGAGGGGGATGGAAGCAATGGTGAGGGTATGGAAAATATAGAATCTTTATACCGTTGTGAGTCTATTGCTTGAAACATCTTTATGTCAGATCTTACCAGTCTGAGCTGCCACTTTGGATTCAATAATGCACTTTTGGAAGAAATTTTAAAAATATAGTTACCTAAGTAGAGAACATCAGTACTGGAGTTATGAACACTTTACGATTTCAGGTAACTAGTGTCACCATCAATGTAATATCCAGGTGGGATGCCAAGTAAAGCTTCCTAAAGTCTGTCCTGCATTCTGTCTTAGTCACAACCTCATAAATGTATCCCTACTGCACCAGTGTGATATTTTACAATTTCCACACAGCTATCCTGATGCTAGTCTGATTGAGATTATCAATTTAGTTCCAATTAGTGCCAAATTAGGTACAGTTTTATATTGTAAACACACAGCTACTTGGAACTGGGTTAAAACTACCCAACCTCATTTGACATAGGACCCTATGTCCTGAGTGTAGTTTTCCTTGTAAAGAATGTAAGATAATTTTTCTGTAAACCCACACTAATGATGGCAAGTCACTTTAATGCTTGCCAGTGACCACCACGTTGATGATCTCAGCTGGCAAGTCGCCATGGAAACCCACAAGAAACTAAAGTTACATTTTTAAATTAGGCATCAACATAAGAACCACAGAGGCTTAAAAAGTAAAAAAAAAGTACACTGGAGTTTTGCTGATTACTTTTGGGTACCAGGGAATATTTATTCAGTTATTTCCCTCAGAAAATTAAATAGATGATACACTATCCATGATAGGGTAGATTATACATGATCTCACTCTGAGGGAGCACTCTTACTGAACCTCTCTATCTTGGTAGCTGTCTCTTCTTCTTCAAAAACCTCATCAAACCTTATCACTCTGACCATGTCCTTGGTCGTTTTCTGTAACTCATCTCCCATCGATGCTTGATTCCATCCATGAATTGTTTATCAGGAGTAAACTCGAAGATTATCTGTACAACAGTAACCTAGTTAGCAACACTCAGCATGGATTTAGAAGGGGAACATTCTGCTGCCTAACCTCCTTGACTTCTTTGAAGAAGTGGCAACCTAAGTGGCTGTGGTACCTGGACTTCCAAAAGGCTTATGACAAAGTTCCACATGGAAGGCTGTTAAGTAAATTCAAAGCTGTGGAGATTTAGGATAAACTCCGGGAATGGATATAAAAACTGTTTGAAAGGAAGGAAACAATGAGTATTTGTTAGAGGAGTTATGCCAATGTGGGGGGAAGAACTGAGTTGGGTACCTCAGGGCTTAGTGCTGAGACCACTCCTGCTATTTTGCATAAATTACTTGGATTTAAAAACTCAATGCAAAGTGGTCAAATGTGCAGATGATACTAAACTAGGAGGGGCAGAGGAATTGGAAGAGGCAGCTCAGAAATTACAGAATGTGTTGGACAAGATACATAAGTGGGCAGAACAATGACAGATGAAATTTAATGCATAGAATTACATAGAAGGTACAGCACAGAAACAGGCCATTCGGCCCAACTGGTCCGTGTTGGTGCTTTTGCTCCACGTGAGCCTTCTCCCACCCCTCTTCATCTAACCCTATCAGCATAACCTTCTACAATGCAGTGCTACATATAGGTATAAAAAAAGATGAGACCCATAGCCCATGAATGATGTTGAAATAGCTAATGATGAAGTTGGAAGAGACCTAGGAGTTTTAATTAAATTGGCATTAAACATTATCATCCAAGGTAGAGCAGCAATCAACAAAGCCAATAGGATGTTGAACTTTAGCCAAAAGAGTAGAATGTAAGTCAGAGGAGGTAATGGTCAAACTTTTTAATGCTCAAGTCAGACTACTCCTTGAATACTGATCCAGTTCTGGTTGCCTAGAAACAAGAGAGACATTCAAGTGCCGGAGAGAAGAGCCAGGAGGCTAATCCCCAGTGTCAGGGGTCAGAGTTATGAGAAAAGACTGGAGAAACTTTACTTTTCAGCCTGGAAAGGAGATGTCTGAGAGGTGATATTAAAGAAATATATAAGATTGTTAAAGGTATAGAAAAAAATTAAACAGTACTTTAAATTAAACTGCAGAAGTAGAACTAGGGGAGATAGGTTCAAACCGGAGAAGGATACTTTTAGGACAAATATCAGGAAATTTTTCTTTACACAAAGTGAAATACATATGGAATAAACTTTCGGATAGAGCAGTGAAGGCAAAAACCCTGAAATGATGTAAGAAACAATCAGAAGATGCAATGCTTGGGGGTGGGGACGGGTGTCTAATCTCTCTGAATCAAATGGGCCGAATGGCCTTCCTCATCCATAATTACCTTATGAATTGCTTCGCCTCTGAGAAACACTGGGGCATTTTGTTCTGTTTATTGCACTATTTAAATTATTGTTGGAGGAGCAGGTTTGATGGCTGAATGACCTTTTTTCACACCATGCTTTCTTACTAAATCACCCCTTAACCCTTGACATCTTAAAGAGATTTACAGGCCACTTCATAATTCAAAGTTGCTTAATTCAAATTATTTAATATTTCAAATGTTAGCAGTAAATTCTCACTCTAATGTGTAATTTACATCGTTTAATTCAAATTAACGGGTAATTCTACCTTTTAGCACAAAAAAACTTTAAATGATCAGAAGTAGATTGCGTTATGTTAAATATTTGTTATCTGCACACTGACCAGTGTTACTTAGTAATTCTTTGGTACAATGTTTGATGCTTCAAAAAGAATGGTTGGAGGAATCCTAGGATCAAACTTATTGTACATAGGATCCTTACAACTGACAGGGAGAGACTTCTGTCACAAGATCCCATGAGTTTACTGCAAAGGTGATTGACTCTGTCCCAAGTTTATTGATTTTTGTCCTGGGGTCCCAAGTAAAACTTTTCATCACCGGTATCCAATCTCCCAACCCCCTCCAAAAAAAGTATTTTTCTTTGTGGTGAACTCATGCAGAATGTGCACCTTGAGTATTTTCTCTTTCTCAGAATTCAATGAAACCTGGGGAGGGAAGGGGAGCGGGTTAGGCTATCAGATAAAATGAAAAGGTTTCTAAGAGACTAATGAAGACCACATGGACTACCCCCGCCTATATATTCTGTTTAATAATAAGCTAAAATTTGGATCTGCAGACCGTTCCAAGCTCATACATACTAGATTTTAAATCTGCATAGTGTTTATGTTTAGAGTAAAATATGAATGCAGTACTTCTGGAATGTTCTCTTTGAGCTCAGCAACAGCTGGTTCCAGTTATGCCCAAAATAAGATGATCCATGTGCTTTCAATTGCTTTCTGACAGTAAGCAGAAATATCTGTATGGGGGAGTTCTGGAATTTTCCTTCTGTTACTTATTCTGGACTCACAGTACGGTCAGTTTGGTGACTGTTACCATAAGCTGTCAGTTTAATGTTAACAGAGCTGCAGAATTCCAGAGATAAATTTCACTGGAGTGATTTAACAGAATGGGACAACATTATCCCCAACCTCACCCCATAAAAAATGTTGAGAGGTAGATACTGAAATTGCTCATTACTTTTGTGAGCGGGGGAGGGGGTAGAGACAGGTTTGGCAGTGAATTACTGAATTTTATAGTCTTTTTTCTTATTTAATGCAGAAAACATAAAGTTCTAACACAGGTAACTTCTAAGTATCTGTTATGACATTTGCACCAAATATCCATGAGATATTTCGATTGTTTTTAGGGAAAACAGCCATGAGAAGCCAGGAGCAACTACTTACATTTCTATAGTGTTCATTATGCATAAATTGACATAACAGACACTTTACAAGGTGATTGATAGTGAATGAACAAAGAGTGAGTGGGGAAAAGAAAGAGGGTGAGCAGAGTTCAGAAACACGGTAGAAGAGAAGGGTCTAAGGAAGTTTTTAAAGAGAGGGAGGGAGATGGCAAAGCAAAGATGCTGAGGGAAGGTGTTCTAGAGGGTGGGGTGAAGGTGGCTGAAGGAGGGGCCACAGATGATAGAGCAGAGGAAGTGGGGCATGCGCAGTAGGCTGTAAGAGGACTAGAGGGTACACATAGGGCTGGAGATCATGGATATAAGGAAAGGGCAAGGGTATCGAGGGATTTTATGGTGAGCATGCGAATCTTAAAGTTGATTCTCTGGCACATGGGAAGCCAATAGAGCTTAGTGAGGGCAAGGGTGATGGGGTTGGGGGGGTCATAGTATAGGTGATGACTTGTAATTTATGAATGGTCGAAGCAGGAAGTCTAGCAAGGAGAGCACTGAAAAAGTCGAGCTGCAAGGTGATAAAAGCATGGATTAGGGTTTGGGCAGTGGAGCAAGAGAGGTGGGATGGAGGTGGGCATGTTCTCGAAATGAAAGAAGGTAGTCTTAGTGGCAAACTTCCAATTGGGTAAGGATTCCCACCACTGTATTGAATAGACACTAGTTTAGGGGATTGAGCGGCACAGTGACTTCATGCATTGTCCTTTCACCTATGTGACCTGCGTTCAGATTTAACCCAGACTGAAAGGATGAAAGTCTCCTCTCTCTGTGTTAAAAAAAAGTTTGAGTAGTGTTGCCCAGTTCCAAATTAGCACAAAATTGCCCAAACTCAGCACTAAATTGCCAGCCTTACTCGCAGTGGGTGTGGGGGGGGGGGGGGAGTGGGGGGGTGTGGGTGGCGGTACACAGGTGCACAAGGATGGCTGGTATGTGAAGTGAATAAATTCACACTGGTGCAGCAGGGCTACTCTGACATGATAGGGGTTAGCATGCATTGTGGAGGCGGAGTAAAGGGTACTTTGTTGTGCTGCTGGCTATGCTATACCTGGCCAGGAAGTGCCTGAAATGAGAATATGTTCCATTCTCAAGCACTAACATCCTTGTCTTGATGAACAAAACAACAAAAATTACCAATATATCTTAGAAACACGCAAGATATTTTCACAGTAAGCTGATATATTTAAATACTATCTGTATCTCATCGCAGTGATTAGGGAACATATGGGGTAAATATTGTCAAATGCTTTCTTAAAAAGACAGTGCTGCTTTTAAAAGAGCATTTACATGTAAACAATTACCTAATCCTCTAAACAATTGCAAAGCAAGTATTCATGCCGTGTATGGGATCTGTTGCTGAGGTACAATGACGGGATAGTTTTGAAGGAACATTACCCTCCCCGCAACAGCTCACTCATTAACTGCACTGTGTGGTGTGGTACTGAGCCATACAGACCAGAAAGGTCCCGGATTCAATCCCAGCCAGTCTTTAGTAATCCAATTGCTGTGCTGCAACTAAATTCAGTGTCCCTGGGCTAGGAAGGGTAAACAAGAAACTATGGTTCTTGCTATAGATTCCTCTCCAGATAGCCTTACTAAATTAGTTGTGGGTAGGTGAGGGCTGAGCGGGCTATGATAACCACCCAAGATCGAATATCCAAGGACCAGATTCTCTGTCAATTCAAATATTCAAGCTCAAGCAGGAAGAGTGCCAAGTAAAGCGATAGCTGAGTTGGTCAATTCTGTCAGTTTGTCATAAAAAATTGTTTTATTGGCTAGATGATAATTATCATCATTAATTCCCCTTCACCCAAATTATCTCTCTCAGTATGCTAATCTACGTTAGTTCCCAGTCCCCCAATGCCTCAAATTTTAAATTCTTATCCTTGTGTTTAAATCACTCCATGGCTTTACCCCTTCCTATCTCTATAATGTCCTCCAGTGCATATAATTCCCCGCCCACCTCCACCCCCAAACTCTCCATTCCTCTAACCCCGGCCTCTTGTGCATCCTCCTCCCTCTCCTCCCCCCTTTTCCCCTCCATTGTCGACCTTGCCTTCAGCTGCATAGGCCCCACACTTTAGAATTTCCTCCCAAAACCCCTCCACCTTCTTCTCCTCCTTTAAGACAATCTTTAAAAGCGATCTCTGTGGCCAAGTCCCTGCTTTAATATATCCTTTTTTCGCTTGGTGTCCATTTTCAACTTGCGTTTTGGTGAAGCACTTTGGAACATTCTTCTATGTTAAAGACATTATATAAATGCAAGTTGTTGTTGTTATTGAGGAATTTCACCTCTGAAATGGTTAGCACAACAAAACAGTAACCGGATTAACTTCATAATTTGGGAGAAAATGGTTATTAATACAGTAAAATGGATTCTCCAACTTAATAGTTGATATTTAAAAAAGAAACAAATGTTTGCTATTGACATGGATGATTAGTCTGGGAGCTGCCTTGCCATCCATTCAATCTGATTTCAGTCTACATCCTACTCACATATACTGCTCAGCCAGCTGAAAAAGTCAGAGATATTGACAGAAACCCCCAGTGATAAAACTGTTTTTGTAAAAGGTTTCTGTAAATCAGTCAAATTATTATTGATACAACATGTGTGACATTAGGATCGACACCATTTGGATCCCTTTAAAAATCAGTCAGAAAGAGTTATGATAGGTTCTCCTCTCTACCTCTTTGACTATGTTTGTCTAAATATTTAGTGTTGATCACAGAAGTATACACATACACATTGACAAACATGAAGAAAGAGAGACACACAGAATAGAGAGGGGAAAACACTCATTGATACACATAGATCAAGAAAGAGCATACACACTGCCAAGAACAGAAGCATGGAAAAACAGAACCTAAACACAGAAACACAGAGAAAGGATGTAGAGAATGAGAGTGAAGAGGACTGACAGAGAGACAGAGAGAAACAAACACACAGACACAAAGAAACACTGACATTTAGACAGACAGAAATGTAAACAGACAAAGGGAAATACAGACAAAAAGAGGGAGACGCGAACATTTGCAAAGAAGGAAATACAGACACATATACAGTTGCACAGTGTTGAAGAGAGAAAAAGAAAGAGAAAGTGATGTACAGACTGAGATGGGGACACAAAAATGACGAGGAAGAAAGAGATACATAGAGACATACTAGATACAGACAAAGAGTTGGAGAAACTGAGGTGTAGACTACATGTAAATATTATATTTTTTATACTAACAAATCTGAAAGATAAAAGGCCAATATTATTGACTGCTTGTAACAAGGAGTCAGGTTTATTCTTACAGATTTTAGCAAGGCCTTCAAAAAATGTTTTCCTAAATAGTCACATTGGTCAGTGACTGAGCCCTTATAGTGTGCAGTAAATGAATTTGCTTAGGTACACTGCATTTAAATATGTATTTCCTTAAATGATCCCTCCTTTTAAATTTTCCTCTTCTTTTCTCTTCTCAAGAGATTGACTCCTTCGCCCATAGTGCTCCATATAAAGTATCCGATCCCTTTAACTTCGAATCCCTATCAGAACCAAGGTCCTTTTAAAAAAAGTAAATGGGCTTAGGCATGAATTACTTTTGATAGGAGCCCTTTCCGCATAACTCCTCCTCTATAGGGAGTTACAGAAAAGTTTCTTCTGATCTCTTCTTTTCCAAGTTTCCCTTTCCTCACCTCCTCTCCTGATTCCACTATCTCCAGCTGGGCAGCAGTTTCATGAGTGCTAGCAACCCCTAATACCGCACCCAAATGCCTAGACAGTAAATTTTGGCCCGCAAGACTTTAGAAGGCTTGATAGTCAAGCCCAGTCCTTTTCTTACTCATATTCCAGCAGGGGTCATTGGATAGCATTACAGGAGGAGGAACACTGGCTGAATTTCCTCCCTCCCAGAGGTATTGAAGCCAATTGTAGTACTCCAACTGCTGCCCTGGAATTGAACCTGGGCATTTGTGGTCTGTATAAATTAACCCTACAACACTGGGCTACCTGGGAACATAGGGTGCTAATTTCTAATCTTGCTTGAAATGTTCAATTTTATACTCTTGCCTTATAGTCATATAATTAGAACAAATGATTTGACAACAATAGATAATTTGTTGCAACAAATCACTTGTCCTATATATGATCTCAGTAATTTCTTTCTGGGTTGGAAGAGGTTGTTTCTGGGTTGGAAAGAGTTAACCAAAGATACTTACATCAGGTTCAATAGAACAGGCCTTGTGACCTGAGATTAAACCCTCTGAGGTAACATGAGTCTTACTGCAGTTGCCTTAGCAACAAGTGCTCTGTTTATAGCTGGGGTCACTACAGTAACAGTGTGTTCTGGCCTCTTGCCTTAAAGACCTAAGGAGAGGAATGAGATGCAGTTGGTTTTTGGAACTTTACAAAGGCAGCTGGGAAAAGACTAAAAACAGAATTAGGAAGGGGTCAGTTCCGTTGAGTTCCGAGCTTGGTAGTGGAGTCAGGAAGTAACAAGTATTTCATACAAGTACTCTGACAACCCTTCCTTACTTAAGCCTTGAAATTAAAATGTTGGCTAGTAGCATATGAATGTTTAACAAATTTGTCTAAAATTCTTTTGTTTGGTAATTTAGCAGAGGCATTATTAAGCATTTTAAAATGAATAATTTAACACTTCCGCTAAACTGTTCATACATTGTTATCCCACAGCCAGAATAATTTAAAAGCCATAATATTTGACCCTGAGCTGAGCTTCCAACCCCATTTCCTCTCCATTACAAAGACTGCCTACTTCCACCTCCGCAATATTGCCCGTCTCCGCCCCTGCCTCAGCTTATCTGCTGTTGAAACTCTCATCCATGCTTTTGTTACTTCCAGATTCAACTATTCCAACGCTCTCCTGGCCGGTCTCCCATCTTCCTCTCCATAAACTTGAGCTCATCCAAAATTCTGAAGCCCATATCCTAACCCGCACCAAGTCTCGCTCACCTATCATCCCTGTGCTTGCTGACCTACATTGGCTCCTAGTCCAACAATGCCTTGATTTTAAAATCATCATCCATGTGTTCAAATCCTTCCATGGCCTCACCCTTCCATATCTCTGTAAACTCCTCCAGCCTTACAACTCTCCCAAGAACTCTACAATCCTCCAACTCTGGCATCTTGTGCACCCCTCACTCCCTTCATCCCAACATTGACGGCCATGCCTTCAGCCATATAGGTCCTAAGCTCTGGAATTCCCTCCCTAAACCTCCCCACCTCTTCACATTTATCTCCTCCTTTAAGTCCCTCCTTAAAATCTACTTCTTTAACCGAGCTTTTGGTCACCCATCCTAATATCTCCTTCTTTGGCTCAGTGTCAATTTTTTGTCTAATTACGATCCTGTGCTTTGGTACATTTTCCTACGTTAAAGGCACTTTATAAATGCAAGGTCTTGTGAAAATTATGGCAAGCCTTTTATTCCTCTTAAATGTATATCTCAGAAAATTAGTGCAAGAAATTCTGTCATGTACTTAAAGGTTGCTGAATTATTGTGTATGGCGGGCCTGACATGTATTAAAGCTTGTACACAGCCCTCCTTATATTCAATTATAACTGCACTGCACAGTATAGGACTGAGCCATACAGATTTTAAAAAGGTCCCTGGTTCCATCCCTGGTCTTAACCATGTATAAGATCACTAAACCTGGTCTTTGTCCTTGAGGCTATGGAGGAAATAAGAATATCAGTCAGGTTTCCCATCCAAATCTCGATCCAAAGTCCCTTGCTTTCGATTTAAACTCCTGGCGGGAAGGTGGGAGACTCGGCAGATTTGAACTGCTGGGCATCATTTGAATTCCGCCGGTCAGCTGGTTAGCCATTTCCAGTGAAAAGTAGCAGCTGGTTGGCAGGGAAGGATGATAATCGGGCGGCCAGGAGGCCACGTACTGGCATTGGAAGAAGTCACGGAGGGGGTTTGCAGGGTTTTGTCTCTGGGGAAGGGGGGAGGGAGCCTCGGGCAGACACAAAGGCTTTCCTTATGGGTCCCAGTGGTGCACTCCTGCTCTTCCGGGCCCCAAGAAGGAAAGTTTTTTTTTCCTTTGTGGGCCCCGCTGTCTTCCCAAGAGGTTTACCTGGCAGGGTGGCCGCGATGGGTGCCTTATTCAGAAGCCGGTTAAAATTCCATCAGGGTCCCATGTACGTCATGGGACCCCAATTTGCATTTATCAATGAGGCTTCCCTGGAGTCCAGCAGAAGCTTCATACACCACCAAAGCCAGCAGCATTAAAACTGCAGATCAGCAGGAACTAAGCGGGAAATGGCACCACTCCAGTTTAATGGCTCCCCTACTTCATTCCCACCGGTCAGGAAGAGTTAAAATTGGCCCTCACGTGTCTGGATATTGGCTGAGCAGAGGATCAAATCAGTTACACTGCCGTACAGTTGAATACACTACCAACACTCTCTGGCTAAGCACACAAAAAATGGCCGCTTCAGTTAGGTTCTGGAAGGATGGACCCAATTGGGGCCAGTGGGCTGATGAATGGCAGATGGAGTTTAATTTAGATAAATGTGAGGTGATGCATTTTGGTAGCTCGAATCGGGCCAGGACCTACTCCGTTAATGGTAGGGCGTTGGGGAGAGTTATCGAACAAAGAGATCTAGGAGTACAGGTTCATAGCTCCTTGAAAGTGGAGTCACAGGTGGATAGGGTGGTGAAGAAGGCATTCGGCATGCTTGGTTTCATTGGTCAGAACATTGAATGCAGGAGTTGGGATGTCTTGTTGAAGTTGTACAGGGCATTGGTGAGGCCACACTTGGAGTACTGTGTACAGTTCTGGTCACCCTATTATAGAAAGGATATTATTAAACTAGAAAGAGTGCAGAAAAGATTTACTAGGATGCTACCGGGACTTGATGGTTTGACTTACAGGGAGAGGTTAGACAGACTGGGACTATTTCCCTGGAGAGTAGGAGGTTAAGGGGTGATCGTTTAGAAGTCTATAAAATAATGAGGGGCATAGATAAGGTAGATAGTCAAAATCTTTTCCCAAAGGTAGGGGAGTCTATAACGAGGGGGCATAGATTTAAGGTGAGAGGGGAGAGATACAAAAGGGTCCAGAGGGGCAATTTTTTCACTCAAAGGGTGGTGAGTGTCTGGAACGAGCTGCCAGAGGCAGTAGTAGAGGCGGGTACAATTTTGTCTTTTAAAAAGCATTTGGACAGTTACATGGGTAAGATGGGTATAGAGGGATATGGGCCAAGTGCAGGAAATTGGGACTAGCTTAGTGGTATAAACTGGGCGACATTGACATGTTGGGCCGAAGGGCCTGTTTCCATGTTGTAACTTCTATGATTCTATGATTCTATGAAAACTGGAGGTGTTTAAAGTTTGCATGTAAGCAGAAAGCAGAAGTAACAACTTCTGAGAGATTGGACCTTCTTTTATTTGTTCTCGGGATGAGGGCAATGCTAACAAAGCCGCATTTACTGTACATCCCTGGTTGCTCTGAGAAAGTGGTGGTGGGCTTTCTCCTTGCCGTAACGGTGCTCCCACCGACAGTGAATAGCTGTGAATAGTTTCCCTTCAAAATCCAAGCTGTTGTGCACTCAGATTTCCTTCTATCTCCAGAACATGGCTTCAGGCATCAAATTCCAAATGGGATGATTAGAGCCCATAAAGAAAATTCCTGTGAAAAGAATGACCTACTTTATTTATTGACGGGGATCAAGGAATAAATCTAAATGGAAACAGATTGTAAGCAGAGACTAGGTGACTCCCGTTAAAATGTTATTTTAATTAAACACAGAATTACTTGTAAAGTTTGGAGCAGTGCTGTCTGGCAACAGTGCATTAGAAACATTCGATTAGGGAGTTTTTTTCCCTTATCCTCCATGTCCACAGTAAAACACATCTATTTTCCCATTTTTAAGGTGTCTCTTTAGGCACAGAAACCAAATCTAAAATTATAAAGTGTCTGTGAAACTGTGCCACATATAAGCAGATCAGCACAATTAATGAATGAAAAGCAGCAGGTAGATTAGAGCTGACCCTGGAAGATTTGGCACTGTCAGCCAATCCTATTCTGGCTTCCTTTTGAGTCTCAATACTCAGTACATTGCAAACTTAGTGTTGGCCAGAATAGGATTAGTTTACTATGCCAAATCTTCTGAGGTGGGTCCTGACTAGATATACAAAGCATGTCCTGGTTTTCGATTGAGCTTCCTGCTGGGAATATGCTAAAGATTGGAGGTTTGGGAGGGGGTTGGTGGTGGTGGAGAGTATCTAGTGTAGGAGCAGCACTTAATTTTTCTGTAGCAAGGTGATCAGTGGCAGCAAATGTTGCAAAATCCACGGCACAAAGAACTCCAGTATTCAGTGATAGAATTGTGAAGCTACTGCACCTTCCCAACCAAAGAGTCATCCAGATTGCATAGGAGGAGGCAGCAGAAAGGGCAACCACAATATCCAACATTCTGAGGGCCTGGAGCAGTAGAGGACGCAGTTTGCCAGCCTCAGAAAACCTGCCAACGTAAGACTACCCAGTATTTCTGTACACAAAGGAGATGGGCAAAGAATGCATGTCCCAAAGCATCTCTTTTCAACCTGTTATCCTTAACTGAGACCATATGCAAAGCACTCAGAAAGCTGAGGAAGATACAGGTCTATGGGGAGATAGCAGTAGTAGTATTAGTTTGGATTGTTCTAGTAAAGAGTCGAAACAGACATGATGAGCCAAATGGCCACCTTCTGTGCTGAATGGTTCTATAAATCTTACAGTGTTTCCTAGCTTCATATGTGTCACCACAGTGCAGCACAGTAAATGTTCTAGCTTAAAACTAGAACTATTGTGACATCTGTAAAGGACTGTCCAGAAAGCAAACTTCCAAATGATGCGGGTTCATTTACTGACACACATTGGGGGGCAGCTGAAGAAAACCCACACAGGAGGAGGGCCTGGAAACTTTTTGCCCTTAAATGCACTTTAAGACGCTACTGTCAAATCCAGGCACGGGGGTTGAGAGTGTGATGGGGTAAGGTATTATGTTTTTACTTCTCTTGTGCTCAGTGCCAAAGAACACTCCAGGAAACGAGTCCTTGCTCTCGATAAACTGGCTCCCCTGGCTGGAGAGTCTAGAACTAGCAGGCATAGTCTCAGGATAAGGGGTCAGCCATTTAGGATTGCGATGAGGAGGAATTTCTTCACTCGTGGTGGTGAATCTTTGGAATTCCCTACCCCAGATGGCTGTGGATGCTCAGTTGTTGAGTATATTCAAGGTTGCGATTGATAAATTTTTGGACTCTAAAGGAATCAAGGGATATGAGGATCAGGCGGGAAAGTGGAGTTATCATAGAATCATAGAATCATAGAAGTTACAACATGGAAACAGGCCCTTCGGCCCAACATGTCCATGTTGCCCAGTTTATACCACTAAGCTAGTCCCAATTGCCTGCACTTGGCCCATATCCCTCTATACCCATCTTACCCATGTAACTGTCCAAATGCATTTTAAAAGACAAAATTGTACCCGCCTCTACTACTGCCTCTGGCAGCTCGTTCCAGACACTCACCACCCTTTGAGTGAAAAAATTGCCCCTCTGGACCCTTTTGTATCTCTCCCCTCTCACCTTAAATCTATGCCCCCTCGTTATAGACTCCCCTACCTTTGGGAAAAGATTTTGACTATCTACCTTATCTATGCCCCTCATTATTTTATAGACTTCTAAACGATCACCCCTTAACCTCCTACTCTCCAGGGAAAAAAGTCCCAGTCTGTCTAACCTCTCCCTGTAAGTCAAACCATCAAGTCCCGGTAGCATCCTAGTAAATCTTTTCTGCACTCTTTCTAGTTTAATAATATCCTTTCTATAATAGGGTGACCAGAACTGTACACAGTACTCCAAGTGTGGCCTCACCAATGCCCTGTACAACTTCAACAAGACATCCCAACTCCTGCATTCAATGTTCTGACCAATGAAACCAAGCATGCCGAATGCCTTCTTCACCACCCTATCCACCTGTGACTCCACTTTCAAGGAGCTATGAATCTGTACTCCTAGATCTCTTTGTTCGATAACTCTCCCCAACGCCCTACCATTAACGGAGTAGGTCCTGGCCCGATTCGATCTACCAAAATGCATCATCTCACATTTATCTAAATTAAACTCCATCTGCCATTCATCGGCCCACTGGCCCAATTGATCAAGATCCCGTTGCAATCCCAGATAACCTTCTTCACTGTCCACAATGCCACCAATCTTGGTGTCATCTGCAAACTTACTAACCATGCCTCCTAAATTCTCATCCAAATCATTAATATAAATAACAAATAACAGCGGACCCAGCACCGATCCCTGAGGCACACCGCTGGACACAGGCATCCAGTTTGAAAAACAACCCTCTACAACCACCCTCTGTCTTCTGTCGTCAAGCCAATTTTGTATCCAATTGGCTACCTCACCTTGGATCCCATGAGATTTAACCTTATGTAACAACCTACCATGCGGTACCTTGTCAAATGCTTTGCTGAAGTCCATGTAGACCACGTCTACTGCACAGCCCTCATCTATCTTCTTGGTTACCCCTTCAAAAAACTCAATCAAATTTGTGAGACATGAGGTCAAAGATCAGCCATGATCTTATTGAATGGTGGAGCAGGCTCAAGGGGCAGGATCAAGGGGCAGGATGACCTACTCCTGCTCCTATTTCTTATGTTCTTATAAACCTGAGAGTGACTTTAAATGCCCAGAAAAGGTTGTTACTGTAGTAAGCTCACTGAATTAATTCTCCTAGTTTTCAGATAAAGAATGATAAAAGCCACAACACTTTGCTAGTCTCCTAATAAGTACCGAACTTGGACCAGCATCTGCAACACAAACTTATATGTGAGCACTTTGTCTAACCACCACAGTGCCTCTTTAAGCATTCATCTCGATAAATCCAGAAGAACTGTAGCAGGCTGCCAAAACATATCCCTCTCTCTAGGCTGAGAGCTATTCAACATCCTCTCCCGCGGAGAGACCTTGTGAACCATCCCCTGCTGTGAGAAACTCTGCCCCCTTATATTAGTTCTCACAGGCATCTGGACTGTCAATATACATGCTGCAGCTGAAATGCCACCTGGCGTGACCTGCACAGTCGAGGCTAGGCACAAAGCCTTTTACCTTAAATTGATTGTTTTCAGGACAAAGGAAGCAGTCTGTTTTAAGTGGTTTCTACTTGCCTTGCAATTAAAATGTATTTGTATTTGAAAAATACAATCTTTCTGTGAACAGTTCCTCCACAACAGCAATTTCCAGCCAACAATAAGGAATGTGAATTCTACCCCAACTCAGAGAAACTAAGCCTAAAGTAAGACAAATTTAAAAATGACCAACCACATAAATATGGATATTAAAAATATAGGGGTAGAATTTCTATGGGAATTCCCCGATCTCTCACCATACTTCAGCAGAAATTCGGCAGAAACCCTGGAAAAATGGCAGTAAGAGGCGTTTATGCTGTTTCTTCGAGGTTTACACCAGCCTGCGCCTAAGTTATGGCAGAAGATCAGGGAACCCCTGTGGAAATTCTACCCATTAGAGACTTTCTTACAATTTGAAATGTAACAGAAATTCCCTCTGTGTCGCATGAAGTCCATCCTGGTTCAAACTAATTAATTGTAATTGTTTGTCCTTTCTTCGTTCATTACAAAGGTAGGGACAAGATGAATGATTTTTTTTCCTGAATTGGTTGGCGTTAAAATGAAAATAATTTTTTCCTTTGAGACCACCAGTTATGAAAAAAGACTCACAAAGTCTGAGTAGCCGTTCAATTGTTTGATCTGGTAATTGATCAGGTAAGATAGCGAGTTTTATGAGAAGAAGCACACAATATATGCACAATCTTCATTTCCCAGCCATCACAGGCAATATGTATCACATAAGGTGGCTCATCTTACAATTTATTTTCTTACATATTTCTCTTTCGTATCTGCTTTAAGGAGGTGAGTGTTAATGTAAGGACATGTCTGCAGGAAGTATCTAAGGTGCAATTGCACCCGTCTTTCACATTTCCTTTGATCTGTTCTAGTCCTGGTCTGGATTTTGAATATTCCACCGTTCAAATTTAAACTGAAGTGGCATGCCCATAGGAATACCCATAGGAAGATATATAGCTAATCAGTGGCAAAAGAAACAGTTCCATTTTAGGCTACTAGAAAGGCTCCAACTTTGTGCTATAAGACCAAATCTGTGCAGAAATAAAATTGTCCAGAGAGATCCAGCAATAAAACCTATGTCCTTTTAAGAACAAGGATGCAACTGATGGGAACAGGCCTACTTAGAAATGCCTGATTTAAAGGTGCTGCTCCTGCCTCCTAATTGTATTATAAGTTGGACTCCTTGTTTAAATGAAATTGTAGGCTATAATAAGCCGTGCACTTTGTGCTAGGCCACAGACTGCATGCCTGATAAGACAAGGACCTGGGTGCGAGTGGTGTCCGATATGTTATTTTATCGACTCCACAGTGCAGTGCTATGTAACTTCTATTTGAAGGGGTAGTGTGCAACCAGCATTCTAACAAATGTTCCTTACTGTTTTTAAGATTACTTTAAGAACCAGTCAGAACTCTCAATGGCATAAAGAAGGCAGCATCTCACAACATTCAGCATGACTCACTCCACTTGTTGCTAGTACCAGCAGTGGTACATTCACTCTTGGGTAGATGGTCAGTTTGAGGAGGGAATATTGGGTGAATCACAGAGCATATTACTGAATGCTTATCTGCATCTCAAGGCAAGGATATACACTCAAACATATAGGGAGTTTGGAACTATCCATGAGAGTGATCCAATATACAAGAGACAAAGTAGAGTAAGAAGATTAGAAAAAAAACCTAAAATATAACAGGATAAGGGTAGACGTAGAGAAAATGCTTCCACTTGTGGGGGCTATCCAATTAGTCCCACTCCCCTGCTCTTTCCCCATAGCCCTGTAAATTTTTTCCTTTCAAGTATTTATCCAATTCCCTTTTGAAAGTTACTATTGAATCTGCTTCCACCATCCTTTCAATTGTAAACAATTTTACAACACCAAGTTATAGTCCAGCAATTTTATTTTAAATTCACTTAAATTTAAAATAAATTTGAATTTAAAATAAAATTGCTGGACTATAACTTGGTGTTGTAAAATTGTTTACAATTGTCAACCCCAGTCCATCACCGGCATCTCCACATCATGGCTACCATCCTTTCAGGCAGTGCATTCCAGATCATAACTTGCTGCATAAAAAAAATTCCCTTCATCTCCCCTCTGGTTCTTTTGCCAGTTATTTTAAATCGGTGTCCTCTGGTTACCAACCCGTCTGCCACTGGAAACAGTTTCTCCTTATTTACTCTGTCAAAACTGTTCATAATTTTGAATACCTCTATCAAATCTCCCCGTAACCTTCTCTGTTCTAAGGAGAACAACCCCAGCTTCTCCAGTCTTTCCACATAACTGAAGTCCCTCATCCCTGGCACCATTCTAGTAAATCTCTTCTGCACCCTCTCGAAGACCTTGACCTCCTTCCTAAAGTGTGGTGCCCATAATTGAACACACTACTCCAACTGAGGCCTAACCAGTGTTTTATAAAGGTTTAGCATAACTTCTTTACTTTTGTACTCTATGCCTCTATTAACAAAGCCCAGGATCGTATATGCTTTTTTAACAGCCTTCTCAACTTGTCCTGCCACCTTCAAAGATTTCTGTATGTGCACCCCCAAAATAGTCACTAATAAATCGAATAGGGAATTCAAGAGAAATTTCTTTACTCAAAGAGTGGTAAGAATGTGGAATGTGCTACCACAAGGAGTAGTTGAGGCAAATAACATTGTTGCATTTAAGGGGAAGCTCGATAAGCACACGAGGGAGAAAGGAATAGAAGGGCATACTGATAGGGTTAGGTGAAGGAGGGAGGGAAGAGGCTCATGGGGAGCATGAATGCCGGCATAGACCAGTTGGTCAGGCTGGATGGCTTGTTTCTGTGCTGTAGTTTCAATGTAACTCGATAACAGATACTTAGGAGTTTATGGTAAGGCAATAACGTATGAAACATGTATGTTTCACAGTTATGTGAAATTAAACCCAGTATCACTACAGTTCAAGTCACATGTGCCCCATAATCAACTGTATAACACAGTTTGATGTGTGTTTCAAGAACAAAACACATCTCAGGGCTCATGACACAGATAAATTACTGAACTTTTACTCTCATGTTTCATGGCATCATCTGAACCCCTCTGCGCATTAATTCAGGGTTATACACTTTAAACTATGTGTTATTTGACATATGTTTATTTTACTGAGGTGTAACAGCCCTGTATAGAATACATTGAGATTATGGACTATAACATTTGTACATATCATGTAATAATGCATTGTGCTTTACAGAAATATAACCAATATATTTTGTGTTACAGAGCAATATAGTAAAATGACTACAGAAGTAAAACAGTTTTTACTTCTCTCTATTTATGCTGAATCAAATACTTCAAGTCTGTCATTTTCTTTTCTGGTGAAGCTTCCAAATTCTTCACATCTTTAAGTAATTGATGAACTCGTTCCACTTTGCAAAGAAGCCATTCTTAAATATGTGAATTAGAAACCACATCTCATAAGATGGTGGGATGAGGAATGTGCTCCTTGCAGATTCCAAAGGACTACAGCTTCTACAGCAAAACCACAAACGAGTAAAAAGGAATGAGATGACTGAACTTTCTCAATTAAATGCACACTCAGTTGAGCTATGCAGACCAGGAAGTGCTGCATTAGATAATCTCATCCATGATGGAGGTGGGAATGTTTTCATTGGCCTCAACTTCCCTGAGTTTCGGAGGGGGGAAAAGAAATCAGAGGGTTCTTGTACTAGAAATTGCATATATATGGACATCAGGTGAGAACAGGATTGAGCTTTTCTGTCATGCCCCCTGTATTCAAATAGCTTCCGACACTTGCACATAAAGAATGGCCACTTGGGTGAATTTTGGCAGGGAGAAAGGGGAATTTAAAAACAAATAACTGGTACGACATAAAGAAAGCAACCAATAGGAGAAAGCAGTCCAAGCAACTTACTTTGCAAAAAGAAAGCACCTCAAAACGATATCATGTATAATTAGAAAGGATTTGCACACAAATAGAATAAACTTAAATAACAAACAACTTGAAGATGTATGCATAAATGGAGATTTCACTTTTTTATGAGTTTTGCACATATCAAGCTGAGGGATGTCAGTGCAGAGGAATGTAACAATTTTACACTTTTGAGCCTGGCGTTAGTAAGTCTCAACCATTCCCAGATCAGGCTTAGCATGAGTTGGAATGTATTATAGGATGGACCATATCCAGAAAAAAGACCCCCTATGCTGCATCAACTACTCCTAGGTCAAGTATAAGACAGGCTAAATATAGATTAAACCTGTTCCTAATATGCCCTGATGCCAACATAGGAACAACCATTTGAATGAATTGCACCACAGTGAATTTTTCAATTGTCATATAAGTCATCACTATGGTTGGGGCAGCATTTTTTTTTGCATTGTTTCTGAAGCTCCATCACAGGGGTGGGGGAAGTTGATATATTTCCTGGAAGTGATGCATTCCACAGTTGAATAACCGGTTGCCATTCAGTGCAATATTCATGTATGAAGAACGGCCACTTAAGTGAGGTCATAGAGGGCAGTAGACACCCATAGAACTGTACTCCAGCATGAGTCAGCACAATCAGTCGAGAAAAGGGAGAAGAGCATTTCAGAGGGTGGACTGAATAAAAGATTCACATTGTCACTGTAATCCTCTATGCATCCAGTGATTTTTTTTACAACCAATCTGACCACTGATGAGTCACAACATGAGAAATGTGTCACATAACATCATAATCATTGTAAATCAAAACGCAGTGATCAACCAATTCGAGATGGTGAAATAAGCTTGACTGCTATAATTAAACAATATCTGCGCACAGACCTGACTGGGCCTGATACTGTGAATGAGTTCTTGTACTGGAGCACCATCCAGCAGCACAATATAGGATTTACATAAGTTCAAATGCATCCTTCTGAGCTATTTTATTTTTACAACTTTTCTTCTCAAAAAATAAATTTGCACCTTATCACAACTTGTGGGTGTTATAAAGTTAAAATGCAAAACAGCAATAATGTCCATTTGTTTTTTTTTAGCAGCAAACAGCTAACACACTTAGATACTTGTCCACCATAAATGTTCAGGTTCAGAGAGGTCACGGGGGTGACTGGTGTGAAAAATGGAGTATCCCATCCGTGCAATAGAGGACACCCTTCTGAAGCTGAAGGAAAGGGACATGAGGCATTAGATGCAAAGTTCTCATCCCATCTTACTAAGCAGAAAAACCTAATTACAAAAATTGTTTTTAGTGATGTTGTTTGAGGAATAAATATTGGCCAGGACGGAAGGAAAACTCCCCTGCTCTTCTTCGAATAGTGTCGTTTGAATCTTTTACATCCACCTGAGAGGGCAGATGGGGCCTCGAGTTAGCATCTCATCCAAAACACGACACCTTTGGCAATTCCTCAGTAATGTACTCCACCTATACTTTGTGCTCAAGGATATGGAGTGAGGCATGAACCCACAACCTTCTAACTCAAGCGAGAACTCTAGCACTCAGCTATCACTGTAAAAATTAAAAGAAAAATTCCACAAATGCTGGAAATCTGAAATATAAACAGAAAATGCTGCAAATACAGGCCAGTCGGCAACTGTAGAGAGAAAGGAGAAGTTAACATTCTGATAAAAGGTATATGTCCAAAACGTTAACGAGTCCTTTTTTTCCCCACATTTGCTGACTGATTTGCAGTGTATTTCCAGCATGTTCTGAAAGATGCCGGCGCTGGCATATGGAATTTTTGCTTCCAATTTTGGCACTCACGGGGGTTATTTTACAAGTTTATGCTTCTGACTCAGAGTCTCATTCACCCAGAGCGGGAATTCAAGTGCGTGCTTCCAATTTTCTGTCCATTAAAATTCCCAATATACAGTCCTGGTGGTAAAGTTTCATGCTGGGAACAAGAACTCATAAAATTACCCCTCTGCTGTCAGCAAAAAGCACTCTTAGATTAGTTGTCAAACAAATTGGTTGCAGAGTAGCACTCTGACTACTTTCCTCAACAATGTGCCTCAGTCCCAATCTCAGAAGAACAGCCCTGACTGCACCCCTGTAACATATTCCATTTCCCACATTGGAAATTCTTTTGGCCTCCTGAAAGGAGATTTTAATGCTAAATTATGGGCAATTTTGCACTATTGGCTCATACACACTAGGAACTGGGCTCTGCCAGATTATTGGCTGCCAAATTTATTTCATGCAGAACCTTTACAGCTTTTGTAAAATGGAGACTTTTATCCTCTCAATCTGGGCTAGATTCAGAACCATGTCCCAGAAAGATGGAACAATTAAGGGTGTGATTATAAATATCATTTGGCGCATGTTCCTAGAATGGTATCACCATCAGAATGGATGTGGATTTTAGCAAGTTACTGACAAAGCCCGCAGGTGATGAATGTGTTAAATGAGTAATTTGTCAGGATATTCAGACATTTTTCCAATGCAAGGGTGGAGACAGTGGTCAGAGGCAGAGGAAACATACTGTGCATTGTTTGCTACTGTAATCTGAAGAGATGAGAGGGATTTTCCTGCCACAGATATTTAAAGATCATGGCCTGACTGAATGCTAGGGAGTGGTTACAGGATGGAGCAAGGGGGTAGTGATACTGCAAAAAGAGGAAGCGTAGGAAGCTTTAACCAAACATATTTAAAAATTATATTATCTGTCCTTAGAATCCACAAAGAATCACCATGAACATTTTAATTTAATTTAGGATGACTTACATAAGCAACTCATGGAAACATCTTGATATACAGACATTGCTATTAAGTTTGAGACAAGAGTGCAACATCTAAGCCCTGGAAATGGTGCAAAGGAGGGCTGGAAGACCGATCGCTAAGGTCAAATGAGTTATGAGAAAATGTCAGAAAAGCTTAAGTCCCGATTTTAACCTAACCCGCCTAGCGATAACAAACAAACGGCCAATTTACACCCCACCCGATTTTACACTCCATTGATCTCAAAGTCAATAATCAAACAGGGTGTAAACTGGGCGTGCAACCCTTGAGTTAGGTGAAGACTTTAGACTTTTCATTCTTAAATGGAGGCAAATGAGAAGGAATCTTATACAGATGTAGTTTGGAATTCAAAAGGTTAATCTGGTGCACTATTTCAAGTTAAACCAAAACTGCAGGACAAGGATAAATAGGTACAAATGGGTACAAGCCACATAGAGGATTGGTAAATATCTGAAATGGTTTTCCAGGTAGGGTAGATGCTGTGACGGGAGAACCATAGGTTTCTATGGAAGGATAAGCTACATAGGTCAAATGGCCGTCATCATTTGTGAAGTCCCAAATGTGCTCTTTATATAATCAGCATTGAGATGGTTGTGCTTTTCAATGTAATACGCGAGTACTTTGCCTGTACGAACCAATTTCAAATAACAGAATTCTTATATCCGTGCTGCTGCTATTGGCAGTCTTGACCTCAATGACAATGCTGTAAAGGGTCCAGAGCTACAATCTTAACAGGTGATTTGTCTATGCTACTGACACTGGACACTGGCTGAGCTCAGTCTGTTTGTACAGGCCAGCAATGTGTTTTCCATTCCCTGCCCTATATAGATCTTCTCCAGATACCAAGAGAGATCCTTGGCCAAAAATCAAAGTAAGAATTTGGAGCTTTCGAACACCAGTGCATGCAGATGCTGTAAATGGAGGTTCCATAGCATTGGAATCTCTGGTATATTTCAGAACCTTTTGTAACAGTTTTCAGGATGTTGTTTTAAATTCAAATTAGAGTCATTTGTTTTCATCTGGTGGTATTACTAGTGGTGCATTGTTGTATGGTGCACCGTGCATTCATTCCGTTATTAAACTCCTAGCAAAATGACAGTGCCCTCTTAAAAAGAACAGAAACCTGAACATTACAAGAACAAACATCTCTCTCAACTTCTGGACCATCTGAAGTTACCCTTTTGGCCTGGCAAAGCTCCAGTGTTGCACAAAGTACTACCTAGCACTTAGTTTCATGTATATGCAGTCAGGTTAGAGTTCAAAGAGAGCTGAAAAATCATGGATGATGATGTACATAAACATATTCATCATTATGGATCAAAAACTGAAGCAGTTGGGAATAACTGCCTGTTTCAGATAGGTACACATCAGCTGCAATTGAAAGGGTGACCAGGCAGCCTGTTGCTAAGGCTTGTAGCAAGGCTGTTCAGGGTAGTTGCTAGGAGGCATGTCAGAGCAGCCCAGTGATAGTCTTCTCTTCTTTATGGATACATGATCGATCACCTTAGTACTTCTCGCAGCACCACAACTGCAATAAGGAACTCAGCAGAGTGGGGAAGGGAACTTGCACCCCACCACTGCATGATGCTTGTGCGTCCCTGTGCCAGGCCTAGTGTTAAAGTTAGAGTTGTCACTCTTATAATTAAGAGTTTTTATTCTAGTTGAAGATTAAATTGGTAACTCAATTTACTAAGATTATTGACTTTCAATATTAATTAAAGAGGTTGGGAGGAAGTCAACAGTCAGATTCTGGCTGGGATCAGTTGCTCTTTTCCAGTTACTATAGAGTGGTGGGTGATTACAAACACATTTCAGTCAAGTCCCTGGGGTAAAGTGCTTTCAAAGTCATATTACATTGGCTCTGCCTTGTTGGCACCAGCATCCTGCAATATCCTTTAAAATGTTTCCATGGTAACCAAACAGTCAGGGTGTGGAACCACACTGTCAGTTGTAATAAATCTCAATTTGTAGCATCTATTCTGATTAAAAACATACTTTATAAAATGGCACTATATTAAATAAGAGTGCAAGGAAGGAAAGTCATCTTTACTACATATATAATCTCAATTATTACATATTTGCTATGATCTAAAACCGTTGGACTCCAATTGCTGGTTCAATGACCTGTGTTTTGGGATTTGAACACAGCTGTCTTGGCATCCTGGATCATTTAAGGAGGCGGTGAAATCCAAGGTGCTCATTACATTGCCAGAATCTGAAAAGACCACCCAAGAATTCCAAGATTTGGGAAAATCCTGTATGGTTTAAAAGCATATACATCTAAGCTGGCATTTAACAGTTAAAAAGCAGTGTTCTTATTTATTTTTTTTAACAGCCAATAAATATTTTACAACTTCTTTTTGGTAACTTATTTTGTGTTAAGGGGGTGAAATTCATCTTTGACGGTAGCAGGAAATGGGCGAGAGAGAATCGGCCACCTGTTTTACATTTGGCCCTATTTTCTTTTCCATTGAAGTCAATGCCCTGTTGATACTGAAAATTAGAGAATTTGTTACTTGAACAATGGTGTTCACATTCATCATTCAGTATATGAATCTGTGAATCAAACATACTGTATTTTAATCTTTACTGAGGAACATAGCTCCCCTCAGTTGCTCTTGAAGCAACTGGATGATACATTTGGTGGCAGCGGCACATAGAGACTGCATCTGTGCTCTAGTTACTGATTAAGGCATGTAAACATCACAGGAGGTGATGAAGACTGTGTTCTAACTACATGTTCACTACTCAGTCTTCTCCCATGTTGCTCTTATAATGAATAAAATTACTTTGCTTTGACATTAGACATTTTTAAGTTTTTCACTGTTTATGTGGGTAGCATTATGTCAGAATACAATTAGCAAGAAAGACAACACAGAGCTGATTTGATTACAATTTAGAAAACATTTCTATTAAATATACAATAAACAATACAGCTGAGAAAATACAAAATACAGTTGGTTTTAACTTAAGAGCAAAAAGCCAGCTTTAAAAGTCTAACAATAGTTTTAGATTATATACAACAAAGTAAAAAAAAGTGTTTATTTTTAAAAAAGGCACCACATATCTGAGATTTATTTCCTAATTGTTAAGTGCACAACATGAGTAATCAGATGCCTTTATATCAAAACCTTGAAGATAGGCATCATTACCAGTTCCTAGTTTTTAAAAAAAAGTCTTGCTCCACTCTTACACAGTGAGGCCAATTTTGAAACTTGGATATCAGTTTTTGAAATGCTATATACAGTCATGACTTGGTATTTTTAACTAGGTTATTCACAAATTTGAACAAGAAATTACTACTTTTATGTGCAGGACAGAGTGGTACAGTGCAATGTTACAGGCTTTAGAGCCAGAGCCATTTAAATATATGTACATTATACACCTTTTTCCCGCTTTAAAAAAATGATTTAGTGCCTCAATATGCAGGTGAAGTGACTGTTACCCCTGAGGGTTAGCTTGGCGTACTTATCATTTTTCATATGTAACTGACTCCCATGTACCCATTAGTTTTAACATTTCTGACATTAGTCAATTCCATTTCTAACCTGTGCATCTCAGTTATTCTTTTGCACAGGTGAGTTTCATTAGTTTGGAATTGGCTTTTTAAAAGCAAACTCTTTTTACATCAATTGTACGTACAACTTTCTGAATTTATTATAATCATCGGTTTATGGCTGAGCTCTTCATATAGTCACCCATTGCTGAACATAATTCTTTTCTACTAACTAGGCTCTGATAATAAGGGGCTCCACTTTAATACCAAACAGGACATCACCATCTCACTGCCAGTCAGTGCAGCAATTTCCATCAACTTGAAATCATCGAAAGTAAAAATGGGTAAGACTTGGATATAAATATATATTGGATTAATCACAACTGATTAACACACTATAACACACACTGCATGAGGAATTTCTATTGCAATCTCCTTAGCATTGTCTGGATTTAATGCTCAGCATTGAACCAAGACTCATATACTCCTGCTTTGTAACTCCCTCCTAGGTATCTGTTATTCTATGGCCTTTTGACAGGGCTCTTACATTGTTGTGGGGTTATGGTATTTAAGGGACAGAACTGTTATATAGCAGCATTTCTGTTATATTGTAGGCATAACATTACTATGCAACCAGTCACTTGTGTCCTAAAAGATATCAAGTCACAACTGTAACAACTGTAATATAAATTAGGTAAATCTACATTAGTTATACACATTTCTTGTACAAATGATGAATAGAAATATATTCAAAAAATATTAAATCGAAGTGAAAAATTGGCTGAGAAATGAGATAGTCAAAACTAATTAATTGCATTTTTAAATAAAAAGAATGTAAGTTCACCCTCTTGTGATTTCTTATAATCACACCTAGCAGAAATGCTGCCAAGTAGAAGTGGGCCACATTTTCACATGAAACAGGCAGACAATTAGGAGAGTCCACTCTCTACTCTACCCACGCTCTCCACAAGCCCCCTTGTCACCCAACTCCAAAGCCAACTCAAGACCAGCATTGGAAGAGGACTGGGCATAGGTCTCCTATCTGCTCTCCGAGCCAGTAAATGGAACTGAATGGGGGAGGAGCAGTAAAACAACTTGAATAGGAGGGAGAAGATAAATTTAAATTGGAGCAATTTGTGTCATCACAAAATCTTAGTGAAGCATAATGGTGGGCATATGACGTTTTCATTATTTGTCGACTTGAACTTTGAAAAACATCAGTAGCTCATTACCGTTTTTGTCCTTCCAAAGTATTTTGAGCTATATAACACCAGAGTGAAGTACTATGGTTATAGGTCTATCACTAATGGTGGTAGCGGTAATGGCAATGGGATCAACTGACCCAAGTACATTTTTTTCCTACAGTGCATTGGTACCAACATGTTCAATAAAACTGTTCACAAGGCTGCAAGCTGTATTGTTAATTGTTTTTCCGGATAATTGAGTTATCATAATGCCCTACAAATTATAACAGGTTTGAATGCAGATCAATTAAGCACAGCATAAGGCTTCTTTATCAACTAGTTATACTTGTGGAACAAAAGATGAACACCTGTGCATTGAGCGTACACCAAAAATATGCTGCATACACCAAATTCCACAGATCTGGGACTCAAATGGATTATTATGGACACCACATGCATTCCACTTACATACGGAGTAAAAAATCTGGTGCATTCACAACCATCCTACTTTAACCAATAGACTGAAATGTACATGAATCTGCCTGAAGCTACAAGGTACATTAAGATTGGACAAAATTCACAGGATCCCAGGATGATGTTACAAAACTAACAGATTAACCTGTAAACAGTGCATAGGAGATGCAAGTCTGAACCTCATTCGTCAAGGTACTCTGCAATACAGGCTTGCAGTGTTACTTACAATTTTCTATCCTACAGTTTACATATTTAAGAAGCAAATTGCTAAAGCAGAATGATGTGCTGAATGGACACCATTTTTTTTTGGGGGGGGGGGGGGAGGGGGTGGAGGAGATAGCCTGGATCTATACTGGGTCTACAAGTGTTTTAGCCCCATCAGTTGTCTATACAGTGAAACAGGTCTATTATGACCATATATGGAATATATTTCAGGTGGTCTTCCAAGACTGGTTGAAACCTGAAATAGTTATCTGTGGTGAGCTGGCTAATCTTAGTCAGTGCTATGGAGGGGAAGAAAAAGATAATCAGCCAGGATTCATGCTTCCGACTATTATCCAGTGCCATCAGTTAGAAAGTGCCCATGCATGGTTGCCAGCTAGACAGAATTGGGCTCAGCTGTGATGTGCTCACAGTTGAATAGCCCTTCTAACACTGTTTTGGCTCATACATTAAGAATGTCTACTTCGATGAGGTACTGGAAGATTGTCAGTGCCAAGAACCAAATTTCGGTATCAGTCAGTGGCTTCAGTCGGAAAATGGAAAAATTGGAGGGAAAACCGTGGAACCAATAAATTTAGTACTGGGACAGATATTTTGTGATCACTTAATAGTCTCTGTATACATGACCTAGGGGACCATAAAGGTAGATTTAATTTTAATTGTTAATGAACAGCTTCATATGCCTTTACACACAATCCTGAGTGTTCAAAATATCCACCTTCAAATTACATGTTCTGGTTCTTTGTAATCCTGAGTAAAAAAAAAAGAGAAAAATCTGATCTTTTCACCCAGATTAAGTGGTTTGGAGATTCGGTGCGATTCTGGTCGTAGCTTTTTCTCCTCCTCAAAGGCTGTTTGTCCATCTTTAGTACAATGTTTTTGGTCAAAGAGTGGCTCTCGAATACATAGCTGCTTGTGATCTTATCAATATACTGCTCTATTTATTTGTGTACATAATACTTTCATTTTCAAATGGTAAATGTATTCACTTGAGTTGGAATGTACTGTACAAGGCAGTGCAGATACTTACTGAAACAGTTCATACTGATTATGGTCTATGAAGGGCCAGGTGGATAATTTATCTTTCAGTGTATGTTGTTTATAAAGAATATGAATATAAAACATATACCATCCTTTACTCCATTTTTTGTTTCTTCCTGCAGTGCTTTAGCTTTATACGCACATCACCTGCTATAGATCAGGATCCACCAAACATCTTTTCCATGTCTCACTTTTTTAAAATTCAATTTTTCCCAATGGACCTCGATGAGATCAGGTTTTGTATTTTTGATTCCCTTTGTTGTCTCCTCACTCTGTCCTAGACGGGAGGATTTCAAATCAGGATTTCCACCATCTCGTTATCAGCAAGGTCCTGCCCAAATGGAGAAGAGGGTGCTCTCCTGTCAAATGTACTGCTCAGGAAAGGTACATTATCTGTATAAAAACACAAGAACAGAACAGATTTGTTACTAAAATGAGTATTTACAACTTTAGCAACATCAAATAATCTTTATGGGAAAGGTTCAAATAAATCTCAACATTTAATACACAGAACACTCTTCCAAAATCTGGTTCGGATTAAAGATTTGGGACATGTTTCAAGGGCACTCAATTGAAACAAATTATGTTAATACTTATTGTTATGGTTATATTGGGATACTGTGTAGAGCTTTGGGCACTTTTTCTTCAAAAGTTTACAGAAACATTAAATAGAGTTCAGAGATGAGCAATAGCAATTCCAATATTCAAATCTCGAAGTAATGAAGTGATAAAATTTAACTTGTTTTCACTGGAGAAAGGAGGTCTTCAATATACTAAAAGCCATCAATCGTGTAGATGTAAAAAGGTTACTTAACATACTGACTGCAGAACTATAGCATAAAAGTACAATATTGGCAAGTTTCAAGTGAGACTAGAAATTGGAAGAATTTATTTTATCTTTTCTCAGAGGAGTAGATTTGTAGAAGACTACCGTCAAAGTAATTAAAGCTAAATTCACTGAAAAAGAACCTGGATGAAAATTTGATTATCAAAAAGATTGAAGGTTAAAAGTATAGAGACATAGATGATTAAATGGTGTATGGAACATTATGGTTCCAGTCTTTTTGGGACTATGAGAATGCCATTTGTGGAATGCAATCAGTCAGGGTTATACAATATATATTGCGGTGTTTGGCTGACATCCTGGAGTTTTGCTGTTTGCCTTTGGTGGGGAAGAGCCATCTGAAAATTTCACAGGAGAAAATTCCATTTCACCTACACAGTGAAAGTAAGTTTCAAAGTGGTTGCTCACCACTTACTGATAAGCAGCCTCTGATGGCTTGAGAGATTACTGACTGCCTTTTCTTACCAGATCATGGTGTCACTGTCTGCTACTGACTGAAACTAAAAAAACTAGCTGTTGTATTTGTTTTTACTTTTTTTTTGTGAATTTTGTGCTCATCTTGAAATGTTAGTGCTGATGAATGGAAAACTTTTCTACTTTTGTCACCTAGTATCTGCGTCAAGTGTTCACAGGTCAGGTATGGCACAAGTTAGAATCTTAGTGCTAGTAGGCAGAGAAAACCTTCATCCCATCAGTCTGGCTTCAGTGTCCGCAATCAAGATCTCCACTCCTGTTGGTTATCCAGTGATCCCTGCTGGAATATGAACCTATGCAGGTACTGGTTGAGGACAGAGTTAGTCCCCTATCCTCCCTCCCTCCCATTCAAACCAACAGTCAGCCAACAGTCAACATCTGTGCTTATATATGAAGACTGGGCAATAAGGCAAGATACTGGAAGGCTACTAGCATCTATGGAGCCAAAACCAAACATAAGTCACTCTCAGGGCATGAGAGTAGAAAATAGGGATCTTTTAAAAAGGTAAGAAATCGCTATGGACTAGATTTTGCACCCACTGACTGTGAATGGGTGGGTATCTAGGCCAATATAGTTTTTTCTGAACTGCGTTCCAAGGTAATAGTAAATCTCAAGATTAACAATATTAATGAAATGTCCAATCTTTACTTTAGTGGTTTATGCTATCTCAATTCTTCCATGTGCTACAGCCTGGCAACATATTATTAACTGTATGTAACGGAGAGAACAGGACAGATACCATTAAACACAATACCTGGTTTTTCCATATATGCAGGGCTGCTATTGCCTAGCTTTCCTTGCGAAGGTGAAAAAGTGCCCAATTTGTTTTGCTCAGGACCTCTTTCTGTCTGGGTGCTGCTGTCTCGGCTTCCTGTTTTAGAATGTGCTGACAAAAGTGGTGTGGAGGGTAGTACTGGTGAAGAGGATGAAGAATGCGACTCATTTCTATCTGTGCTTAGCAGAAAACCTGGGGGAATGGAAATAAAACACAAACTTAACAAAATGTCATTTTTTGGCTATCCAAGTAAGTGATGGTTTCTGCTGGGTAACATGAACAATGAATGCCCAAGTAGTCACTGTCAGTAGTACATGGAAGGAAACAAACAACCTACAAGCAATTCTACTTTACAACTCTGCTTTTTGGTCAATCTTATTTCAGTTTTAAACCCGATACGTTTAGAAATACACTTCTTTGAAAAGACACTTAACTAATTCTGTACAGTCAAGAAATCCTTCATTGTCATCTTAACTCCTTTGGTTGTCTATTCATGCTATTGAATTGTAACATCATAATTTTAATATATGGAATGGTATATGATGTCTATCATAGCACTTGTAAGTTTTTTTTAAACATGCTTACCCAAACTGCCTTTCCAGCTTTTGTCTTCCTTCTTCTCCTCAATTATTGGGTTACTGGACAGCAACGTGGGGTAGGACGATAGTCCAGACGTAGCATTAGAAATAGAAACTAGAGACTTTGAAGGTCTTAAAGCAGTTGGTTGTTCCGTTTTGACTTGTTCTCTTCGTGACCTCTGTTGGAGGACTTTGATCATAGCATCCTTCTCAATGATTTGAGCATGAAGAGTCTTAATCCTGGAACAACACACACAAAGAAAAACATTACATAAATCAACCTCCATTCAATTTTTCAAACTAAGGCTCCTTTAAAATATTTCAGAATCGGGGTGGCTGGATTAGAAATCATGCACAGGAATGGTATCACCATTTATGCTGTTGCATAAAGGAAACCAGACACCTCCCAAAGGGATGGATAAAAGATGCATGTGAAATGATGTAGTCACTCTGCAATGTTCTTCCTCAACTCCTGGCAGCCAATTCTTAAGTAGCATTGGAAAAAGCCTAGAAACAGGTCGCCCATCTTTAATGCTGCCTGGGGAACTCCATGTGGGAAGTAAAGGATAACAGCCATGTGCTTCACCCATAGGAAGATATGTAAATTATTAAGTCACTCTACAACATGCTCACACATTTTCTAGTGGCTCGTTCCAGACCAGTGCTGGCAGAAGCCCGGGAGTTGGCTGCCTGCTTTTCTCGTGCTTGTTGTTATGCCATGTAACATACAATATATTATGAAAACCACTGATTTACATTAATTAAATAAATCAAAGTGTGTTTTTATTAAATGGTATTCTGAGATTTTTTTAAAATTGGTGTTTTGGGAACTGAAATCTACCATTCTGTCCATTTTCCCACTAAAACTGTAAATCAGTGGCCTCAATTATTTTATCATATTTTATTTAGTTAAGTAATAAATTTTTATCTCTTACTTCCTTGAAAGACAAGGATAAACAGGAAGATGAAAGGGAAGATGTAGCAGGTTACGAGCAAACATGTAGCCACACTGGGGAGTGGGAAATGGGTTTGGGGAGTGGGCAGTGGGGTTTGGCCACACTTGGGGCACATGTGTCCTGGGCAGACGTGACACTGGGGGTGGTCTTTGACTTGTTAGAATTGGGGTAGAATTGGAGCTTGGAAGCATTGTGGTGAGGATGCTGAGATTATCCCAAGCTGAAGGTTAAGATGGGACTGGGGGAGTTCTGGGGTTTAGGAGTATTGGAGGGAGGCTCCAAGAGGTTGGTAGAACTGGGGGTTGCTGCTGTGTGGCATAACTAGATGGAGGGAACACAGTCTGGAAATATTGAAGAAGGGTGGAGTTTCTGGGATTTGGTAGAAGTGAGGATCCTCAATTCTGTAAACACTGAAGGGGATCCTGGGATATTGGAGACTATCCCATATATCCCAATAGAGGAGGTGAGAAGGAATTTCAGGCAGCTAGAAGCACTAGGGATAAGGTCCCAAAGTTTGTATGCATTTAAGGCGGGGGGGGGGGGGGGCAGAGGAGTTGCAAGCTCTGAAAATATTGGAAAGGGAATTTGCAGGGTAGAGCAGTATTGTAGCAAGTCTTGGGATAGGGGAGTTGGAAAAGTATTCGTAGGTCTGAAAGCAATGGGAGGAAGGGCCTCAAGATCTGGAAATAACTGAGAGGGCGGCCTATACTCTTGGATCATTGGAAGGGTCCCCTGTGGTGTGGGAGCAAGGCGGCAAAGGTGGTGGTGGGGGGGGGGGGTTGTTGGTATCTGGTTGAGGAGTCATGACCTCACAGAAATGGGGAAGAGGGGCTCTGAAGGGGGAGGTAGGCATGGTTTGGCAGTCTTAAGAGTGAGCCAGATTGTGATAGAATTGAAGGGGAGGGGAAAGGTCCTAGGAGTCTCTTCCATAACTCCTTTTTGCTCCTGTTTGGGGTATTGATCCACTCCCTCCAACTGGCCCATAGCAGAGAAGTGGTCCCCCAGCTGGAAACTTGACAGAGAAATAGCTTTTGGGCCTTGGGGATGACCGCATTCACAGTGTAACAAAGGATAGCAATGAATGCGACCTTGCCAGCACGCCCATATCCTGAGAACAAAAAAAAGGAAGGGGTTGAAAGGGGAGGACCACTGACAGGCTGGAACTTGAGAGGGGGCTTCAAGGATTTTGGTTACAGTATCAGGAAAGGACCAAGCAGGATTGGTATCCAGGATCGGCGAGAACTCATTAGCAACATGGGATAGGAACCCGGTTGGTGGTAGTGGGACAGGTTTCAGGCTGCATTTGCTCGGAATCCAGTGAGGGCTAGTTGCGTCAGGGGGGAGGATCCATTTTTACCAGCCTGAGGCAGCTATGCGCTGTGGCGACCAGTGCCACCTAACTTGGAGATGGAGCTGGGACGACTCAGAGTTAACTATAATGAGTAGCTAAGTTTAGGAATGATAGTGTGGCATGACAGAAAAGGCTAAAAACAAGAGAACAGGAAATCAGTTACAGAAAGTGTGCGTTATACACAAGAGTTAATCTATTATAGAAAGTGGCAATCTCCTCTGGTGTTACTCAGGGGTAGTCTGGGTTCTGATGTTTAGTTGCTAACCTGATGTGCCTTTAAGGGCACTGCTCAGGTGCTCCCTGTGACAAGTGGTCTGAATTGGCACATTGTGTGGTCAATTAAATGCTAATTGTTGTTGGCTCTTTCTCTACATCAGCAGCGGCGTGACTCGTTGCCTTGGGAGGAGGAGGTCAGGTTACGTATAGAAAAAAAGAGAAATGATAGGATTTCTTTCTCTTTTTGTACACTTTTTTTAAAAAAAGATTGTGATTCGTTGCTATTTCATACAAAGTGCGATGTCTGAAATGTGGCATCTGAAGTGAGAGGATACAGAAATACATAAAATATAAAGAAAAATATAAATCTATATAAAATGTTAGCATGTTAGTGCCAATTAAGCAAAACACCAGTGAAAATTCATACAATTTTTCACATTCCTGATCAATTTTCTCCCTGCAATTTTTTTTCTATTTAAAAAAAATACAATAGCACATTCTATAATGAGGTTACCGGTGCATCTTGGCCCACCTGCTTTCCATGTCAAGGCACCTCCTATTAGCCATTAAGATTTCCTCCTCTTCCTTCTGGATCCGAGCTTCCAAGGATGTTTCGTAGCTACCATTTGGAGAATGTCCTAGAACTGTGGTATCCCTAACAACAGACATGATGACTAAAATTAATACTGCAGTTGACACCTAAATTTCCATCTTTTAACTTTACCCATGATTTAGTGAGTAAATTCACCAACGGCTGTGTTACTGAATAATCTACACATCAGGGGTTCTCAGGCTGGTTTCCCAGTTCTCAGGCTGGTTTCCCAGTCTGTGCTGCATTAAACGATCTTAGCCTGGGTGTCAGTAAGAGTGCTACAACTGGCTTAATCTCCCTGGGCTAGGTTCCTGGTCCTGATTGCTATTCAGTAGTCCATGATGGAAAGTGCACGTGACCAACGGGCGAGAATATGTTCGGGCTCAGCCGTGATGCTTGGTATAATTAAATAGGCTGCTGACACTGTCTAAGATGATAGGAGAAGAATGGTCACTTGGGTGAGGTACCAGAGGGTTCTGACCTCAATGGAACCCTACCCCAGCAAGAGTTCAAGCCTTCATAAGGTAATTAGGGGAAAAAGTAAGTACACATCTCATTCAAAGATACAGTTGCTATATCTCAAACCCCAGTCCTGCTCACTCTGTTGTACATCCTCATTCAAGTACAACATTTGCAATTCTGATAAACATAAAATTCTTTTCAATTATTTCGTTTTAATACACATTGCACTAACTGTACTTAAGTCCAGAAGTTTCAGTAAGAAAGAGCAAATCATTTCAAAAATCGGCGGGGGGGCTATCGGGCGCTTGAAATTAGTGAGCTCCCCGTGCGATTGTAGCATACAGTCCACTAATTGGATTCACTTACCTGGTCTTCCGGGTTTCCCACTGCTGATCGGCGCGTCGGGCGGACTGCGCATGCGCAGTAAGGTCTGTCAGCTGGAGGAGCCCTATTTAAAGGGGCAGTCCTCCACTGACAGATGCTGCAACAAACAGAAAAAAATCACACCATGGGGCAGCCCAGGGGGAAGGCTGCTCCCAGTTTAATGATGCCTCACTCCAGGTATCAATACATGGGGCGAGGAGGAGGGGGAGGACAGAGATCTTCCTCCTGGCGGGCGGGAGGAAGCGGCCTCCCTCTGCCACCAGGAAGGCCTGGCTCGAGGTGGCAGAGGAGGTCACCTGCACCACCAACATATTGCGCACCTGCATACAGTGCAGGAGGTGCTCCAATGACCTCAATAGGTCAGCCAAAGTGAGTACACTTACTCTGTACCCTACACTCCGTCTGCCACATCACTGCCCCCAACCCACATCTCCTTCTGCACTGCCAACACGACTCTGTCACATCACCCCTCATACCCACTCAAACCTCATCCTCATCGTACCTGCACCTACTCACCTCGCCAGTACTCATCCCGCCACTACCACTCAACCCAATCCTCATACAATCTCATGGCTCTATCTCGTACTCACCCTCTCATGCATCTCTTTCACGGCCAGCCTCACTCAACCTGCCACTACCTGTGCTGCAGCCACAGGGCATGCATCACAAATGTTCAGTAGGAAGCGTAAGGCAAACGTGTCGTGAGCATGAAGGGGATGCACAAGGGTGTTTGAGGGTTTGTCATGGTTGTTATTTATATTGAATTTCTGACCAGCTCACATCACATATTATATTGGCACCACTACTGGCATGTCTTCGCGAATCTTGTCTGGTCTGTGCAATAATGCCCTTTCCTGAGGATCACTATGAAGACCCACAACTGATGCCACCCATTGTGTCACTGCAGAGTGGGTGTAGGTGTATTTGCAGGGCTCTTTTGTGCAGACGGCTGAGAGGCGTCGGCGATGTCCCCGGTGGCACCCTAGAAGGATGCGGAGGAGAGGTTGTTGAGGGCAGTGGTGACTTTGACAGCGACAGGTAAGAAGATGGTGCTCGGGCCAGCCGGGAGCAGCTCGGCATGAAGGAGGCTGCAGATGTCCACGACTACATGTCGAGTGACTCTGAGCCTCCGTGTGCACTGCTGCTCAGAGAGGTCCAGGAAGCTGAGCCTTGGTCTGTGGACCCTGTGGCGAGGGTAGTGCCCTCTGCGACGCATCTCTTTCTGCTGTAGCCCTCCCTCCTGCTGTGCAGGTGGATGTGTCACAGCACTGTGTTGTGGAGCTCCACGTGTCAGAGGTGGACGGCGTGGATGGCGAGGCTGGTGATGCTGTTCGCCCTCCGAGGAGGTCATGACTGCAGCTACGGCGGCCCCCATCCGGAAGATGTACATCTGAGGGGGTCCGCAAGGTAGGTACATGTGTCTGGACACCGGGGTAAGTGTGCAAGTTGGTGACTTTGATTGTCAGGAGGAGGGTGGTGGAGACCAAACTTTGTCCCGAGTGACAGAGTGGCCTCCTGCAATGAGTGAGGGTCTCCCACCCCCCACCTGTCAAATGGACCTTTGCAGCTGCCACAGGCTGATGGCTGCAACAGGTCCATTTGAACTGGGAGTGTTTCCCCCAGTGTGGGAAGCAGTCCCAGGTTGGTGTAAAATCCCACCCCTCCTCACATAATCCCTTAATCAGGTCAGTTAATGACCTGAAATACCTAAATAAATACTTTCAAGTGGCATCCCACTGGCTTTAATTGCCTGCAGGATTCTCACTAGCGGGGGCTGCGCGCGCACGCCGGCGCGTCAGCGGGGAACCCGGAAGTGCGCGGGTTCGAGGCGGGCTCCGGTCCCGCTCCGGGATTCTCCAATTTTCGGAGCCCCCCCCGCCAGGAACGCACCCGATAGCGGGTGCTAAAATGACGCCCCTAATCTCTGTGTAAAATGTGTTTTTGTTCAGAGCTTGCTGTTTTTATTTAGCCTTAATTGCTGAATGATAAACTAGTTGGGTTGCAGTGCAAAGATTAGTCAATTGGCTACATTGAATCTGCAGTCTATTAGACATCTTGATCCAAGTATAACATTCGTTAGCAAAGTAGCAGTGTGTTTATTAGGACCAAACTGTACTTAAGCCTTCTTCTGAGCTCAGAACATGTTCTGTTCTGCCCTGCCTAAAGTTGGATATGAAGGCAGCTATAATTTGTTGTTTTGAAAATACAGATGAACCGCTGGCCCAAGGTTAACATAGTGGTCAAGACACTCGCTTCACTTTGTCGTCTAGCAATGAGGTGCACAGAAACTCAAACATGATGAGTCATGTGTGAGGATTTCATTGAGTCTCAGCTGATGGGAAGGACTAAATTATAAAGGGAGTCACATAAATCATACTACTTCAAAAAAGATTATAGTTATTTAAATCAATCTGTCACTAACAGTTTGCATCAGGCTTGTATGAAATAATTTACAGATGCTTCTTTAATTGGGCCCCATATCAGTTCTCCTTTTTGCTAGATTCAAAGCAGAATTCCTGAAAGCAACAAATGGGATGAATAACCATTCATATTTATAATATATCTTGGTTCTAAAAAGGATCCTTCCTTCCTCTTGCGCAAGACCAGAGTACAGAGATGTTGCAAAACTCTCATCTGAGTCAGAAGGTTGTGGGTTTAAGTCCCACTCCATAGACTTGAGCACATAATCCAGGCTGACACTTCAGTACAGAACTGAGAGTGCTGTAGTATTGGAGGTACCATCTTTTGAATGAGATGTTCAACTAAGGTCCAGTCTGCCCTTTCAGGTGGGGATGTAATCGCATGGCATTATTTGAAGAAGAGTGGGGGGGGGGGGGTTCTCCCAGTGTCCTGGTCAATATTTATCCCTCAACCAACATCACTAAAACAGATTATCTGATCATTTATCTCATTCCCGTTTGTAAGAGCTTGCTGTGTGCAAATTGGCTGCTATGTTTTCTTACATTACAACAGTGACTACACTTCAAAAG
The DNA here is from genome assembly GCF_035084215.1 of Heptranchias perlo. Lineage (NCBI taxonomy): Eukaryota > Metazoa > Chordata > Chondrichthyes > Hexanchiformes > Hexanchidae > Heptranchias > Heptranchias perlo. The sequence continues at coordinate 46,283,656 of NC_090339.1, read as the reverse complement.
TACTTAATTGGCTGTTAAGTGCTTTGGGACATCCAGAGGCTGTGAAAGGCGCAGTGTAAATGCAAGTTCTTTCTTTCTGTCCTTCTGAGTGTATTTACCTTCTTTAGCCCTTGGTTACCTCTACGTTTTAGTCTCTTGAAGGACACATTTCTCTGCGTGTGTGTGTGTGGGGGTGTGTGTGTGCGCGCAAGGGGCTAAGAAGAGGCCAATCTGCTCTCAGACCACCACCAAGATTGCTCTTGACCAGTCACTGGGAGGCAAATGGAAGTATTCTGTTATAGGTTCTCTATCTGCTCTTTTTCCCTCCTTACAATGGAGGTCAAAAACTCAAAGTTGGCAGGGGAGCAGAATTGATCTTGCTTCATTCCATTCTGAGACCACATCTTTTTTTCATTTTTAAAAAGTAGAAACAAAATTGTAATAGTGTATACGGCTCATTATATTCAGAACTCATAGAACCTGGCTGTGAAGATGTGGCTTATGGCAGAAGATGTACTTTTGAGCCTACTCCAACACAAGCTGTACCTTTGAGCCGCTACTGTAGCTGCTGCATCCAATGCAAACTGGCGCATGACACTTTCTTCCAGATACTTCTGTTCCCACTTGGTCATGTCAGCCTCCAAGGCCAAGATTCGTTCCTCCTTTTCACGTAGCAGCTCCATTAATGCAGTGGCATTATACTCGGGGGCACTGGCTGTCTGGGAGGTACCTTGACGCTGTGCAAGACCAAAGGAAAAGGAAAAACAATCAAATGACATCTTGCATATCCTAACATAAGCATTTGTTTCTAGAATCAGATGGGCCTTTCCAGAAACATGTTCAAGAATAAAAATTCATTTTGATTAAAAGTATTACTTCATATTTTTCCTTCTCTCTATAAGTTCCCCCTCCCCATTAGGCATCATTCTTCAGCAGGGAGGACAGGCAGGTAGTCTGCTCTCAACTTTCTGCCTCTGAGCTCTTTGGGTGGGCTGATGCACAACAACTGCAGGATTTAAATAGCCCTTCATTTTTTGGGGGGGGATGGGGTTTGCTTCCTCCAATTTTCTCCCCTCCTCTCCTGAAGATGACTCATGCTGGGATATAGTTCAAAAGTGCATGGCCATCCTACTATACGTCATCCAAGTGGTCATTCTTCACACTGAGTTGAGTCAGACAGTATTGATTGTAAACATGACAGCAGAGGCTGACCTCACTCAACAGCCACACATTCCACAATACTCACTGTATAGTGATCACAAACCCTGGATGACTTTCTCTCCCTGGTCAGGGACACAGAGCCTAAATGTAGCTACAGATCGATTGAGAAGGTTAAAAAAAATGATATGAGAAAAGGTCATTCGGCTTATCAATTCCAGCCCACTCTTTCCACATACGATATAACATCTACCCATCAGGGCTTGTACCCCAAATATCTAATGTTCTGAGGAAAAGTTCTGCTTAAACTCCCTAATCCCCAAGGTAATCATATAAAAACACTACTAAAATTTAAATAGCAATGACATATAAAACTGGCAGAAGTTTGCAATATACCTGCTGCATCCGAAGAGATTCCAATTCCCTTTCAAGCCTGGTTCGTAGCCGATGTTCAAGTTGCTCCCGTTTCTCGCATGCTGCCTGGAGCTGGATCAGGGCCTGCTGCATTCTCTCAACTTTGTCCACATACACCTGCTTCTTTTTCAGCTGCAACCAGAAGAAGAGAAAAGTGAGCAAGTGTTTGAGCATGACCATTGAGAAAGAGATCGTAATCCTTACCCTCCACGCCAAAACCACGGGGCCTGTGAATCACAAGGTAGGCAATGAATGCACACCATCATGACTTGTTAGCAATTAAATCATTGCACCATCATTTTACCAACTTTCGCTGCGGTGAATCTAAATAGCTTATACTGGAGATCAGAAAGTATGGCCCGATTTGAACACTGACAAAAGTATTACAAACTCTCACTTTCAGGAAAGCCTCCTGGTAATACTTCTATCAGGTATCAGTATGCATTTTGGCTGAGAATAAACTGGCATAATACCATTATGAGCTAAATTCAGTGGAACTAAATTAAACTCTCACACTGTATTCACAATATGGCCCTGGGGTCATTTGTAGACCACCTCCTTGTAGCAGTTTTGCTGCTCTATATTGAGGTTACCACCCTGTGGTCCCAGAGTTCACAATCTGGCCCTCGGAGCCTAGGGAACTTAGTCCTATTTGCGCATATATTTCTTAATTTGCTACTTTGTCCTGTTTGACTTTTGACAGCCTTGAGGTTTGAAAACGGCTGTCCTTGGCACTATTCATTAGTAGATAAATCCTAAACCAGAACACCAAGATCTGTTTGCATCAGCAGCTTAAGATATCTGAACATTAATGGGAACATAGGTTTATTGTGGCTCCACAAGGCACCCACGTGGTCCATAGAGACAAAAAACTTAAACAACCCTGCTCTATGTGGCTCTGGGCCTCCATTCATGGCCTGGGATATTGAATGAGCTGGGATTCAGTGCTGCTGCTCCTCCTCCCCCTTTTCGTACTCACCAGTAACAGGAGGCGGGGTTATCCCAGCTTCCATACAGCAAGAGCAGTATTTTGTGTTTAAAATCGAACTGTTGGGGAGAAAGTTTGGTCTAACAATTTTCCTCCCATCTTCTTGTGGGAAAATGCCTGCCTGTTAGCAGCTGTCCACAGTAGCACGTTTAAAACCAAGACAAGGGGGTAAATTTTAACTGCGAGCCAGGAAGGGAGCTGGGGTGGGGGAGGGAGATTTCCAGGTGCAAAACCCGGAAGGTAAGTGGGCGGGTCGCGAATGAGGCCAATCAACTGCACTTCCGGATTTCGCGCCCGGCAGCCAGGTTTGCTTCTGCAGCCCGCAGCTAGGGATCGCAGGGAGGGATCATGGGCCGGTGTAAGATCGGGGGCTGCCGGGGAGTAGTTCAGGGGGCTGAGGAAGAGATCGGGGGACGGGAAGAAGATCGGGGTGGAGCCAAAGAAGATCGGAGGTCGTTAGAGTCAGGTGAAGAGTCGGAGGTAGGTGGGGGGGGGGGGTCCACTATCAGGCGGGGTGGGGGTCCTGTCAGCCAGGTGAGCTTGTTGGGCCTGTATGAAGCATTCCTGCTCCTCTGGGCACGCAAGCAGTGCAGTAAAGGCACTCTTCTCATAGATCTGGCCCTTCCTGCCTGCTTTCACCTGATGTGAATGGGAAGCGACGGGAAACTTGAACAGGTAAGGTTAAATTTGTTTTATTATTCCAATACACAAAATGTTAAGTACCTCAAATATCTCAATGAGGTACATTGCCCTTTTAAGTATTGGCCCGCCGGCTTTAAGAGGGGGCGGTTCTTCCTAGTGTCTGCTCTCCACACTCAGACAAACCTGCCTGGGTTAAACCAAGTAGGCACGTTGGAGCTGGGATGCAGTCCCGCTCTGAAAATGGAGGGTTTTTACTCCCCACCCGCTTCCAACTTACCCGTTCTAGGGGATTAACATTTACCCTAAGGTTTTCACAGTGTGGGTAGTCAAAGGCAGCAGCCTGCGTCCCGTTCTCATGGTATAATATATTAAACAGTCCTGAGAGCAACCCTCAAGCAAGACACGGTTTGGAATAGTAGCCTCTTGCCCTCCCCTAACAAATAAGGTGAGTAACCACTTGCAAGAATCATTGTTCTTCAGCTATCAATTATCAACTTTCAGGCTGCCTTCAAGTCTAGGCACTGAAGAAAAGGAGAAAATAAAGCAGAGCTGTAAAGCAAAGAGAAGACTGAGGGGTGACCTGACAGAGGTCTTTAAAATTATGAAAGGATTTGGTAGGGTACTGTGATAGTTCTGGTCTCCATATTATAAAAAGAATATAGGAGCACTGGAGAAGGTACAAAAAAGATTTATTAGGATGATACCAGAACTGAGAGGTTATTCCTATCAGGAAAGATTGAGCAGGCTCGGGCTCTTTTCTCTAGAAAAGAGAAGACTCAGGGGTGATCTGATAGAGATCTTTAAGATTATGAAAGGGTTGGATCGGGGAGACATGGAGAAGATGTTTCCACTTGCGGGGGAGACGAGGGCTAGAGGCCATAAATATAAGATAATCACTAATAAATCCAATAGGGAATTCAGGAGAAACTTCTTTGCTCAGAGAGTAGTTAGAATGTGGAACTCGCTACCATAAGGAGTAGTTGAGGCGACTAGCATAGATCCATTTAAGGCAAAGCTAGATAAACACATCAGGGATAAAGGAATAGAAGAATATGCTGATAGGGTTAGATGACGTAGGGAGGGAGGAGACTCGTGTGGAGCATAAACACCGGCATGGACTTGTTGGGCCGAATAGCCTTTCTCTGTGCTGTAAATTCTAGTTAATTCTATGTAATGTAATTGATATTCTCATATTACACTTCTGTAATTGATGATCACACTGTGTCAGAATCTCACACCTCCTCATACTGGTTGCATCACCTTTAGGTTGCAAGTTAGAGATTTTTATGCTATCGATCTCCTGTTAACATATTTTGGTGCTTTTGTCTCTCTCTCTTGCAGCACTAACATTTGCTGAGCTCAGAGAACAGGCTTGTTCCTGAGCCTCTTCCGCTATCACTCTAACTTTCTGCTCAGAAGTACACTGATTGTGTGTGACACAGGTGTTACACCGTGAAAGAGAGGAATTTTAGCTTTTAATAAGAAAAATAAGGGGATCTTCTTGAAAAATATTTCAAAAAAATTACTTCAAAAAATGCATGAGGGTTCCGACCATGAAGTTAATACATTTTTACTCCAAACATCATTCAAAGTACTTCAGCAAAATGTACCAGATCTTAATTGGCTTTTAAAAAATTCCACATGAGACAACAGCAGTAAAAATTAAATATAAGGTCAGCTTATTAGTAAAATTAAATGCTATTGAAAAAATTGCACAAAAACATTTCTTCCTAGCAGCATTCATTATAAAGAAATTCAGTTTCTTTTGGGGGGAATGTTCCTCCATGTTTAGTCATTTAATATTGCTTTCTGCATTTTTATGGCTCTTCTTGCCCCTATAGCAAGGACAAGTGCACAAGCCTGTTCCCAGAATTCTGCCAAAGCTCTCTGATCATGCAGTAGGAGGCAACAGGTGTTGCATAGGCATGATCTTCCTCTATGATTAACTCCAGCGCTTCCCTCCCTCTCCCAACGGCTAAGAGATTTGTTAACCTCCGCTTGCCACAGCTCCTAACAGGAGTTCAGCAGAGTCAGTCTTGAATCTGCATTCATCCCTGTTCTGTGGCACTACATATTAGCCTGAAGAACATGCAGTTTGTGTACATTCCAAACGTGCACTCATATACCTCTTTTTAGCAAGTTCAAACTGGCATTCTCTCTCTTGGATCAGTGGTGAATGGGAGGTGAACTGCAAGTGCCCAAAGGTCTCAGCTCAGCTCACTTGGTATCATTCACTTGAGTCACAAGGTTGTGGCTTCAAGCTCTACTCCAGGACTTAAGCACATAATCTAGCCTATCACTTCAGTCCGGTACTGAGCGGCTGCTGCATTTTCAGAGGTGCCATCCTTTGCATGAGATGTTAAACAGAGACCATGGGCTCTATTTTAGCACCCGCGATCGGGTGCGTTCGTAGCAGGGGGGGCTACGAAAATCGGGGATTCCTGGGGCGGGGCGGGAGCCCGGCTCCAACCCACTCCATTTCCAGGTTCCCCACTGACGCGCCGACATGTGGGACTCCCGCCAGCAATTAAAGCCGGTGGGATGCCACTTAAGGTATTTATTTTTGTATTTCTGGTCGTTTACAGGCCTGATTAACGTGATATTTTAGGAGGGCTCGGATTTTACAAACAACTAGGACTGTTTCCCGTACTGGGGGAAACACTCCCAGTTCAAATGGACGTGTTGCAGCTATCAGCCTGTGGCAGCTGCAAAGCTCCATTTGACAGGTGGCAGTGGGGGGGGGGGGGGGAAAAGAGAGACCCTCACTCATTTCAGGAGGCCACTCTGTCACTTTGGACAAAGTTTGGCCGCCACCACCCTCTTCCTAACAATAAAATTCACCAACTTGCACACTTACCCCGGTGTCCAGACACATGTACCTACCTTGCTGACCCCCTCAGATGTACATCTTCCGGATGGGGGTTGCTGTAGCTGCAGTCATGACCTCCTCGGAGGGCGAACAGCATCACCAGCCTCGCCGTCTACCTCTGACACGTGGAGCTCCACAACACAGTGCTGTGACACATCCACCTGCACAGCAGGAGGGAGGGCAACCGCAGAGAGAGATGCATCGCAGAGGGCACTACCCTCGCCACAGGGTCCACAGACTGAGGCTCAGCTTCCTGGACCCCTCTGAGCAGCAGTGCACACGGAGGCTCAGAGTCACTCGACATGTCGTCGTGGACATCTGCAGCCTCCTTCATGCCGAGCTGCTCCCGGTTGGCCCGAGCACCATCTTCTTACCTGTGGCTGTCAAAGTCCCCACTGCCCTCAACAACTTCTCCTCCACATGCTTCCAGGGTGCCACCAGGGACATCGCCAACGTCTCTCAGTCGTCTGCACAAAAAAGCCCTGCAAATACACCTACACCCACTCTGCAGTGACACAATGGGTGGCATCAGGTGTGGGTCTTCATTGTGATCCTCAGGAAAGGGCATTATTGCACAAACCAGACAAGATTCGCAAAGACGTGACAGTAGTGGTGACAATATAATATGTAATATGAGTTGCTCAGAAATTAAATATAAGTAAAAACCATGACAAACCCTCAAACACCCTTGTGCATCCCCTTCATGCTCACGACACGTTTGCCTTACGCTGCCTACTGCACATATGTGATACATGTGGCTGCAGCACAGGTAGTGGCAGGTTGAGTGAGGCTGACCGTGAAAGAGATGCATGAGAGGGTGAGTATGAATCATAGAATCATAGAAGTTTACAACATGGAAACAGGCCCTTTGGCCCAACATGTCCATGTCGCCCAGTTTATACCACTAAGCTAGTCCCAGTTGCCTGCACTTGGCCCATATCCCTCTATACCCATCTTACCCATGTAACTGTCCAAATGCTTTTTAAAAGACAAAATTGTACCCGCCTCTACTACTGCTTCTGGCAGCTCGTTCCAGACACTCACCACCCTTTGAGTGAAAAAATTGCCCCTCTGGACCCTTTTGTAACTCTCCCCTCTCACCTTAAATCTATGCCCCCTCGTTATAGACTCCCCTACCTTTGGGAAAAGATTTTGACTATCTACCTTATCTATGCCCCTCATTATTTTATAGACGTCTATAAGATCACCCCTAAACCTCCTACTCTCCAGGGAAAAAAGTCTCAGTCTATCCAACCTCTCCCTATAAGTCAAACCATCAAGTCCTGGTAGCATCCTAGTAAATCTTTTCTGCACTCTTTCTAGTTTAATAATATCATCTCTATAATAGGGTGACCATAACTGTACACACTATTCCAAGTGTGGCCTTACTAATGTCTTGTACAACTTCAACAAGACATCCCAACTCCTGTATTCAATGTTCTGACCAATGAAACCAAGCATGCTGAATGCCTTCTTCACCACCCTATCCACCTGTGACTCCACTTTCAAGGAGCTATGAACCTGTACTCCTAGATCTTTGTTCTATAACTCTCCCCAACGCCCTACCATTAACGGAGTAGGTCCTGGCCCGATTCGATCTACCAAAATGCATCACCTCACATTTATCTAAATTAAACTCCATCTGCCATTCATCGGCCCACTGGCCCAATTTATCAAGATCCCGTTGCAATCCTAGATAACCTTCTTCACTGTCCACAATGCCACCAATCTTGGTGTCATCTGCAAACTTACTAACCATGCCTCCTAAATTCTCATCCAAATCATTAATATAAATAACAAATAACAGCGGACCCAGCACCGATCCCTGAGGCACACCGCTGGTCACAGGCCTCCAATTTGAAAAACAACCCTCTACAACCACCCTCTGTCTTCTGTCGTCAATCCAATTTTGTATCCAATTGGCTACCTCACCTTGGATCCAGTGAGATTTAACCTTATGTAACAACCTACCATGCGGTACCTTGTCAAAGGCTTTGCTAAAGTCCATGTAGACCACGTCTACTGCACAGCCCTCATCTATCTTCTTGGTTACCCCTTCAAAAAACTCAATCAAATTTGTGAGACATGATTTTCCTCTCACAAAACCATGCTGACTGTTCCTAATCAGTCCCTGCCTCTCCAAATGCCTGTAGATCCTGTCCCTCAGAATACCCTCTAACAACTTACCCACTACAGATGTCAGGCTCACCGGTCTGTAGTTCCCAGGCTTTTCCCTGCCGCCCTTCTTAAACAAAGGCACAACATTTGCTACCCTCCAATCTTCAGGCACCTCACCTGTAGCTGTCGATGATTCAAATATCTCTGCTAGGGGACTCGCAATTTCCTCCCTAACCTCCCATAACGTCCTGGGATACATTTCATCAGGTCCCGGAGATTTATCTACCTTGATGCGCATTACGACTTCCAGCACCTCCCTCTCTGTAATATGTACACTCAAGACATCACTATTTATTTCCCCAAGTTCCCTAACATCCATGCCTTTCTCAACCGTAAATACCGATGTGAAATATTCATTCAGGATCTCACCCATCTTTTGTGGTTCCACACATAGATGACCTTGTTGATCCTTAAGAGGCCCTACTCTCTCCCTAGTTACTCTTTTGCCCTTTATGTATTTGTAGAAGCTCTTTGGATTCACCTTTGCCTTATCTGCCAAAGCAATCTCATGTCCCCTTTTTGAACTCCTGATTTCTCTCTTAACTCTACTCCGGAAATCACTATACTCTTCAAGGGATCCACTTGATCCCAGCTGCCTATGCATGTCATATGCCTCCTTCTTCTTTCTGACTAGGGCCTCAATCTCCCGAGTCATCCAAGGTTCCCTACTTCTACCAGCCTTGCTCTTCACTTTATAAGGAATGTGCTTACCCTGAAACCTGGTTAACACACTTTTGAAGGCCTCCCACTTACCAGACGTCCCTTTGCCCGCCAACAGACTCTCCCAATCAACTTCTGAAAGTTCCTGTCTAATACCATCAAAATTGGCCTTTCCCCAATTTAGAATTTTAACTTTTGGGCCAGACCTATCATTCTCCATAGCTATCTTAAAACTAATGGAATTATGATCACTGGTCCCAAAGTGATCCCTCACTAACACTTCTGTCACCTGCCCTTCCTTATTTTGAGATAGAGCCATGAGATTGTATGAGAATTGGGTTGAGTGGTAGTGGCGGGATGAATATGGCGAGGTGAGTAAGTGCAGGTAAGATGAGGATGAGGTTTGAGTGGGTGTGAGGGGTGATGTGATAGAGTAGTGTTGGCAGTGCAGAAGGAGATGTGGGGTGGGGGCAGTGATGTGGCAGACGAAGTGTAGGGTACAGAGTAAGTGTACTCACTTTGGCTGACCTATTGAGGTCATTGGAGCACCTCCTGCACTGTATGCAGGTGGGCGATATGTTGGTGGTGCAGGTGACCTCCTCTGCCACCTCGAGCCAGGCCTTCTTGGTGGCAGAGGCAGGCTGCTTCCTCCCGCCTGCCGGGGGGAAGATCTCTGTCCCCCCCTCCTTCTCACCCCATCCAATGATACCTGGAGTGAGGAATCATTAAACCTGGGAACAGCCTTTCCCCTGGGCTGCTCCATGCTGTAATTTTTCCTATTTCTTGCAGCATCAGTCAGTGGAGGACTGCCCCTTTAAATAGAGCTCCTCCAGCTGACAGACCTTACTGTGCATGTGCAGTCCGCCCGCCGTGCAGCTCAGCAGCGGGGAACCCAGAACAAGAGGTAAGTGGATCCAATCAGCCTGCGATTGCGCGCGGGGCAGACTGATTTCACCAAACGCACCCCCCGCCGTGAACCCGCCGCCATGGTAATATCGGGCCCCATGTTTCAGATGAACATTAAAAATCCTGTGGCACTACTTGATGAGCAGGGAGTTCCATCAATGTCTTAGACATCAGCCTTCCCTCAAGCAATACCACCAACTAGATTAACTGGCTGTTTATTTTATTGCTGTTTGTGGGATATTGCTGTGTGCAAAATGGCTGCCACATTCACCTACATAACAGTGACTGCAATATAATTTATTGTAGTTACAGCACTTCCGGACATTTCTGCAAGATGTGATAAAGAACTTCAAAAATGCAAGTCTTACTTTATTATGAGTACTACTGCTCTAGGCAGTGGCGTATAATTAGGAAAGACCAGAGAGGTGAAAAATATTTGGTAAATACTTTACTAAAAAAAAGGGAAAATAAAGTAGATTTTTGGCCACTGATCTTTCATTAACCTATTTTGCCATCGAATGTCCAGAGTTTGAATTTTCATCGCATTCTGGATATGTTAAAATCTCACAGCATACAAATATTACCTCGTTGTAACTACATTCCTACAAACTAAAGGTTTTGCTGTTGCACCAGTCACTGGATTTCCTCATCAGTTACTTGTGTCATAATTCTGGGCACAATTTAGGGGCAGGGCCAATTTTTTTGGCCTGTTAAGCCCATGGTCTATGACATAATTAAGAGATGCTATCAGGACAGTAACAACATGCCTGCAGATGAAGAGCCAAACCAAATGTATAAAATTACATTCAGGAAGGGCGATACTTCCTTCAGGCTTAGGAAACAGAGAGGCAGCATCAAAATGACCACAAACTACCAAGCAGTCAAGACATAGGGTATGCAATAAAATATTTTTAGATTAATTGCATTCTCTAAATACATAAATGTACCACAGAGTCAACAGTTAAATTCCCAAAAGGCATGAACTAAAAAAAAATGAGCAAATATGGAGGAAAAAAACTATAATGTGAATCTTAAACAAGTATAGCATGATGGTTACTGTGTCACTTTTCTCCCTCTCCCCATTCTCCACCCCAACTTTCCAGCGCCATGCAAGTCCTGTGGACAGTTGAACTGCTCCTGCTGCTCTACCAGTGCCACTAAAAGGCAGCAACAGCTGCCTGGGGATAACCCTCCAATTATTGTTGCCCAACTTTGTCCTGTAATACAATTGGTAGGGGAAAAGCATTTTATATATATTTAAAAAAAGGTTGTAAGTATGAGGAATGCCGATGTGATCTTGCCTTACAAAGCAGCCGCTTCTGCATGTGTGAATGTCAGAGACACACTTGCGCACCCATGCAGGGATTTTTTAATGAAATGACTGAAAAGCTGGCATCTACTGTTCAGTTTTCAGTTCTAAAAATTACTGGACTGCCTAGTTCATAGCTGGATGGATGATCACCCAATCCTAAAATTCAATTCTTTCCCCCCAATTTCCTCCTCTCCAGAAGACATTGAATCAGATAGGGTAAGAGGTTCTTTGGCGCTAGCAGCCCACTATACCTCACCTATATGGCCATTCTGCCTTTGTGACCACAGTGAGTGCTGGCAGGCTAAGCAACCATTGAGCCGTCATAGCTGAGCCAGATCTTGTCCTCACCAATCATTCATACATTTTCTGGTAGGGGTCTTTGGATATTAAGGAGTGGGAGCCCTGCCTGATTTTTCTTCCATAGCCCAGGGATATGGAGATCACCACTAAACTTAGGGATTAAATCTGGGATCTTCCTGGTCTGAATGGCTCAGTGACATACCACACAGCATATTTACGCACATTGCGAGAGTCCCAAATTCAATCGCTTAAGTAAAAATACAATATAATCGACAGAAATAAATTTTTGAAGTGTTGTCGTTATATGCATTTATTTGCAACAGTTTTTTTAAATGGTAACATCCCATGGTCGAGAAACAGATTATAAGGGCATCCTATTCCTCTTCCTACCTCCTCCTCCAATTTGACCACTTTGCCCTGTGTGTTGTTCAAGGCCTGATCACGGATTTCAATATGTCTCCTCTGATCCTCATTGGTAGACCTGAGGGCAGACAGCTCCATTTCCAGCTTCTCCTTTTCTCTCAAATTTTCTTTATCTGGAAAGGTGACAGAGGTGGGGAAAGAGGAAAAAACACATTCATTACAGGACAAAACTAGAAACTGGTTTGATTTAAAATATAGGAGAGACGGTGCTCATTATACAGTGTGAACACTGTAACATAGAACTGTCCAGTTCCAATAATGGATTTCAGTGAGAATATTGGCCAAACTGCAGCAGTCCTCATGTCATCCTGCCAAAGGGAGGGGGGTAGGGGTAGGGATTTCAAATGATAGAACTAAAATTCCTGTTGGGTGATTTCTGTGGTGAGATTAGTGAACTTTATGTGTAGTTTAAGAAATGTAGATTAGCAAGTGGCATTGTGGTGGAGCACACTGCAGCCTCAAACTATTGCACATGTTGTCTTGTAGCCACTGCCTTCTACAAACCCCCTTCCCAATTACTGTAAATTGCCTTTAAAGTAATAAAAAAAAAGCTTTAGTATTGCAGCAGTTTTACTTGGGCTTCTTGGTGCCATGCTCAATCAAATTCTGTTCTTCATGTCTGATTACTCCCACTTCTTCTCTGGCATTTAGCTTGTGTCTATGTGTGGAGCGAGGCTGTGAAGAAGTCTGGAGCATCATCTTTACAAACCTCAATCCTGTTCTAACCAGATAGTCATCCAGCTGAATTCTAGAGGGTGAAGAGGATATTTACTAGAATAATACCAGGGATGAGGGACTTCAGTTAAGTGGAGAGACTAGAGAAACTAGGATTGTTCTCCTTTGAGCAGAGAAGATTTAATAGAGGTGTTCAAATTTATGAAAGGTTTTGATAGAGTAAATGAGGAGAAACTGTTCCCAGTGGCAGGAGGATCAGTAACCAGAGGTCAAAGATTTAAGGTAATTGGTAAAAGAATTAGAGGGGAGATGAGGAGAATTCTTTTTACGCAGCAAGTTGTTATGATCTGGAATGCACTGCCTGAAAGGGTTGTGGAAGCAGATTCAATAATAACTTTCAAAAGGGAATTGGATAAATACTTGAAAAAGAAAAATGTGCAGGGCTATGGGGAAAGAACAAGGGAGTGGGACTAATTGGATAGCTCTTTCAAAGAGCCAGCACAGGCTTGATGGACCGAGTGGCTTCCGTCTGTGCTGTATGATTCTATGATTAATGATCTGGGCTGGGCGGGTGGAGGAGGGAAAGAGGGTGCCAACAGAGCAGAACCAGAAAAACAAATCTGAAGATTTTCCTATGCCAGATCACAGGAATGTGGCAAAGTACATTAAGGCTCCCCAAGAAAAGTTTAATTGTCTCAATATAGATTAATTTACTTTGTAACCTCCACGTCCCAAAGTATGGCTTGTTACACAAGCAATAGTATGCAAGCCGCAGCTGTTGAATTTCAAACATACAAACTGAATCTTCAGTACTTGGGAGCAGAAGAGTGAATTCTGGTACGCTTTGATGTGCGTAAAATGCGGGAGTTTGACGTGATTTGCTTGGCTGCTGTACTCATTTAAGGTGCTGTATTAATGAGTACTGGTTCCTCCATCTCTAAACACAAATTTGTCCTGGTGCCTGGTATTAACTCTTCTACTGAAATAGGTGTGCAATGCACAAATTTGCAGTCTGCATGAACAGGAGGGCCACAGAGACATGCACAGATCATATAGTATCAGAAGCACTAATAGAATTGAACAATCTTCAAATCCGTCCACAGTTTCACTCCACCGTATCTATGCAATCTTCTCCAGTGTATGTCCCAGCCTGCCTCTTCCATTCCTGACTCCTGATTACTGTTTGTCCTTGCTTGGAAGCCAATCCTTCATTTATTTTACCTCTTAAACTTCTTCTCAAAATCATTTCAGCTTGTTAGCTCTCTTCATTCCTTCAAAAGCCTCTTATAAATCTGTCCTACTGTGCTGTCAAGCCCACCACCCCCATCTTTCTAGTCTCCATCCTCCTTCCCAGAAAGTCTTCCAGGTGAGGGGTGCTACATTAATGCAAGTTGTTGTTGTGTATTAGTGGTAGTGTATTACATTGCCCAAACCCAAGCCTGGGGAGATCTATTGCATGAACTCATAATAGGCCATCAATTTAGATTGTAGTAAACATTTCACTTGTCTCGCTGGTTTTCAAGTGCTGTTATGGACACACCCAAGAGCTTTACTCTTCAACTCTCACTGATTGAATTCATGCAGCATAAACTCTCTAATTAATATTGGATTCATTGTTTCACCAGGAAATAGCCAGACTATGTTGCAGATCATCTTTTTTTCAGTGCCTCCTACCTACTGTATATTAAATAAAAGCATATTTATACAAATAATTTAGTGGATTTCTTTGTGTTTTGGATCCATTTTTGTACCTACACCAGCTGTCGATGTGGAGGCCCCTCGTGGAATGGTCCAGGTTTTTGATGCACTATGATGTTCACACTGAGATAGTAATAAGATTGCATGTTTTGACTGCATATCTATTAAGCAATATGCAGTTGACTACTGGAAATTCTACGGCCATTATGTATTATAAGCCAATGGCTCAGTAGATAACTAATGTCACACTGAGGCACAAAGTCCAGGAAATCCCCAGCATCCCATTCTGTGATGAGATAGATAATCTTAAGCAGGGTTTCAGAAAGTAGGTTGCAATTCTTCTTAATGTCCCTGATCTAAAGAGGGTGAAAAAATACAATGGCTAGGGTTCCTGCTCCTGATTGCTATCCTTGCTGGTGCATGTGTGGACACTGGATGAGGGTAGCATCAGACTCAATGGTGATGAATAGCCAACTGACACTACTGCCCAGGCTCATACATGAAGTAGTGCCAGTTGGATGAGGTACTGAAGGGCTGCTGATGCTTGTGGAACTACTCTCTTCAACAACAACAACTTACATTTATACAGCACCTCTAACGTAGTAAAACGTCACAAGGCGCTTCACAGGAGCGTAGTCAAACAAAATTTGATACCAAGCCACGTAAGGAGATATTAGGGCAGGTGACCAAAAGCTTGGTCAAAGAAGTAGGTTTTAAGGAGCATCTGAAAGGAGGAGAGAGAGGTAGAGAGACAGAGAGGTTTAGGGAGGGAATTCAAGAGCTTAGGGCCTAGGTAGCTGAAGGCACGGCTGACAATGGTGGAGCGATTAAAATCGGGGATGTGCCCGCAGCAAGACTTGGAGGAGCACAGAGATCTCGGAGGGTTGTAGGGCTGGAGGAGGTTATAGAGATTGGGAGGGGCGAGGCTATGGAGGGATCTGAAAACAAGCATGAGCGTAATAATATAAGAAATAGGAGCAGGAGTAGGCATACGGCCCCTTGAACCTGCTCCACCATTCAGTAAGGTCATAGCTGATCTTCGACCTCAACTCCACTTTCCCACCCGATCCCCATATCCCTCGATTCCCCTACAGCCCAAAAATCTACCTATCTCAGCCTTGAATATACTCAACGATTAAGCGTTCACAGCCCTCTGGGGTAGAGAATTCCAAAGATTCACAAAATAAGAATTTTAAAATCGAGGTGTTCCCGGACCTGGAGCCTATGTAGGTCAGCGAGCACTGAGGTGATGGGTGAACGGGGCTTGGTGCGAGTTAGGATATGGTCAACAAAGTTTTGAATGAGCTCAAGTTTATGGAGGGTGGATGATGGGAGGCCAGCAGGAGAGCATTGGAATAGTCAAGTTTAGAGGTAACAAAGGCATTGAGGGTTTCAGCGGCAGATGAGCTGAGGCAGGGGTGGAGATGGGCAAAGTTATGGAGGTGGAAGTAGGCAGTCTTGGTGATGGAGCAGATATGTGGTCGGAAGCTCTTCTCAGGGTCAAATAGGACACCAAGGTTGCAAACGGTCTGGTTCAGCCTCAGACAGTGGCCAGGGAGAGGGATGGAGTCAGTGGCTAGGGAACAGAGTTTGTGGCGGGGACCAAAGACAATGGCTTCGGTCTTTCCAATACTTAGTTCAGGAGAGAAATGGAGAGGCAATGGATGGCAAATAAATCTTAATTAAATTGACCGAACATCTGATAATATTTCTGATTATTAGATGAACTGTGACAACTAATAGAGTTCTGATACTTACTAGTCATAGGATTTATAACTGTAGGTTACTGACTAAATGTTCAGTCTATTTGATTTCAGCCTTCCAGAATACCAACTGTACCATTACACTCATAATAAACAATGCTGTGGAACATCACGAGCATGTGTGTTTTTTTCAAACCTTGATGTTTTACTGGGTGAAGCTCACTAGCTGAAGCAGCAGGTGTGCTCAGCACCCATTCTGCAGCTGGAGAGTCTAGTCCCAATTGATAGTCACAATATAACTTAATTGGCAAACTTGGTCAAGTTTTGACATGGACTGTACACTGCAGGAAGGCAAGTTGTCCCGTCACAGGCAGATAAGAGGTTCCAGTATGGAGGAAGCCCAGGAAGAACAGAGGGGAAAGACCATCACTCATTAGTTCACCATGCCTGATTTGCACATCCTAATAGATCATTCATGGAGCATCATTGACACCATCTTTGGTGAAGCCACAGGGCTAGATATTTAACCCTCCCTGGTGCTAGACACATCATTGGGACAAAAATGAGAAAGGAAGAAATTATTTTTTTATATATATATATATATATATTTAATCAAATTTAAAACCAAACCTGCGGCAAACAAAAGCCAAATGAAATGGGGCTGACTTTTATCAGGTAACCAGCTTGGACATGGTCATCACGTTAAAAAAAAGTGGATGATAGGCATGCAAATCCAGGGTTTTGTTTTCTTTGAATAACAAGTATTTTTTTTAAACAGCTACAAAAATTATGATCTTTATGTAAAAAAACTTCTGTGAAAACTGCACTTTGTGAAAACTGCACTTTGAAAATAGTTCAAGAAAGGGCCTTTGTTGGGAATTCTGTGGGAAACTTACTGATTAGCTGCTTGGTATGCATGGGGTAATTTCCAAGCTTGTAAGCCAAAAGGAAACTCAAGCAGCTGAAGGGGTAATCACAAAATCCATTACTCTGTTCCAAGCAGTACTCAACAGTCAAGGAAGTGCCTGGTCTCAATCTCAACAGCCAAGACCTCAAGGTAGGACATAGACACTTATATGCTTACATTAGAATGTCAACTCATCACTTATTGAAATAATCATCAATAGGGCAGGAATATCCAATTCAATATGCAAGATGCAATCGAGATTGTACTGCTCACTACAAAATGCACTTTTCACAGTGCCAAGGTGACTATTTTTTTTCCCTTTAACAACATTTGTTTCTTGAAAACTTAAAAACAAAAATCACATCTGCTTTCTGCCAAAGAACAAAAAAAGAGGGGGAAAAACACATTCACACATTCAAACATTCCTTGGCTTTCAATTATTCTGACAACTGCTGCCTCCCTACTTGGCTGCCTGTATTATACTAAATTGTGTACTTGAATAGCTCCCCTTGTATAAAGCAAAGCTTGGGACACCATTTTTAGCAAAGAGACAGGGTGCCTGTTGCACATCAAAGCTCACTGCACATTCCAGAGACACTGCCCTTGGAAATAAAGTGCAGAGCATTTGGGGAATCAAAGATTAAACTTGCCAGCCACATTGGTGTGGGAATGCCTTGAAGTTCTGACTGTATTCGTATATGGAAATTCAGAGCTGCACTTGAAGACTATGATTCAGAGACTTACACATTTAACACAGATAAGCCTTGGGCTGATAATTGAATTACTATAACAATGTATTACAAAGTAATCAGTTTTAAGTTTTTTTTCCCCAAAATACCACAAGGGTATTTTTTAAGGAGGCGAGAGTGCGATTAAAGAAGTTGGATGGATTGAATTAAGCCATAATGGAAGCCAGAGAGCTGTAATTGAAGAAAATATGTTCCATTAAAGGATGAAGCAGATCTCCTTAAACACAACCTAATACATGATGCCAAATTTATTACAGGGATTGAATTATGATTTTTAAAATAAAATTTACACATTTAAAAATGTTGTCACCTCCTGGTGGCAATTGGGTTGAGTGCAAGAGTTACATTGAAACTACAGCACAGAAACAAGCCATCCAGCCTGACCAACTGGTCTATGTTGGCATTCATGCTCCCCATGAGCCTCTTCCCTCCCTCCTTCACCTAACCCTATCAGTATGCCCTTCTATTCCTTTCTCCCTCGTGTGGCTTATCTAGCTTCCCATTAAATGCATCTATGCTATTTGCCTCAACTACTCCCTGTGGTAGCGCATTCCACATTCTTATCACTCTTTGGGTAAGGAAGTTTCTCCTGAATTCCCTATTGGATTTATTAGTCATGATGTGGAGATGCCGGTGACTTTATTAGTGACTATCTTATATCTTTGAAAGAGCTATCGAATTAGTCCTATTCCCCTGCTCTTTCCCCATAGCTCTGTAATTTTTTTCCCATATTGATGACCTTTAGTTCTAGACTCCCACACAAGTGGAAACATTTTCTCTACATCTCCCCTAACAAACCCTTTCATTATCTTAAAGACCTCTATCAGGTCACCTCCCAACCTTCTCTTTTCTAGAGAAAAGAACCCCAGCCTGTTTAGCCTTTCCTGATACGTAGATCCTCTCAGTTCTAGTATCATCCTTGTGAATATTTTTTGCGCCTTCTTCAATGTCTATATCCTTTTTATAATATGGAGACAGAACTGTGCACAATAATCCAAGTGTGGTCTAACCAAGGTTCTATACAAGTTTAACATAACTTCACTGCTTTTCAATTCTATCCCTCTAGAAATGAACCCGAGTGATGGTTTGTTTTTTGTGGCCTTATTAATCTGAGTCACTACTTTTAGTGATTTGTATATCTATACCCCTAGATCCCTTTGTTCCTCTACGCCATTTAGACTCTTAATATCCAAGGAGTATGTGACCTCCTTATTCTTCCTACCAGAATGCACCACCTCACACTTATTTATATTGAAATTCATTTGCCATTTTCACACCCATTCTGCAAGTTTATTAATGTCTTCCTCTATTTTATCGCATTCTTCCTTTGTGTTAACTACACCCCCCAATTTGGTGTCGTCTGCAAATTTTGGAATTGTACTTCCGATTGCTGAGTCCAAATCATTAATGTAAATTTTGAACAACAGTGGTCCCAACACCGATCACTGTGGAATACCACTTCCCACATTTTGCCAGTTTGAGTAGCTACCCTTAACTCCTACTCTATTTTCTGTTTTGTAGCCAGCTTGCTATCCATTCTGCTACCTGTTCCAACTCCACCTGCTCTGGCCTTAGTCATGAGTCTACTCTTTGATTCCTTATCAAAGGCCTTTTGAAAATCCAAATATATTACATCTACTGCATTACCCTTGCCTACTCTTTGTTACTTCTTCAAAAAATTCAATAAGGTTGGTCAAGCATGACTTTCCCTTTTGAAATCCATGCTGACTACTCTATTATATTTTTGGTTTCTAGATGTTTTTCTATTACATCTTTGAGTAAAGATTCCATTATCTTTCCTACCACCGACATTAAGCTAACTGGTCTATAGTTCCCTGGACTTGTTCTATCTCCCTTTTTAAATACAGGAATAACATTAGTTGTCCGCCAGTCCTCTAGCACTATTCCCTTTTCTAATGAATTTTTATATATATGTAATAGTGCCTCTGTTATCTTTTCCCTAATTTCTTTTACTATGCGTGGATGCAATCCATTCGGACCAGGGATTTTATCCTCTCTAAGTTTGACTAGTTTATCAATTATCTCCTCCCTTTCGATCTTAAATGTCTTTATACCTTTTTTGATCTCTTCTAATGTCGTACCGATCTAGTTAGTCTCCCTGGTAAATACTGAGGCAAAGTAACTATTCAATATTTCTGCCATTTCGCTTTCATTACCTGTGAGTTTATCCTATACACCCCTTAGTGGCCTTATCCCTAGCCTCAATTTTCTTTTGTTATTTATGTATCTGTAGAATACTTTACTATTTCTTTTTATATTCCGTGATAATTTAATTTTGCAGTTCCTCTTTGCTTTCCTAATTGTTTTTTTGACATCCTTCCTAACCTATTTGTAGTCCCTTTTGTCATCCTCTCCTTTATTGTCTATGCACTTAGAGTATGCCTTTTTTTAGTTTCAATTTTACCCTCATCTCTTTATTCATCCATGGCGTTTCATTATTGACTAATTGGTTCTTGTTTTTGGAGGAATATATTCCTCCTGAAAATGCTACTGATCTATTTCCCACTGCTGTTCTCTCTCTATCAAAATTTTTTTCCAGTTTTCCTTCCTAGTTCCATTCTCATCCCCTTAAAATTAGCTTTTTCTCCAATCTATTACTTTGGTCTTCGTCATACTTATGTCTTTCTCAATCATTATTTTAAATCTTATTATGTTATGATCGCTATTAGGAGCGGGTGTCAGGAACTCAGTTGTTAGAATATGTTTGAAGAACTGATAAATGTTGTCACAAGACTTATGTAAAAAAAAATTGATATTATTAATCTACAGGAAAAGTAAACTTGTCCAATACAACTTTACATTGTACCAACATGTGTTAACATTGTGTGATAAATCCCTTATATGATAATTAAATGCATGACCTCAAACTATTCTCACCACTACCACTACCAGTGATAGTATTTCAATAACTCAGAATGCTCTAACACAATCTGAAGTGGAAGAATACAATTTACAGTTGCACTGGTAGATATTGTTCACAGTTCACATAGCATGAAAATTTCACACACTCTTATGTTTTACTGAAATCCTAGTGTTGACATATTACCAATAAAACAGAAAACTGCAGAGTTGCTGGGGTATTAATACAACTAAAATTACAAAATATTGCCTGTGTTTTTACTTAGCTTCCTCAGAAACTATGCCAGACACCTGAGCATGGGCCGATGCTCCATGATTAGTAGACAATATATTTGTCATTTCTCTGTTGCCATTTTGGTACAATAGAGGGATGTGAAATGAAGCAGCAACATCACCAACTGTCAATGGCACATAAAATAGTTTTTCAGCATAAGCCATTAATACAATGATGCACAGCAACACAGGACAGGCACAGATGCAACTTCAATGGGAGCCATGTTGAGTGGTTTACTATCTCTCAGCAGACAGGATAGAAAAACCGAAGAGAAGAGTCATACTTGGGCAGTCTTTGGCATATTCTGGTGGTTGGCTATATCAGACAATGGCAACAGTCCAGGAGAAAGTCTTACACCCATCCTCACAGCTTCAGGCATGAGGACAGTCAGATAAATAGGGGATAAAAATACAAAAAGTAAAAGGGACAACTTACCGAAATATCTTCCATAAAAATAAAGTTCATAATTTCAATGATAGCTAAGGGACATGTAAGGTGACTCTCTAGAAGATACAGTGATTACTGCATCGCATTCCAACCCGCGCAACCTGGCAGTCAGTGGCTGAGGAAAGGTTTTTGTAGGATTTTGTTACGGGAACTGATGCCCGTTTAAGTGAGGTCAAAGGTAATCATAGTAATGGCTACAAAAGCCTTTACCGTATGTACTCAGCTTTGCAATGACAACACCCAACTTAAAACTTCAAACGCCAGTGACAGAGTCAGAATAGAATCCTTTCAGAGGCTAAGTGATTGTGCATTAGTTTCCAGGCTTTAGCCCTAGCCTTGGTTATTGAATTAACTAACAGTTTTTGTGAGTTCAAACAAGAAAAGCCCACTTACTCTGCCCAATGAGCTGAGCGATAGTTTTTCGGTTGTCTTCGGAACCTTCGCACTCTTTAACAGCAAGTTGTTTGTTCGCAGTTTCCAGACGATCTACAATTAACAGAAGATAAGACAATGAAACAACCAAACCTTGAGGGGAAGGAAATGTAAGAAAAATTGAACAATAGAATTCAGAAAGTGTCATTTCACAGCATATGAATATTGCAAAACTACTCTCTGAAGTGGTTCTGCAAAACCAGCTTCTGGTGTCTGTGCTATAGATACTGATCCATTTATATTACAAAGCAGGTTCTATAGCAGTAAGCTTGTGTAGGTTCTTTGTCTGGACCTACGTCACTGTTGGGAAAGGCATGTGCAAACCAGTGATTTTAAGGTTGCTTTCACTGGCCTGTACAAATGGAGATGAGCACTCAACCTGTCAGCAGCCAAAACCCACAGCTACCTCCACATTCAGTGGCAAGCCTGATTTGTGTTCGTTACCACAGGGTGAAACCAACCTTTCAGGGTTGGGAATAGACTTGCTCAGGTACTACATTGTCACTGGTGGCAAACCAACAATGCAAATGTAGCTTTGGTGTTGCCTCACCAGTACAATGAGATGTATAGTTTGCCTCTATTGAATTGACATAGAATAGAAACACACAGATTTTAATTTCAGGTACTTCTGGCTTCAGGAGCAATCAAAACAAACCTTTCAATCTGCAATTGGTATCCTGCCTACTTATCACAACTCAACATAGAATCATAGAAATTACAGCATAGAAGGAGACCATTCAGTCAATCAAGTCAGTGCTAGCTCCACAACCACTTATGCTTTCTCACCGTGTGCAAAAAAAATTCTTCCATCTCCTCCCTTCATTCTTCTGGTGATAGCCCTTATTACCAATTCACCAACCATGGAAACATTCATTCACTATTTACCCTCTCAAACTCTTTCAACATCTATAGTACGGTCAAAAAATTAGACTTTATGACCTCATTAGACTGACACTTGGGTCATTATTTCCAATACATCTTTTTCTCTTTCAATCTTTCCCCCCAAACCTTGATTTTCCTCTCCAATGTGCAACCTGCCTTGAGCAAAAGAAATGAGGTTGAATACATTGTAATCTACTGCTCAATGTCCAGTATCAATCTATACTCAGCAGGATGAACCCCAGCAGCATGTTGCTGCTTTTTCTCGCTAATAATACATCTATATTGCCAGCTTGTCTCAGAAACTAGCTTCCGCATCAATACTAAAGCAAAAATGTAACAAAGTGGCACTACTACTGCTGCTGGAAGCGACAACCAGAAAAAGAAATGGTTTCTGCCAACAGCTCCACATCTCTGATGGCGATATGGCAACCAGCAGATGAGACCGAATGAAGTTCTCCACTAATTCTGGCCCCCGATTCTCTTCTCTCCACCATTTGCAGCCATGCTTTCAAATGTCTAAGCTCTGGAATTCCCTCCCTAAACTTTTCCGCCTCTCTACCTCCCTCTCCTCCTTTAAGACGCTCCTTAAAATTGACCTCTTTGACCAAGCTTCTGGTCACCAAATATCTCCTTATGTGGCTTGGTGACAAATTTTGTTTGATAATCACTCCTGTGAAGTGCCTTGGGACGTTTTACTACTTTAAAGGCGCTATATAAATACAAGTTGTTGTTCAATCCTGCAGAAGCCAGCAGAGCAGTTTCCCATTGCTCGCCTGTATGGACCTTACCAGCCATTGCAAACAGTAGCTTTAAAACCAACTGCTTATGCACAAGCTTTTGCACGATATGCAGTTGTTTAAATGTAAATCCACCACTGTAGAAGGTTCCCTCAATATAAACAAGTACTTTCTAAAGCAACGAGAGCTATAGCCAGCATCGCAGAACCACTTCCAAAATTGTTTTCCAATTTAAATGCACCATTCGAGCAGCCCCTCCATTGAGGGCAGAGATGAAACATATCAAGTCAATGGCAGCCAATTCAAATGCCAGCCAGCCTGGTATGCTCAAATTACAACTGACATACGGCAAGCAAAAATTCAATGGAGAGTTTCAAATTGCATATTAATGGACACCTGGAAGTGAGTTACAAGCTGGAATGTAACAAAGAGGTTCAGGTGGCATATATAATAATAAATATCTATGTGGCTGCAGTATAATCCAATGCTTCAAGTGGAATCAAACGGAAAATGTAAAGCTTTTCTGGGTTTTAAAGATCTTAAAACAAAATGATGTTGCAGCCTTACAACTTGTCCATTGGTGTCCATTTTTAATAGTTGCTGTATATAATTGAACAGTTAAAATTGTTTACAGTCCCTTCATGAGTACCCTGTTTTCAGCAACATTCTAGTGTCCCACCACCATGTAGCAAAGAACGCTCATGTAAGGATATTATGCTCTTTTGCAATATCGCTAGTGCAGTTTTACTGAAAATCATTTATATTAGCTTACGGAAAATTCATTACACATGTTTTCACTTGTCTAAATTACTGAATACCAGTCCAATGAGCTCATCTGAAAATCTAGTTCATGTCCTGCATACAACCTCATTCTTTCACTCACTTCCCTTTCTCACCTACTTTGCAGTGTTTGTCATTTGGTTTTCCAATCCTTTTATCTCAAATCTTTCATCTATATTATTTGTTATAGTGCCTTTTAACTGATACTCAAAATTCTATCCTGTCCATCCATCGGTGCATCAGTGTATGCAACAGTTTAATAACTAAGCATTCACTTCAAAGTATAGCACCATGTAGGTAAGGAAAATGTTGCTTTCTAACAGCTAAAACACAATAAAGTCTTAATTCATATAAAACATTAAAGTAGCAATGGAAGTAGCAGCAGAAGCAAAGAGGGGAAAAAGCATGAGAATCATCATTTGTAAGTATGACTGTTTCATACTATTTCTTTTTATCCTCCTTGACTTCTCTGCAACTTCCTCCATTCTAAGTGGCAGCATGTGTACCCCACCGCTCTGACTCTGGCCTTCTTTGTAGCCTCCCTTCCCTTCACTTTCACTGACAGCCTTCTTGGTCCTACAATCTGGAACACTCCTCCTAAACCCAGCTACCTTCCTCTGCAACCTTCGAAAGTCTTTTCCAAATCTACCTCTTTGACCATACTGTTGATATCTACTCCTAATTCTTCTACTGCTGCTCGGCATCAGTTTTCACCTTTGTGAAGCGCCTTCGCACCTTTTATATAGTGAAACCTAACTAAATGCAATCTGTTATTGTTGAGAGCAAAAGAAGCTGCAAAAGGAGGAGAAAAAGCTCAGGAGAACAAAACTGGGGGAAAGTACACTTGCAAGGGAAAGGGCAAAAGCAAATAGAACAAAGACAAGTGCAAGGAGGGAAAACAGAACATACACAGATGAGCAAGGCCATTTTACCCATCTTAGTTCATCCATCCAGAAAGATACTCAGTCTCCAATCACCATCATAGCATCCAATTATTTTTTTAAATGTTTACACAGTTTTTGCCTCCACTGCTCTACCTGGAGGTCCACTCCATGTGTTGGTCACTGCATGTAGAACAATTTCCTGACATTCGTCTCCAGAGCTTGCTTTTCACCATTTTGAACCTGTGTTCCCTTTGTACTACTCACAGTTTAGTTTGAGTGCAAGAAGGGAAAATACAGTGCACACAAGAGGAAAGTAAGGAAAACAGAACACAGCAATTCCCAGTGCGTAGTCATTCTTCCCAGAGTTGGATGTCTAAGGATTGGTTCCCCAAGTACTGGCTCCTAGAAAAATGAATGGAATCTGTGCAGGACAAACATGGATCACCCTTACATCACCAAAGCAGTTGAGGAGGAAGGTGGACGAGGAAAATGGATACACAAATTGTCAGTTCTATATGAGGCTGTAAAATTAAATATATTTCAGACCAGCTGACCTATATCTTTATGTTGACTGCTTTTAAGATAGGCTTTTGAACAATGAGTGCCCTTTCCCCCAGCACTGTCTTTTCATTTAGGGCAACATGCTCCTGCCATGGTATATTTGTGTTTCTAACTAACATTGTGTGGTACTAATGTTAATTATGGTTAGTGTTTTGCCGGCAGAGCTGAGATTAAAGCTGACTATAGCAGGAATTGTAAAAATTAGCTTGCCTCCAAGCACTCTGTGGCACTACCGTGACTTTTTAATTACAGTTTCAAAATACAGACTATTATCACAGAAAGTGTAGCACAGAAGGAGGCCATTCGGCTCATCACACTTGTGCTGGTGCTGGCTACTCCACTCCCATTTCCCTGCATCCTTTAATATTCTTCCTTTTCAAATATTTATCCCATTTCATATTAAAAGATGTTATGGTGTCTATCGCACTAGCCACTCATGGTAAACCATTCCATGATCTAATAACCCTCTTATTCAAAAAGATTCTTCTAACTTCTCCCTTCGTTCTTCTTGTGATAATCCCCAGTCAATGCATCCTTGTTACTGATTCTCCAACCAGTAGAAAGTATCTTTCACTATTTACCCTTCGTAATCTTGAAAACTTTTTAGAACCCCCTCCCTAACTTTCTCTATTCCAATTTTTCTAAGTTTTATTAGTATATATTATAACAGGCCATAATCTACCGGAAAACCTACAAGGAGACCAGCGATATATAATTCTCAACAGCCCAGAGTTTAAACGTTCCCTGAAAATAATAAATGCTTTGCCATGCTGACTTTTTAGTGCAATTTTTGAAATGCACATCTGCTTTCCATCACACATATCTGCAGGAATTTCCAAAAACCTCTTCAACTGAAATTAAGGAAATCTGCAGAGTTGTGGAATTTTTTTTGGTGCTGCTTTTAAGCATCAAAATTATGTCGATTTAGCAAAAAAAAATCTTCAAGGGCTTGTGAAGCAATAGGAATTAGGAATTGCTTCTAATGCACACTTTACAGTGCTGTTGTCAGCAGAGGCCTCCACTTTGGGTAGCGGTGTTATAAAGTAAATGAGGTGGCACTTAAAGACATGGATTTCACCAACACTTCTTGAAGCAGCAGTCTCCCACCAGCAAATGTAAACACTTGTGTCAGACAGAGGGGCCATCATTTATTTTGGTTGCAGGCATATAAGATTCAGCCATGCCCCACGGGAGGAGATTTAGCTGCCAGCGAAGTCCAAAATTATGACTTTCAAGCTTGCATTTGTGCAGCTATTCCAGTTGTTGCCCCAGTACTGGAGAGTTGTCTGTTGCCCCAGTAACTGAGGAAGAGGATAGATTTCACAACACTGGGTACTTCTCAAACTTCTTGAAGTTGCTCAACGATAAAAAGAATACTTCACAGTCCTGCTTCCAGCATACTTTCACCATTGTACAAAAAATGTGTTTTGTGGCATTTTTATATTTGAAAATAACATTTTGAAGGAACATTATTCATCAGGACCAGATATAGAAACAAGGAAATTATAAAAGTGATCTGATGTGTATCATTATACCATATCTGCATGCTAAACACCAAAAGCAACAGGCTATAAATAGAGCAAAGCTCTGTAACCCTACTACATCCAGTTAAGAAAGGTGGTGGACAATCAGGTAACAAACGAGAGGAGGAATCTCCATGGACATCCACATCCTCAACCATGGCAGAACCTAGAACATGAATACAAGAGACAAAGCAGAAGTGTTTGCAAGCATCTCCAACTAAAAGTGGCTCAAAATGTCGATGAGTTCTGACAACATCTCGGCTGTAGCGCTGGAGACCTACACACCAGAACTATCAGCCCCCTTAGCCAAGCTATTCCAATACAACTATGACACTGGCATCTACTTAACAATGTGGAAAATTGGCCAGGTATTTACTGGCCACAAAAAGCAGGACAAGTCTAACCAGGCCACGTACTGCCCTATCATCCTTCTCCCAATCAGTAAAGTGACGGAACGAGTCATCCATAGTGCATCAAGTGACACCCATCCAATAGCCTGCTCATCAATGCCACCAGAACCACTCAGCTCCAGACCTGGTCACAGCCTTGAGGCAAGGATGAACACAAGGGCTGAATGTCAGAAGAGAGGTGAAGGTAACTGCTCTCAACATTAGAATAGCATTCAACCAAGTATTGCACCAAGAAGCTCTAGCAAAATTGAGTTCAATAAGAAAAACCCTCCAATGGCTGAAATCATGCCTGACACAAAATGAAAATGGTCGTAGTTGTTGGAGGCCAATCATCCTAGTCCTAAGATATTGCTGCAGCAGTTCTTCAGGGCAACATCCTCAGCCCAACCACCTTCAACTACTTAATCAAGTACCTTCCTTCTGTCATAAGGTTAGGAATGAGACTGTTCATGGGTGATTCTAGTGTTCAGCTCCATTCACAACTCCTCCAATACTGTCAGCCTACAGCAGCACCTGGACAACATCCAGGCTTGGGCTGCCAAGTGGCAGGTAACATATAACATACATACCACGTATGTACCTGGCAATTACTAGAAAAGGCCCAATCAGCTCCCGATGGCTTTCAATGGCACCATTATTGAGTCTCCTAATTACAACCAACATCCATGGGGTCATCACTGACTAGACGTTTACATGGACCAGTCATTTCAACAACTTGACTACAAGATTACAGCAAACGCTAGGCACTACGTAACAAGTAGTTCACCTCCTGACCCCTCAAAGCCTCTCCACCATCTATAAGGCTCATGTCAGAAGTGTGGTGAATAATCACCACTCACCCAGATGGGTGCAACTGCAACAGCACACAAGAAGCTCGACACCATTCAGGTCAGAGCAGTCTGCTTGGCTGATGCGCCTGCTATTAGACTCAATATCCACCTTCTGCACTATTGGTGCACTGCGCTCACAGTATGTACCATTGTCAAGACACACAGCAACAACTCACAAGCTTACTTTGATAGCACCTCCCAGTCCCATGACCTCTACCACCAAGAAAGATAAGACCAGCAAGATTGCAGGAACAGTCACCTCCAAGTCATACACCATTCTGATTTAGCCATTTACCATGGTGCCTTCATCATCACTGGGTGAAAACCCTGAAATTTCCTACCTAACTCCACTGTGGGAGTACTATCAGCAGAAGGACTGTAGCACATCAAGGAGAAGGTCCACCACCACCTTCTCAGGGCAACTAGGGATGGACAATAAATGTGACTTTGCCAGCATTGCCAACATCACAGAAAAACTATCAGGGTCTTGGGAATTAGAAAAACTTGGATCCTGAAATCTTGAAAGGAAGTGGATAAGGACCAAATAGAGGTATATAAAATACTAAGTAGGACAGAAAGGGTTAATCCTGAACACTCTTTCAAGTTAAACCATGACTGCAGGACAAAAGGACATAGGGAGAAACCGTTAAAAGGCAAGGTGGGGACTGATGCCAGAAAGCATTTCTTCATACACCGAATGACTAATGCCTGACATGCGAGGGGAGAAATCAAAGATTTCTATGAAAGGATGAGCTGGATGCGCCAAACGGTCTCACTGATCTGTATTTATCTTATATTATTATGTAGACCAATCTTTAGGACAGTCCACAGCTGAACATTTTTCTCCTATTAGTCACTACCAAAGCACATACTTATAAGTGAATGACAGGATGGCATGTTGGCACAATGCATCAGTACTGCACTGCTCGTGCCATAGAAAGGCAGGTTGCAGACATTTGCCTATGATTCAACATAAGGCAAACACAAGAAAAGAGCCGTGTTGTCATGGGGGAATGGGGCGGGGAAACCAAGCTAGTTCCTCACATTAAGGAAAAGGGTGGAAGCACAAAAGAAAACTTGGGCTGTTACTACACACCTCCAAGTACTCAGTTACAGAGCAGCACTGGCAGAGGCACAGGGCCAAATTGCACTCCCGTTTTCCTTCCCAAGGATGGGCTGGAGAGATTAAATAAAGTGGATTTTTCTTAATATAGCAATTGAAGTAGTCAGGAGTGAATAAATACCTTGCAACCTTTCAGATACATTTACTGCTTTAGAAAGTCACTAAATACAAAACTAACATCTATTTTCACCTTTTAATCTATTCCTATTGAAACACTAAGACATATTTTACCTCTTAGATCTCGATTGAAGTCATGAAGTCTGCGGATTTCTCCTTCTAACTTGTTCCGCATGGCTTTTTCCAAGGCCTCCTTCTTGGAAGAAGACTTCACCAGGTTTTCGTAAGCTTCTGAAACCCGCTCGATTTCCATCTCCATCTGTAACAAGAGAGAAAGTTAATAGTGAACTCCTTCATCAGTGCCCGAAGCAGCAGATCCATACCATACATCACGATGCAGTCTGGGGCTTGCAGCCAGAACCAAGACAGTACTGCAGCTGGATGCTGGGCAAACCATACAGAAACCAGCACCTTCGCTCAGTTCAAGATAAGTACAGGGATTACACTGTTGATCGGGGCTGATTTTGGAGCTGCCCCAATTCCCAAAATGTGTGTTGAGGATACCAAAGAGATATTAGCAAATTACTACATTTAAATCATAGGTTTTGAAATGCAGTCCTCGAGTGTATCCCAGGGGACTCCGAGATCAGATTTCTGACAGCCTGTTATCGTATTTCTAGATTTTTCTGTATTTGTTGACTCACTAGCATGTTATTTCCGTTGGAAACATTTTCCACAATAATAGTACTGTTTTCCTTTGGGTAGCTGACACCATCTTTCAGAAATTAAAACAGGGGGTTCTTAGGAGTGTGTCAATATCTCAAGGGACCCCTACAGATGGAAACGCTCAAAAATCAATGGACATGCCAGTCAGTGCTGCAGCTATCAATATAATGAGACACAGATATTATGCAATTTTACTTTTTAATTTTTTTTTAGGCAGGAAGAACACTGCAGAACCTTACCTTTTTTTAAAAAAAAAATCTTGGAATGTGGGTGGCACTGGCAAAGCTGCATTTATTGACCATCCTTAGTTGCAGTGAGGTGGTGGTGGATGGATGGATACTTTAGAGGGCATTAAAAGTCAACCACATGTTGTGGGACTGGAGTAATGTACAAGCCAGACCAGGTAGGGGTGATAGCTCCCTTCCCTGAAGGGCGTTAAGGAACTAGTTGGGTTTTTGACAATAATCCGGCAGCTTTTCATGGTCATATTTTCCAGTGCTGGCCCCCAAATTACCAGATTTATGAAATTCAATTTCACAACATGCTCTGGTAGGTCTGAACTTATGACCTCTGGGTTGCCAGTTGAGTAGCATAACCACTAGGCTACTAGGGAATTAAATGAATGAAGTCCATTGTAGAGAGGATTGCACATGGTCTATGGAAGAAATGTTTTTTTTCCTTATTTTAAAACAACAACCACTCCAATTTACATTAGAATTATTTCCTCTTCCTCCTTTTTTCAACCATCCATGCTATGTACTATTCGCAAGCCGAGATATCAGACAGGCAAAGCATCAAAGCAGCAAGAGGAGATGAAAAACAGCAGCCTGGATTAATTCACCCATTGATTTTTCCCTATTTTTTTCCTTCCTTTCTTGTCAGGAGTTTTATTTCTCTGTTGGGTCCTCTCCTTATCAGCTCAGCTGTGATGAGAAATATCATTTAGTTCTCACGGCTGGGGTGCATAAAACTCATTCCGCATTCACGTCCACTCACTCCAATATTAACTGGCGCAATCGGCCGCACATTGTTCCTCTCTAGTTCAAGTCACAGTCTCAATATTCACCTTGGGCTGTCCCGCTCAAGCTGGCTCTCTCAAGGGAGCACATGTGGCTCTGATGCTCCTCTCACCTCCAGCGACTCTGCCTTCAGACTAGAAAAAGTTTGCCTCCAAAACAAAGATACATTGGCAGAAACAACTGACCCACTGGATAGAGAACTCAAACAGAAAGCACTGCTGCCTCACTACCTCTGTCTTACACTATGGATTCAATGTGTCAAACTGGTCACGATAGCTGGCAGCTGTTATTGATGCCCCACACTTCCAAGGACTTTGATGGGGTATGGTGTGTATTAATGTTGTGAACAAGAGCATGGTGGCAATGTTGAGTTGTGCTGCTCATCACGCTGCTGTGAGGAGATTCTAGAACTTGTTGTCCAACTAATGAGAACTCAGACCCGTACTTGTCTGCTGCCCGATGACCAACTAGTGACTATTCTTCTTTTGGAGGAAGGGAAAAGGGATGAGGGGAGATAAGCACCGTCTCTTTGGTGTTAATATGGCTCCAAGATGACTAGCCTGTTGATAAAAATTCAGAACCAAGCCTTAGTGGTAGACTTGATAATCTAATACCTGGACCAGGTAGTTCCATAGTACCCCAGAGCATGATGATGACTGGCCAGCTATCCCACCTCATTAGGAGGGGCAGACTGTTCACTCCAGACTGGGATTCTTTATATTTGGCTGCAAATAAACCTGCAAACCAATAGCCTAACATAGGTTATCCTAGCTGAAGAAGCAGTTAGAAGCTCTATACTGATACTGGTGCAGTTTTAGCTGGTTAAACCCAGCAACATCCCCACACACTTGTGCCTAAGCTTTGGCTCTACCAATCTGCACCCAAGCTCTCTGGACTCACGTAAGTGAGGTGTGTCCATATGTGGAGACTGTGTGCACTTCATGTCAGACAATGAGAAAATACTACATGTATGGATTTCTCATTAGCTTGGTTTGGAAACTCAAGTAAAATGAGAGGTTTCTCAAAGTGTCAGACACAGCTGACAAAAAAAATAATGATGGCTGTATCTTGAAGTTGATTTTGCTAGGATTGGTCGTTTTGTTGCAAAGAAATTAGTGAACTTATCAACTACACCAGCCAATCAGAAGGAAAACAATCACAGACTACTTACAAACATCTGCTTTTCTTGATATATATTAATGATTTGGAATTGGGTGCACAGGCCACAATTTCAAAATTTGCAGATGACACAAAACTTGGAAGGGTAGTAAACAGTGAGGAGGATAGTGATCGACTACAAGAGGATATAGGCAGGCTGGAGGAATGGGCGGATACGTGGAGGATGAAATTTAACCCAGAAAAATGCGTAGTGATACATTTTGGTAGGAAAAACTAGGAGAGGCAATATAAACTAGAGGGCACAACTCTAAAAGGGGAACAGGAACAGAGATTTCTGGGGGCATATATGCACAAATCATTGAAAGTGGCAGGGTAGGTTGAGAAAGCGGTTATAAAAGTGTACGGGATCCTGAGCTTTATAAATAGAGGCATAGAGTACAAAAGTATGGAAGTCATGATGAACCTTTATAAAACACTGGTTCGGCCACAACTGGAGTACTGTCCCCAGTTCTGGGCACTGCACTTTTGGAAAGATGTGAAGACCTTAGAGAGGGTGCAGCAGAGATTTACCAGAATGATTCCAGGGATGAGGGACTTTAGTTACATGGATAGACTGGAGAAGCTGGGGTTGTTCTCTTTGGAACAGAGACGGTTGATAGAGGTATTCAAAACCATGAAGGGTCTAGGCAGAGTAGATAGAGAGAAACTGTTCCCATTGGCGGAAGAATCAAGAACCAGAGGACACAGATTTAAGGTGACTGGCAAAAGAACCAAAGGTGACATGAGGAAAAACTTTTTTACACAGCGAGTGGTTAGGATCTGGAATGCACTGCCCGAGATGGGATGGAGGCAGATTCAATCATGGCCTTCAAAAGGGAACTGGATAAGTATTTGAAAGGCAAAAATTTGCAGGGCTATGGGGATAGGGCAGGGGAATGGGACTAGCTGGATTGCTCTTGCATAGAGCCGGTGCGGACTCGATGGGCCGAATAGCCTCCTTCCGTGCTGTAACCTTTCTATGATTCTATCACACCTACAGACACAAAATGTATTATATATTAGATTAGTAACAGGTCATGTAATCTGACATGTGCTTATCAAGGTGAGGATGCCAATGGTCAAGATTTAAACATTTTCCGACTTTTTACACCCAATGTAACTTCCAAGCATTTCCATGTCAGGTATTGCATTAAAGGTTGCAGGTTTACCTCCACTTTACCATAACAATGTGCCTCAACCCCATCGCCAGAAAAGCAATCTTACCACATTTCAATTTCTAGCTGGTGGCCTCTAAGCAAGTCTTGTTAGTTTAGTGCCAATTTAAGGGCAGTTTCATGGTATGGACTTGTGCCCAACAGGATTGGCACTGCCCCAAGCCCACTTAATTTAGAAACTCTGATAAATTACAGACTTTTATTGTATCTTACGATACAATAAAAAATAATTAGTCATTTATGCTACCTGTAGTGTAAATGCTGCTAACAGAACACTTTTTACCTTCTGCAATTTAGCCACTTTGTCGTAGTATCCCTCTAGCTCCTGTCGAAGAGCACGGTTCTCCTCTGACAGGATTTCTACCATCTGCTGAGCTCGCAAGACAATGGCCAATGGGTCTCCATGGAACTGCTGATGCAGGTGGTTTGCAAGGGGGGCCTGTTGGGGCTGGGCAGCCATCAGCATTGGTGAGGGTGGTGGCTGCATCACAGACACAGATCCCATTGATGTCTGAGATGATGATGGGCTGTGCTGATAGATTCGTTGCTGTAACTGCAATTGCTGAAATATCGGTCCCTCTTGTGTTTGCCTGTTAATACAAGAGAGATTACCAATTGTAGATAATAATGAATAGGCATATTACAAATACCGGACAGTGAATTTATTGTAGTCTAATATAAAGGGAGGGGCCTTGTCATGGAACCAGTCAGTCATAGAATAGAATCACAGAATCATACAGCAGAGGAAGCCATTCGGCCCATCATGCCTGTGCCAGCTCTTTGGTAGAGCTATCCAATTAGTCCCACTCCCCTGCTCTTTCCCCTTAAGCCATGTAAATGCTATCCCTTCAAGTATTTGTCCAATTCCCATTTGAAAGTTACTATTGAATCTACTTCCACCATCCTTTCAGGCAGTGCATTCCAGATCATAACTTGCTGCGCAAAATTTTTCTCTCCCATATCGCCTCTGGTTCTTTTGCCAATCACCTTAAATCTGTATCCTCTATTTATCAACCCTTCTGCCACTGGAAACAGTTTCTCCTTATTTACCCTATCAAAACAGTTCATGATTTTGAACACCTCTATCAAATCCCTTCTTAACCTTCTCTGTTCTAAGGAGAAGAGCCTCAGTCTCTCCACATAACTGAAGTCCCTCATCCCTGGTACCATTCTAGTAAATCTCTTCTGCATCCTCTCTAAGGCCTTGACATCCTTCCTAAAGTGTGATGCCGAGAATTGAAAACAATGCTCCAGCGGAGGCCTAACCAGTGTTTAATAAAGGTTTAGCATAACTGCTTTGCTTTTGTACTCTATGCCTCTACTTATAAAGCCAAGGATCCCATATGCCTTTTTAACAGCCTTCACAACTTGTCTTGCCATTTTCAAAGGTTTGTGTACATACACTCCCAGGTCTCCTGTTTCTGCACCCCCTTTAAAATTGTACTATTTAGTTTATATTGCCTCTCCTCATTCTTCCTACCAAAATGTATCACTTCACACTTCTGGGTGTTAAATTTCATCTTCCACGTGTCTGCCCATTTCACCAGTCTGTCTAGGTCCTCCTGAAGTCTGTTACTATCTTCCTCATTGTTTGCTATATTCTCAAGTGTCATGCCATCTGCAAACTTTGAAATTATGCCCTCTATACCCAAGTCCAGGTCATTAATATATATTAAAATGAGCAGAACCACCACTGTATACTTCCTTCCGGTCTGAAAAACAACTGTTCACCTCTACTCTCTGTTCCTCAGCCAATTTCGTATCCACGCTGCCACTGTCCCTTTAATCCCATGGGCTTTAATTTTGCTAACAAATCTATTATGTGGTACTTCATCAAACACCTTTTGAAATTCCAAAAGGCACATCAATCGCACTACCCTCATCAACCCTCTCCATTACTTCAAAAAACTCAATCAAGTTAGTCAAACACGAATTGCCTTTAACAAATCCGTGCTGACTTTCATTTATTAGCCCATACTTCTCCAAGTGCCAATTAATTTTGTCCCTGATTATTGTCTCTAGAAGTTTCCCCACCACTGACGTTAGGCTGACTGGCCTGTAATTGCTGGGTTTATCCCTCTCCCCTTTTTTGAACAGGGGTGCAATGTTTGCAGTCCTCTGGCACCACCCCCATATTTAAGGAGGAATGGAAGATATGGTCAGAGCCTCCATAATTTCGACCCTTACTTCCCTCAGTAACTTAGGATGCATCCCTTCTGGACCGGGTGACATTTCTACTTTGAATACAGCCAACCTTTTAAGTACCTGCTCTTCAACTATTTTTATTTTCTCCATTATCGCTACTACCGCTTCCTTTACTATCACATTTGCTGCATCTTCTTCTCGAGTGAAGACAGATGCAAAGTACTCATTTCGTACCTCAGTGATGCCCTCTGCCTCCACAAGAAAATCTTCTTTTTGATCCTTGATCGGTCCCACCCTTCCTTTAACTACCTTTTTACTATTTATATCTTTATAAAGAGACTTTTGAGTTCCCGTTTATGTTTACTGCTATTCTATTCTCTCACTCTCTTTTTGCCCCTCTTATTCCCTTTTTTTTTAAGATCTCCTCTGTACTTTCTATATACAGCTTGGTTCTCTACTGTGTTATGAACCATACGTTTGTCATAAGCCTCTTTTTTCTGCTTCATTTTAATCTTTACATCTTTAGTCATCCAGGGAGCTCTAGCTTTGGATGCCCTTCCTTTCCCCCTCGTGGGAATGTGTCCACTCTGTACCCGAACTATCTCCTCTTTGAAGGCCTCCCATTGTTCAATTACTGTTTTGCCTAACAATTTCTCATTTCAATCCACCTGGGCAAGATCTCTCTTTAATTCACTAAAATTAGCCCTCCTCCAGTTAAGTGTTTTTACGCTTGATTGTTCCTTATCTTTTTCCATAACTATTTTATACCTGATATTATGATCACGTTCCCCAAATGCTCCCCCACTCAAACATGCTCTGCTTGCTCCACTTCATTCCCCAGAACTAGATCCAGCACTGCTTCCTTCCTCGTCCGGCTGGAAACACACTGTTCCAGAAAGTTCTCTTGTACACATTTCAGGAATTCCTCCCCCTCTTTGCCCTTTTCACTGTTACTATCCCAATCTATATTGGGATAATTGAAGTCTCCCATTATCGCTACTCTATAGTTCTTGCATCTTTCTGTAATTTGCCTGCAGATTTGCTCCTCTATCACCTGCCCACTATTTGCTGCCGATAGTACACACCCAGTAGAATAATAGCTCCTCTATTGTTCCTTAATTCTAACCAAATAGCTTCTGTCTTCGACCCATCAGCTACATCATCCCTTTCCAGTGCTACAATAGTTTATTTGATTGATACTTCCAGCCCCCCGCCTCCTTTTTTTCCTTCTCTATCTTTTCAAAATATCTTGTAGCCAGGAATATTAATAACCCAATCCTCCCTTTCTTTGAACCAGGTCTCTGTTACTGCCACTATATCATAGTCCCATGTGGAGACTCGTACCTGCAGTGCACCAACCTTATTTATCATGCATTTACGCACATACACTCCAAACCCATTTAGACTGCCTCGCATTTGCCCCCTGTCTGATCCCTCCTATTTCTGAACTCTCCTTTACTCTAGTACTATTCGTCTATCCCAGTCCTCTGTGCATGATGTTTCTCCTCTCTAATGTTTCATCCTGGTGCCCATCCCCCTGCCAAATTAGTTTAAACCCTCCCCCACAGCACCACTTAACTTCCCCACAAGGATATTGGTCCCAGCTCTGTTGAGGTCCCTTCTGCCCCAGAACTGGTCCCAATGCCCCAGGAATCTGAAGCCCTCCCTCCTGCACCATTCCTCCAGCCACACATTAACCTGTCTTATCCCATTATTCCTATACTCACCAAGACTTCTTCGACAGCACCTCCCAAACCCGCGACCTCTACCACCTAGAAGGACAAGAGCAGCAGGCACATGGGAACAACACCACCTGCACATTCCCCTCCAAGTCACACACCATCCCGACTTGGAAATATATCACCGTTCCTTCATCGTCGCTGGGTCAAAATCCTAGAACTCTCTTCCTAACAGCACTGTGGGAGAACCTTCACCACACGGACTGCAACGGTTAAAGAAGGCCGCTCACCACCATCTCCTCAAAGGCAATTAGGGATGGGCAATAAATGCTGGCCTCGCCAGCGACGCCCACATCCCATTAACAAATAAAAAAAACTCACTAGCCCATGGCACTGGGAGTAATCCAGAGATTACCATCTTTGAGGTCCTGCTTTTTAACTTCCTCCCTAGTGCCTGAAACTGACTGCAGGACCTCAACCTTTTTCCCATCCTATGTCATTGGTTCCCACATGGACCAAAACTTCTTGCTGTTTCCCTTCCCCCCTCAAAATGTTCTGCACCCTCTCAGTGATGTCCTTTACCCTGGCACCAGGGAGGCAACATACCACGCGGGTCTCATGTCGGCGGTTGCAGAAACACCTGTTTGTTCACCCGACTATTGAATCCCCTGTAATCACTGCATTCTTACACTTTGCTGTGCCCCACGGTGCCATGGTCCGGATTGCACTCCTTCGAAGTGTCGCCACCCTCACCGGTGTTCAATACTGAAAATTGATTAACGAGTGCCACATTCCCAGAATCATAGAAAGGTTACCACACGGAAGGAGGTCGTTCAGCTTGTTGAGTCTGTGCCGGCTCGATGCAAGAGCAATCCAGCTAGTTCCACTCCCCCACAGCCCTGCAAATTTTTTCCTTTCAAGTACTTATCCAATTCCCTTTTGAAAGCCATGATTGAATCTGTCTCCTCCACCCCCCTTGCAGTGCATTCCAGATCCTCACCACTCTCTGCGTAAAAAAGTTTTTCCTCATGTCACCTTTGGTTCTTTGGCCAATCACCTTAAATATCAAATCTCCTTTCAACCTTCTCTGTTAACCTTCTCTGTTCCAAGGAGAACAACCCTAGCTTCTCCTGTCTATCCAGGTAACTAAAGTCCCTCATCCCTGGAATCATTCTCGTAAATCTTTTCTGCACCCTCTCTATGGCCTTCACATCTTTCCTAAAGTGCAGTGCCCAGAACTGGACACAATACTCCAGTTGTGGTCGAACCTGTGTTTTATAAAGGTTCATCATGACTTCCTTGCTTTTGTACTCTATGCCTCTATTTATAAAGCCCAATATCTCGTATGCTTTTTTAACCGCTTTCTCAACCTGCCCTTGATTTGTGCACATGTACCCCCAGATCTCTCTGTTCCTGTCCCCCTTTTAGAAATGTGCCCTCTAGTTTATATTACCTCTCCTCGTTCTTCCTACCGAAATGTATCACACCGCATTTTTCTGCGTTAAATTTCATCTGCCATGTGTCCGCCCATTCCACCAATCTGTCTATATTCTCTTGAAATCTATCACTATCCTCCTCACTGTTTACTACCCTTCCAAGTTTTGTGTCATCTGCAAATTTTGAAATTGTGCCCTGTAAACCCAAGTCCAAGTCATTAATATATATCAAGAAAATCAGTGGTCCCAGTACCAACCCCTGGGGAACACCACTGTACACCTCCCTCCAGTCCGAAAAACAACCATTCACTACTACTCTCTGCTTCTTGTTACTTAGCCAATTTTGTAATCCGTGCTGTATCGGGCAGGTTATATTTGGGGTACAGCCTGTCTCTCTGTATTGGGCGGGTTATATTTGGGGTACAGTCTGTCTCTCTGTATTGGGCGGGTTATATTTGGGGTACAGTCTGTCTCTCTGTATATGGTAGGTGTATATGGTAGGCTCTGCATATGGTAGGAAACTCTGAGCTTGAGCTCAAGCATCCGGAGGCACTTTCTGTACATATGGTCACCCAGGACATCTGAAGTGTCCTGGAGTTCCCACATGGCGCAGGAATTGAAGGCAACGGGTCTCAGCTGTCCCGCCATTGTGGTTAGAGTCTACTTATTTTATATATATATATACCTAATATTATTTACATGTTTAATCTTAGTATCCTTTTAACTCCTATTTATTATTGATCTAATATTTATGTATACCAGATTCTTATTTAATACAATTTCGGGTCCCTTTAGTGTCCCCTACTTCGTATAATTTATCCCGAGATACTTATCCTGCATCATTACACCATTAGTCTCGTCACATGGCATTAAGTTCACGTTCAACAAAAATCAGAAAAATGTTTCAAAGAAATCAGCTGCAAGAATGGTAATCTTCCATCCTATGTCGTATAGCACTTTCCCACCTAACAGATTGACACGGACTCACCAGGATGGCTGGGAAAGCCACCGCTCATTCAAATCTTAACTGCACTGCCAGGAGATTCAGCTCTTTGCCAGATAAGAATTGGCACTTTTGCCTGCTAATCTAATGTGACTCTCCCAATCGAATGACGTTCCTCTTGTGTTTGCTTAGTATGAGTAATTGAAATGGAAAATAGTTGCCACAGTGGTGGAATTTCCCAAATATTTGCAGACTAGTAAAACAAGTACATTATAATGCATTTGATTGCTCTTGTGGTTTTTTTTTAAGAAAACATGCCACCAATGGGTGTATTGCAGGCAAACAACCGAACTTTATTGTTTGCTTCTTTACACTGATCGGTGCAGTTATGACCTCAGCCTTCCAGCTAGTGGCAATCAACATAATAAAACAACATCTTTAGGGCTCAACGGTCAGCTGAGGCACCTGCTGACTAGTCTGAAGTAAACAGGTATTGGCGAGGCTGACAAACAAACTTGCCAGGTTTCAAGCACTCTGCCTCCTTCTATTCCCGATTCTTGATAATTTCTTTGTCTGATTAATTGCTATAGAACATGTGCACTTGTAATGCAGCCCAGGGCCATATGTGGTCCATCCCTCCCCCCTTCTCAGTTGCCCTGCAAAACAACTTTATAGCACCGTCATATAGCGGAACATCGCAGAGTATTTCATAAGGAGAATCAGAGGACACTGACTGGGTGAGGAATGATTGCTTGGGGCAGAACCAAAGGCAAAATTAAAGCAATATATTTTGTTGGAAGCTTTTGAAGGAAGGGAAGAGAGATGGGAACATAAAAACACAGGAACAGGAGCAGGCCGGTCAGCTCCCTCGAGCCTGTTCCGCCATTCTATTAGACCATGGCTGATCTGTACCTCAACTCCATTTACCCACCTTTGCTTCATATCCCTTGATACCCTTACCTAACAAAAATCTATTGATTTGGGTCTTGAAAATTTTAATTGACCCAGTACCTATAATGGTTCACAACTTCAGCACTCTACTTGATCTCAACCCAAGCCTTAAACCTCACCAAGGCCACCTACTTCCATTTTTGCAACGTTGCCCACCTGCAACTCGAACTTTAATGTATAGCACTTTTAATGTAGAAAAATGTCCCACGCGCTTCATACAAGTGTAACCAGACAAAAATAGATGCCTAGGCAAAGGTGGAGATATTGGGAGGGGTGACTAAAAGCTTGATAAAAAAGGTTGGCTTTAAGGAGAGTCTTAAAGGAGGAGGGAGGTGGAAAGTCAGAGATGTTTAGGGAGGGAATTCCAGAGCCTGGGGCCTCGACGGCAGAAGGCAGAGTCTCCAATGGTGGGGCAAAAGGAGTGGGGGTTGTACATGAGGCCAGAGTTGGAGGAACACAGTTCTCAGACGGTTATAGCGCTGGGAAAGGTTATAGAGATAGAGATAAAGAGCAGCAAGACCATGAATGGATTTAAAAACAAGGATGAGAATTTAAAACATGAGGCATTGAGAGAACGGGAACTAATGTAGATCAGTGAGCAAATCAGTGATGTTTAAACGGAAACTAGTGCCGGAAAGGTTACGGGTAGCAGAGTTTTGGATGAGCTAAAGTTTATGGAGGGTGAATGGTGGCACTGCCAAATTTAGAGCCCCCTGGTTGTCTAGAAGTATACAGGGCAAGATAAAGCAGAAAAAGAAAGCTTATGACTGTCACAGAAAGCTAAATACTGCAGGAAGCCTAGAGGACTATAGAAAGTACAGGGATGACGTAAAAAAGGAAATGAGAGCAAAGAGATGGCATGAAAAAATATTAGCTAGTAAGATTAAAGAAAACCAAAGATGTTTTATCAGTACATTAAGAACAAGAGGATAGCTAAAAAAAAGGTGGGACCTATCAGGGATGATAAGGGTAACTTGAGTGTAGAAGCAGAGGATGTGGGTAGGGTTTTAAATGAATATTTTGTCTCCGTATTCACAAAGGAAACGGATGACCCGGACGTAGTAGTTAAAGAGGAGAGGTGTGAAATATTGGATATGGCAAACATAACGAGAGAGGAAGTACTGGAGGGACTGGAATCCTTTAAAGTTGATAAGTCACCAGGGCCGGATGGATTGTTTCCTAGGCTATTGAAGGAAGCCAGGGAGGAAATAGCAGATGCTCTGAGGATCATTTTCCAATCCTCACTCTATACAAGGGAGGTACCGGAAGACTGGAAGACTGCAAACGTAGTACCATTGTTTAAAAAGGGTACGAGGGAAAGGCAAACAATCATAGGCAGTTCAGTCTTACCTCGGTGGTGGGCAAACTATTAGAATCAATACTGAGAGATAGGATAAACTGTCACTTGGAAAGGCATGGTTTAATCAGGGATAGTCAGCATGGATCTGTTCAGGGAAGGTCATGCCTTACAAATCTGATTAAATTCTTTTAGGAAGCGACAAGGAGGATTGATGAGGGTAGTGCAGTGGATGTTGTCTACATGGATTTTAGTAAGGCATTTAACAAGGTCCCACATGGCAGACTGGTCAGAAAGGTAA
This sequence comes from Heptranchias perlo, assembly GCF_035084215.1. Classification (NCBI taxonomy): domain Eukaryota; kingdom Metazoa; phylum Chordata; class Chondrichthyes; order Hexanchiformes; family Hexanchidae; genus Heptranchias; species Heptranchias perlo. Next base: position 46,241,445 of record NC_090339.1, on the reverse strand, counting down.
AAGCCCATGGGATATAGGGAAATGTGGCGAATTGGATCCAAAATTGGCTCAGTAACAGGAAACAAAGGGTAAAAGTTGATGGATGTCTTTGCGAATGGAAATCTGTTTCCAGCAGTGTGCCACAGAGCTCAGTGTTAGGTCCCTTGCTGTTTGTGGTACATATTAATGATTTGGACTTGAATGTAGGGGGCATGATTGGCAAATTTGCAGACGACACAAAAATTGGCCGTGTAGTTGATAGTGAAGGGGATAGCTGTAGACTCCAAGAAGATATCAATGGGTTGGTGGAGTGGGCGGAAAAGTGGCAAATGGAGTTCAACCCAGAGAAGTGTGAGGTAATGCATTCAGGGACGGCAAACAGTAAAAGGGAATATGCAATAAATGGAAATATATTGAGAGGGGTAGAGGAAGTGAGAGACCTTGGAGTGCATGTACACGGGTCCCTAAAGATGGCAGTACAGGTAGATAAGGTTGTGAAGAAGGCATACAGAATGCTCTCCGTTCTTAGCCGAGGTATAGAATACAAAAGCAGGGATGTAATGATGGAACTGTATAAAACGCTGGTAAGGCCACAGCTGGAGTACTGTCCGCAGTTCTGGTCACCACATTACAGGAAGGACGTAATTGCTCTGGAGAGAGTGCAGAGAAGATTTACAAGAATGTTGCCAGGGCTTGAAAATTGCAGCTACGAGGAGAGATTGGATAGTCTGGGGTTGTTTTCCTTGGAGCAGAGGAGGCTGCGGGGAGATTTGACTGAGGTGTACAAAATTATGAGGGGCCTGGATATAGTAGACAGGAAGTACCTGTTTCCCCTCGTGGAGAGTTCAAGAACTAGAGGACAATGATTTAAACTGATTGGCAGAAGGATTAGAGGGGACAAGAGGAAAACCTTTTTAACCCAGAGGGTGGTGGGTGTACAGAATTTGCTGCCCGAATTGGTGGTAGAGGCAGGGACCCTCAACTCTTTTTAAAAGTACCTGGACCTGCACCTAAAGTGCTGTAAGCTGCAGGGCTACGGACCGGGTGCTGGAAGGTGGAATTGGAATGGGCACCTGGTTGTTCTTCGAGCCAGCGCAGACACGATGGGCTGAATGGCCCCCTTCTGTGCTGTATCTTTTCTATGGTTCTATGAAGAGATAGTGCAGCATGGTCACAGTGTAATTTCTGACTTTGTTTACAGCTGTTTCAGTGCTCTCCATTCTTCCGACTGCTCAACTGTGTAACCTTTGCTCCAGCACTCCTAGCAGAGACATCATCCATCACCCCTTAAATTGTGCAATTCTATCCTTATATCTAATCGATATAGCAAGGCATATCTCCACTTCAAAAGCTATCACCACTTTGACTGATTTCAGATGTCCCCCTAATTCCCTTCCTCTTTCTGCTTGAGCACGGATGCCCCACATGTCAGGCCTCGAGACATTTTACAAGACGCTACAAAAGAGCAAGAAGTAGAAGTAGTAGTAGTTGTAGTAGTACTAATAGTAATAAGCAGTCATAGTAGTAGTGCTAGTAGCAGTTATGTACAACACATTCGTATCTTTACAATACATTGTTAGAAATTTCCCACAGTTTTACTTTGCTGATGTATCTACAGCCTGTGTATAGTTTATCTGGAAGAACAATAGCCCATCCCTGGGACTTTTTTTTTTAATAAAACAATTGCTTATTTGATTTGAATTCGACTTATCCCAGCATAGAACTAAAGAGGATGTTGAAGGGTACTTTAAACAACAAAAAAGTTATTGTGTCTGAGTTCCTGATCCCAGCTGTGTCATCAGGGGAAGGCACCAAATCGAGGCCAGGTGTTTCCCGACAGGAAGGAAAGGAGGAGAGAAACAATAATTCAGATGGTGATTCAGGCACACTAGTGCACTTCCGCTTACTTCTTCAAGAGGAGTTTAGGCAGATGTCTTGGGAGCAAGTTGTCCACTGGTCCCTCTCAGAAAGATTGGAGGAAGGTAATAGCTAAATGTTGTATGCCAGTTTATAACGGTTTCGTACAATAATGAATTCTCAAATTCTTTTCAATGTACCAAGGCCATTATGTCTTTGAGACTTGCTGCAAACCAACTGCACAAGATTCTTAAATATGATTAATATTTAAAATATCAGCTCCTGATCAGAATGATCGGCATAAACTGTAATCCCCAGAATCCACGTAGTCTGAATAGGTTTGGATTAGGTCAGATAAACTCATTGGGCTTGATTTTAGGAGGGAGGTGGGTTGACAGCGGGGGGGTCGACTGGGCAACGCGCCCAGTGAATTCGGGGTGCTCCGCACGTGATCACAGCCTAATTGAAGTCACTTACCTTGGTTTCTGCACTAGAAAGCTGCGCAGCGGGCGGACTGCGCAGCCGCATCATAGGCTGTCAGCTGGAGGAGCCCTATTTAAAGGGGCAGTCCTCCACTGACTGATGCTGCAAGAAATCGGAAAAATTACAGCATGGAGCAGCCCAGGAGAAAAGCCGCTCCCTCGTTTAATGATGCCTCACTCCAGGTCCTACTGGATGGGGTGAGGAGGAGGAGGACAGAGATCTTCTCCCCGGCAGACGGGAGGAAGTGGCCTGTCTCTGCCACCACGAAGGCCTGGCTCGAGGTGGCAGAGGTCACCAGCACCACCAATATATCACGCACCTGCATACGGTGCAGGAAGTGCTTCAATCACCTAAGTAGGTCAGCCGAAGTGAGTACACTTACTCATTCCCCTACACTCCGTCTGCCACATCACCGCCCCCACCCCACATCTCCTTCTGCACTGCCAACACTACTCTATCACATCATCCCTCACACCCACTCAAAGCTCATCTTCATCTTACCTGCACTTACTCACCTCGCCAGTACTCATCCCACCACTACCACTCAACCCAATCCTCATACAATCTCATGGCTCCGTCTCATACTCACCCTCTCAAGCATCTCTTTTACGGTCAGCCTCACTCAACCTGCCACTACCTGTTGCAGCCACAGGGCATGCATCACGTATGTGTAGTCCGAAGTGTAAGGCAAGCGTGTCGTGAGCATGAAGGGGATGCACAAGGGTGTTTGAGGGTTTGTCATGGTTTTTACTTAAATTTGATTTCTGATCAAATCACATTACATATTATACTGTCACCACTACTGCCACGTCTTTGCAAATCTTGTCTGGTTTGCGCAATAATGCCCTTTCCTGAGGATCACAATGAAGACCCACACCTGATGCCACCCATTGTGTCACTGCAGAGTGGGTGTATGTGTATTTGCAGGGCTCTTTTGTGCAGACGACTGAGAGATGTCGGCGATGTCCCCGGTGGCATCCTGGAAGGATGCGGAGGAGAAGTTGTTGAGGGCAGCGGTGACTGACAGCGACAGGTAAGATGATGATGCTCGGGCCAGCCGGGAGCAGCTCAGCATCAAGGAGGCTGCAGATGTCCACGAATACATGTCGAGTGATTCTGAGCCTCCGTGTGCACTGCTCCTCGGAGAGGTCCAGGAAGCTGAGCCTCGGTCTGTAAAGAGGATAGAGCCTTCTGCGACGCATCTCTCTCTGCGGTTGCCCTCCCTCCTGCTGTGCAGGTGGATGTGTCACAGCACTGTGTTGTGGAGCTCCACATGTCAGAGGTGGACGGCGTGGCCGGCGAGACTGTTCGTCCTCCGGAGGTAATGACTGCAGCTATGGCGGCCCCCATCCGGAAGATGTACGTTTGAGGGGGTCCGCAAGGTAGGTAAATGTGTCTGCACACCGGGGTTGAGGTTGCAAGTTTGTGAATTTTATTATTAGGAGGAGGGTGGTGCAGGCCAAACTTTGTCCAAAGTGACAGAGTGGCCTCCTGCAAAGAGTGAGGGCCTCCCCCCGCCCCCTACCTGTCAAATGGACCTTTGCAGCTGCCACAGGCTGGTGGCTGCAACACGTCCATTTCAACTGGGAGTGTGTCCCCCAGTACGGGAAACACGCTCAGTTGAGTTGAAAATACCATCCCTCCTAAAATATCCTACAAATCAGGTCTGCTAACGACCTGAACTATCATATTAATTGCCTTAAGTGGGATCTCGCCGGCTTTAATTGCGCGCGCATCTGAGTGAGTCACCGGGGAGGTTGGAGCCGGGCTCCGGACCCACCCCAGGAATCCCTGATTTTCGGAGCCCCCCGCCACGAACCCGCCGGCTCGGACGTCCGAAAATCGAGCCCATTTTGTCTGATCAAAATTCCTCAGACTTAGACTTTTCTGGCCTTTTTCAAAAAAAAAGTTTCCATTTTCAAAATGTCATCAGTCAATTCCCTCCACAAAAGATTTATAGAGCCACAGCAAAATCCTAATTTCTGCAGTTTTCCCATTCTCCTCCTTTCCTCTTGAAAACGCTGACTCACCTTGACAAGTAAATATTCTTCATCTATAAGCTTCAATAGTGAGTGTTTACAACCTGTTCAATTGTCAATGCTGTAGTTTTCAAGGGAAGGCAATAGGTTTCTGAACCTCTCTGGTCTTGACCCTCCCTGACCCAGGTAGTCTTGGAGAGATTACGCCAGTGAACAAAAAGCAAAATGCTGTGATGCTGGAAATCTGAAGCAAAAACAGGAAATGTTGTAAACACTCAACAGGTCAGTCAGCATATGTGGGAAGAGACAAGTCAAGACTCTGTTACCCTTTGTCAGACTGAGTATAGACAAAGGGTCTGCACACCTGAAATTTCGACTAGTCTCTTCCCACAGATGCTGCCTGACCTGCTCAGTGTTTCCAGCACTTTCTGCTTTTGAAATTATACCAGCATTGCTCTCTAAATCACTCACTTATTTTCCCACCCTCTGGGAGAAGCTCCTCCCCCACGAACCCAAGTACAGACAAGGAACTCAACATGTAGATAATCTTTGGTTGCAAGTCTGTGTACTGTAACTCTATGGATCAATCCTTTAATTGTTAAAGCACTTCCAGTTACAATAGTCCTACTTGAAATGTGGTTGGGCAAGTCTCAACCCAGCTCTTTGGAGCACTGGCCTTCAGTTGAAGTTGCTCCTAAATCAGCATTAGAAACTGGCAATGTCACTGAGAGGAGCCACAAGGATTACTCAAATGGGATTGGAAATGTTACAGACTTGGTACAATGAATAGAAGTATTACTATGAAATTGGGTCTAAGACACATTGTCGGGACAGGGTAGAGGGAGGTTCACTCTGTTATACCTGGCCTGGAGCGCTTGATGTTGACAATGAATGCCTGAAAGAGGAAAGTGTTCCTCTCTCCAGCACTGACATTTCTCACCTTGGTAAACAAAAAAATTGCCAAAAAAGTTATGGCACTAGTAACCAATAAAATGAATTATTCTCATATCAACTGACTCAGCTGGGGGAGCAGAGGGGAAGGAGTTGGTGCCAACTCTCCAACAGGTTTGCAGCAGGACATATTCTTCATCTATAAGCTTAACTCTTATGCTGTGAAAATTGACCAATATTTGCAGCAAACATTTGGCTCTGATTAATGGATTTGGCTCTGATTAATGGATTTTATTTTTCTTGGAAGTGAATACAGTACTACAGTAAAAACTGGACACAATTACTTGCATGGAATTACTGAAGATCTCAGTGAACAGTGATTTCATATGAATCAGGATCCAATACATTCCCCAAAGAAGCTGCTGCACTGCTCCCACACAGGGTTGTTACAGTCATAAAATCCTCAAACATAACTAGCACATAGCAGATGAAAATGTCACAATATATTTTTGAATTCCTGCCAAAATTTTCACAACTTACATCCCCAAGCATTGTATTACAGTTGGGGAAGTAAAGGTGAGGTCTCGATCACCCATCAACCAATGCTGGCTAACCTACATTGGCTGCTGGTCAAACAATGCCTCCAATTTAAAATTCATATCTTCGTGTTCAAATCCCTCCATGGCCTCACCCTCCCCTATCTCTGTAACCTCCTCCAGCCATACAACCCTACGAGGGCTCTGCAATCCTCCAACTCTAGCCTGTTATGTATCCCCCCACTCCTTTCACCCCACCATTGGCAGCCGTGCCTTCAGCCATCTAGGCCCTAAACTTTGTAATTCCCTCCCTAAACCTCTCCACCTCTCACTCTTCCTTTAAGATGTTCCTTGAAACCTACCTCTTTGGCCATGTTTTAAATCACCTCTCCTAATATCTACTATGGCTCGGTGTCAATTTTTGTCTGATAATGCTCCTGTGAAGCGCCTTGGGGTGTTTTCATATGTTAAAGTGCTATATAAATGCAAGTTGCTGTTATTTAAGTGTTTAAATAATTCCAAGCTTTTTGCCTCTACTAGGAGGTGCATTCCATGTGTTTGTGTGATGAACTTCCTGATCCTGGAAGATTGCAAATGTTACACCCCTATTCAAAAAAGGGGTATGATAAACCTGGCAATTATAGGTCAGTCAGCCTAACATCGGTGGTGGAAAACTTTTAGAGACTTTGAGACACAATAATCTGGGACGAAATAATTGGCACTTGGAAAAGTATGGGCGAATAAATGAAAGTCAGCACAGATTTGTTAAAGGCAAATTGTGTTTGACTAACTTGATTGAGTTCTTTGAAGAAGTGAAGGAGAGAGTTGATGACGATAATACGGTTGATGTGTATATGGACTTTCAAAAGGCATTTGATGAAGTACTACATAATAGACTTGTTAGCAAAATTAAAGGCCACGGGATTAAAGGGACAGTGGCATGTGGATACAAAATTGGCAAAGGGACAGAAAGTAGATAGTAGTGGTGAATGGTTGTTTTTCAGATTGGAGGGAAGTATACAAAATGGTGTTCTCCAGGGATTAGGACCACTGCTCTTTTTGATATACATTAACGGCCTAGACTTGGGTATAGAGGCTATAATTTCCAAGTTTGCAGATGACACGAAACTCGGAAATGTAGTAAGCAATGTGGAGAATAGTAACAGACTTCAGGAGGACATAGACAGACTGGTGAAATGGGAAGACACATGGCAAATGAAATTTAACAGAGAAGTGTGAAGTGATACATTTTGGTAGGAAGAATAAGGAGAGGCAATATAAACTAAATGGTACAATTTTAAAGGGGGTACAGGAACAGAGAGACCTGGGGGTGTATGTACACAAATCTTTGATGGGGACAAGACAAGAGAAGGCTGTTAAAAAAGCATATGGGATTCTGGGCTTTATTAATCGAGGCATAGAGTACAAAAGCAAGGAAGTTATGCTAAAACTTTGGAGCACTGGTTAGGCCACAGCTGGAGTATTGTGTTCAATTCTGGGCACCACACTTTAGGAAGAATGGAGAGGATGCAGAGATTTACTAGAATGGTGCCAGGGATGAGGGTCTTCAGTTATGTGGACAGACTAGAGAAGCTGGGGTTGTTCTCCTTAGAACAGAGAAGGTTAAGGGGAGATTTGATAGAAGCGATCAAAATCATGAATGGTTTTGACAGAGTAAATAAGCAGAAACTGTTACCAGTGGCAGAAGATTCGGAGGACAGAGATTTAAGGTGATTCGCAAAAGAACCAGAGGTGACATGAGGAAAAAAATTTTTACACAGCGAGTTGTAATGATCTAGAATGCACTGACTGAAAGGGTGGAGGAAGCAGATTTAACAGCAACTTTCAAAACGGAACTGGAGAAATACTTGAAGGGAAAATATGTACAGGGCTATGGGGAAAGAGCAGAGGAATGGGACTAATTGGATAGCTCTTTCAAAGAGCCGGCACAGGCACGATGGGCTGAATGGCCTTCTCCTCAGCTGTGCCTACTATGCTATCAGTCCTAAATTTGCCTTTTACTATCCCCTTGCCCCACTTTCACAAATTATTTTGAAGCAATTTTCTAGATTTACCTTTTCCATACTATTAGCTATTTTATGTACCACTGAGATCACCTCTCAGTCACCTCTCTTCAAGGATGAAAATCCAAAGTCTCTCTAGTCTTTCTTCAGAAGTCAGTCCTCTGATGCAAGAGATTAGCCCTGTGGCACTTCTCTGAACTGCCACTGTCATTTGATTATCTCCCTTGTGTCTCATTGACAACACCTGGGCACAGTGCTCAGGGTGTGTTCTGACCACAGCATATTACATTTTTGAGCATGACTTTCACCAACTTGTACTCTACTGTTTTGGCTATATAGTTCAGCACTTTGTTTTGTTGATTGCTGCTTAGCGGTGGTTGGACAGGTATGGGGAGATTTTAACTCCCTCTGCCCAGCAGTAACCCGGTAGTACGGGATTCAAAATCAAAATGGTCCACTTATTGCTCTTTTTCCACCCCCTGGCTGTCTTAAAGCCAGGTGGCTGGGGGTATCCATCTCACTCAGATGGGAGCCTCGCAAAATAATGCTAATCAGGGTCCCATTACTCAGATGGCACCCCAAAGCCATTTTTACAACCAATTCCGCTGTGGATGCTCCACTCATTAGAAGCTGTTGAACCAGAAGTAGAGGCCCTCCAGGGTAAGTATAACCTTGCTGCTGGCCAAGCAGCCTCTGGGCGGACTGCTCGCCAGCTCCATTTAAATGTACTGTGCCTCCTGAACAGTCTGCCTGTGCCTTCTGTCATTCGACCGGCCAGAAGTTAAAATTACTCTGGTTTAGTGTCGAGTCTACCATGACTGCTAGGTCTTTTTCAACTTCATCCTTAGCTATTTCAACACTATTCATGAAGTACCTATGTCACCCATTTTTGTAGCACTTTACACTTATCTACACTAAATTTTATCTGCAATTGTTCTACCCACCTACATATTTTAACTAACTCATTTTCATTTTCTCCACTGCTGCTTCAAATCAAAAAGCCCCATCTAATTTGGTATCAGTTGCAAAAAATTTGCATTGATGTAAATTAGAAACAGCAGGGATCTCAATAATAATCCCTGGGCACCCAACCAAGCATTCTCCCTCTCACTCCTGCACAGCCCATCTAACAAGTACCCATTGTTTTCTATCCTTCGAACATTTTTTTTTATCCATTCCCAAGATTTATCCTTAATCCTCACAGCTTTGCACTTAATCAATAGTCTTTCATGTGGAACTTTGTCAAATTAACATTTTGAAAGTCTAGGTACATCACACGGTCAGGCTTACCCCAGTCTACTTGGGATGTCACTCTCTCAAAAAAGTCAGAGAGATTGGTCAGGTAATCCACATTGACCGTGGTTCACTACATTACTGTACACACAATCCTCAAGTTTACTCCTAACAATCAATTCCATTATTTTGTGTGATATTGAAGTACAGCTAATAGGTCTGAAGTTGCCTATGTCTTCTTAGTTACCCTTTTTGAAAATGGGCACTATGTTAGGTTGTACCTTCTTAGTGACCAGTGACTCCCTCATAATGACAACCTGATTACAAATAATAATCATAATCACAAATCTGATCTCTTACTATCCAGCCCTGGGGATTTATTTGTTTCAAGCCCTTTTAGCCCAAGTCTTCCATTTTATGTATATTGACATGATTAATTTTAACTCGGTCCTGTGTTGCTCATGTCTTCCCTTCTGAATACTAGTAGGAAGCAATATTCAAATATTAAGTATCTTATCCTCATGCTCTCTTTCAGCCCTATTTGCATTTTTATGGTTCTCGCCTCTTGTCTGACTGTCCTCATTGTTAAAAGTTCTGAATGAATTTCTTACTGGTTTTTTTTGTGTCTACACTGATGCTTTTTTCTAGGTCTCTCTTTTCCCCCTCTGACATTTTCCTATATTCATCCCAATGAACTTCTTCCCCTTTCTCCCTGTAGGATTTGTAGATTTCATTCTTGTGCCTTTTATCACTTCTGATTAAATTGTGTATCCTCTTAGGGTCGCACTAGTTTACACTTGCTGATTCTAGGTATGTATTTATCCGACAGGCTCAGCATTATGCCATCCAGTGTTCCATTTGTCTTCTATGAAGTACTGAACAACGCCCCCTCAGATAAATGTGTTCATGCTGTTCCCTCATTTCTTTGATGCTAATGCTTTTAAAGTTGTATACCTGGATCCCGGTCCTCGATATTTCTGAATCCCAGGTGGCATCAAAATTAACCATTCTCTCATTACTACCCTCCAAGGGTGCCACAGCTTGAGTTTCATGTATGTTGTTTGGGTCACTTATGTGCATAAATTATGTGCACTCCCTTAGTAATCTCGGCCATGCCGTTGTGGGGAGGTGCCAAAGCCCTTACGACAAGGTAGAAATTTATTGAGTTGGATTGTCACCTGGACCTGCTCTTATGCATCTTCCAGCAGTATGGCAGGTCACAGGGCAAACAATACACATGTATATATCTACAGAAGCCAGGAAGGTTCCAGGTTTGATCCATGGTCTGTTCTGAGTTAGCTATCTCAATCGGGGCAGCAGTTAGGATGACCTCAGCACCTTGAGCTAGGGAGTGGGGAGGGGAAAAGAGAGGGAAAAAAAATCACTTAGGGCCCCACACCTGAATGCTATCCACAAACCCTGATGGAAAGTGTGCATGTGTGGCATCAGGTGAGATCAGGATTGGGCTCAGCTGTTATGCCCCTATTCAGTTAAATAGCCGACTGATAATCACTTCTTTAAGTTCACATATGGAAAATGGCTACTAAAGCAAGATAATGTACTCCACCACAAGCTATTTATTTTTCTTATGTTCTAATGGAATAAAACCAGTGTGAGGCTTCGCTCTTCCCTTCTCTGTAAATATAAAACCATTAATGGAAACCAAGATGCTAGAATGGTTCTTCACTTATTTACCTGACAGCCCCATACTCTGGAGGTGGCTGATACCTCATAACAGGAACATCTGGCCTGATGTGTTGCGAATTTGGGCCAGGTTTTAATACCTCTGTCATCATTCCCAACCGAAAGTCACTGTAGAAATTTCCATAATCCTGAGCCTTGGAAGTAGCAGGTAACGTTGACATATTTTTGTATGGATATTCTGGTGGGGGCCCCCGAGGGTCTATTCCTTTCATGGATGTCTGAGACAAAACATGCCCAGCACTTGTGTAGAATTCGTTCGTTTGTTGGGACGAAATCACACCACTTGCAACCGAAGATTGTGCTTTGACACCATTTGTCGCCAAGGAGAGTTGCATGAGCCGTTCACTCAGAGAGCGGACATGGCCTTGTTTCAAGTCTTTAAGCCCATCATCCTGGTGAACCTTTCCGGCACCTACCCTCTGGACCGTGGGCCGCCCTTCAGTTCTCATCTTCTGGTTATTTATTCCAGTAACAAAGAAAGCAGTTCCCGCTGCTGTATGCTGCTGTCCTCTGAAAAACTGTGATTGGACTTTCGCTTCTTCATAAGTTGGCAGTTCCTCGCTATTCTGTGCTTGTGCTGCTCGGGTCTGCAGCTGCTTCTCCATGACACTATTGTCAACTTGCAGCTCCTGGCCCTGGGGTTCCTGTCGTGCAGAATGAGAGACCATTTGACGCTCATCTTGTGTCAGGCCATCATTTGGAGATACTACAGACCCATTGCTGTTGAAGGCGATGACGTTTACTGTGGCCTGCTGATGCAAGGCGAGGAGGTTTCGATTCTCAGTGGGGTTTCCATATCGGAGCTGCTCTTGCAACAAACGCTGTAGAACTGTCCCACTTGCTCCTTCTTCTGAATTTCTCATTTCAAGCCCGTGTGTTCTGTGAATGTCTTGCAGCTGATGGACATCAAAGTGAGCCTGGCCTTTAGGAAGAAAAAGCATTACACAATTAGAGATAAAAACAATGTTATCCACAATCTCAAATTTTTGTTTACATTCTTTATGATATATACACCATGATTAAAAATTGAAATAGATTAAGTGTAGAATTACAGAAGAATTGCTTTCAATACCAAGTACTTGCCTCTTTTATGATTCCATGTAAAGTTTTAAGAATTTCCAACCAGCTGAGATCTAAAAGAAATATCTAACCTGCATTTAAAAAAAACTCTTCTCCTCTTCCCTTCCCACTGCCTCCCTGGCTCAGTAGGCAATTGATATACCTGCTGTAATTGATGTACTTGTTGTAATGAATGAACAAACTAGGTAGGTCCCAGGTGTAATCCTTGGTTGAGTTAGCCAATATTTCCTTTGTTACGGAGGGCAGGGGTCAAGGGAGGGATTTGCTTCAATTGGCCTCAGTGTTACTGGACAATAGAGGAAAAAGAAAACAGGACCTAACCAGGGCTACTGCTCTTCATTGCTGTCCGGTGAGCCCTAATAGAAGTGCATATATGGAATTCTAGCAAGGACAAAATTGGGCCAGATAATGGTCTGTACCGGCCCTTGTGATCAATTGCTGACCACCCGACGATCTGCCAGCATTCATGAAACTGCTCCTCAGCATAAACTTCAATGAAGAAAAATCAGAGTGTTGGAGGGGAGCAGGGTAAGATCCTCCCCATACACAGAACTCTGTTGTCCTTTAAATTGTCCTTTGCACTTTGGCAAGAATGCAACCACTTTGACGCAATGGCTGGAACAATGTCACATGAAAGGCTATTCTGTCATTTCACAGTTCAAATATAGAGAAGTATGTAAAAGTAAATAGTTGTATTGTCCAGCTGCTATTTAAAAGAAATGAATCAATAATATTATCCAGCTCAATTGTGTGTATGGAGTGATTAAACTGTGTGGAATGTGGTTCCACCTGTTATGGAATTTTTATAAGCTTGGTTGATCCTATAATATACAGCAACTTGTAATTTTGGCAAGGAGTGCTACACCTTCTTCAAAATCAATTACTGTGTGCCGCAGCTAAATTTAAAAAAAATTAGAGGACACCAAACCAATTCCTAATGAAATTGAAGTGAAAACAAAAAGGTCCTGAAAAAAGGTTGAACATTTTGGTTGGTTCCCTTCATCTGAAGTCTGAAATGTTCTGATGAAGGATCCCACATAAAATGTTAATCTATCTTTTTCTTTCAGATGCTGACTTGCTGTACATTTCGAGCACTTCCCATTTCTATTTCAGATTTTCAGCATTTGCAGTGTTTTTTCTTTTTAGTCAATTCTAATGAATTTGAAACTAGATTGGCTTATTATCATAATATTGCACAGAGAACATTATCAGTAGATTAGATGGGTATTGATCAGCTCATTATCAAATTAGTCTGACCTGCTTTTAACGTTACAAAGGAATCGCCGAGTGTTAATAGTCCACAACAGTACTAAAATACCTAACAGAGCAGATCACGAATGCCGCATTTTCATTTAAAAGATCATGAATTGCCACTTTCAATGATGCAAAGATGCACCTGTAGACTGAGTTTCTTGTGTACAGATTATGCAGGAAAAGGGAACAGAAATGTCTAGGACGAGGTTGTGTTATCAGTTATTAACATATTGGCAGCAGTACATGAAAGGGACAAGGTGAGGTGAAAATAAAATCACACGCCAATACACTGTAATGCCACGCCAAATGTTTCTCATCTAACAATTGTCATTGAATCATAGAATGATACAGCACAGGAGGCCATTCAGCCCATCGTGCCTGTGCCAGCTCTTTCAAAGAGCTAGCCAATAAGTCTCACTCCCCTGCTTTTTACCCATAGCCCTGCAAATGTTTCCACTTCAAGTATTTATCTAATTCCCTTTTGAAAGTTATTATTGAATCTGCTTCCACCACCCTTTCAGGCAGTGTGTTCCAGATCATAACAATTTGCTGCATAACATAATGTGTTGTGTGGCACTATCATGGGATAGATTCAGAACAGATCTAGCAGTTCAAAAATGGGCATCCATGAGGCGCTGTGGGCCATCAGCAGCAGCAGAATTGTATTCCAGCACAATCTGTAACCTCATGGCCCGGCATATTCCTCACTTTACAATTACCAACAAGCCAGGGGATCAACCCTGGTTCAATGAGGAGTGTAGAAGAACATGCCAGGAGCAGCACCAGGCGTACCTAAAAATGAGGTGCCAATCTGGTGAAGCTACAACTCAGGACTACGTGCATGCTAAACAACGGAAGCAACATGCTATAGACAGAGCTAAGCGATTCCACAACCAACGGATCAGATCAAAGCTCTGCAGTCCTGCCACATCCAGTCGTGAATGGTGGTGGACAATTAAACAACTAACGGGAGGGGGAGGCTCTGTAAACATCCCCATCCTCAATGATGGCAGAGTCCAGCACGTGAGTGCAAAAGACAAGGCTGAAGCGTTTGCAACCATCTTCAGCCAGAAGTGCCAAGTGGAAGATCCATCTCGGCCTCCTCCCGATATCCCCACCATCACAGAAGCCAGTCTTCAGCCAATTCGATTCACTCCACGTGATATCAAGGAACGGCTGAGTGCACTGGATACAGCAAAGGCCATGGGCCCCGACAACATCCCGGCTGTAGTGCTGAAGACTTGTGCGCCAGAACTAGCCACGCCTCAAGCCAAACTGTTCCAGTACAGCAACAACACTGGCATCTACCCGACAATGTGGAAAATTGCCCAGGTATGTCCTGTCCACAAAAAGCAGGACAAATCCAATCCAGGCAATTACCGCCCCATCAGCCTACTCTCAATCATCAGCAAAGTGATGGAAGGTGTCGTCGACAGTGCTATCAAGCAGCACTTACTCACCGATGCTCAGTTTGGGTTCTGCCAGGACCACTCGGCTCCAGACCTCATTATTGCCCTGGTCCAAACATGGACAAAAGAGCTGAATTCCAGAGGTGAGGTGAGAGTGACTGCCCTTGACATCAAGGCAGCATTTGACCGAGTGTAGCACCAAGGAGCCCTAGTAAAATTGAAGTCAATGGGAATCAGGGGGAAAACTCTCCAGTGGCTGGAGTCATACCTAACACAAAGGAACATAGGAACAGGAGTAGGCCATTCAGCCCCTCGTGCCTGCTCCGCCATTTGATAAGATCATGGCTGATCTGTGATCTAACTCCATATACCTGCCTTTGGCCCATATCCCTTAATACCTTTGGTTGCCAAAAAGCTATCTATCTCAGATTTAAATTCAGCAATTGAGCTAGTATCAATTGCCGTTTGCGGAAGAGAGTTCCAAACTTCTACAACCCTTTGTGCGTAGAAATGTTTTCCAATCTCGCTCCTGAAAGGTCTGGCTCGAATTTTTAGACTGTGCCCCCTACTCCTAAAATCCCCAACCAGCGGAAATAGTTTCTCTCTATCCACCCTATCCGTTCCCCTTAATATCTAATAAATTTCGATCAGATCACCCCATAACCTTCGAAACTCCAGAGAATACAACCCCAATTTGTGTAATCTCTCCTCGTAACTTAACCCTTGAAGTCCGGATATCATTCTAGTAAACCTACGCTGCACTCCCTCCAACGCCAATACGTCCTTCCGAAGGTGCGGTGCCCAGAACTGCTCACAGTACTCCAAGTGCGGTCTAACCAGGGTTTTGTATAGCTGCAGCATAATTTCTGCCCCCTTGTACTCTAGTCCTCTAGATATAAAGGCCACCATTCCATTTGCCTTCTTGATTATTTTCTGCACCTGTTCATGACACTTCAATGATTTATGTACCTGAACCCCTAAGTCCCTTTGGACATCCACTGTTTTTAACTTTTTACCATTTAGAAAGGACCCTGTTCTTTCCTTTTTTGATCCAAAGTGGATGACCTCACATTTGTCTATATTGAATTCCATTTGCCACAATTTTGCACATTCACCTAATCTATCAATATCGCTTTGTAATTTTATGATGGTAATGGTTGTTGGAGGCCAATCATCTCAGCCCCAGGTAATTGCTGCAGGAGTTCCTCAGGGAAGTGTCCGAGGCCCAACCATCTTCAGCTGCTTCATCAATGACCTTCCCTCCATCATAAGGTCAGAAATGGGGATGTTCGCTGATGATTGCAGGGTGTTCAGTTCCAGTTGCAAACCCTCAGATAATGAAGCAGTCCGTGCCCGCATGCAGCGAGACCTGGACGACATCCAGGTTTGGGCTGATAAGTGGCAAGTAACATTCGCACCAGACAAGTGCCAGGCAATCACCATCTCCAACAAGAGAGAGTCGAACCACCTCCCCTTGACATCCAACGGCATTACCATTCCCGAATCCCCCACCATCAACATCCTGGGGGTCACCATTGACCAGCCATATAAATACAGTGGCTACAAGAGCAGGTCAGAGGCTGGGTATTCTGCGGCGAGTGACTCATCTCCTGACTCCTCAAAGCCTTTCCACCATCTACAAGGCACAAGTCAGGAGTGTGATGGAATACTCTCCACTTGCCTGGATGAGTGCAGCTCCAACAACACTCAAGAAGCTCGATACCATCCAGGACAAAGCAGCCCGCTTGATTGGCACCCCATCCACCACCGGCGCACAGTGGCTGCAGTGTGTACCATCCACAGGATGCACTGCAGCAACTCACCAAGGCTTCTTCGACAGCACCTCCCAAACCCGCGACCTCTACTATCTAGAAGGACAAGGGAAGCAGGCACATGGGAACACCACCAACTGCACGTTCCCCTCCAAGTCACACACCATCCCGACTTGGAAATATATCGCCGTTCCTCCATCGTCGCTGCGTCAAAATCCTGGAAATCCCTTCCTAACAGCACTGTGGGAGAACCTTCAACACACAGACTGCAGCGGTTCAAGAAGGTGGCTCACCACCACCTTCTCAAGGGCAATTAGGGATGGGCAATAAATGCCGGCCTCGCCAGTGACGCCCACATCCCATGAACGAATATAAAAAACATTATTTGTCCTCATGTCGCCTCTGGTTCTTTTGCCAATTACCTTCAATCTGTGTCTTGGTTACCGATCCTCCTGCCACTGGAAACAGTTTCTCCTTTACTCTACCAAAACCGTTCATGATTTTGAACACCTCTATAAAATCTCCCCTTAACCTTCTCTGCTCTTAAGGAGAACAACCCAGGTTTCTCCAGTCTTTATTCAAAATCTCAAATTGCTCCCCCTACTGCAAGTATTTCACCCTCTTTCCAAACACAACCCAAACAACCGAACATTAGGACCAAAAAATATAATTGGACTGTTTTCATTGTTCAGATGAACACAGCACAAAAAATTTCACACTTCCACTGCTACCCATTACTAGAACCGTAGAACTGCAAAGGTAACCATAATTTTTATTATATTCGTTCATGGGATGAGGGCGTCGCTGGCAGGGCCAGCATTTATTGACCATTCCCTAATTGCCCTTGAGAAGGTGGTGGTGAGCCGCCTTCTTGAACAACTGAGTGGCTTGCTAGGCCATTTCAGAGGGCGATTAAGAATCAACCACATTGCTGTGGGTCTGGAGTCACATAGGCCAGACTGGGTAAGGATGGCAGGTTTCCTTGCCTAAAGGACTTTAGTGAACCAGATGGGTTTTTACAACAATCCGGTAGTTTCATGCCACCATTACTGATACCAGTTTTTTTTTATTCCAGAATTTTATTTAATTAATTGAATTTAAATTCCCCAGCTGCCGTGGCGGGATTTGAACTCATAACTCCAGAATATTAGTCCAGGCCTCTGGATTACTAGTCCAGTAACAAAACCACTATGCTACCTTACCACTATGATATCAACAGATACATAAAAATATTATGCAGCTTCATTAGTTAATGTCTGCATATAGAATCGTTTACAACATGGAAACACGCCCTTCGTCCCAACATGTCCATGTCGCCCAGTTTATACCACTAAGCTAGTCCCAATTGCCTGCACTTGGCCCATATCCCTCTATACCCATCTTACCCATGTAACTGTCCAAATGCTTTTTAAAAGACAAAATTGTACCCGCCTCTACTACTGCCTCTGGCAGCTCGTTCCAGACACTCACCACCCTTTGAGTGAAAAAATTGCCCCTCTGGACCCTTTTGTATCTCTCCCCTCTCACCTTAAATCTATGCCCCCTCGTTATAGACTCCCCAACCTTTGGGAAAAGATTTTGACTATCTACCTTATCTATGCCAATCATTATTTTTTTTAAAAATTCGTTCACGGGATGTGGGCGTCGCTGGCAAGGCCGGCATTTATTGCCCATCCCTAATTGCCCTCGAGAAGGTGGTGGTGAGCCGCCTTCTTGAACCGCTGCAGTCCGTGTGGTGACGGTTCTCCCACGGTGCTGTTAGGAAGGGAGTTCCAGGATTTTGACCCAGCGACAATGAAGGGACGGCGATATATTTCCAAGTCGGGATGGTGTGTGACTTGGAGGGGAACGTGCAGGTGGTGTTGTTCCCATGCGCCTGCTGCTCTTGTCCTTCTAGGTGGTAGAGGTCGCGGGTTTGGGAGGTGCTGTCGAAGAAGCCTTGGCGAGTTGCTGCAGTGCATCCTGTGGATGGTACACACTGCAGCCACAGTGTGCCGGTGGTGAAGGGAGTGAATGTTTAGGGTGGTGGATGGGGTGCCAATCAAGCGGGCTGCTTTATCTTGGATGGTGACGAGCTTCTTGAGTGTTGTTGGAGCTGCACTCATTCAGGCAAGTGGAGAGTATTCCATCACACTCCTGACTTGTGCCTTGTAGATGGTGGAAAGGCTTTGGGGAGTCAGGAGGTGAGTCACTCGCCGCAGAATACCCAGCCTCTGACCTGCTCTCGTAGCCGCAGTATTTATATGGCTGGTCCAGTTAAGTTTCTGGTCAATGGTGACCCCCAGGATGTTGATGGTGGGGGATTCGGCGATGGTAATGCCGTTGAATGTCAAGGGGAGGTGGTTAGACTCTCTCTTGTTGGAGATGGTCATTGCCTGGCACTTATCTGGCGCGAATGTTACTTGCCACTTATGAGCCCAAGCCTGGATGTTGTCCAGGTCTTGCTGCATGCAGGCTCGGACTGCTTCATTATCTGAGGGGTTGCGAATGGAACTGAACACTGTGCAGTCATCAGCGAACATCCCCATTTCTGACCTTATGATGGAGGGAAGGTCATTGATGAAGCAGCTGAAGATGGTTAGGCCTAGGACACTGCCCTGAGGAACTCCTGCAGCAATGCCCTGGGGCTGAGATGATTGGCCTCCAACAACCACTACCATCTTCCTTTGTGCTAGGTATGACTCCAGCCACTGGAGAGTTTTCCCCCTGATTCCCATTGACTTCAATTTTACTAGGGCTCCTTGGTGCCACACTCGGTCAAATGCTGCCTTGATGTCAAGGGCAGTCACTCTCACCTCACCTCTGGAATTCAGTTCTTTTGTCCATGTTTGGACCAAGGCTGTAATGAGGTCTGGAGCCGAGTGGTCCTGGCGGAACCCAAACTGAGCATCGGTGAGCAGGTTATTGGTGAGTAAGTGCTGCTTGATAGCACTGTCGACGACACCTTCCATCACTTTGCTGATGATTGAGAGTAGACTGATGGGGCGGTAATTGGCCGGATTGGATTTGTCCTGCTTTTTGTGGACAGGACATACCTGGGCAATTTTCCACATTGTCGGGTAGATGCCAGTGTTGTAGCTGTACTGGAACAGCTTGGCTCGAGGCGCAGCTAGTTCTGGAGCACAAGTCTTCAGCACTACAGCTGGGATGTTGTCGGGGCCCGTAGCCTTTGCTGTATCCAGTGCACTCAGCCGTTTCTTGATATCACGTGGAGTGAACTGAATTGGCCGAAGACTGGCTTCCGTGATGGTGGGGATATCGGGAGGAGGCCGAGATGGATCTTCCACTCGGCACTTCTGGCTGAAGATGGTTGCAAACGCTTCAGCCTTGTCTTTTGCACTCACGTGCTGGACTCCGCCATCATTGAGAATGGGGATGTTTGCAGAGCCTCCTCCTCTCGTTAGTTGTTCAATTGTCCACCACCATTCACGACTGGATGTGGCAGGACTGCAGAGCTTTGATCTGATCCGTTGGTTGTGGAATCGCTTAGCTCTGTCTATAGCATGTTGCTTCCGCTGTTTAGCATGCATGTAGTCCTGAGTTGCAGCTTCACCAGGTTGGCACCTCATTTTTAGGTACGCCTGGTGCTGCTCCTGGCATGCTCTTCTACACTCCTCATTGAACCAGGGTTGATCCCCTGGCTTGTTGGTAATGGTAGAGTGAGGAATATGCCGGGCCATGAGGTTACAGATTGTGCTGGAATACAATTCTGCTGCTGCTGATGGCCCACAGCGCCTCATGGATGCCCAGTTTTGAGCTGCTAGATCCATTCTGAATCTATCCCATTTAGCACGGTGGTAGTGCCACACAACACGTTGGATGGTGTCCTCAGTGCGAAGACGGGACTTCATCTCCACGAGGACTGTGCGGTGGTCACTCCTACCAATACTGTCATGGACAGATGGATTTGCGACAGGTAGATTGGTGAGGACGAGGTCAAGTAAGTTTTTCCCTCGTGTTGGTTCGCTCACCACCTGCCGCAGGCCCAGTCCAGCAGCTATGTCCTTCAGGACTCGGCCAGCTCGGTCAGTAGTGGTGCTACCGAGCCACTCTTGGTGATGGACATTGAAGTCCCCCACCCAGAGTACATTTTGTGCCCTTGCTCCCCTCAGTGCTTCCTCCAAGTGGTGCTCAACATGGAGGAGGACTGATTCATCAGCTGAGGGAGGACGGTAGGTGGTAATCAGCAGGAGGTTTCCTTGCCCATTTTTGACCTGATGCCATGAGATTTCATGGGGTCCAGAGTCAATGTTGAGGACTCCCAGGGCCACTCCCTCCTGGCTGTATATCACTGTACCGCCACCTCTGGTGGGTCTGTCCTGCCGGTGGGACAGGACATACCCAAGGATGGTGATGGAAGAGTCTGGGACGTTGGCTGAAAGATATGATTCTGTGAGAATGGCTATGTCAGGCTGTTGCTTGACTAGTCTGTGGGACAGCTCTCCCAATTTTGGCACAAGTCCCCAGATGTTAGTAAGGAGGACCTTGCAGGGTCGACTGGGCTTGGTGTTTTGCCGTTGTCGTGTCCGGTGCCTAGTGGTCCGATGCCGGGTGGTCCGTCCGGTTTTATTCTTATTATGACTTTTCGTAGCGAGATTTTACAACTGAGTGGCTTGCTAGGCCATTTCAGAGGGCAATTAAGAATCAACCACATTGCTGTGGGTCTGGAGTCACATATAGGCCAGACCGGGTAAGGGCGGCAGGCTTCCTTCCCTAAAGGACATTAGTGAACCAGATGGGTTTTTACGACAATCCGGTAGTTTCATGGCCATCGTTACTGATACTAGTATTTTAATTCCAGATTTTTATTTAATTAATTGAATTTAATTAATTAATTGAATTTAAATTCGCCAGCTGCCGTGGCGGGATTTGAACTCATGACTCTGGATTTTAGTCCAGGCCTCTGGATTACTAGCCCAGTAACATAACCACTATGCTACCGTACCCGGTAGACTTCTATAAGATCACCCCTAAACCTCCTACTCTCCAGGGAAAAAGTCTCAGTCTATCCAACCTCTCCCTATAAGTCAAACCATCAAGTCCCGGTAGCATCCTAGTAAATCTTTTCTGCACTCTTTCTAGTTTAATAATATCATCTCTATAATAGGGTGACCAGAACTGTACACACTATTCCAAGTGTGGCCTTACTAATGTCTTGTACAACTTCAACAAGACATCCCAACTCCTGTATTCAATGTTCTGACCAATGAAACCAAGCATGCCGAATGCCTTCTTCACCACCCTATCCACCTGTGACTCCACTTTCAAGAAGCTATGAACCTGTACTCCTTGAGCTCTTTGTTCTATAACTCTCCCCAACGCCCTACCATTAACGGAGTAGGTCCTGGCCCGATTCGATCTACCAAAATGCATCACCTCACACTTATCTAAATTAAACTCCATCTGCCATTCATCGGCCCACTGGCCCAATTTATCAAGATCCCGTTGCAATCCGAGATAACCTTCTTCACTGTCCACAATGCCACCAATCTTGGTGTCATCTGCAAACTTGCTAACCATGCCTCATAAATTCTCATCCAAATCATTAATATAAATAACAAATAACAGCGGACCCAGCACCGATCCCTGAGGCACACCGCTGGTCACAGGCCTCCAGTTTGAAACACAACCCTCTGTCTTCTGTCGTCAAGCCAATTTTGTATCCAATTGGCTACCTCACCTTGGATCCCGTGAGATTTAACCTTATGTAACAACCTACCATGCGGTACCTTGTCAAAGGCTTTGCTAAAGTCCATGTAGACCACGTCTACTACACAGCCCTCATCTATCTTCTTGGTTACCCCTTCAAAAAACTCAATCAAATTCGTGAGACATGATTTTCCTCTCACAAAACCATGCTGACTGTTCCTAATCAGTCCCTGCCTCTCCAAATGCCTGTCGATCCTGTCTCTCAGAATACCCTCTAACAACTTACCCACTACAGATGTCAGGCTCACCGGTCTGTAGTTCCCAGGCTTTTCCCTGCCGCCCTTCTTAAACAAAGGCACAACATTTGCTACCCTCCAATCTTCAGGCACCTCACCTGTAGCTGTCGATGATTCAAATAACTCTGCTAGGGGACCCGCAATTTCCTCCCTAACCTCCCATAACGTCCTGGGATACATTTCATCAGGTCCCGGAGATTTATCTACCTTGGTGCGCGTTAAGACTTCCAGCACCTCCCTCTCTGTAATATGTACACTCCTCAAGACATCACTATTTATTTCCCCAAGTTCCCTAACATCCATGCCTTTCTCAACCGTAAATACCGATGTGAAATATTCATTTAGGATCTCACCCATCTCTTGTGGTTCCGCACATAGATGACCTTGTTGATCCTTAAGAGGCCCTACTCTCTCCCTAGTTACTCTTTTGCCCTTTATGTATTTGTAGAAGCTCTTTGGATTCTCCTTTGCCTTATCTGCCAAAGCAATCTCATGTCCCCTTTTTGCCCTCCTGATTTCTCTCTTAACTCTACTCCGGCAATCTCTATACTCTTCAAGGGATCCTTGATCCCAGCTGCCTATGCATGTCATATGCCTCCTTCTTCTTTCTGACTAGGGCCTCAATCTCCCGAGTCATCCAAGGTTCCCTACCTCTACCAGCCTTGCCCTTCACTTTATAAGGAATGTGCTTACCCTGAACCCTGGTTAACACACTTTTGAAAGCCTCCCACTTACCAGACGTCCCTTTGCCTGCCAACAGACTCTCCCAATCAACTTCTGAAAGTTCCTGTCTAATACCATCAAAATTGGCCTTTTCCCAATTTAGAATTTTAACTTTTGGGCCAGACCTATCCTTCTCCATAGCTATCTTAAAACTAATGGAATTATGATCACTGGTCCCAAAGTGATCCCTCACTAACACTTCTGTCACCTGCCCTTCCTTATTTCCCAAGAGGAGGTCAAGTTTTGCCCCCTCTCTAGTCGGGCCATCCACATACTGAATGAGAAATTCCTCCTGAATACACAACAAATTTCTCTCCATCCAAGCCCCTAATGCTATGGCTGTCCCAGTCAATGTTGGGAAAGTTAAAGTCCCCTACTATTACCACCCTATTTTTCTTTCAGCTCAATTTCCCGTTGACTATTTGGGGGTCTGTAGTACAATCCTATCAAAGTGATCTCTCCCTTCTTATTTTTCAGTTCTACCCATATAGACTCAGTGGGCAAACCCTCGGATATATCCCCTCTCACTACTGCCGTGATGTTCTCCCTAATCAAGAACGCAACTCCCCCTCCTCTCTTACCTCCTGCTCTATCTTTCCTATAGCATCTGTACCCTGGAACATTGAGCTGCCAGTCCTGCCCCTCCCTTAGCCATGTTTCAGTAATAGCTATAACATCCCAGTCCCATGTACCCATCCAAGCCCTGAGTTCATCTGCCTTGCCCATCAGATTTCTTGCATTGAAATAAATGCAGTTTAATCTAGACTTCCCTTGGTCTTTGCCCTGCTTTCTCAGACCATCTGTCCGGTCATGTTTTGTACACTCTCCCTTACTGCCTTTTGTTTCTATCACCACTTTACTTCCCACTGACTTCCTGCATCGGTTCCCATCCCCCTGCCACATTAGTTTAAACCCTCCACAACAGCACTAGCAAACACTCCCCCTAGGACATTGGTTCCAGTCCTGCCCAGATGCAGACCGTCCAATTTGTACTGAATTTGTACCATATGTATCAGATCATCAGCTTCTCTGTAGGAGTAACGGATGAATTAAGAAATTCATTTTATTTATTAATTGCTCAGTTTATGTAGTGATAAGCAGTGAGGAAAAATGAAACAAAGCTGGGTCAAATGAAGGCAGCACCAAATAAAATGCAAGCTGGCAATTTCAGGGATTCAACAGGGCATGAGGCATGAGTCAGTGGAAGAATGACAGGATATGGAGCATGATAATACTCTGTAGAAAAGCACACTTTTCTTCCTTTTGGTGATTTATTCAACATTCAATATTTTTCTGCTTCTCTCAAGTGAACCCCTGGACCATACCAAACCCCAGTAAAGAGGTGCTCTGTTCCCAGGCATCTGTAATGAAGGCACTTTTACTTTACCTTAAGAAATTGTTCCCATCTTCGGAAAGTTACCTCAATGCTTAGCTCTTCCTCTTTTACTTTTGGCATTGGGTACTCAGCTCCAAAGGGATACTGGGCTCCAATGGAAACCAGATTACTTTAGCATGCAAACATGTGAGCCTAGCTCTCATGTTTACTTAGCTGCAAGCGGAAACCTTAATCCAAAGGCAGAATCATCTGTGTTCATTTTCAAAGATCTAGAATACGGCTATTCGTGCTTCGGAGTACAGCGATAAGTAGTTGTCTGCAAGCCTCTAATGTAAAAGCACTTTAAAAAGTGCACAGGAGTAGCTTACAGTGATCTGCCTTCTAAATCTCCCCACCACTGGCACCTGGCTTCCACTCAACATCTAACCCTGATGGTGAACCTGCGATCAGAAACTGAAATGGTGGACAATTCACAGATGCAATCCAACACCCCAACATTCTCTAGCAGTCTATAATTTCCTTTTTAAGCCTCTCTTCATCATTATAATTCAGATATTTAAATTGTCAAGCTCCCTGCATTCCCAGTTAAAGGTGCAGTATTCCCTTTTCAAATGGACACTTTTAACCTTAAAAGATCTAAAGTTGATAGATATATCCTGTGCAGAAGCAGCAGAATAATGGAATACAATGACAGGAGACTAATTCATGTGATTAAGCCAGACTGTATTAGTTGTTAAGTGGTCTTCCTTAAGACACCAGCCAAGGGAAAATGAAAAATTCACCTTATCCAAAGAACAAACTGACCTTACATGCATATTCATGTTCTTTATTGTGTTCATGTAAAAAGGCAAGGAGAGGGAATTTCTATTTCACTCTCCAGTCATTGTCCATGGAGAAACATTCTGCCTCATACCTTATATATAAAAGGTTTGTGCTTTTAAGACTGAGCTCCTGTGCTTTTAAAATCTCAGGCAACTTGTGGACACAGCCTTGTACAAATTCTGCAATCGCTCCTCAGTCCCGAAACACTGTACAGTGCAGTAACATAGTAATGCAGTTTACAGCAGTGGTTACAAGTACCTGTTAATGTTTCACTTTTCCCAATGTCCTCCTCAGCTATTGTGGAGAGTTCATGCCTGTGCAGTTGCTGGCTGTGTCCCTCTAAGTAAACGGCATCCTGTTCAAACAGGCACTTGGTTCCTTGTAGGATAGACTGCCGATCACCAAAATCCTTCACACCCAGTGACTCTACCAAAAGTTAAAGGGGAATTAAAACTTCAGCAAGTCAACAGGTTTAACTTCCTTCTCTGTCCTATTGTAAACTGCAGTAGTTATGTAAATTATACCAGCACAAGATCAAAAACATACCAAAGAAATGAGATCACCTGAATTGCCCAGATAACCTTTAAACAATAGCACCTGAATAATTCCCTTGAAGGCAAATATGCCTGCCAAATTATTAAGCATAGGAACATAGCATAATGTGTACACTTAATCAACAAAATGGATTACAGTCTTGAAAGCTTAGATTTTTTTTTCAAACTTGCATCAATACAGTCTGTTCTGTGTACAACTGTAGCTTCAAATTAACCCTCTGGAGTATTAACATACCAAAAGGCAACTTTCAAATTACAATTTTCTATCAAGCAAAGCTGCATAAAAAATTGTGTGTAAACCTCTTCAAGCACAATATGGAAGGCATGTGTTTGGAAAGACCCTATGGCTTCATCGGTAAAGTTTTATGGCCTCCCTCAATAGACCGGCTGTGGGGCTCCAGCAAGGAAGTACGGAGACTCCCATTTCTTGGACTCTGATAGATATAATGTTAGAATATCTGGACTTCATTTCACAGGGCACAAGTAGCTCCAGTGATCGAGCACTAGGACACCCAGAAAGCTCCAATAGCTCTGTGATAGAATACAGATTTGCATTTGGTGGTACTAGTCGCCCTCATGGTAGAGCACTAGGGCCAGAAGGCACCTGTTTGAATTTCAGCTCTACTCAACAATCACAATTCAATAAGTTTTGGGTAAATTTCTGAACTTTTCAGCACCTCACCTCCCCGCCCACCCACAACACACATGCATGCAGGCGCACACACGCACGTTGATAAATCTAAGCAGTTAACCCCAGGCAACACTGGGGTGGTGACTGTTTTTTTTTGGGGGGGGGGGGGGGGGGGTAGGGGAGAGGGAAAGAGAGCTCCCACAATCAATGTAATTCTTTCAAATTAGGCTGTATGGCATGCCACAGTCACTAGTGACAACAATCGGGGCATTTCTGGCTCTTGCTGGGACCCTGCACTCACACGCCCGATTATACTGTACCTGCACTTACCCCTTGCCAAATAAGTTTTGCTTTCGAAGGTTGAGGTTTGTGGAACATCTTGATCATCAGTAGGATTACACCAACAGAATCCAATTCAATTTTTTTTTAAAAAGGGTCTGTGTCCAGTTACAGTGTGTATCAGTCAGGTACAGTACACTTCCAGCTACTCAGACCAGTTTCCTTCCTCTTACAAAGGCCTTTATATTTGTCAGCTAGCATGCTTCTCTTTATGCCATTCCCCCACAGTCGTGATGACAATACACTACAGCATTTACAGACAAGGAGGTCTGCATCCACTTTTGAGACTTGGTAGCGATGTCCTGAGGAGTGGAAATGGAAGAGAGAAGAGGTAAGCATTGGGTCACCACCTTTTGCCAACTCCAAAATATCCTCCACATCATACACCATCCTGACTTGGACATATATCCCTGTTTCTTCATAGTCACCGGGTCAAAATCCTCCATACCCTGGAAGCACCTTCACCACATGGACTGCAATGCTTCAAGGCGGCCCCGCCTTCTCAAGGGCAACTAGGGATGGGGAAATAAATGCTGCCTTGCCAGCAACGTCCACATCTTGTGAAATGAAAATAAAATTGGACTGGAGTCAGAATAGGGGTGGGCACAGGGTCTGAGATCATTACTTCAGGTACAATATTTGCTTTGTTTATGTCGCTACATTGAAAACCTTTGTAACTTTAAAAATTAATGGCACCGCACATTAGGACAGAAAAATAGTGAAAAAGACATCTATTTTAAAAGCCAGACCTTTGAGGTTTAGTTTACATTTTTTAAATTTCCAGACAGCTCACTCAGAAACCAGACCGTACAGTCCAAAATTGTGCAATGACAACCCAGAAGGGGAGGGATTAAATTTCTATTTCATATCATTACTTAAAATCTGCGATACCTGCTTGAGTTCTGCAATGGTTAGGACACTGCCCTTTCACCTCTGAGACCCAGAGTGAAATCTAGCATAGACCGTTGAGATGAAAAGACCTTAAGGAAATTTTGAAACCGAAAAGCAGTAGCAAGGTGAAGGAATATAGGAAAGGGGTTTAAGAGGGCAGGGGCATTGTGGCTGAAAATGCAGGTGCCAATAGTGGAATGAAAGAAGTGAGGAAAATGGAGTAATGCAGAAATGGAGGTGCAAGCATGGATGTATGGAGTGAGGAGATAACTGAGGATGGGTAAGGCGTGGCCATGGAGGGATTTGAAGGACAGGACAAAGATCATGAAATCAATTTGCTGGAGCAAGAAGGAACCAGAGAGTGATGGGAGTTCAAATCTTTGTACAGGTGAGGATGCAGGCATTCTGAATGAGTGTAATTAATGGAGGATGGAAGTGGAGAGAGTGACAGGGATAGCATTAGGGAAGTCAAGTCTCAAAGTGATAAAGGCACGGAGCAGAACTTTAACAACAGTGGAGAATAGATCAGGCGATGGCAGTGACTGTTTTGAAGGTGGAGAAAAAGTAATCTTGGTAATGGATCAGATGTGGAAAAGGAAGCTAAACTTGAGTAACATGTTCAGATTCGAAAGGCAACACAGATACAAAGCACAGAGGTAATGAACCATGGGATGACAGGACAGGGGTTTGTATTTCATGAGTGCCGGACATCAACAATCGTGAGATACTTCCGTAGACAACAAAAACCTACATCCCTCCCCCAAATCCTTGAGAGAGTCATCCCGCACCACAATAATGTGCCAAATCGCAAAGAGACCCTGCATCATTTTCATGCGCTTCCTTAAAAAACCAGCATGTGTCTGGGAACCGGTCTAGAGGGGGAAAAAAAAGAAAACTTTCATATTTCCTGCTGCACACATAACATTTGATGACTGAGGTAGCTATTCTGACAAAATCAAAAGTGGAATGGCACAATATTTTCCTTGTGTACTTCAAGCTGTTACAAGTTTGAGCATTGCCTTAGATATTCTCTCGGGTACAGCGATGGTAGTCACTCCAGTAAGCAGTCTGAGCATCTTAGGTTTAGGGATGTGCCCATTATGACCAATATCTAACTATACTACAGGGTAACCAAGGATGTAATAGTACCCTGTTGTGATCCAAACTGGATATTCATGTCTTTCACAAGTGCGTCTTTCCAATCTTTTCAAAGGCAGACTGAGTAAACAAGGCCAGATACGAATTATTAAGCAGCTTTATTTCCACAGCAAATAAACATACATAGCAATGGTTATGATCGGCCTCAATTCAAATTAGTACAACTTGCCTTTGTGTAACAATAAAAAATGACGAACACACCAAGCTTCAGTGGGTCATCTTGCTTGACTTAAACAAATTTAACTTTTACCTGTCCTCCTGCAATTTAACCTTCAGAGTCAGGCATAAAGCTTGCCCACATAGCTTTCAGTTTAAAACAACTGTCAGTGAGTATTTCCATCTCTGTTTTTATTTCTTTGTGTTCACAATTTGACAGGAAGGCCTATGTCCTATAAGCACTACCCACACCCAGGACCTCCCAACTCAATAGGTGCGAGGGGTTTATCAATTACTGAGACAGGCTAACAAATTGCTTATTGTTTACAGTTTCAGGGGGAAACAACTTAAATGCCCAGATAATTAGCATTTTAACCAGATTCCATCTTGCGTTTTTATTTTTAAACTTGTATGAACTTTGCTTCAAAACTCTAACATTTAAATGTAACTGTTTTCCAAATCCTTGATGTGAAAAAATGGTCAGAAAGGCCCAAAATGTGACAAAAGCATACAATGAAAGCACTTGACAGGACACAATGGAGGAATGTTGTCTGCTGGAGATGTGAGTATTGATCAATGTTTGACATTGATCTCCACATGATGACAACAGTCGCGCGGTTGGGGGGGGGGTGGTGGATGGAGGTGAAGAGAAAGAGAAAGAAAAAAATGGGATTTTAAAATGTATTGTGGGCACAATTAAATATATTTTGAAATGCTGAAGAAAGGAAATGGGTGGCAACAAAAACAGTCTCCTCTTTAGTAAACACAGATAACTGAGCAAATGAGCACATA
This sequence comes from Heptranchias perlo, assembly GCF_035084215.1. NCBI lineage: Eukaryota > Metazoa > Chordata > Chondrichthyes > Hexanchiformes > Hexanchidae > Heptranchias > Heptranchias perlo. The sequence continues at coordinate 46,211,897 of NC_090339.1, read as the reverse complement.
ATTCAACACTTACACTGCACAATTTTCATATATTGTTTGTGGCACAACAATGGAATAATTCATTCACAAAACATTAACCGTTTCCAGAATGTATTTTTGTAGAATAGAATTTTTCTCAGAAGTCAAGGACAGATGCAATTCCCAAGGTTCTCTCTCTCACTTCCAATGCTTCCCTTACTGCTTCCCGCCCTGCACGAGTTATTTTTGGCCAGGAAACAACGTTTTTCTTTTTCTTTCCGGGAAACCGTGACCTACAAGGGCTAAGTCTACTTTTGAATTCAGAGAATGGCCCATTTGAGATGGCCAGTATTACAATAAAGACGTGCGGCAAGTACAGCATGTTAAATTAGCAATAAGTCCAATTGCTTTAAAGGATACATGAGAAGGTATTTACCTTACTGATGAACTGCATTCATTGATATCCTGCACAGAATTAAAATCTCCCTTCCTAAAAAAAACTATTCCATAGCTGAGAGCGCGAGCAAAGGGATCCACTCTTTCTGCTAGCGGTACCCCTCAGTATGTCACCTGGAGGCATACTCAATTTTCTCCAGCTCTCTCCCGTCCTGTGGGAAGTGTCTTTGATTTGTATGTGAAGAGAGATGCACTATTGACTGAAGAGAGTTTTTATGGAAAAAATATTTCAGTATGGCAGCTCAGTGGTTCAGTATATTGGAGTGCTTATCTACTATTCTACAAGGTGACAGGTATCAAGCAAAGGATCAGTGTTTCCACAATGGTAGAGATCAATTTTTTAAAACAACGCATCATCCTTCCTTCCTAATTCCTTTAATGCAGTTTCTGTGCACCTTCGAAGCAACAAGACCAAAAGTGGTATTAATAGAAGGCTTGGGACAGTTTGCTAAGCCAACCTTTCATCCAGGGAACAGTGAAAGATGTGTGTGTGGAGAGAGACAGTCGCAACAAAAATTAAACATAAATAAAATAACACAGGGTGAGAAAAGGACACAGTGAGAAAGACCAATCAGCATATCTGGTTTACTTTCATCATCTTGGTCCTGTTCCAGGACACAGTTTAGCCAAATTAATATTTTTTTCCTTACCTAACCTGCCTGTTGCATTCGGGTTTTTTTTTTCCAAATTACTTTCTTTAGCTACCAAATTACCCTCACCCCAAAAGAGAGTGAAATGATAGTACATTTACAACATTCTGTGCACTGAAATAAACTACCCTTTCCCCAAGTTTTTAGAATCCTTTGCTATTTATCTAGTCAAAATAAATTTCATTTTCACAGGATTTAGACAGCTTGTGTTTTTAAAATTGAAGTCACATTGTACGGATTGTGAGAGTGGAGCCATGTATTAGATTAGATACTGCCCAAAACACCAGTTACTTAATAACTGCTGTCTGCTTGGAGCCATGCTCTCATTTATGCTCACAGCCTGTTTGCATTTATCACAATTTGAAGGACCATGAACTGCAGCTTACCCCAAGCTGTATTTCCCTGTGTGATCAGTATTAGCTGTATAAAATTCCCCTTCAGTAATGCCACAGCACCAATCTTTTTCTTGTAAAAAGCTCAGTAAAAAACCCACAATTCCCAAGTATAAACAGGTCATGTATTCCTATTTTGAACCCATCCTAGATTCTGTCCCACCGCAAATAAACGTCGAGTGTCCTGATTTTTCCAGTGTCACGCTTCAAAGCTTTTAACTCGTTTTCAGTTTTCTCCCGGGTTACTTGAGGGTACAGTTCCATCATAGTACAACAACAACTTGCATAACTTGCATTTATAAAGCGTCTTTAACGTATTAAAACGTTCCTTCACAGGAGCGTAATCAAACTAAATTTGACCCTGAGCCACATAATGATATTAGGACAGGTGACCAAAAGCTTGGGTGAAAAGGTAGGTTTTAAGGAGCATCTTTAGGGGTATGAGCAGGTTACTTTACTGTGTGTGTGTGTGTGTGTGTGTGTGTGTGTGTGTGTGTGTGTGTCGGGGGGGGAGGGGGGGGGGGAGGGGTGAAGAACAGCCATTAGTGCTAAGCCCAATGCTGTCCTCAGGTGACATTCACATATGTATATTTTCCAACAGGAGTTACTGAATAGTCATCAAGGGTGGGAGCTCCAGCTAATGTCTCCCTCTCCAGGCCAGAAATATTGGGAAAATATTGTTAAATCAAGCAAATATAGTTGGAACAAATTGGAAACCTGGGACATGTGTCTATGAGATAAAATAAGGGATGTTGATTTCGCACAAATGTATATGGCACTTCCCTCCAATTCGTTTTTCCCACTCCTATATTTTTAACAAAGAATCCTAACCACTCTCACAAACTTTAGAAGATTTGTCCATTTTAAGGCATCAAATGCCTTGCACAAAAGTGTGGATGTCCTGCAAGTAGCTCATCAGACCTGTCTGTTATGCTTAGACTTGTCTATACATTACCCTTACCTCTCATCGAGACCTACCAGCTTTGTCTATTCGTCAACCATCTCAGGCCTAAAATTGGACATGTAAACTTGATGGTCCCCACTACTCCCTCTCCCTGACTCACCCACTGCACGACGCTGCTCTTTCTACCAGCTCCATTCCCCAAAGTAGCCATTTCTCCTCCCTGACCTCCAACCTTGCCCCCCTGGCTTAGTGGTTAAATGCACTGCCCAGTGAGGTAATGAGTGAGACAAGACCTGGAAATTCCCAATTTCAATCCCCAATCATTGCTGAGTTAGCTGATCTCAACTGGGGTAGCAACGTAGATGTTGCAATTGATCTCAGTGACCATGGGCCACTTGGATAAGGTAATTGTGGAAAAGCCTTCAAGAGAAGACAGGAGAAAAGAAAGAAGGGAAAAAAATTAGTTTGCCCTTTCTGCACAGAGCAACTAGCAGCCAACAGCTTCACCTATACTTGGATTTCAAACTCATACCACAACGGCTAATCAAAAACTCAGTTCTATCTGCCAACTGCCTCCACTAATTAGCTACTCACATGGCACAATGATTTGCACTCTCTAGGCAGATTGACAATTGTAAACTGCCTGAGGAAGGAGAAAATCTCCAAAAGCTTGTGAATTTAAAATAAAATTGCTGGACTATAACTTGGTGTTGTAAAATTGTTTACTCTAGGCAGATTGTTACACAATAGTTTTTGAACTTAAAAATATCTACAGAAGACCTACAAGGAATGCTCCATTAAACTTATTCACTTCCACCCAATAAAATAGGCAAAAAGCATTACCCAAATTCAGTTCAGAAATCACAATCAGAGTAAAACAAAGCAAGGGTTCGTAATGAGGCTCCAACATAATAACAATCAAACTTGTTTCTTTGGCTTTCTCACAAGTAGAGAACCAACTCAATCACTAAAATATCCATCTTTACAAGTTTCTGTAAGATTTCCAAAGAGAGCTTTAAAAACAGTTCTACTACATTTCCAAATACTGTATTGCCTAAACACATGGTGCAAGGTTTGCTATGTGGAATTGTTTTCCATCTTTATGACACTTAAGGGTCACAAAAGATAGCTTGTTTCTTGAATTGTATTAAGCTCACAGATTTTAAAAAGTAGCCCTTTTACTTTTAAATGAACGTTATAATTCATCCTGTTTAGTAAATGAGTGCGATGGGAGTGTTGTACATAGAACCAGAGAAAAGATACAGCACAGAAGGGGGCCATTCGGCCCATCATGTCTGCGCCGGCTCGAAGAACAACCAGGTGCCCATTCTAATCCCACCTTCCAGCACCCGGTCCGTAGCCCTGCAGCTTACAGCACTTTAGGTGCAGGTCCAGGTACTTTTTTAAAGAGTTGAGGGTCCCTGCCTCTACCACCAATATGGGCAGCAAATTCCATACACCCACCACCCTCTGGGTAAAAAAAATTTTCCTCATGTCCCCTCCAATCCTTCCGCCAATCAGCTTAAATCATTGTCCTCTGGTTCTTGAACTCTCCGTGAGGGGAAACAGGTACTTCCTGTCTACTATATCTAGGTCCCTCATAATTTTGTACACCTCAATCAAATCTCCCCTCAGCCTCCTCTGCTCCAAGGAAAACAACCCCAGATTATCCAATCTCTCCTCGTAGCTGCAATTTTTAAGCCCTGGCAACATTCTTGTAAATCTTCTCTGCACTCTCTCCAGAGCAATTACGTCCTTCCTGTAATTTGGTGACCAGAACTGCGCGCAATACTCCAGCTGTGGCCTTACCAGCATTTTATACAGTTCCATCATTACATCCCTGCTTTTGTATTCTATACCTCGGCTAATAACAGAGAGCATTCTGTATGCCTTCTTCACAACCTTATCTACCTGTACTGCCATCTTCAGGGACCTGTGCACATGCACTCCAAGATCTCTCACTTCCTCTACCCCTCTCAATATATTCCCGTTTACTGCATATTCCCTTTTACTGTTTGCCCTCCCTAAGTGCATTACCTCACATTTCTCCAGGTTGAACTCCATTTGCCACTTTTCCGCCCACTCCACCAACCCATTGATATCTTCTTGGAGTCTACAGCTATCCTCTTCACTATCAACTACACGGCCAATTTTTGTGTCGTCTGCAAATTTGCCAATCATGCCCCCTACATTCAAGTCCAAATCATTAATATATACCACAAACAGCAAGGGATCCAACACTGAGCCCTGTGGCACACTGCTGGAAACGGATTTCCATTCGCAAAGACATCCGTCGACTTTTACCCTTTGGATCCAATTTGCCACATTTCCCTGTATCCCATGGGCTTTTACCTTTCTGACCAGTCTGCCATGTGGGACCTTGTCAAATGCCTTACTAAAATCCATGTAGACAACATCCACTGCACTACCCTCATCAATCCTCCTAGTCACTTCCTCAAAGAATTCAATCAGATTTGTACGGCATGACCTTCCCTGAACAGATCCATGCTGACTATCCCTGATTAAACCACGCCTTTCCAAGTGACAGTTTATCCTATCTCTCAGTATTGATTCTAATAGTTTGCCCACCACCGAGGTAAGACTGACCAGCCTATAATTGTTCGGCCTTTCCCTCGTGCCCTTTTTAAACAATGGTACTACGTTTGCAGTCTTCCAGTCCTCCGGTACCTCTCCTGTATCTAGTGAGGATTGGAAAATGATCCTCAGAGCATCTGCTATTTCCTCCCTGGCTTCCTTCAATAGCCTAGGAAACAATCCATCCGGCCCTGGTGACTTATCAACTTTCAAGGATTCCAGTCCCTCTAGTACTGCCTCTCTCGTTATGTTTACCTTATCCAATATTTCACACCTCTCCTCTTTAACTATTACGTCCAGATCACCCCTTTCCTTTGTGAATACGGAGACAAAATATTCATTTAAAACCCTACCCACATCCTCTGCTTCTACACACAAGTTACCCTTATCATCCCTGATAGGTCCCACCTTTTCCTTAGCTAGCCTCTTGTTCTTAATATACTGATAAAATATCTTTGGTTTTCTTTAATCTTACTAGCTAATATTTTTTCATGCCCTCTCCGTGCTTTCCTTATTTCCTTTTTTATGTCATCCCTGTACTTTCTATACTCCTCTAGACTTTCTGCAGTATTTAGTTTTCTGTGACAGTCATAAGCTTTCTTTTTCTGCTTTATCTTGCCCTGTATACTTCTAGACAACCAGTACAGAAGTAATGAATTAAATAACTCCATTTGTGGTGCTGCCTCATCAATTAGCAGCACAGTTCACCTATGAAATTATTGCATTATACCCCTCCACCAAGGTCTTATCAGAATTACAATAAAACAAAAAAAAACTACATAACTTCCTCTTCAAGAAAAGCACGGCTCACTCTCATAAAAGGAGCTTGAGGTTGTTGCTATACCAGATCGTAATTTGAGATAAGTACTTACTTAGAGTGGTGCAGTGCAAGCAGGCCTATCAGCTCCACAACACACTCCAGACAGGAGAAACGTGCATCCAACAATAACTTGCATTTTTATAGCACCTTTAATGTAGTAAAACATCCCAAGGCACATCAAAATTTGATACCGAGCCACATAAGGAGATATTAGGATAGGTGACCAAAAACTTGGTCTAAGAGGTAGGTAGGTACCTCTCTCTCCACCTTAAAGGCGGAGAGAGAGGTAGAGAGGATTAGGGACAGAATTCCAGAGCATAGGGCCTAGGCAGCTGAAAGTACGGCCAGCTATGGTGGAGCAATGAAAATCAGGGATGCACAAGAGGCCAGAATTGGATGAGTGCAGAGATCTTGGAGGGTTGTAGGGCTGGAGAAGGTTACAGAGATAGGGGGCGAGGCCATGGAGGGATTTGAACACAAGGATGAGAATTTTAAAATCGAAGTGTTGCTGGACCAGTTGAACTCATCCAAAACTCTGCTGCCCATATTCTAACTAGCACCAAGTCCTGTGCTCACATTTTTTTTGCTATTAATAATCTCTGTCATAGAATGTCGCAGGTGAAAAGGGTGCCTGCATGTTGAAGGTGTTTTGCATACCTTCTAAGGTAGGCAAGATTCACACTTACAATTCTCCACTTTGCAAACGCCAGTTAATATTAAAGGCTCAATGGGATAGATGACTTTTTGTGAACATTAAAAATTTAATCTAAAACCTTTTTAAACTATGTTCACATCGTCATTATTGTACTGAAACCAGTATGAAGACTAAACGCACAAGATCTGTTCCTGAAGGCGGTTTCACAGTGCCTGGCTAAACATGATTCAAACAACTTCACAGACAAGTTTGCATTGATACGAAGCCAAAACCCTCATTACATCAACATAAAGTATGTTTAGCACTGACCTGTAGATCTGAACAACTGAGGAATAACTGACCACATAAACACAAATCAGACCAAGCTCAGTGCTTCACTAAACAATTTAAAGCTGCACAGCATTATTGAACTGTAACACGATACCATACTTTTCGCTCCCCACCAGTTTTCCAAATTTATAGTAAACTTAAGGCATGCATATCCAGATTTTGATTTTTTTTTCCACTTTACTGTGAAGCTTAGTTACTGCAGTGATGTCACTTGGCATATTTAGGATGCAACTGTACCAACATACCACAGAAAAAGAAATTTCACAAATGGTTTGCGTTTGTCTTTGCACTGTGCACTTTTTCAGCATGTGCATTATTAGGAACAGGAGTAGGCCATTCAGGCCCTCGTGCCTGCTCCGCCATTTGATAAGATCATGGCTGATCTGTGATCTAACTCCATATACCCGCCGTTGGCCCATATCCCTTAATACCTTTGGTTGCCAAAAAGCTATCTATTTCAGATTTAAATTTAGCAATTGAACTAGTATCAATTGCCGTTTGCGGAAGAGAGTTCCAAACTTCTACAACCCTTTGTGTGCAGAAATGTTTTCTAATCTCGCTCCTGAAAGGTCCGGCTCTAATTTTTAGACTGTGCCCCCTACTCCTAGAATCCCCAATTAGCGGAAATAGTTTCTCTCTATCCACCCTATCCGTTCCCCTTAATATCTTATAAATTTCGATCAGATCACCCCTTAACCTTCGAAACTCTAGAGACTACAACCCCAATTTGTGTAATCTCTCCTCGTAACTTAACCCTTGAAGTCCGGGTATCATTCTAGTAAACCTACGCTGCACTCCCTCCAAGTCCAATATGTCCTTCCGAAGGTGCGGTGCCCAGAACTGCTCACAGTACTCCAGGTGCGGTCTAACCAGGGTTTTGTATAGCTGCAGCATAACTTCTGCCCCCTTGTACTCTAGATATAAAGGCCAGCATTCCATTAGCCGTATTATTTTCTGCACCTGTTCATGACACTTCAATGATCTACGTACCTGAACCCCAAAGTCCCTTTGGATATCCACTGTTTTTAACTTTTTACCATTTAAAAAGTACCCTGTTCTATCCTTTTTTGATCCAAAGTGGATGACCTCACATTTGTCTGCATTGAATTCCATTTGCCACAGTTTTGCCCATTCACCTAATCTATCAATATCACTTTGTAATTTTATGTTTTCATCTACACTGCTTACAATGCCACCAATCTTTGTGTCATCGGCAAACTTAGATATGAGACTTTCTATGCCTTCATCTAAGTCATTAATAAATATTGTGAATAATTGAGGCCCCAAGACAGATTCCTGTGGGACTCCACTAGTCACATCTTGCCAATGTGAGTACCTACCCATTATCCCTACTCTCTGTTGCCTTTCGCTCAGCCAACTTCCTAACCATGTCCGTACTTTTCCCTCGATTCCATGGGCTTCTATCTTAGCTAACAGTCTCTTATGTGGGAGCTTATCAAATGCCTTCTGGAAGTCCATATAAATAACATCCATTGACAGTCCCTGTCCACTACTTTAGTCATCTCTTTAAAAAAATTCAATCAGGTTAGTCAGGCACGACCTACCTTTCACAAATCCATGCTGGCTCTCTCTGATTAACTGAAAATTCTCGAGGTGTTCAGTCACCCTATCCTTAATTATAGACTCAGCATTTTTCCCACAACAGATGTTAGGCTAACTGATCTATAATTCCCTGGTTTCCCTCTCTCTCCTTTCTTAAAAAGCAGAGTGACATGTGCAATTTTCCAATCCAGAGGGACAGTTCCGGAATCTAGAGAACTTTGAAAGATTATAGTTAGGGCATCTGCAATGTGCTCACCTACTTCCTTTAAAACCCTGGGATGGAAACCATCTGGTCCTGGGGATTTGTCACTCTTTAGTGCTATTATTTTCTTCATTACTGTTGCTTTACTTATGTTAATTTTATCAAGTCCCTGTCCCCGATTCAATATTGGAATATTATTGCTATTATCTCTCATTATCTTCCTTTCCCTTCAGTGGTTATCTACGTCAAATCCTATTTAAACTGTTTTACTGCGAGAAACAAGCAGAGTCTCCTCTTCAATCCCTGTAGTATGACTGGTTTAGTGTCAGCAGTGGCTGTCTATTACTAATGTCATACCTGAATCTGCCCTTGTGTGGCATCAGAGTACAGAGACGCTGAAACTATTGCAAACAGGTTTATTTATGTAGCCCAAAAAGATTCCGAGCACATTATTTTGTCAACTTCAAAATTTATATTATGTAATAACAGGCTGTTTATTCAATGGGAAGTGCACACATTTCTTTGCTATTAATGTCTGTCATAGGATGTCACAGGTGAAAAGGGTGTCTGCATACTAAAGGCGTACTGCATAGCTTCTAAGGTAGGCAAGATTCACACTTAAAATCCCTCATCTTGCTGGAGTAATCAATGAGATAATGAGCAAAGGGTGAGGAACCAAATTAATGCAAGGCACTGCCACAAATGGAAACAAATATAGGTTAGTTGTGTGGAAGCGTTTATACCTGAAATGTCAACTGACTCGTGTTTTCTTCACGGATAATGCCTGACCTGCTGAGTGTCTCCAGCTTTGTCTGTTTTTGTTTTAAATTTTCAGCATCTGCAGTATTTTATTCTTTTTGGTTCAAAGGTTAATTCATCATGTTTTGTTAACAAGTGGCTCAGTTGTGCTTTTCAGCAAGGAACTGAGCCACGTAGACCAGGAAGGTCCCAGGGTCGATCCCAGGTCCATGCCGAGTTAGCTGTCAACCAGCATACAGTATGGTCAGTACAATAAGCCTCAGTGAAACAAAAATCAGCCAGGGCGCCTGTTACTGATTACTATAAGTAATTGCTGCGAGAAAGTGCACACAATATGGACATAGAGTGATAAGCAGAATCCGGCTTGTCTGTAATGCCCCCAAAGTTGAACAACCTACTAATATTCACTGACTGGGCTCATATAAGAATGGCTATTTAACCAAAATCCAAGAAGGTGACTAGTGCCTCAGCAGGAGTAAGTACCTGCAGAACAGTAGGAAAGAGAACTGGAGGGGGAAACAGTGAAGGTCTTTCTGTACAGTTTATTTATTACTCGCGAAGATAACTATTTTGTGACGTGCAGTTTTAAGGAATGGCCAATATAACTCCATTGTTGACCTCTGCAGATTTATTTACTTATATATCAACCAATCAATGTCAGAAGATAAAGCAGCGTTGGTAAGTGACTACCTCAGATTAATTTCTCTTCCCCTCATCCCCCCCCCCCACACCAGATTTAACATCTTTTTCTACAAGCTCTTTGCAATAGTTAGACTGCAACACCTCATTAACGAGGATATTTTACAACACTGCAACAGACCATTAACAGTTTGTCTAGATTTTGAGAGTGGAATGTCAAATACTGTGGAGGAGGAACAGAGGAGAAATATTTCCAGGGAAAGGAAACCAGCAGATACTTAAAAGAGCACAGCTGATGGTAATGCTATAAGAGAGGTGTCATGACTTTAAGCAGCGGAGGGCAAGGAAAGAATATTGAATTGGTCAGTGTGAGTAGCAGACTAGCAAAGAGGCTAGTGTTGGACGGGTCTGTTTTGAAGTAGCAAAATTGGGATTACAAAAGGAAGTGGAATTCGATCTTTAAGGTTCAAGTGTTACATAGGACACTGAAAGAAAGCAATTAAAAATTAAGAGCAAAGACAGAACAGTGTTGTAACTCAAGATGATCACTGCCTCTTCATCCATTCTATCTTTCTGGATACATCTTCTTTGCAATGAGAGTTTGGGAAAATCCTAGCAAATTAGGATTACCCAAACCATTAGAGCCAGTGAATTACCGTGGTACGGTTTTGTAAATGCTTCTGAGAATTTATGCAAAATTAGTCAAAACATTCACATGAATCAGAAGTAATCAGAAGAAGGATCATCTATTCTATTCCACCAGCCCCATGCCATCACTCGCAACATGATGAAGCACTTTCATATGTGAAATGTGATTCTATAAATGTCCTGCAAAGCAATAATTATACTTTGAATAGGAGAAAGCTGGATGATATGCAAGAGCTGGGGGATTTGGGGGTGCTCAAGACATTAAAAGCAACACCTCAAATGGATAAGGCCATAAAACAGGGTGGGTAAATGCGATTAGAATTATTTGATCACGTGGAGCATAAATGCCAACACAGAATGGTTAGGTCAACGGCCTGTTTACATGTTGTAACATCAGTGTATTTCTATGCTATTGGAATACTGGGTCTTATGGCAAGGGAATTAAAATATATATGTCAAGATGCAATGGTGAACGTATATAAAACCTTAGTACGGCCACAGTTGGAGTGTTGTGTGCAATTTTGGACTTTGCACTATAGGAAGGATCTTGAGGCAATAGAGAGGGTACAGCACATATTCACTACAATGCTGCCTGACATGAAGAAATACTATCAAGTAAGACTTGAAAAATTGGTGTTTTCTTTACAACAAAGGGGATTAACAAGTAAATTGATAGAGGTGTTGAAAACTAAGATGGGACAGAGTAAATAGAAACAGACTTTTTTCTGGTGATTGAGAGGTCTAGAATGGGGGGGATGTAGATATAAGTTTAAATTCAAGAGATTTATGACATACAGCAGAAGAAACTCTTCTCCTGAGAGTTGTGAGGCTATGGAATGCACTACCAGAGTTTGTGATTATAACAGAGACTATTTAAGAATAGGTTAGCTAGGTGGTTGAAGGAAAGGAGGATATGGGACAGAGTATGCACATGCAATCAGGACTACTACTGATGTGGAGAACAAACACAAACACAAACTGCTTGGGCCGAACATGCTGTTGCTGCGTTGTAATTTCTATCTAATTCTATGTCCTAGTTTCTGGAAGCAAGAAAAACAAAAGAGGCTTTAAACGGCCAGCTCTTCTCACAACCATTTTAAATAAGGTGTGCCTATGTGCCACCATGATCTCCCTGGACAAGATTCAATAGCCCTTTTCCTCTCCTGATGGCATTAGTTGATGCTGCAATTTGTGCTAGCCATACGCTGTTGTTTTGCCCAAATCCCCTTATATTTGAGCCTAGACAGTGAATATTGCTAGGAAATTCTACTGCAGTTGGGACTATGATATAGTGACAATAACAGAGGCCTGGCTCAAAGAAGGGGAGGATTGGGAACTTAATATTCCTGGCTATAAGGTATTCAGGAAAGACAGGTAAGAAAAGGAACGAGGGGGTTGGCAGTATTGATCAAAGAAACTATTATGGCACTGGAAAGGGATGATGTAATTGAGGGGTCAAAGACAGAATCTATTTTGTTAGAATTAAGGAACAATGGAGGAGCTAATACACTACTGGGTGTATACTATAGGCCACCAAATAGTGGGAAGGAGATAGAGAGCAAATTTGCTGGCAAATTACAGAAAGATGCAAGAACTATAGAGCAGTGATAATGGGAGACTTCAATTATCCTAATATAGACAGGGATAGTGAAAAGGGCAAAGAGGGGGAGGAATTCCTGAAATGTGTAGAAGAGAACTTCCTTGATCAGTGTGTTTCCAGCCGAAGAGGAAGGAAGCAGTGCTGGATCTAATTCTGGGGAATGAAATGGGGCAAGTGGAGTATGTATCAGCAGACAGCATTTGGGGAACAGTGATCATAACATCTGGTTTAAAATAGTTATGGAAAAAGACAAGGAACAATCAAGCGTAAAAATACTTAACTGGAGGAGGGCTAATTTTACTGAGTTAAAAAGAGATCTTGCCCAGGTGGATTGTAATGAGAAATTGTTAGGCAAAACAGTAATTCAACAATGGGAGGCATTTAAAAAGATGATTCCGGTACAGAGTGGACACATTCCCACGAGGGGGAAAGGAAGGGCATCCAAAGCTAGAGCGCCCTAGATGACTAAAGATATAGAGATTAAAATGGAGGCTTATGATAAATGTAAGATTCATAATATAAGAAAACAAAGGTAAATACAGAAAGTACAGAGGAGAACTAAAAAGGGAATAAAAGGGGCAAAGAGAGAGTATGAGAATAGATTAGCGGCTAACATTAAAGGGAACCCAAACGTCTTATAAAGATATAAATAGTAAAAAGGTAGTCAAAGGAAGGGTGGGGCCGATTAGGGACAAAAAAGATCTTCTTGTGGAGGCAGAGGGTATGGCTGAAGTAATAAATGAATACTACGCATTGGTCTTCACTAGAGAAGAGGATGCTGCCAATGTAGCAATAAAGGAGGAGGTAGTAGTGATATTGAAGATGATAAAAATATATAAAGAGCAGGTACTTAAAAGGTTGGCAGCACTCAAAGTAGAAAATCACCCGGTCCAGGTGGGTTGCACCCTAGGTTACTGAGGGAAGTAGAAATTGCAGAGGCTCTGGCCACAATCTTCCAATCCTCCTTAGGTAAGGGAGTGGTGCCAAAGGACTGGAGGATTGCAAATGTTACACCACTGTTCAAAAAATGGGAGAAGGATAAACATGGCAATTACAGGCCTGTCAGCCTAATGTGGGGAAGCTTTTAGAAACAATAATCAGGGACAAAATTAATTGGCACTTGGAAAAGTATGGGCTAATAAATGAAAGTCAGCACGGATTTGTTAAAGGCAAATCGTATTTGACTACATTGATTGAGTTCTTTGAAGAAGTAACGGAGAGGGTTGATGAGGGTAATATGGTTGATGTGTATATGGACTTTCAAAAGGCACTGGATGAAGTACCACATAATAGACTTTTAGCAAAATTAAAGCCCATGGGATTAAAGGGACAGTGGCAGTGTGGATTCAAAATTGGCTAAGGGACAGAAAGCAGAGAGGAGTGGTGAACGGTTGTTTTCCAGACTGGAATACAGTGGTGTTCCCCAGGGGTCGGTATTAAGACCACTGCACTTTTTGATATATATTAATGATTTAGACTTGGGCATACAGGGTATAATTTCAAAGTTTGCAGATGACACAAAAAGAGGAAATGTAGTAAACAATGTGGAGGATAGTCACAGACTTCAGGAGGACATAGGCAGACTGGTGAAATTTAATGCAGAGAAGTGTGAAGTAATGCATTTTGGTAGGAAGAACGAGGAGAGGCAATATGAATTAAATAGTACAATTTTAAAGGGAGTATTGGAACAGAGAGACCTGGGGGTGTATGTACACGAATCTTTGAAGGTGACAGGATAAGTTGAGAAAATGATTAAAAAAGCATATGGGATCCTTGGTTTTATTAATAGAGGCATGGAGTACAAAAGCAAGGAAGTTATGCTAAACTTTTATAAAAACACTGGTTAGGCCTCAGCTGGAGTATTGTGTTCAATTATGGGCACCACACTTTAGGAAGGAGGTCAAGGCCTTAGAGAGAGTGCAGAAGAGACTTTCTAGAATGATACCAGGGATGAGGGACTTCAGTTATGTAGAAGGACTGAAGAAGTTAGGGTTGTTCTCCTTAGAGCCAAAAAGGTTAAGAGCGGATTTGATAGAGGTGTTCAAAATCAAGATCGGTTTTAATAGAGTAAACAAGGAGAAACTGTTTCCAGTGGCAGAAGGGTCAGCAACCAGAGAACAGAGATTTAAGGTGATTGGCAGAGGAACTAGAGGCGACATGAGGAAACATTTTTTTAAGCAGCGAGTTGTTATGATCTGGAATGTACTGCCTGAAAGGGAGGTGGAAACAGATTCAATAGTAACTTTCAAAAGGGAATTGGATAAATACTTGAAGGGGAAAAAAATTACAGGGTAATGGGGAAAGAGCAAGGGAGTTGGACTAATTGGATAGCTCTTTCAAAGAGCTGGCACAGGCATGATGGGCTGAATGGCCCCCTTTTGTGCTGTACCATACTATGATAATACTATGGAATTACTCATATAGCTCCTCCACCATTCCTTCATCCTCCATGAGAAGATTTTCTTATTTGTTTCTAACTGGCTCTGTCATTTCTTTAAATATTTTTTCTTTTTATGTGTTTTATGAAGTTCTTTACTATTTCCTTTTATTACCTGCCAATCATTTTTCATACACCCTCTCAGTCTTTCCATTCTTCTTTGCTTCTACATAAGAACATAAGAAATAGGAGCAGGAGTGGGCCATAAGGCTCCTCGAGCCTGCTCTGCCATTCAAGAAGATCATGGCTGATCTTCGACCTCAAGTCCACTTTCCCACCAAATCCCCATGTCCCTTGATTCCCTTAGTGTCCAAAAATCTATCAATCACAATCTTGAATATACTCAATGACCGAGCATCCACAGCCCTCTGGGGTAGAGAATTCCAAAGAGTCACAACCCTCTGAGTGAAGAAATTTTTCCTCATCTCAGTCCTAAATATCTTGAGACTATGACCCCTAGTTCTAGAATCTCTAGCCAGGGTAAACAGCCTCTTAACATCCCTGTCAAGCCCTCTAAGAATTTTATATATTTCAATTAGATCACCTCTCATTCTTCTAAGCTCCAGAGAATATAGGCCCACCATATTTTCTACATTCTGCTTGATTTGCTTTTGTAATAGCCCTAGATTTGTGATATACCTCTTTTAAGTCTCATTTTAATATGTCTACCCATTCAAGCAACTCAGTTATTGCTGCACCTCTTTACTTCTTGTGGGAATATGTCTAGTTTGTACCCTAATAATCTCCTGTTTGAAAGTTTCCCATTGTTTCATCTGCCATTTTTTTCCAATTTATTTGGGCTCGTTCCCTTTTTATCTTGTTAAAACTTGCTATTTTTAATTGACTTATTCCTCTCTTTTTCAGTTTTTACATTGAACTTAATTTAGTTATGGTCCCTGTTTCTTAAATGTTCCCCTACCCTTACATTATCTACTTACCCTACTTCCACATCCTAGACCTAACTTCACATCACTGAATGTTATGTCAGTCTCTTTTAGCACTGCTTGAACACTGAAAAAATAATCACTTCTTTTTTTAAAAAATGGACCCAAAACTCCATATAAATGAATTAAATAAAATATCAGTTACCTAGCAATGCATTAAAGAATGTAACCTAACCTCAAGTTTTACAAAGCACTTAACAACTGCTTAAACTTTGCTCTCTTGGTGTAAAACATAATCTGAACTCCTTAGTTACAGTAACTCAACCGCAGGCGTCCACAGTTCGGGACAGGGGCAAAGCCAAATCAGCTCAGGATGCAAAACAATCCAGGAAATTCAGAGGCAGACAGGACCTTTATAAATATTTTCACACAAAGGTGCGTGCTGTGTGTCCCGGAATTTTTCTGCATCCTTCACTGGTTTACCCATCCCCCATTCAAATCAATCTCAACAAGAAATCCACAATGCATGTGTACAAACATAATTTGAATACAAGCTTGGACAGCCTATCTTGCTCAGAGGTGCAAAGAATAGTGACTTAAAACTGTGCTTTCCTGAAACGGCTCTCGGCATGCACTGTTGGGCATATTTTCCTCCATTTACCAATTTTAGTTTAAAAATAATATGCAGATATAAAGTGATATTACCCGAATTTAATTTTTGATATAAAGTGATATTACCTGCATTTACTTTTTTCTAAAATTTGCGAAGAAAATAGAATCCTTGAAGCCTGTAAAATTCCTTTCTAGGCATTTTGTGTATAGCATGCACTTCCTGTTATACTTTGGTGATAACAGCCCCGTGATAAAACAGTATCCTCTGACTCACTGTGGGCAATGCCAGTATACTAAAACTTTTTTTTTTGGTTCTCGTATAATAGATAAAGGCTCCAACCTCCACGGCTACCTTCAATTAGGCCAGACTAACAAAGAATAGTCAAATAGCAGCGCATTACTCTCATCACAATGATAGTGTTACCAAATTATGTTTGGCAAAAAAAAAGTTTTGTAAACATTTTTCCTGAGAAGCAAACTCTTAATGGATACAAGAAACAATTTTGGGGGATTCTTCCCTTTCTCCCCCTCATTTCTTCTTCAGGTAGTCAAGTCAACAACCTTCCGGACTCAACATTGATTTAAATAACTTCAGATCATAGCCACTGCTCCCATTTTTTTGGTCAGCTAGTGCTGGTAATGGTTCTACTACTGCCATTTGCAGCTACTCCTGATCAATCTTTTGTTTCTTAACCTGTCCCATTGCCACCTTCCTTGCCTTGCACGATCATCCCTTTTGTCATTTAATCACTGGTGCCCTCTCTACCCTATCACAGACCTTCCCTTTTGTTCTTCCCCCCCCCCCCCCCCCCCGGCCTTTCCCTGGCTCTGTACCTGCTCAAAAACTTTAATTCTTTTAACATCTTCCAGTTCTGACGAAAGGCCTTCGACCTGAAACGTTAATTCTGTTTCTTTCTCTTGATGCTGCCTGACTTGCTGAGCTTCTTCAGCATTTTCTGGTTTTATACTGTACATGGGCATCACTCCATCCCTTTTATACGTTGCAATCCTACAATTCAGATCATTTGCTCTTCAAAAAGTTTAACATTCCGAGTTGAAAAAAATTACATAAATTGCTCCTCTCATGTATATTTCCAGCGTGCTTGCAAGAAGTCCAGTAAATCGCTAGACAGAAATATTGCAATAATTAAGACGAGTGAGAAAAAACAGTGGAATTAAATCAATTTGAAAAAAAAATCGATGTAAATGAAGTTATCAAGAGGATGTAAACAGACTAAGAACACATTATACGGTATGCAGCACAGACAGATGCCTATAGCTTCTGGCTCAGACGCGTGATCTGATGATACAATCAACCATTCACATTCCTGCCCGGTGACAGCGGAGTGCATGCAGATCGAGAACTTACCTACTTCAGAGCTTTCTCAATACTGCAAACGATCGGGCTGGGATTTTGCGATAATTCCTCCCACATCGCCACGTAGAGGCATATCCTGCCAGGCACGTTGCCGCTGTTACTTTGAAACAATCTTTGGCCACAATGCAACTTCCTCCCCCCTTTCCACCGCCAGTCCTTCTTGAACAAGACGGAATGTTGCACATAACAATTGCAACTAAAAGACAATTCAGGATTTTCGTTCCTTTCTCAGCGTAGAAAATCGTTAATATATTCGACCGTTTTATAAGTGAAGCTACAAATTAAACTCTTCCAAGAATCTCTAAATCAAAACAATCATACTTTTTTCTTGTTCCTCCCCTGTCCCCCCATCTAGTTCCTTCCTCTTCCTTTCGGAATCAAGCTGGTAATAATTATTAATTTGCTCTCGCTCATTCTGGGAGTATGATAGGAATGCAGGAAATGAACCTCCCCTTGGAAACCACAGCAACCGCGAATAAAGCTTACAGTAACTTCACTGCGACTGAAACGCACAAAGAAAGTTACATTTGAACTCCACGGGGGAGGAGGGACCAGCAACTCCTGGATGGGGTGGGAGGGAAGTCCCGCCTGCACCTATTCCGATTGGTAGTCTGGCAATTACAAGACAAATCAGATTCGCTATTTGCAAGTCAATCTTTCAGGGCAAAAACAAAGCTCGCAGTGTAGCCTTTTTCCATAATGACACATTATTCCTTTGATAGTCGACATGGGATGCGATTTTCAACTCTGCGTTGTCCATTCACCAAAGGCGAAGGTTGCTGCCTGCCAATTTTAAATTACTTGTTTTAAAAATTACTGATTAACCTTTCCACATTTTCAGGCTCGATTGCAAACAGGTAAATAACAATGAAGCAACAACCACATTTTCAAAAACGTCTGTAGTAAATGAATCAAGCTCCCGCACTCCCTTTTGTTTCACCCAGAGCTGTCCAACATCGGATAAGTACTAGGAATTAGAGCTAGACCGGTTGCAAACCGATTTAAACATATGGAATAAAGAACGTATTTACTGTTCGGTGATGTAAGATTCATTGAAGGGCGCAGTTATACCAAACATTTGGTCTATTTTGAATTAGTTGCCGCATTAAAGTGTCACGGGGCCAGGAGCGTGAATTGTGTTGCCAGCTACATTTAACTCTCCAGTCAGGAAAATGGAGCTCTGTACATGTGTGCCTCATTCCAAGGCGGCCTTCGAGACACACGACAACGCAAAATCGTCGAGCAGAAATTGATAGCCAAGTTCCGCACCCATGAGGACGGCCTCAACCAGGATCTTGGGTTCATGTCACGCTACACGTTACCGCACCAGCGAACAAATGTTATCTGTTTTTAATATAACGGGTCAGTTGCTGTCTTTTCTATGTTTCTACCTCTCTATCTCTTTTTTTTTTGTTTGTTTTTTTTTGGTGATTTGTATATTCTGTGAGACCTGGCAGGTAACACCTGTCTGTCTGCACACTGATTGCCTTGGCAACGGGCAGTTGAAAAAACTGTCTGTACTCACCAAGCATTGTTCTGTGAATTATAAATGCGATTTCATTTTGAGGATTTCATTTTCACATCGTTCACCTGACGAAGGAGGAAGCCTCCGAAAGCTTGTGAATTTAAAATAAAATTGCTGGACTATAACTTGGTGTTGTAAAATTGTTTACAATCATTGACAGACAGCAGAGCTCCACTCGGCCATCCAAATCACAGGACCCATACAGACGAGGAAGGCCATTCGGCCTGAACACCATACAGTTCCCCACATCACGACAACCAACTGTTTCCTAAATGATTTCCATGGTGTTTGCCTCTGCTGCTCTACTCAAAGGACCACGCCACATATCGATAACTGTGTGTGAAGAAACTCCTGAATTTGCCTTTTACCAGTTTGAACCTCCTTATCCTACTCTCTTGGGTTAGTACAAAGTAGCATTCCAGATCTACTAAAGACCTCTGACACTAGGAATTAGTCTTGTGTCTCAATAGCCAGAATGTGACACACTGCTCAAGGTGTGGGCTGACCAGAGTTTATACAGTTTCAACATGACTTTATCCAACTTGTATTCTACTGTTTTGTCTACAGAGTTGCTTTGTTGATTGCTGCTCCTCAATGATCGAACATGGCGAGCAATGTCCACTAAAACTCCTAGCTCTCTTTTTCAGCTTCTATTTCAGCACCATTCATGAAATACTTTGCACTGGTCATAATAAATTTAATTTGTCATTGTTCTGCTCACTTACATATTTTGTCTAACCTATTTTATATTTCCTAGGCTGCCTCGTCATATTCAACTGCCCCTCCTAACTTGATCAGTTTACATTGAGCTTCTGAATCCAAGTCATTAATGTAAATAAGAAATGGTACGGATTCCAAACACCAATCTGTGGAGCCCTCCTTTCAGTACTTGCCCGTATCAATTCCAATTCCTATAACAAGCACCCGCTGCGTCCCACTTTTCAATCAATTTCTTAATTATTCCCTTTTAATGTTAAAGAACCAACTGTCCGTTTAGCTGTTTGCTAATCATAAAAAGATTAAAATGTTCCCAGGTTGTCAGTTGAATCTCTACCAAATACCTAAATTTAACTTGGGTTAAAAATCAGAATTACACTGCACATTTCATGAAAATGGAAAGCCAAAAACAATCAGATGCACAGTTTTACCTGCCTATAAAATAGCTTGTGTATTTAAACCAAACTGAATGAATCTCACTTTAAATAAATGATAGCTGACAGATCTGTGACCTCTCTATGATAGCATTTAAATCCTAGGTGGCTACTACATTTTTTGCTTACAAGATTCAAAATCCCATGCATAAACAGGGCTGTAGGATGCTGCAGCATTGCACATACCATACTTGTCCTTTTGGAACGACGAGTAATGTCAAAAAAGTACAATTGCTGTTGGAAACAACTTGGCTGTTTTGAGAATAAGCGAGGCGGGTAATCCCTTGACAACCCAAAGTGACTTGTAAAGTTACAACGGAGGCTTTAACAGAGATGAAAGGGGCAAAACTAAAAATCAAAAGATTAGTCATTGACACCTGGGTGTTATCACATGCCCCCTAGCAACTGGTTCAAATGGATATTTTTGGAGTCTTGGGAGCAAGTCACCATCAACCCTCTTAGCTGAAGATCAAGAGTTTGCTCAACAGAAAGATAATAGAATTTACAATATACATGTAAAAACTTAACACACTAAACATAGGGAATGAGCAATTCACCAAGGCTACTTCAACAGCATCTCCCTTCCATGACCTCTACCACTGAAAAGGACAAGAGCAGCAAGGAAAGAGAAAAAAGACCTGCATTTATATAGTGCCTTTCATGGCCTCAGGACGTTCCGAAGTACTTTACAACCAATGAAGTACTTTTGAAGTGTAATTACTGTTGTAACGTATGAAACACAGCAGCCAATTTGCACACAGCAAGGTCCTACCAACAGCAATTAGATAATGATCAGCTAATTTGTTTCATTGATGTTGGTTGAGGGATAAATATTGGCCAGCACACGAGGGAGAACTCCCCAGCTCTTCTTCAAATAGTGTCATGGGATCTTTTATGCCCACTTGGGGGGGCAGATGGGACCTCGGTTTAACACCTCATCCGAAAGACAGCTCTCCGACAGTGCAGCATTCCCTCAGTTCTACACTGAAGTGTCAGCCTAGATTATGTGCTCAAGTCTCTGGAGTGGGACTTGAACCCACAACCTTCTGACTCAGAGCCAAGAGTGCTACCACTGAGCCAAGGCTGACACCTTCATGGGAACACCATCACCTCCAAATTACCCTTCAAGTCTTACATCATTCGGACTTGGACATACATCACCATTCCTTCATAATAGCTGGGTCAATATCCTTGAATTCCCTACTTAATACCATTGTGGGAAAACGATCATCACTAGGATTGTAGGGGTTCAAGGAGATGGCATGCCACCAACTTCTCAGAGCAACTAGTGATGGGCAATAAATGCAGCCTCACCAGCATCACCTCTATACTGAAAACAATAGAAGAAGAAAAATCTATAACCATCATGTCCAATAATCTCCAATTAGAAACTGTAGTTTGTGGTGCTAAATTTGCCTTTTGCGACATAGGAACAGGCTGAACCAGACCGTTCGCAACCTTGGCATCCTATTTGACAGAGATGAGCTTCCGACCCCATATCCACTCCATCATCACGACCTACTTCCACCTCCGTAACATCGCCCGTCTGCCCCTGCCTCAGCTCATCTGCTGCTGAACCCCTCATCCATGCCTTTGTTACCTCTAGACTTGACTATTCAAATACTCTCCTGGCTGGTCTCCCATGTTCCACTCACCATAATCTTGAGCTCATCTAAAACTCTGCTGTCCGTATCCTAACTCGCACCAAGTCCCGTTCACCCATCATCCACTGTGCTCGCTGACCTACATTGGCTCCCGGTCCAGCAACGCCTCTATTTTAAAATTCTCATCATTATTTTCAAATCCCTCCATTGCCTCATCCCTCCCTATCTCTGTAACCTCTTCCAGCCCGACAACCCTCCGAGATCTCTAGCCTCCTCCAATTCTAGCCTCTTGCGCATCCCCAATTTTAATCGCTCCACCATTGGCGGCTGTGCCTTTAGCTGCCTAGGCCCTAAGCTCTCGAATTCTCTCCCTAAACCTCACCACCTCTCTCTCCACCTTCAAGACGCTCCTTAAAACCCATCTCTTCAACCAAGCTTTTAGTCACCTGTCCTAATATCATAGAATCATAGAAGTTACAACATGGAAACAGGCCCTTCGGCCCAACATGTCCATGTCGCCCAGTTTATACCATTAAGCTAGTCCCAATTGCCTGCACTTGGCCCATATCCCTCTATACCCATGTAACTGTCCAAATGCATTTTAAAAGACAAAATTGTACCCGCCTCTACTACTGCCTCTGGCAGCTCGTTCCAGACACTCACCACCCTTTGAGTGAAAAAATTGCCCCTCTGGACCCTTTTGTAACTCTCCCCTCTCACCTTAAATCTATGCCCCCTCGTTATAGACTCCCCTACCTTTGGGAAAAGATTTTGACTATCTACCTTATCTATGCCCCTCATTATTTTATAGACGTCTATAAGATCACCCCTAAACCTCCTACTCTCCAGGGAAAAAAGTCTCAGTCTATCCAACCTCTCCCTATAAGTCAAACCATCAAGTCCTGGTAGCATCCTAGTAAATCTTTTCTGCACTCTTTCTAGTTTAATAATATCATCTCTATAATAGGGTGACCATAACTGTACACACTATTCCAAGTGTGGCCTTACTAATGTCTTGTACAACTTCAACAAGACATCCCA
Organism: Heptranchias perlo; assembly: GCF_035084215.1. NCBI lineage: Eukaryota > Metazoa > Chordata > Chondrichthyes > Hexanchiformes > Hexanchidae > Heptranchias > Heptranchias perlo. Next base: position 46,189,094 of record NC_090339.1, on the reverse strand, counting down.
ACTCCTGTATTCAATGTTCTGACCAATGAAACCAAGCATGCTGAATGCCTTCTTCACCACCCTATCCACCTGTGACTCCACTTTCAAGGAGCTATGAACCTGTACTCCTAGATCTTTGTTCTATAACTCTCCCCAACGCCCTACCATTAACGGAGTAGGTCCTGGCCCGATTCGATCTACCAAAATGCATCACCTCACATTTATCTAAATTAAACTCCATCTGCCATTCATCGGCCCACTGGCCTAATTTATCAAGATCCCGTTGCAATCCTAGATGACCTTCTTCACTGTCCACAATGCCACCAATCTTGGTGTCATCTGCAAAATTACTAACCATGCCTCCTAAATTCTCATCCAAATCATTAATATAAATAACAAACAACAGTGGACCCAGCACCGATCCCTGAGGCACACCGCTGGTCACAGGCCTCCAGTCTGAAAAACAACCCTCTACAACCACCCTCTGTCTTCTGTCGTCAAGCCAATTTTGTATCCAATTGGCTACCTCACCTTGGATCCCGTGAGATTTAACCTTATGTAACAACCTACCATGTGGTACCTTGTCAAAGGCTTTGCTAAAGTTCATGTAGACCACAGCCCTCATCTATCTTCTTGGTTACCCCTTCAAAAAACTCAATCAAATTCATGAGACATGATTTTCCTCTCACAAAACCATGCTGACTGTTCCTAATCAGTCCCTGCCTCTCCAAATGCCTGTAGATCCTGTCTCTCAGAATACCCTCTAACAACTTACCCACTACAGATGTCAGGCTCACCGGTCTGTAGTTCCCAGGCTTTTCCCTGCCGCCCTTCTTAAACAAAGGCACAACATTTGCTACCCTCCAATCTTCAGGCACCTCACCTGTAGCTGTCGATGATTCAAATATCTCTGCTAGGGGACCCGCAATTTCCTCCCTAACCTCCCATAACGTCCTGGGATACATTTCATCAGGTCCCGGAGATTTATCTACCTTGGTGCGCGTTAAGACTTCCAGCACCTCCCTCTCTGTAATATGTACACTCCTCAAGACATCACTATTTATTTCCCCAAGTTCCCTAACATCCATGCCTTTCTCAACCGTAAATACCGATGTGAAATATTCATTTAGGATCTCACCCATCTCTTGTGGTTCCGCACATAGATGACCTTGTTGATCCTTAAGAGGCCCTACTCTCTCCCTAGTTACTCTTTTGCCCTTTATGTATTTGTAGAAGCTCTTTGGATTCTCCTTTGCCTTATCTGCCAAAGCAATCTCATGTCCCCTTTTTGCCCTCCTGATTTCTCTCTTAACTCTACTCCGGCAATCTCTATACTCTTCAAGGGATCCACTTGATCCCAGCTGCCTATGCATGTCATATGCCTCCTTCTTCTTTCTGACTAGGGCCTCAATCGCCCGAGTCATCCAAGGTTCCCTACCTCTACCAGCCTTGCCCTTCACTTTATAAGGAATGTGCTTACCCTGAACCCTGGTTAACACACTTTTGAAAGCCTCCCACTTACCAGACGTCCCTTTGCCTGCCAACAGACTCTCCCAATCAACTTCTGAAAGTTCCTGTCTAATACCATCAAAATTGGCCTTTCCCCAATTTAGAATTTTAACTTTTGGGCCAGACCTATCCTTCTCCATAGCTATCTTAAAACTAATGGAATTATGATCACTGGTCCCAAAGTGATCCCTCACTTACACTTCTGTCACCTGCCCTTGCTTATTTCCCAAGAGGAGGTCAAGTTTTGCCCCCTCTCTCGTCGGGCCATCCAACGTTAAAGGCGCTATATAAATGCAAGTTGTTGTCGAGGAGGTCATTCAGCCCCTCGAGACTCTTCTGCCATTTAATTGGATCATGGCTGATCTATACCTCAACTCCATTTACCTGTCTTTGTTCCATATCCCTTGATACCCTTAGCTAACAAAAATCACACAGTTTTGAAAATTTCAATTAACCCAGCATTCAAAGCCTTTTGAGTTGCAGATTTCCACTACCTTTTGTGTGAAGAAGTGCTTTCTGTTTTCACTCCTAAATGACCTAGCTCTCATTTTAAGATTATGCCTCTTTGTTCTGGATTCCCCCACCAGAGGAAATAGTTTCTCTGTATCTATCCAATCATTTTAAACACCTTGATTAGATCACCGCTCAAGGGGTGCAATTGACCTACAATTGCCTGAGCATCCTGGGACAGGGAGTGGTGACCCTGGTCCAGGGTGCTCAGGCCAATTGTAGTAGATCTATTGAATCCCAGGTGTGATCGACTAATTCAACATAAACCAGGCATGATACCTGAAGCCTTTGATCCGTAAGGCTCAGTATGTTAGGCAGTGTACTCACCCACTGAGCAATCACATGAGCCCTTATCCCAATTTTTCTAAACTAAATTAAATTAACTTTTAAATCATCGAAGTTTTGCTGCATAGAAAAGTGGTCTAATTTTGCAGTAAACCTTCAAGTCATGTTGTAAGGTGCTACATAATGTTTTGGATGCTTTTAGAATGCTCTATGAAAGGAGAATGCTGGCTATCATTTTGGAGGGCAAAATGACCAACACTGCAGTAACGAAGAGTGTCATGTGTGTACTACCAGGTCAAGGCAAGAGGACTGCAGTGGACAATGAGTTTGTGTGCCATGTAAAGTGAAGCTAGTGGATTGGGTCTCAGACTGAAAAAGACCATGTGAAAATCCAAAACTGAGATTGTGGGAATGTGTATGGCAAAACTTGAATTAAAGGACAACAACATGTAGGAAGCTACAAGAGCTGACAAAGTGAAATCTGCACCTATCCTGATTATGACTTGTAACTGATAAAAACTACAAACAAGTGCATTTTAATTCCTGGTTCTAATTCCATCTCTTCTCCCCACCCCCGCACACTAAAAGGGGTATAGGGGAAAATGCAACTTGTACAGGCCTGTGCATATCTATCCCCTGACCAAATAATGTCCTCGGACTATTTTGTCAACTGCAAAAACAAAGTCGGCAAGTTAAGGAAAATAATTTGAAGAATCATGCAACTTTTGTAATGTTTGGAAATGCACTTCTGTTCATTGACTGATATTATGCAATTTTCTCTTGGTATGCTGGCTATTTGGAACCCCAGAGCATTGCTTGAGACACATTTGTAATGGTCTTTGGTTTTTGTAAAACCAAGTTTTAAAGCAGCAGGTAAATTCTGCCATTTGGAACCCTGCCAACACTGCTAGATCCAATAAGTACATGGAGAAGCAGACGTTTTGAGCAATATAGACTGTAGTGGTATCAAACAGAAGAGAATATTAATTCACAGATTGTTAGCAGGTCTATGGCAATGGTCATCTTCCTGGCCAATTCAATAACTTTTTCGCTCACTGAAACAAACACTATTATATTAATAAAACTGCTAAAATGTCAGGAGTGGTTTTAATACTGCACTATTAATCTAAATCTAAAAAAAATGAAAACACAATGTTAATTAATAAAAATGTTGAAACATTGAACATGTTGAATGTTTTGCCCAAAATGGCTCTGTCCCACTTTTGACTTGAATTTGACTTTTTGTTTCTATCTAATCTTTTCTATTATTCCTCTCTAAAATTACATTTTGAACTCTTTATCTCTGTTTCTGCCGATCACACCATTCCATTTTCAAGGTGGGAGAAAGGGACTTATTTGGTTAAAAACTGTCAAAGGCCTTTGTTTAGCTCATCAGAAGACAGAAGAGCAAAGACTGCAGCACAGGTTTGATCGGGTCAATCTACAACAATATTTTAACACATGAGAACAGGAAGAGACTGCTGGTGAACAAGTAAACTGGGTCTGGAGGGGAACGAGTACATTCAGTTGACCAAACTCATCCATGATGCACTAAGACCTAAAGGAATACTCTGCAATAAGGCTACAATAATCTCTACATTTAAAAAAAAATGAGCTGCTGAGGTGATGTTGTGTTGATGCATGGCTGGTTGTATTTTAGAACTAGCTTTATCCTACGAGATACTGCCTTAGGCCACCCTCATCTCTCAAAAGCAGCAGGTTGGCTGACTGTGCTCTCAAATACATCCTACGCGCGCTCATCCCACGTACTCCCCACATGGGAGACTTCTACTGCCTCCCAAATATACACAAAGCCAACACACCCGGACGTCCTATCGTATCAGGCAACGGAACCCTGTGTGAGAACCTCTCTGGATACGTCGAGGGCATCCTGAAACCCATCGTACAGGGAACCCCCAGCTTCTGTTGCGACACTACAGACTTCCTACAAAAACTCAGCACCCACGGACCAGTTGAACCAGGAACACTTCTCACCACGATGGACGTCTCGGCACTCTACACCAGTATCCCCCACGATGACGGCATCGCTGCGACAGCATCAATACTCAACACCAACAACAGCCAATCTCCAGACGCCATCCTACAACTCATCCGCTTCATCCTGGATCACAATGTCTTCACCTTCGACAACCAGTTCTTTACCCAAACACACGGAACAGCCATGGGGACCAAATTTGCACCCCAATACGCCAACATTTTCATGCACAAGTTCAAGCAAGACTTCTTCACTGCACAGGACCTCCAACCAACGCTATACACCAGATACATCGACGATATTTTCTTCCTATGGACCCACGGCAAAGAATCACTGAAGAGACTACACAATAACATCAACAAGTTCCATCCCACCATCAAACTCACCATGGACTACTCCTCAGAATCGGTTTCTTTCTTGGACACATGAATCTCCACCAAAGACGGGCACCTCAGCACCTCACTCTACCGCAAGCCCACGGACAACCTCACGATGCTCCACTTTTCCAGCTTCCACCCTAACCATGTCAAAGAGGCCATCCCCTATGGACAGGCCCTGTGAATACACAGGATCTGCTCAGATGAGGAGGAACGCGATGGACACCTACAGACGCTGAAAGACACCCTCGTAAGAACGGGATATGACGCTCGACTCGTCGATCGACAGTTCCGACGGGCCACAGCGGAAAATCGCATAGACCTCCTCAGAAGACAAACACGGGATGCAACCAACAGAGTACCCTTCGTCGTCCAGTACTTCCCCGGAGCGGAGAAACTACGCCATGTTCTTCGCAGCCTTCAACATGTCATCGATGACGATGAACACCTCGCTAAGGCCATCCCCACGCCTCCACTACTCGCCTTCAAACAGCCACCCGACCTCAAACAGACCATCGTTCATAGCAAATTACCCAGCTTTCAGGAGAACAGCGTCCACGACACCACACAACCCTGCCACAGCAACCTCTGCAAGACACGCCAGATCATCGACACAGATACCACCATCACACGAGAGGACACCACCCACCAGGTACATGGTTCATACTCCTGCGACTCGGCCAACGTTGTCTACCTCATACATTGCAGGAAAGGATGCCCTGGAGCATGGTACATTGGCGAGACCATGCAGACACTGCGACAACGGATGAACGGACACCGCGCAACAATCGTCAGACAGGAGGGTTCCCTCCCAGTCGGGGAACACTTCAGCAGTCAAGGACATTCAGCCACCGATCTTCGGGTAAGCGTTCTCCAAGGCGGCCTTCAAGACACAAGACAACGCAAAATCGTCGAGCAGAAATTGATAGCCAAGTTCTGCACCCATGAGGACGGCCTCAACCGGGATCTTGAGTTCATGTTGCGCTACACGTAACCCCACCAGGGGAAAAAAAAAGTTATCTGTTTTTAATACAACTGGTCATTCTCTCTCTTTCTCTTTCTCTTCCTTTCGAATGTTTCTCTCTTTCTCTCCCTCTCTTTCTTTCTTTGGTTCTGGCCGTTTGTATATTCAGTTGTCTGGGGTATCTAAAGTTTCTCTGTCTGAACACTATTCAATTCATTTGATGGCCTTGATAACGGGCAGTTGGAAAGATTATCTGTAATCACCAGGCATTGTTCTATGACTATATATGAGGTAATTATCAATGAATCTCGACACTCACCTGACGAAGGAGAAAGCCTCCGAAAGCTTGTGATTTTCAAATAAAACTGTTGGACTATAACCTGGTGTTGTAAGATTCCTTACATCAAATACATGTAGCATAGGGAGAGGCATTAGGTGGAGCCAGAAATTATTCCAGTTAAAATTTTAAAAATGATCTTCCCAAATGTACGTTAAAACTGGTTTTCCTGATCCTTGGATAAATACCCAGGACTACCAAACCCAGTCACATCCAGTCTGGTTTCACCATCACTTGCTACAGAAACAAACAGATACATTCCAATTAGTCTGAAAAAGAGAGCATGATGTAATACTTAGCCTTCCAGGTAAGGCAACTCCCATCCTGACTCATTTGACTTTCAATTCTTCAGAGACAGGTGATTTTATTTATCTGCCCTCGTTGCAAAGGTATTTTTATATTTCCACAACATCCTGCAATGCACGCCTTTGAAAGGTCAAGCAAAAAGCCTGAGAATTCATATGAACATCTCCTAGTAATGACAGTTTATATTAGGCACAACAGCTTCAGATTGAAGAGGGGGTGGGGTTTGTGTGCCTTGGCTCCTGGTGCTGGCACCAGTGGCTACACAGAAATGTCTACACATTCGCAAGCTGCTGCATATGTAAGAAGTCCAATTGTGACTTTCACTTCTGGCCGGCAGACCCTCTCCCCTGCCAGCTGGGGAAAATGCACTGCAAAAAAACACAATGCTGGCCTGTATGTGTGAACACAACAATTAGGTAGTTAAATTCCATCCAGAAAAAATGGCAGCAATACACAGAGGTTTCAGATGATATAAATCCTGAGAGCAAGCTTTGAGCAGTTTAATGTCACCTGAATTCCCTGATGAGTTACCAGCTGGTAATGCACTGAATTACTGTATGGAAATGGATTACCTGCTAACAAAATTCACCCAAAAAAGCAAGTCAGTAAGTTTCCAGATATTCCAATTCACATGGATACAACTACAAATGTTGCATGCTTTTTTTCATTCTGTCTTGGAACGTGGGTATCGCTGGCCAGGCCAGCATTTATCACCCATTCCTAGTTGCCCTGAGGTGGTATTGGTGGGCTGCCTTGTTGAATTGCTGTGTAGCGGTTTGATACAACTGAGTGGCTTGCCAGGCCACTTCAGAGAGCAGTTAAGAGTCAGCCATGTTGGTGTGAGCCTGGAGTCACATAAGGCCAGACCAAGTGAGGACAGCAGGATTCCTTCCCTCACGGACATCAGTGAACCAATTGGGTTTTTATGACAATCCGAGAGCTTCACGGTCACTTTTATTGATGCCAAAAAGCAGTGTTAAAAACATTTCACACGTAGCCCTCCAATGCCTCAGGTGGACCAATAAAGCCCAAGTGTAGAACTGAGTCATACAGACCAAAAAGGTCTTGGGTGCAATACCCATTCTGTACTCAGGTAGTTGATATCAGCCAGGAGCAATGGTAGGGTGCTAAATTGGCCTCAGCATTTTTGGACTGATGAGGGGGAGAGCAACAAAAAAAAAAGAAAAATCAGCCAAGGTTCCTGTTCCTCTGTTGAAAAGTAGTTCATGTCGACATAAGGGAAGAACAGGATTATGCTCATCTGTGATGCCACCCCACCATAGTCACACTTCTTCATGCATGAATAACAGCCAGTTGGACAAAGGTGCCAGAGGGCATCTATAGAACCTATGTCAGCATGAGTCTGTGCCTTTGCAACAGAAGTAAAAATTGGAAATAGAAAAAAAAATGGCCTGTGCTTGTTTCAGTTTTGAGTATTTTTTCTGATTCCCTTGCAGAGCCTGCAACTGACCTACTGCCATCTTGCAGTTCTAGCAAAACAGGAAGAATGGGAACCGGTACTCCGATCATCACACATTCGCAGAAGTCCTCTCTTACCTAACAGGGCATCATCCAATTCAACAAGCCTTTGTCCACCTACAGCGTGTTCTGAAAACAGAATATTATAACATGATTAATAGAAAGCGTCACAATCCAAATTCTTTTCGAAGAGCAAAATGTTATCACCTCGAAATCTGCAACAGTTCTGATTTTTAATATAAGCCTGTATTTCTCTATTTCTTTTGTTTTTTTTAAAAATGATAATACTTTTCAGACAGCAAGTGCTGATGACAATACAGGGCGAGTGGCTGCGAGATGCTACTGAGGCGTGAATCAATGAGAAAGGAAATCAGATAAGTCATAGTTATTTACATTAAGAAGAACAGGCCACAGAGGCAGAACCAGGCATCTGCCATTGGCTGCAGTCCTTTAATGTAAATATGTTTCATCTTAGCCCTCTTCAAAGACATCTACTATTTTCGGTCCCCCTCTCTACAAGCTACCGCATATTTTGCATAACACCTATGGGGAGAAATACTTTTTATAGAAAGCAACCTCCAAGTACTTTCCTGCTTGAATGTCAGCAGATAACTTTATTAACACTGAATATTTTGATGAGCGTGTCATTTCAATTGTATGGTAATTCAGTTCCCTCCCCATATGTGGCTCGTAACATGTACAAGCAGATCCTTGATAATATTAGTATTCACTGTGGGGAAAAAAAATCAAAATGAAATTAACAGAGAAACAGAAAAAATGTTAACTTAACTATTATTCTTGTTCAATTTTTAAAAAGGAATCCCGATGGTTTTACTTCCATTCTAAGCATCAGACATTTAAAAATAAATAAATGTACCAAATATAGGCAAACTCATTTGCTAGTATTTTGTTTTGAGACAGATTGTTAAGCAGGTCTGAGAATGATGATTGATGCTGGACTATAAAGAACAGCACTGAAGGTGTGCAGTACACAGAATTCAGAGCAGAAAGTGGAATTGGCAAGTTATGAACACTGCCATTGTGTCTGTGGAATTGCAGTAACCAACCTAAAGTTCAAAACAAAAAAAAACGAGAATTCTAATTTTATTTATTCCAGATGTCAGTGTAGTCTACAGAGAAAATCACTCCTGCTGCATTTATATTGGCTGGGAATTTCCTGCCACGGCAATGTTGGTGATAAACACCATAAGGTAGACCAATGTCCATCCCAAACCTCCAGTGGTGAATTTACACCAAAATTTGCTGGAAAATTGATCGGGATCTGCCACAGTGAGCATAGCGGCAAATCAGAAGTGACGCAGCCAATGACTTGTATCTGCAGGGAGATGGAGACCAGCATTCTAAGTAAAACCATCGGGATTCCTTTTTAAAAATTGAACAAGAATAATAGTTAAGTTAACATTTTTTCTGTTTCTCTGTTAATTTCATTTTGATTTTTTTCCCCCACAGTGAATACTGATATTATCAAGGATCTGCTTATACATGTTACGAGCCACATATGGGGAGGGAACTGAATTACCATACAATTGAAATGACATGCTCATCAAAATATTCAGTGTTAATAAAATTATCTGCTGACATTCAAGCAGGCAAGTACTTGGACGTTGCTTTCTATAAAAAGTATTACTCCCACTATGTACACTTTGTGGTCAGGGATCTGTACCTGTATAGGTCTCCACACTATTAATAAATGAAACTGCCACTGTGGGAGCCGAAAAATGCAACTGTTTGATTAGTTTGGATTTGACATGTCCCAATTGAAAATTAATTATTATAACAAGATCTAACTATTAAAATTAATTGAATCCGTATGTGTCATGTTACAGTAATTTGTTTGGATAAGGAGTTCAGTAAATGACCTATACATGAGCACTGCCATTATCTAAGTTGATGTGTTCAAAGCAATTACCTTTCATGAGTCCCTTCATGTTGATAATGCATTTAATATACAATAAGTTCAACCCTTCATTTGGAAAAACACTAAGCACCTGTAACATATTAATGATGAAGCATAACAATAAAGCCGATGTACTAAAGTGACACAATTTTCAGTATATTGAGCCTTGAAACAATAAATAAATGGGATAATAGTTGTAAGGAAATCAGGAATACTGTATAATTCCTGCACTGAAACTGCATATTTGGATCAGAATCGTATTCAAATAAGGATTCTGTCCAGCTCTAACAATCAGTATTTAGAATGCTCTTATTTACTAGGTATTGTGAAAACACATAGGTTTTTTTTGAATAATCAATAACTTTTGAAATGTTGAAGTGGCAATAGTATTGCAATATCCAAGGTTTGTTATGGAATGGATTCTGTCTGATTCTTTCCCAAAAAGCGCTTGTTCAGACTAATCAGGATAAAAGTGTTTGTCTCGACAGCAAATCCAGCATCTGGAGAGTGAGACAGATCAGCAGCCCAAGAGATTTATTGTTGGGAGCCAGCCCTTCTCCACATCGGGATCGAGTTTCAACTTTAATGCAGTAGAAACAAGTCCAGGGAGAGCCGTAAGCTGCTCCATCACCGAGAAATGAAAGCTCATTAAAAAGTGACCAAAAAAAGGCTTGTCCAAACTGATTTAAATTTAATGGGAATGCTCTTATAACTCAAGATCTCTCTTACTTTAAAGTGAAGCTTTTCAAGCAAAAGTTAAGCACGCAGGAAAGTTTAGAGAGTTCCTTCTAAGCCACGCAATCCAGGAAAATTCAAGGTTGGATCATCCATTCATGTCAAGCTGTGATAGAACCATAGAAAGGATACAGCACAGATGGGGGCCATTCAGCCCATCATGTCCGCGCCGGCTCGAAGAACAACCAGGTGCCATTCTAATCCCATCTTCCAGCACCCGGTCCGTAGCCCTGCAGCTTACAGCACTTTAGGTGCAGGTCCAGGTACTTTTTAAAAGAGTTGAGGGTCCCTGCCTCTACCACCAATTTGGGCAGCAAATTCCATACACCCACCACCCTCTGGGTAAAAAAGGTTTTCCTTATGTCCCCTCTAATCCTTCTGCCAATCAGCTTAAATCTATGTCCTCTAGTTCTTGAACTCTCCACGAGGGGAAACAGGTACTTCCTGTCTACTCTATCCAGGCCCCTCATAATTTTGTACACCTCAATCAAGTCTCCCCTCAGCCTCCTCTGCTCCAAGGAAAACAACCCCAGATTATCCAATCTCTCCTCGTAGCTGCAATTTTCAAGCCCTGGCAACATTCTTGTAAATCTTCTCTGCACTCTCTCCAGAGCAATTACGTCCTTCCTGTAATGTGGTGACCAGAACTGTGCACAATACTCCAGCTGTGGCCTTACCAGCGTTTTATACAGTTCCATCATTACATCCCTGCTTTTGTATTCTATACCTCGGCTAAGAACGGAGAGCATTCCGAATGCCTCCTTCACAACCTTATCGACCTGTACTGCCACCTTCAGGGACCTGTGCACATGCACTCCAAGATCTCTCACTTCCTCTACCCCTCTCAATATATTCCCGTTTACTGCGTATTCCCTTTTACTGTTTGCCCTCCCTGAATGCATTACCTCACACTTCTCCGGGTTGAACTCCATTTGCCACTTTTCCGCCCACTCCACCAACCCATTGATATCTTCTTGGAGTCTACAGCTATCCTCTTCACTATCAACTGCACAGCCAATTTTTGTGTCGTCTGCAAATTTGCCAATCATGCCCTCTACATTCAAGTCCAAATCATTAATATATGCCACAAACAGCAAGGGACCCAACAGAGCCCTGTGGCAAACCACTGGAAACGGATTTCCATTCGCAAAGGCATCCATCAACTTTTACTCTTTGTTTCCTGTTACTGAGCCAATTTTAGATCCAATTCGCCACATTTCCCTGTATCCCATGGGCTTTTACCTTTCTGATCAGTCTGCCATGTGGGACCTTGTCAAATGCTCTACTAAAATCCACGTAGACAACATCCACTGCACTACCCTCATCAATCCTCCTTGTCACTTCCTCAAAGAATTCAATCAGATTTGTAAGGCATGACCGTCCCTGAACAAATCCATGCTGACTATCCCACCACTGAGGTAAGACTGACCAGCCTATAATTGTTCGGCCTTTCCCTCGTACCCTTTTTAAACAACGGTACTACGTTTGCAGTCTTCCAGTCCTCCGGTACCTCTCCTGTATCTAGTGAGGATTGGAAAATGATCCTCAGAGCATCTTCTATTTCCTCCCTGGCTTCCTTCAATAGCCTAGGAAACAATCCATCCGGCCCTGGTGACTTATCAACTTTCAAGGATTCCAGTCCCTCCAGTACTTCCTCTCTTGTTATGTTTACTTTATCCAATATTTCACTCCTCTCCTCTTTAACTACTACGTCCGGATCATCCGTTTCCTTTGTGAATACGGAGACAAAATATTCATTTAAAACCCTACCCACATCCTCTGCTTCTACACACGTTACCCTTATCATCCCTGATAGGTCCCACCCTTTCCTTAGCTATCCTCTTGTTCTTAATGTACTGATAAAACATCCTTGGGTTTTCTTTAATCTTACTAGCTAATATTTTTTCATGCCCTCTCTTTGCTTTCCTTATTTCCTTTTTTACGTCATCCCTGTACTTTCTATACTCCTCTAGGCTTTCTGCAGTATTTAGTTTCTTTTTCTGCTTTATCTTGCCCTGTATACTTCTAGACAATCAAGGGCTCTAATGTGATGTAAAAGTTGGCTGTTGTGGCCTTAGAGTAGGGAATCACAATGTTTCTGCTCAAGATCATTTTCCAGTGAATTCTCCCCACCGGAAACTGCACACGGATGAGATGTCGTCAACAGTTTAATAGCCTGCTGACATTCACCGTGTAGGCTCACACATAAAGAATGGCCATTTGTATCAGACAGTCACCCTCACCAATGAAACTATGCCACAGCATAATTCAATGTCTTCAGGAGAAAGAGGGCAGATTTTTTTTTAAATTAGAACAACTGGTGGTGTTGAATTCAAACTGCCTTACACATTGTAAAAATCTACTGGAAAGCAATTACATTCTCCCATCCCCCAGTAACTCAGCACTACCATTCAGGGGCACAACCAGGTATAAAGAATTAGGGTTGGGAACATGGGGCTAGATTTGTTACCCAATTCTCGTTAATGGGTAGAAAATCTAGTCCATGGTCTTGCATTTGCCGAGCAAAGTTGTTCCAGTAATTTGCCATCAGTAGGCTGCACAAAACAGATGCATTAGGCAATTCTATCTGCTTTCATTTTAACACATTCTAAAAGAATTTTGGGGAGAGGGGTTGGGGGAAGGACAAGTTCCTTCATCTCTCCTCTCCCCAATGATTGCGCATATGCCACTTTCAGTACCATTACACCTAATGCCCTTTTTTGGGTATAAATTCAGATGGAAGATCTCATGGACTGAACAATATTGTTGATGGTATAAACATATTTTTCAAATGTATTATGCCTGCCACTCCCATCAGTTAAAAAGGATTTGGCAAAAATGAGAGCTGTTTGTTGAAGTGAATTTGAAAGTGATTAACCCAAAGACTTGCCAACAAGCTTGGAAACTCATTGCAATTAATGAGAAACTCACAAAGAGCAAACAAATCAATCATATTTATTGGAATTTCTATAAGGTTGTTTTAGTATTGCACACTTAATAAGTGCCAAGTTAAACCCACTGTTTAATTCTGAACTGGGCACCATGTCTCTGAATTACTAACAGTACTGAAGAATGGACAAACAAAAGTTGCTGTTACATTTTGTTTAGTGGGTTACTGAGGCTGCCAGCTCCTGATATCTGTTTCGTGCAGCCAACAGCAATCCCACAGTAAACTTGCCAGATTCACTAAGGCTGATGGCCAGGAAGACCCCATTTGCTTTTAAACTGAACAATGGGAGCCAATGGCCCTAGCACCCCAAAAGAACCAATATAAAAACAGCTTTCATCTCATCTCTTATTATGCCGCATTTATATTTGGACTTACTACTTGACAATTCTGCAATACCAGCTGCAGCTCCTGATACAGTAGATACTGCACCATTTATATTGCAGGTGGTTGCTACATTAGCCAAAATCCAATGTTTTAAAGTTGCAAACAGCAACAATTTACACTCCCCAGCAAATCACTGGAAGTATTTTTAAATTATTTCTTATTAATCCAGAAAACAGTTTGCATTCATTTATTTAGAATTCCTGGGTTGTCATAAAAATGTTAACTACTGAGAATTATTGGAGGATATGGCTCCTGTTTAAAATGGAATCAAACTTCTAAACACAGATATTAATTTCATTATTCAAACCAGTGACATCATAGAGACAGATTGTACATAGTTACTAGAGAATGGTACTTCTTATTTACTAAAAATTATTAATGAAATAGGAGAAAGAGAAGACATAGGACCAGAGACAAATTGAGCACAGGTAACTCTGGCCAGATAAACAGCAGGAGCATATTCACAGTACTTTAAAATAGAAGCTAGAGTTTGTAACAATTTTATTCCTACTAGCAAATCTCCCATGGTGTTGTCCATGATGCATCAGAGGATATGCGAGAGTTTGATGTCCAAAACGTGACAGCTAAAGTGTGACAGGAGGTGCGTGTGGAACACTTAGAGGAAATGTGCGCTATCCGCAAGACTTTTAATATACAGTATTATAAATGATGCATCAACACGATAAAAAATTAAAACAAAACTTCATTCTTAATATTTCTCCTTGTGCTCTGTGACTGACATTACTTTGGAGATGCCATGGAATTCTACCAGGACAAAAATAGTGGTGCTGCAGATAATCTTTTTAAAATATGTTGCAGGACATGAAAAAGCACCTTTGCACAGACAGTTACCATTTACACACCAGCATCAGACACAGCTTTGCAAGATCTTTAGCACCCTCTGCTGGTCAAATAATAGTTTTGTTGTAATTTATCAACTGTATCCTATTATATATATAATGCAAACAGTAAATCTTCATAATTAACTAGAAAATAAAATAATATTGTTTCAATGGCATTACAAGGCATCAATATCTTCTGTGTTAAAGGTTTGGTGTCAAATGTCAAAGACTAAAGCACTATGCAAAAATACAATCAAAACCCCAACGGCTCACTGGGTAATTACAACATGTGGTGTGGCATTGAGCCATACAAACCAGGAAAGTCTCAAAATCATTAACAGCCTCACTCCTGATTGCTATCCAGTGACTCTTGCTGGAAAGCATACATGCATGGACAAATGGCCTGCTGACACTCACTATCTAGGTTTATGCATGAAACATTAACAAGGTGCTAGCGATGTAATGGTGCACATGGAACTGTATACCAGCATGAGTGAAAGACAGCAGGAAGCAATTATAAGACTCCAACTTAAGAGAAGGGTTTACAAACCACAAGAGCAAAGCTGTAACTGCATCAAGTCTTAGTGCTGATTTGATGTGAACACAGCAAAATGAATCCGGGTACTGCTGTAGCAAACGGACTGCTTTACCAGATTTGTGCAGTCTTTGCTCAATGATACCAAACTCCAATCTGCATAATGGTCTCCCAAAATATCCAAAGTAGTTGTCACCTGGACAAATCTGCTTTTGGAGAATATAATTCTACTTGGGGCTATAGTGCAAGGAAGTTGAATTATCACTATAGGTATCCTGTAGCGAAAGTAACAGCATAAGCACTACATTAACTCGGGGTCATTCAGTGATCGCACCACTTTAGTCAAATATGTTAATTGATCTCCAGTGCTCTACTGTGCTCATGATGTGGAGATGCCGGTGATGGACTGGGGTTGACAATTGTAAACAATTTTACAACACCAAGTTATAGTCCAGCAATTTTATTTTAAATTCACAAGCTTTCGGAGGCTTCCTCCTTCCTCAGGTGAACGATGTGGAAATTTCCACATCGTTCACCTGAGGAAGGAGGAAGCCTCCGAAAGCTTGTGAGTTTAAAATAAAATTGCTGGACTATAACTTGGTGTTGTAAAATTGTTTACTACTGTGCTCAGTAAGTCCTCCAACCAGTTCTTTCAATGATGCCAAAACAATGACTAGCAAAACAAACAAAAAAACAAATAGGGAGAAAAAAACTAAGATATCAAGTCAATCTTTATTCTTTATAATTGATTTCTTTTAAAAAAGGCACAATAATACATGATTTTAAAGGAATTAGTCAGCAGATTCCCAGGAAACTGACTCCCACGGAGATTTAATCCTTATTTATAGCAATTGCGTTCCAAAAAAGAGCTTTTCTATTTAAAGAGTTAAAGAAAATCTACTATACAAAGTTCCAAAAAAATACAATTTTTCCAGTACCTAAAAATTTCTGTGCATATTGTTGAAAGCCAAATCGATTCAACCAGTTTGCTACATCGGAGGGACTCCAGTCCTTCAGCGTCTGCATGCTCCCATCCAAGAAAGCATCCTCTCACCTCAGCTCACTGAAGGGATGAAATAGAAATGTGTGAGTGTATATTGTGATATTTTATAACCAACTTTAACTTCTTTTTAAAACATCACTGTTGTTCACAAGCAGAAAAAAAATTCTATTTTGGAATAGACTACAGTGGGCTCGCTCATCTGGCATTTCAATTATTTTCAGGTCCCAGTATTCCAGCACAGCTCCCACAAGATAAGCTACCAGAATTATTAGTAAATAAATACGTACACTGTCTCAAACAAAAATCAAAATGTAATTTTTAATTTAATGGTTGCTGTCATGATAGAGGAGTTATTCTTTAAATATATATAAACATTTCTTCTTTCCTCTCCTGAACGTACTGATTATGGGTGCTGTTACACAGATGCTAGCAGCCCCAAGCATTTCACCCTTGTGGGAATACATTACTTAATCCCGTGTGAGGATCTGCAGGCTACTCAAACATGGAAAGCATAACAGCCAAGTCCAATCCTATTTATCTTGCCAAACATATGCATGCACTTTCTAGGAGGAGTCACTGGATACAAATTAGAAGCAGAAATCCTGGAAGGTAGCTCCCCTCCAAGGGAGCCTAGGTCCCAACAACGGCCCCAACAACATCAGCTAGCTGAGCAAAGGCCAGGAATTGAACTAGGGCCTTCTGATCTAGCACTTATTAAAGCTGACTGAGCCTTTACACATCAGGCTATTGGGGAAACTTCTGGGCAGTTCTAATAGTGAGTATTAGAAAGCAGAATAAGCAAGACATGCAAATTGTATGGCACACAGGAAGAAGAGGTGTGTGCTTGATACCAATTGGTGAATTCAGCATTCAATCTTAGACTTCAACATATGAGTCGAGACCATTAACCCCTTCGAGGTTGATAGCAGTTGGTGTCGCCATTAAAAATAACAACCTTATGAAATCAGGTATCCATCCCAGAATTTGATCATGGATCAAGTGCATTGTAACACTCATTTCTTTGCTGATAGTATTTTTACAAATGAACAGCATTTTTTCCTTCTCCCATTTTTTTCATCCAAACATATTTCCCCTCTCCTACTACAAATCACAATTCATTCTCCAGTACAGAAGGTAACCCACTCTCAGGCCTCTCTTCAACTCCTCACTAAAAGGTACACAACTGTGACACTAGGTGATGCAAATTTACAAATAAGAATTACATTTTCTTAACATACTCAATATCAGACTTTTGAGATTTTGACATTACCCAAAGCAAATAGAACAGACTTGTCACATATTGTTGTATTCTTCCAGTCTACACATACATGGACTTTCAAGCAAGATAAAGATCCATTTAGTTTCATAAAGAAGTTTAGTTTTAGTGGCTGCATGGTAATTTTTAAAGTCAATAACTGGATGAGAATGAGAATTTTAAATTTGAGGTGTTAAGAGACTGGCAGCCAAAGTAGCTCAGGAAGAACAGGGTTGAGCAGAAGTCAGTGCTGGATTTGGTATGGGCAGCTGCGTTTTAGATGAGCTGAAGTTTACAGAGGGTGAAGGATGGGAGACTGGTCAAGAAAGTATTGGAATAATCAAGTCTGGAAGTGACTCGAGTATGGATGAGGGTTTCAGCAACAGATGGGCTGAAGTAGGGGCAGAGACAGGCAATGTTACAGAGGTGAGAGGAAGGGATAATGGGGTTGGAAGCTCTGCTCAGGGAGTCTAATTTTAGATATTTCTGGACAATTCATTCGAAAACCAGACAGGTGGCAAGAATACCTTTCACTGAAGTGTATTTATACTTTTATAACAACACAGAAATACCATAAGATTTTTTTTTTAAACATTTTATTTACTACAAGTTCCTAACCCTTTTCCGTCTCCGTCCAATTTAAATAAAGTCCGTTCTTTGTCACCAAGTGTCTGGCCAGTAGAGGTGCAATTCCCTGTAAACATTTTTACGGTTGCATTTCTAATCCACGTTTCACGAAGTAACATTTTCTCTTTTTTGGCCTTTATTGAAATATCCCACATACCTGTCTGGACTCTCCTCTTTTGTGCTCCCTCTCCCAACCCGAACCTGTTGCTTTCACCTGATGCACCGAGCCTCTCGGTGGTTACTGCGCTTGCGCTAGGGGACGCGGTGCAGCTCGGGAGTTGTAGTCATTTGGTTGCATGCATTCCCCTTCTTGCCTCAGCACGTCCTGCCCGGCCGGACTACAGCTTCCAACACGCTTCCCGCCGAGCCTGCAGGCTTGTTACGCGGCAGGTGACATTGAGGAACTGCCAAACTGCACAGCGTTTTACCCAACCTCAAAAAATACATTGAAACTGTACAATATGCTTGTACTGTCAATCAAAGCACATGCATTTAAAACGAATCTTAAAAACACTTACATTTGATCAAACTAAATGCACTTAAAAATATTAAACTTAATCTGTAAATCTTTTAGGTTTCTTTAATCAAATTGAAAAGATAGTTGAATTTTTTAAAAAACATTATTCTCGGGAGTCACTGGCAAGGCCAGGACTTTGGCCCAACCATGATGGAAAAACTGCAATATATGTCCGAATGAGGATGGTGTGTGACTTCTAGGGAAACTTGGAAGTGATGGTGTTCCTATCCACCTGCTGCCCTTGTCCTTCTAGGTGGTTGAGGTTGCAGGTTTTCGAGGTGCTGCCGAAGAAGCCTTGGTGAGTTGTTGCAGTGCAACCTGTAGGTAGTACACACGGTGGCCAGTGGTGGATGTTTAGGTGAGTGGATGAAGTGCTGATTAAGGGGAATGCTTTGTCCTTAATGATGTCGAGCTTCTAGAGTGTTGTTGCAGCTGCACCCATCCAGGCAAGTGGAGTATATTCCTTCACATTCCTAACTTGTGGTGAAGAGGCTTTGGGAAGTCAGGAGTGAGCCACTCGTCGCAGAATACCCAGCCTCTGACCTGCTGCAGGAGCCACAGCATTTATGTGGCTGGTCCAATTGAGTTTCTGGGCAATGGTGACCCGCAGGATGTTGATAGTAGGGGACTTAGCAATGGTAATGCTATTGAATGTCAAGGGGAAGTGGTTCTTTTGTGGGAGATGTTCATTGTCTGGTACGTTTGTGGCGCAAGTGTTACTTGCCATTTATGAGCTCAAGCCTGAATGTTGTCCAGGTCTTGCTGCATGTGGGCATGGACTGCTTTATTGTCTGAGGAACTGTGAATGGAGCTGAACACTGTGCAATCCAGTTAACAGCCCCACTTCTAACCTTATGATGGGGGGAAAGTCATTGGTGAAGCAGCTGAAGATAATTGGGGCTAGGATACTGCCCTGAGGAACTCCTGCAGCAATGTCCTGAGGCTAAGATAATTGGCCTCTAACAACCACAGCCGTCTTGCTTTGTATCAGGTATGACTCCAGCCACTGGAAAGTTTGGGCCCGATATTACCATGGCGGCAGGTTCGTGCGGGGGGTCGACTGGGCACGTGGGTAACGCGCCCGGTGAAATCAGTCTGCTCCGCGTGCAATTGCAGGCTGATTGGATCCACTTACCTGTTCTTCCGGGTACCCCGCTGCTAAGCTGCATGGCGGGCGGACTGCGCATGCACAGTAAGGTCTGTCAGCTGGAGGAGCTCTATTTAAGGGGCAATCCTCCACTGACTGATGCTGCAAGAAATAGGAAAAATTACAGCATGGAGCAGCCCAGGGGGAAGGCTGCTCCCAGGTTTAATGATGCCTCACTTCAGGTATCATTAGATGGGGTGAGGAGGAGGGGGAGGACAGAGATCTTCCCCCCGGCGGGCGGGAGGAAGCGGCCTGCCTCTGCCACCAAGAAGGCCTGGCTCGAGGTGGCAGAGGAGGTCACCTGCACCACCAACATATCGCGCACCTGCATACAGTGCAGGAGGCGCTGCAATGACCTAAGTAGGTTAGCCAAAGTGAGTACACTTACTCATTCCCCTACACTCCGTCTGCCACATCACCGCCCCCACCCCACATCTCCTTCTGCACTGCCAACACTACTCTGTCACATCACCCCTCACACCCACTCAAACCTCATCCTCATCTTACCTGCACTTACTCACCTTGCCAGTACTCATCCTGCCACTACCACTCAACCCAATCCTCATACAATCTCATGGCTCTATCTCATACTCACTCTCTCACGCATCTCTTTCACAGTCAGCCTCACTCAACCTGTCACTACCTGTGCTGCAGCCACAGGGCATGCATCACATATGTGCAGTAGGAAGCGTAAGGCAAACGTGTCGTGAGCATGAAGGGGATGCACAAGGGTGTTTGAGGGTTTGTCATGGTTTTTACTTATATTTGATTTCTGATCAACTCACATTACATATTATATTGGCACCACTACTGTCACGTCTTTGCAAATCTTCTCTGGTTTGTGCAATAATGCCCTTTCCTGAGGATCACAATGAAGACCCACAACTGATGCCACCCATTGTGTCACTGCAGAGTGGGTGTAGGTGTATTTGCAGGGCTCTTTTGTGCAGACGACAGAGACGTCGGCGATGTCCCCGGTGGCACCCTGGAAGGATGCGGAGGAGAAGTTGTTGAGGGCAGTGGTGACTTTGACAGCGACAGGTAAGAAGATGGTGCTCGGGCCAGCCGGGAGCAGCTCGGCATGAAGGAGGCTGCAGATGTCTATGACTACATGTCGAGTGACTCTGAGCTTCCGTGTGCACTGCTGCTCAGAGAGGTCCAGGAAGCTGAGCCTCGGTCTGTGGACCCTGTGGCAAGGGTAGTGCCCTCTGCGACGCATCTCTCTCTGCGGTTGCCCTCCCTCCTGCTGTGCAGGTGGATGTGTCACAGCACTGTGTTGTGGAGCTCCACGTGTCAGAGGTTGACGGCGTGGCCGGTGATGCTGTTTGCCTTCCGAGGAGGTCATGACTGCAGCTACGGCGGCCCCCATCCGGAAGATGTACATCTGAGGGGGTCCGCAAGGTAGGTACATGTGTCTGGACACCGGGGTAAGTGTGCAAGTTGGTGAATTTTGTTGTTAGGAGGAGGGTGGTGGAGGCCAAACTTTGTCCAAAGTGACAGAATGGCCTCCTGCAATGAGTGAGGGTCTCCCCCCGACCCCGACCAGTCAAATGGACCTTTGCAGCTGCCACAGGCTGATAGCTGCAACACGTCCATTTGAACTGGGAGTGTTTACCCCAGTACGGGAAACAGACCCAGTCAGTTGCAAAATCCCATCCCTTCTAAAATAACAGGTCAATCAGGTCTGTAAACAACCTGAAGTACCTGTTCAAGTGCTTTAATTGCCAGCGGGAGTCCCACATGCGGGGGCTGTGCGTGCATGTCAGCGCGTCAGTGGGGAACCCGTAATTGGAGCAGGTTGGAGCTGGGCTCCCGACCTGCCCCGGGAATCCCCGATTTTCGTAGCCCCCCCCCCCGGCCACGAACGCACCCGATCGTGGGTGCTAAAATCGAGCCCTTTATCTCTGATTCCCATTGACTTCAGTTTTATTACGGCTCTTTGGTACCACTCAATTGAATGCTGAATCAATGTCAATGGCGGTCATTCTCACTGCATCTCTAGAATTCAGGTCTTGTTCCCATGTTTGGACCAAGGCTGTAAATAATTATGGAGCCGAGTGGTTCTGGCGTATCCCAAATTGAGCATCGGTGAGCAAGTTATTGGTAAAAGCCACTTGATAGCACTGTTGACGACTCCTTCCACTACTCTGCTGATGATTTGGAATCAGCTAATAGGGCCATAATTGACCGGGTTAGATTTGTCTTGTTTTTATTGGGCAGGACTTACCTAGGCAATTTTACACACCAGTGTTGCAACAGCTTAACTAGGGGCACGGCTAGTTCTGGAGCACAGGTCTTCAGCACTACAGCCAGTATATTGTCAGAGCCTGAATGCTTTGCTGTGTCCAGTATACTCAACCATTTCTTGCTATCACCTGGAGTGAATTGAATTGGTTGAAGACTGACATCGGTGATGGTGGAGACCTCAGGAAGAGGCCGAGAAAGTTAGTCCACACTACACTTTTGGCTGAAAATGGTTGCAAAAGCCTCCGCCTTGTCTTTTACACTGACGTAGGCTCCCATATGAAGAATGGCCACTTACATGGAGTACTGGTGGGCAATCAGCCAATAAAACCATATTCCGAAACCAAGAGCAAAACTGTGGCAGAAGGATTTCAACACAGGTGTGAGGAAATCAATTTTGGACCAAAAAAGGATGGGAGTATTTTTAAATGGTGAAAAACTGGCAACAGTGGAGGTCCAAAGAGATTTAGGGCTCCACGTACACAGATCACTAAAATGTAGCAGTCAGATACAAAAAATAATCAAAAAGGCTCTTGGAATGTTAGCCTTTACACTAGAGGGCGAGAATATAAAGGAGGAAGTTTTGCTATAGCTATGCAAAGTCCTGGTTAGACCATACCTGGAGTACTATGTTCAGTTTTGGGCACCACACATTAGAAAGGATATATTGGCCTTGGAAGGAATGTAGCACAGTTTCACCAGTGTTACCAGGGCACCATGGGTTAGGTTATGAGATTACATAAATTAGGCTTGTAGTCCCTGGAATATAGAAGATTATGGGATGATTTGATTGAAGCTTTTAGGATTTTAAAAGGAATTGATAGGGTAGATAAGAGAAAATTTTTCCACTGGTAGGGGAGTCTAGGGCAAGGGGACTGAACCTTAAAATCACAGCCAGGCTACTCAGGGGAGAAGTTAGGAAACACTTGTTCACGCAAATGGTGGTAGAAGTGCAGAACACTCTCCCACAAAAAGCAGCAGATGTTAGCTCAATTAATAATTTTAAATTTGAGATCAATAGATTTTTGTAAAGCTAAGAGTATTAAGGGAGATGGAGCCAAGGCAGTTGGATGGAGTTGGGATACAGATCAGCCATGATCACATTGAATGATGGAACATACTTGAGGGGCTCAATGGCCTATTCCTAAGGTATGTGTGAGAGAACTCTGTGTAGGATGCTCGAGCATTAGAAGCAGATCTAGATGCACTGGGGGATTGGGTTCCATCACTGGTAAATGACATTTAACTTAGAAAAGTGCAGTGTTATGCATGTGGGCAGGTCAAATGCTAAACATACATACAGGGAAAAGAACTAAAACCAGTGAAGAGAACTGGGCATTTTAGTGCATTAATCTCTAAAGGTTCATAACCCAAAGTAAGTAAAGTGCTAGGGTGTATTTACAGGACAATTCACTAAAAAACAAAGCACACCCTTTTGTCCTTGTACAAGATCTTGGTTAGGCCTCAGTCAGATTAGTGTGTTCAGATTTGGTCTTATCACACGTTGGTGATATTAAAGCTTTAGAAAAGATGCAGAAGTGCACAAGCTTACTTCCAGTTTAAAACATATCCAGGTAGGCTCAAAGAGTTGATCAGGGCCAAGATGGTCTCCTGGACTAGTTTCGATCGCCTAAGGGGGTCATAGAAGAGTTTTCCATATTTTTTCCCCCGAAGTAGCCTGGGTTTTTAAAATAGTTTTTCGCTTCTCTCATGAGACAGCTCCAGGTGAGGTAGGGAGTGTATGTATTGTAATGGATTAGGCATCATAGCTGGATAGACCTGTCTTTTCCTGACTGTCATTTTTCGTATGTTCTTATACAAAAGCAAGCTCTGTTCAAGTGCATGAAGAAGTTAATTGTAAATCAGGACTATGTTCACTTTATCAATCACCATTTCTGAATAAAAGAATCCAGTGCTTGTGTATGTTTATTTATTCAGCAGTCATTACAGTCCATCTCCAGTAAAAATGAAAACCGTAAACTTAATTTGTGACATCCTTGCACTACAGTTCATGAAAGACATCAAGTACTTGGAAAGCTGCTTAATCCATTATCTGCTATAATGTTAATACAGGACTGGGACAATACTAAAAACAGAATATTTTAGGACAATATATATATAACTAGAGTCAACACAACATCAAGCTCATTTTCATCATATACAGAGATCTACAGTATTGAGACAAACAAATACTTTTTGAATGTTCTAAAGCACAGCAGTGAAACTCGAGGGGGTGTGTGCAGGAGAATTCGGCTCTTTTGTCCTTAGATGTTGCTGAGAGCGTCAACTCCTGGGAGAACTTTACCTATGAATGAAAAACAAAAAAGGGGAGGGAGGGGGAAAAAAAGAGATAGCATCAGGAAGGTTGCCAGGAGTATATTTTAAAACATGCTGTGCTCAAGTTCTACCATTAGGTTCCATTTGTTGGGGAAAAAAAATGCCTGCAAATTACTGGAGGTTTAGCTCTTCTCCCCTTGCCCCAGCTTTGTAAAGCTATTCAAACATATTTATGAACTCAAATCTTTTTACATGCCCAGTACTTAGATTAGAATTCAAAAAATACTGCAGAGGATTTACAGCTTTTAACATGGAACTCCAACATAAAACAGTTTGTGCTGATATTTTGCTTTTTATAGTTCTGCTTGGTGAGCCCATCAGGTCGTTTCAGGAACAAGGTGGATTTCAGAGACTTGTGAGTTTAACTACAAGGCCAAAACAGCACTACACAATAATTCTGATTTTTTGGTGACTGATTAATGTGCATCTCACAAGGCCTGCTTGGTGTGGTAGCAAAGACCAGGCACTTCATAAGGAGGAAGGAAAAAATTAGTCTTACTGGGCTGCTTTTGCAGTGACCAACTCAAGACTCTAATTGACAGTAACAGTAAACAGCAGGAGGATAACAGAAGGATGAGTTGCATATGTTTTTTTTAAAAAAGTTAAAATCAGATCTGCTTATACAATTTTAAATTGTAACAATGCAAGGCTAAATCAAAAGGAAATGTTAATCAATTGGATATTCACACAATAAAACTTGTGAGATGGCATTCATAATGTTTAGCTACTTCACTGACTACACAGCATTGTGTTAAGAGCTTTTCTTTACTTCACATCAATTGTTAAACAAAACTCCAAAAAAAAGACAGCAAACACTAAAATTCACCTTCAAGCAGTTCTAAACTGGCTCCACCTCCAGTGCTAACATGGCTGACTTTGTCTTCAGTGTTCCACTTGGCACAGCAAGTAGCTGTGTCTCCACCGCCTACAACAACAAAAAAAGTTTGAAAACAGAAGAGACTAGTGGTATCTCTGAGCTGCTAAAGCTTATTGAAAAGTGTGGTACTGAACACTTAGGGGCATTTTGTTTTTCCAACACTGAAGAATACAAATGTAAAAATATATATTCAGTAATTCTATAACCTCTGGTGTCTTAATACACCCTTCCTATCTTTCATTCCAAGTGTTAAGTACAAAGTCAAAGACCAAGGTAATGCAAGATAATGAAGCATTTTGTCTAATATTTAGCTTGATATTGGCCCCTTCAGTGGTTAACAACCAGCTTCACTCAGGAATTATGTCTCAGCTCAACAATACCATGTTGCCATGACCAGTCAATTTGATCTCCTGGCAGCTCACTGAGGAAGGAGCTAAGCGACTCAATTCAAATATAAAATTGTTGTGTGGTTTGTTCACATACAGGTCTCTACCAACCCCACATTGGGTCCCTGTGGAAGCTGGGAAATGGGGAATTCCTGATGTGGCAAGGTCCGACCCCAAGTTCTGCCCCTTTTTGTGCTGATTATCATGATTGGGACAGGCAGAGGTTTCACCCCCAAGAGACCATTCCAGAAACTTCACTTGAAGGCTGAGACCCAGCATTTCCAAGCCCTAACCTCATTTGGGACCCCCACTGGCAGACTCCCACTAAAGCCTCTGTTTGCAACTTCTGAAGAGAATTGAATTGTCAACTCCTATAATTGGCAAAAGGGGAAAATAATCACTACACAAGAACTATTCATTATACTTGAAAGTCAACCTGAGTGTAAAGTGTATTTTTATTTCCCTGTGTTTTGAAGAGCGCATGTGAGAAGGATTACAGTGCAAAGTATCATCCTTTTTTGATAGCCTTCAATGACAAGTAACAGTGCCAGGGATGGGTAATGTTTTGTACAGCCCAGGTGCTAAAATTGGTAAATGATATAAACAGCTGGCCTGCTATCTTCACTTAATATCCACATATATGCAATTCCACAGGGGTCATTGGGAGCAATCAGGGCTGGAACTAGAATTACAGACTATTTATTAAAAATGTAACAGCAACTTTTTAAATTTAATATTGTACATGTTCTCAAAATTAAAAAGCTAAATAGCTTGTCGACTCAGAAAATCTGTGTCGGCACATAAGGGCACCACCATTTTTAATGAACCTACCTGAAACTTTAAAAAAAAATGGAGCCTTCAGAGTGGTATTTTGAAAATCAAACCTGCAATCCCTCAGACAGCAACTACCTGATCTTCTCTGAACCAGAGTAAGGAACAGAAGGTATGGGCATATGTGCAGAGGCTTTGTGCTTGCAGGCGAGCTGGAAGTTGTTCAGAGATGCTTCTACTTGACTTCAAGCAGCCTGGCAGAGAGTGGCATTAGTTGAAGTTTGGGAGCAGGCTGTATGCGCTATTTGGCTGAGGGTAACTCAAGAAACATCCTTCATAAAGACCACACCTTCAAAACAGCTCTGAAATAATATAATTGAAGCAGGCTCATTTGTTTGCTGTCTTCTTTGAATCAAAATACTGATCAATATCATAAGAAATTCTACAGTCAGGATTCCTATAAGAACAACGGCAGACGGGTACGATAGCATAGTGGTTATGTTACTGGGCTAGTAATCCAGAGGCCTGGACTAAAATCCAGAGTCATGAGTTCAAATCCCGCCACGGCAGCTGGCGAATTTAAATTCAATTAATTAAATTCAATTAATTAAATAAAAAATCTGGAATTAAAAATACTAGTATCAGTAATGATGGCCATGAAACTACCGGATTGTCGTAAAAACCCATCTGGTTCACTAATGTCCTTAAGGGAAGGAAACCTGCCATCCTTACCCGGTCTGGCCTATATGTGACTCCAGACCCACAGCAATGTGGTTGATTCTTAATTGCCCTCTGAAATGGCCTCACCACCACCTTCTCGAGGGCAATTAGGGATGGGCAATAAATGCTGGCCTCGCCAGCGACGCCCACATCCCGTGAACGAATAAAAAAAAAGACAAGGTCCCCTGATAGCCAGGAAAGTTAAATGTTTATACTGAGTTAGCTGATCTCAGACACAGTAACAGGAGCATTGTAACAATTGGCCTTAGGGTCCCTGGCCTAGGAGAAAGGGGGGGGGGGGGGGAAAAATCAGCCACTGTTCCAGCCCTGATTGATCCCAATGACCCCTGTGGAAGTGCATATATGTAGATATTAAGTGAGGATAGCAGGCCAGCTGTTTTTATCATTTACCAATTTTAGCACCTGGGCTGTACAAAACATTGCCCATCCCTGGCACTGTTACTTTGTCATTGAAGACGATCAAAAAAGGATGATACTTTGCACTGTAGCCCTTCTCACATGCACTCTCCAAAACACTGAAATAAAAATACACTTTGCACTCAGGTTGACTTTCATGATTCTATTTGAAAGCCATTTCCAAACAATAATTTATTAAATCATGAAGAACATTTAAAAAGAATTACTTCATATTAGTCACTGCACCGTAAAGTTTTTTGGAAGAACCTCTGTACGCTAGGTACTGAACTCAGTAATTTACTCTCAATTGAAACACACTTCACAAGTGCATTAACCTATCCAACTTCACTTCAGAAAATTATACATTTAAATTGTACACATTTTAAACTGCATTACATGAAAACCTGAATACAAATGGCAAAAGCTAAGTAAATAGCTTAGTACCAGCATAGCACCATTTTAGAAGACTACAAAATATTTTCTCATCAGGCTTAAGCATCCTTCCCAGTCCCACTCCATACTTACCAATAATAGAGATGCAACCTTTCTGGGTAACTTCCACGACCTTGTCCATAACTGCCTTGGTGCCAATGGCAAACTTGTCCCACTCAAACACACCAACAGGACCATTCCACACAATCAGTTTGGCCCTACCCACGGCATCAACAAACTTCTTAACACTCTCAGGACCACAGTCTAGACCCTATTAGGGGGAAAAATTTTTAAATACATCAAAACTGCTGTATTTTACACTCCCTTATAACCCTACGAATCTTTTACTCGAGTCCACACTTACTTTTAAGCTGCTTAATTCAAATTATCTGAATTCAAATTCTTTAGCACTAAATTTCCACTTTGCTGCATTATTTACATTGCTGGATTCAAATGATTGGACAATTCAAGTGATTAAATATCAACACTTGTTTCATACCTCCGTGTCAAAGAGATACAAATCATGTTTGTCATGCTCTATCTTACTGTTCTGTACACAGTCAATGTGGCACAGATATGGACTATATAAAGGCCACATATTTACACCAGATAAGTTGCTCCACACAATTCCAATTCAGACATGTACATGTCCCCCAACTCCATTGTTCTTGGTATTACATTCCTGTTAAAAGCAATGAATTTTACTATTTAAAAAGAAAAAAAGTTAATAATTTTTTTTAAGATGCAGAACAGGAAATTTCTGCACTTTTATCCTCTACACATCTATGTACTGTCCATATACATACAATGAAAGGCTACTAATGCATTAATAGCCTATCAGGATACTGCTACTAAACATTTCCTTTTTTTTAAGAAAATAGAAATGCTGTAATATACTGCCAGTCATGAATTGTAGGAGTTTAATCATTTTAAAAAAGGGAGTGAGAATATCACTGAAAAAGTCAATATTTCTGCAATATTAGGAGAGCTACATCACACACTGAGTTCCAACCCCATTCAAAATTTAAATGTTTTGGAAGCATCCACACACACTCAACATTTAAATCAACTCCAAGGAAGTTTAAAAAGTACTCAAGAGGTCCAACAGATGATCTGAGCATTTAAGAACAAAGGTTTGATACCACACTGGAGTTATACCCCATGCAGTGTGAGATTGCCTTACCCAGACAGTTTCATATTGCTTCTCAATGTAGTCAGATCAGGACCCAACTCCAGAATTATTCTGTAATTTTAACACTGCTGTAAACGAGTCTCCACACTGCAGAGATGCTAAAGTTGCAGATTAAATGCACCCAGTATGAACCCTCAAAAGTTCCAATTGGGCTGGTCACACATAAGCCTTTGAAAGCTTTAATGTCATATCATTTTCCCCCTTTTACATTCAAATTATTTTACACAGCATGAGGCTGAAACAAATATTTTAGTTGTTTCTAATATTACTCCCCATTCGGCTGATTATCGCTTCGTAGTTTTCAAAAACTTAAAATTTTCTCTATTACATTACAGTAGCAGCAAATTTAACATTGTGCACCCTACCCAATCTATTAATATCACAGCAATAAAGGCAGACAACACTAGACACCAAATATATCATGTCCTCAAATGCTCAATTCTATTCACAAGTGTACAAAATATAGTTTATTTTAGATTTCTTTGCAATTCTTATAAACCATTTAAAAATAAGGGTGAAACTTCAAGACTGACTACCCATTGCTATTTGATTATGCAGATGGCCTATGAAGTAAACTGATGCATTACTTGAGAAATACATACACAGAAAACCCCAAATGTTGAGAAACAAGTAAATTTTCAGCAATTAACCTTTAAGAAGCTTCTCCAAGGATTAAAAAGGAAGTTGCCAAAGCCATTAAAAACAAGTCATTTTATAATAGATCATGAGGTGCACCACACCATTATTTTGGCTGGTTATCTTTGGGCTCCTCTATTTTCAGTTCTATGTCCTTGAGTTAGTATCATTATTATAAAATACTGAGTAGTGCTGCAAAGTATACAGCCTACTTCTAATAATTCAGACATTTTTTGCATTAAAAAAAACTTGAATTGTCCAATCCAGCAATGTAAATAATGCAAAGTGGAAATTTAGTGCTAAAGAATTTGAATTCAGATAATTTGAATAAAGCAGCTTAAAAGTAAGTGTGGACTCAGGTAAAAGATTGGTAAGGTTACAGAAGTGATCACAAACATTCAACATCTAAAGTCATAATACACAAGGTAATAGTTTACTCATTTCTGCTGTAAAACTAATGTTGCGTTTCTCTGCAGTTGTCAATTGTCAGGCAGTCAAAAATGAAAGAATGGCACTTATATTTCAGCGCGAGAGTGAAACACTAAAATAATTCACAACATGTATAGCCATAAACAAAATTTTAAAAAACTGCAAATGTTGTAAATCTGAAATAAAAACAGAAAATGCTGTATATTCCACCCCCCCCCCCCCCCCGCCACAGAGCACTGGGTTGTGTATTAGGTTAATACACTATCATCTCACCCCAGACCTGGTTTCATATCCAGAAAAGGCTGATGGGATAAAGTCTCCCTTTTCTGCTAACTGTAAGGATCAGACATGAAATGAATTTAATCATTTTCAATCCAGTCATGTGTAGGTGCAGGTCCACCTTACAAAATGGCTTCTAATTTGGAACTAAAATGCATTCAGAGTGCGCAATGTTGAACAGGTCTAGGGAATGAAAATGTCACACTGGTGTAGAGTTGGTACTTCCAGGTTGGAGCCAAAGCTCATTATTGGGATAGAGAAGAGGAAGCTTCATCCTGCAGCTGGCTATACTGTACACAACCTGGGAGTGCTTGATGTTGACCCTTAGTGCCCAAAATAGGAGAATGTTCCATTTCCTTGACATCCCTATTCTCAATAAGCATAAAAGCCACAACCGACACCACAAAAACAGATCATATCTGGTCATTTAACTCATTTGCTATTTGTAAGACTTCGTTGTTGACAAGTTGGCTGCCCTGTTTCCCCCATAACACAGATTACAGTTCAAAAAGTAATTCACTGGCCGTGAAATGCTTTGGAACTTGGAGAACATGAAAGGCAGTATAAAAATGTTTTAAAGTACTGAGCAACCCTACTATCAGCTTACCATCCAGTTTGCTGGGATTCCTGCAGCCACAGTGGCTGCTCCAACATTGGCGTTTTCATCAAATTTGTCAGCAATAATAAAATCTTCAGGCAGTGTTATGATCACTCCATTCTTCTTAGCCTTGGCCATCAAGTCGTTTACTATTTTAGACCCTTCTGCATCATAGAGGGAATTGCCAATCTAAAAGGGGAAAAGTTAAGAAATATTCCCTTACTGCTGTGGACATTAAGACTCTTATCAAGATTAATTAAAATTTATCTGCCGCAAAGGTCACCTAATATTTGGCACCATTTCAATAGAGTTATTTTACTGTGTGAAATCCTTCTATTAATCTACAAATAAGAGACATAACTAGTGTAGCAATATCAACAGAACTATATTTCTAAAACAACTGATGTCAAGAAATTTTAGCACACTCCAGGGCAATCAGAGAAGATTGGTGTACATACATATTTACATCCTACATGTGTGACAGTTAAGCAAGCGCAGAGCAGCAATGTATTTTGTACTTGGAGTCCCTGCCGTCTACACATTAGTTTAAAAAATGGTTTAAAAAATAGTGCCTTCTCTCACATCAAGTAACCGATCACATATGTTCTCCAGGTTCAGGTCAACAGAGAATCTATAGTGGATACAGTTGCATCCAAGATATAAAAATATCAACTGGGAAC
The DNA here is from genome assembly GCF_035084215.1 of Heptranchias perlo. NCBI lineage: Eukaryota > Metazoa > Chordata > Chondrichthyes > Hexanchiformes > Hexanchidae > Heptranchias > Heptranchias perlo. The sequence continues at coordinate 46,157,441 of NC_090339.1, read as the reverse complement.
AGAAAGAGATGGATTGGAGGTGGGGGGGGGGGGGGGAAAGTGGAAAGAGAATGAGAACTCAAAAAAATTATATCTCCACGAAAATAACAGTTTGTCACCAGCACATGGGTGGCGGGGGGACAGTAGTGTGTTTGAGAGGTTCTGGCACCATAAAGAGAGGGTAACAGCAGGACCACACGATTCCGAGCCAGAGAGGGCAGGGCAAAGACTGGAACTCCGAATCAGAGAGTGTGATGGAAGAGGTAAGGGCCCAAAACTGGAGAAAGCAATAAAGGGAACGTATAAAAACACAAGGTTTATCCAGACACGCAAAAAAAAATACATATTACCACAACAGATTCACATGGACATGGTTTGTCCCTTTTACCTGATGGCCATACAATCTGCACCGACTATGAAGAGTGTATTCCTCTACACCTGTTCTGAAATGTGCAAGTTATTCCACTCCTGAAGACTTAATAACTCAGAAGTGACAGAGCTGCATGTGAATTATGGGAGATCTTACAGCAGAGTAGGTTAAGACTAGATTTAATAGAGGTGTCCAAAATTATGAAGGGTTTTGATAGAGTAAATAAGGAGAAACATTTTCCACTAGCAGGAGGGTCTGTAACCAGAGCGCACAGATTTAAGATAATTAGCAAAAGAACCAGAGTGGAGATGAGGAGAACTTTTTTTATGCAGCAAGTTATGATGATCTAGAATACACTGCCTGAAAGTGGACATGAATTTAGATTTGAGGTTAGGATCAGATCAGCCATGATCTTATTAAATGGCGGAGCAGGCTCGAAGGGCCGATTGGCCTACTCCTGCTCCTATTTCTTATGTTCTTATGAAAGGATAGTGGAAGCAGATTCAGTGATAACTTTCAAGAAGGAACTGGATAAATACTGGAAGGGGAAAAATCTGCAGGGTTATGGAAAAAAAGGGCAGGGGAATGGGACTAATTGGATAGCTCTTTCAAAGACCAGCACAGGTACAATGGGCCAAATGGCCTCCTACTGTGCAGTAAGATTCTAAGATGTTATCTTCTTTATTTAAGAAATGGAGCTATTTATCCACTGTAAAGCGACTCATAAGAAACCAACCATCATATAATACATATCAAAACTCACAAATGATAAATATACTAGAAAAATAAAGTTAAGCAATGTTACTAGAGAAGGTCACAGCAATAAGTTCAGACAAGAGAATACAATCTAACCTAAAAGTTCAATAATTGCTACTACATAAAATTCAGTATTGCAATAACCACATGAAATCTATTATTTTACTTCGCAAACTGAAAGCTTGATGGTGCAATTCCATTGGCACACATACCTCCATGTTATGGAGGACCTTCAGGAATGTAAAGGCCATGCCTCCTCCGATAATCATTTCATTCACCTTATCTAGCAAGTTATTGATCAGTTGAATCTTGTCCTGGACTTTAGCCCTGTTGAACAACAACGGAAGCAGGTATTAAAGCTACATAATTCCATGATTTTTCATTAAACAGCATTTAACTAAACTTGATTTCCTTGAATTAACTTTCAAAAGCCAAGCTCAATGTCACAGGCTATTTTTTGATTTAATCTCAATTTCTCATTTATCCTTTTCAGCTTTGGTGGCATTCTGCGCAATGGGCCTTGGCACTTTACTAAAGTTTATTTTTTTTAAAAAAAACTTCAAAACCCATTCTATTAAACTATATTAAAAGAGGAAACATAAGCAAATTGAAGTTAAAAGCATAGCATACTTCGCCCAGCAACTCATAGTCGAGCCAGTCATTATACAGTGGCACTGCAGGTCAGGAAATCAGAAGTAAAACACTTGTATTTTAATTTTTTCACCCTTCGAACGCTATTAAATAAATAACCACTTGGAACAAATTTCAGAATCCAAGTCCCAGAGCTGGCATGAACTTTACAGATACAATTTTTTTAATTAAAAGTTTCAATAAGCATTGCCAGGGAACAAACACCAGTCTCATCACTTTAGTTCCACATAGTGGCCGTGAAAACAGCACCGTTATAAAGCATCTAAGTTTGGTCATGGTTGGGAAATGAGAGGTAGGACTGGCCTTCATTGTGGTCAGTGGTGTATGAATAACCTGATCAAATTAATCATCTGCTGTACAAACAAATTAAGCAGCACTGATAACTGGTACCTGCTGGAAGAACAGAAAAAAAAACTCTTCCATCAGGTCAGATTTAAATCGATTAGAAGCAATAAAATAGAGCTTCATGCACTATTTATTAAAAAATAGCAATTTAAAAAAAAACACTTTCCTAGGTTTTCCTCTGAAGAAATTGCATCCTGAAATGGTATGGTCACCTAAATCTTAACAGTTAAACTCTAAATACATGCAATTTTAGTTTACACACCATTATGCTGAGCTGGCAGCTTGTAAAGACATCGAACAATGGAGCACAGTTCAGCTCGACAGTAGCTTAAATTATTCTCTCAGCTGTAATGACCATGGCTGCAACTCCCATTTACAATAGTTAATAGTAAAAATAAAAGCTATAAAAGGAATCCTTCCAGAAGATTATTAAAACAGATGGCATTATGAAGATATGTACTCTGTTGCAAATTTCAGTAGCACTTCTTGAACCTACATTGAAGAACTAGAACAAAATGCAGTTCTATAAAGTCTTAAAAATGACCAGAGACTTTCAGACAAGTATCTGTATTTCACAGGTTTCCTGTTTTTTGCACTTTATTGCCACCAAGAGGCAGCATATCTGCATTGTAATTTCCTTCTCAGGCATAACCGTGAGCACTTTCTCTATTCTCAGCCATATTACACCCATTTAGGAGAATTTTATTCCATCACCCAGCATTAAGACTGCATGTTATAGAATGGTTGCATTACCATTACTGTGTAAAGAAGGTTCTAGAAGTTATAGCTTGGTCTCCCTTATCAAGTACTTTCTTGATATAAACCACATAGCAGAAATGGCAAATGGAATTTTAGTTAAACTATAATGTGCCATTCTTCACTTTACTAGACAAGGCAAATCCCACCAATTTCTGGTGCATTACCCTTTCCTGAATAAATTCAGTATTTTTAAAATTAATGAATTATGCAATATCTCTGCAAGTTATATTGCAGTACAGCACAATGGTTTTCAATTTTATTTCAGGAGTACAGTATTTAATAATAAAGTACATAAAGCAGGTATGTTATCAGTTCTGAAGGTTATTACAAAGCCAAGTAAAGAATAGTTCGAATAATTTTGGCACTTACCCGCCCAGAATGGCAAGAAAGGGTCTCTCAGGGGTTTCCAGTGCTTTGGCAAAATACTCAAGCTCCTTTTTCATTAAGAAGCCAGCAGCCTTCTTTGACAAATTTACACCAACCATGGAGCTAGAATAAAAATATAAATATTAAAAACAAGGATATTAATTATCTACAGTCAGAGGGACAATCCAAGTAAACTAATTTTTTGCCATCTCATTTACTACGGTTTTGGATTATTAAGCTCTGGGTTCAACAGCTGGTTAAGAGCTTGCACTGGAACAGTAACAGTTCTAGATGTGCTACACACCTTTTTAGACAAGTTACACACAGTACTCTAACTGCAGCCTAGCCAATTTGTTTGTATAAATTCATCATCATTACTTCTTTACCCTTGTATTTTATGTCCCTATTTATAAAACCCAACATTCTACAGGCTTTTTTGTTTAAAAACAAAGCTTCATCTACTGACACTTACAGGGAATCATGTATTTGAAACCCTAGGTCTTTGTGTCCACCCACAATCGTCAGCACCTTTCCATTGAGTGTATTCTCCCAGTCTTTGTTTTTGTTATCAAAGGGTATTACCTCACACTCAACCACATTAAAATTGTATCTTCCACCTATCTGCCCATTCTACTAACCTGTGTCTTCCTAAAGTCTTTTACAGTCCTCCTCACTGTTTGCCAAACCTCCTACTTGTGTCGTCAGCACACAGATTCTATGCCCAAATCATATATCATGTATATCAAAACAAAAGTGGAACTAGAACTGTGATACACTACTTTCAACCCATCTCCAGTCACAGTACCTCTTCAAGTGAAAAAAACAGCTCACCTGTGAGCTCTGTGTGCTGTTCCGAAAGCATCATTGACATACACATCACCCAGCTTGGACAGTGAAGCTCGGAAACACTCAACTTTTTCACCATCTGCTTTTATCTGGAAAAGATTATACTTTATTTAAGTATATAATGTTATTGTTGGGGAAAAGACTCCTTTCCTTTAGTGTATTTTTACCCCTTACTCTTGTTTTCTCATCGTAGCTGCTCAAGCAGGTGAGAAGGTAAACTGCTCCCAAGCCATTGCCAATAATGCTTTGCAACCAGCTGCTAAAAGTTGTCCCATTTTCCCATGTCTAACTCCAACTTATTTCTCTTCTAGGATACATAGCAGTATTGCAGATAATGAAGTACCAGTCTTATATAAATCTACAAATTCCTATAATGATCCAGAAAAATCTGTACTGTACTCAGCTGCACATATATTGAGTGAACGATACAACCAACAAGAGGTCTAAATATAATTTGAAAGAGTGCAAGCATTACATACAAAGTGGGATTACAAACATGCCACTACTCATTTAGGGGGGAAAAAATACTATAATTTATACCCTGTTCTCTTGCTGGGGTACCGGTCTATAGGTGCCTCTGATACCTATGATCTCATGTGCAAGGTAAGTCCAGACAAAGTTGAGAGCTATTTAACTATATCGGAGCATTAAGGGCAAACCCAAGCCTATATTCGTTGAGCATCCATCCATGTGCACTTTCTAGCAGTCAAACAGAAATCTTACTTGTTCGCCCTTCCTAGCTTAGGAACACTGAGGTCAACTATTAACACCCCTACTGCCTTGAAGATTAACCTACAAATCTACCAAGAAATTGCACAACTGCTAATTAAGTTTATTGGGACCTGAAGCAGAATCACTTAATTCATAAAAGATGCTGGTAGTGTCTGACACAAACGGCAACTCAAAGAACAATTATAGCTTAGCTTTGTTTAAAAAGTAGAGCCTTTAAATCTCGTGAACTATGTGGTTCATTAAAATGGATTCATGATTTTTTTTTAAAAATAAATTGCACTGCAAGCCATAGTTGAGTTACTACAAGCTTGAAGCAGTAGGGGTGCTGCAATTCACTTCAAAACCCTCGGAATGAGAAGAGGCAAGGAAAAGAAAATCACTAGTACAAATGCAGTTCAAGTGGCATCAACAGTACTACATGACACCATTGATGGATAAATCAACTGAGTTAACAACAGTTTACAGACAGACTTCCACCAAAAGCATTCAGTGTACAACTCACTTCATCCCATCATTATACTGAAGATGGAAGAAATATGCTTCAAATATGAAATAATGGAAGAAATATTCTTCAATTACATCCAAGTGATTCCTGGACATATCGCCACATCATTTATACTATGCTAAACTGGCTATTCATAGAAAACCCCACGGTGTTTTTTAAAACACCAAACAGCAGAAATGATAGTTTTAAGAACACTGAGAATGGTGCACACATACTCAAACAAGCTTGGAAAAAAAAACTGATGAAATTCTAACACAGCCGAGTTAGCAAAAAGAGTACCCCAAATAACTTTGTTACAACTATTCATAGCCAGTATGTGTGCTAAATTAAGTTACGGCAAAAATCCAGCAACCATAGCAGCCCATATAGGCTGAGTTCAAGGAGTCTCCAATGTCAGCCTGTAAAGGTCACCGTGTCTGACAGCAACTGGTATTACTGCATCTGGGGCAATTCCAGTACAAAAAACCAATGAGATTCCGTAGCTCAAGAAAGAGGATGCCACTTGACCTTAAGGAATAAGTCACCATTCTGAGTATCAATGTATTGGTGACTTCTGATGTACAGAGATATGGTTTAAACTAGTACCTAAAAAACTCAAGAAAATAGGACTTCAAACAGCTTTTGTAATCAAGACATACATTAAATAGATTTTAAATAAGGTAGATGGTGGAGTTAATAACAGGAGGAACCTAGTGTACTCCCAGAAGATTTATCTCACTAATAGAATAGATCTTATTTTGTTCATGCCAAGCACATTAGTCGTCACTGGGCTTATTTAGTGTAGAGGTACCGAAATACTGGAGAAATCATAATGCTGTGATGTACATTTTTTTTAAAAATTCGTTCATGGGATGTGGGCGTCGCTGCCAAGGCCAGCATTTATTGCCCATCCCTAATTGCCCTCGAGAAGGTGGTGGTGGTGAGCTGCCTTCTTGAACCGCTGCAGTCCGTCTGGTGAAGGTTCTCCCAGTGTTGTTAGGGAGTTCCAGGATTTTGACCCAGCGACGATGAAGGAACGGCGATATATTTCCACGTCGGGATGGTGTGTGACATGGAAGGGAACGTGCAGGTGGTGTTGTTCCCATATGCCTGCTGCCCTTGTCCTTCTAGGTGGTAGAGGTCGCGGGTTTGGGAGGTGTTGCTGAAGAAGCCTTGGCGAGTGGCTGCATTGCATCCTGTGGATGGTACACACTGCAGCCACGGTGCACCGGTGGTGAAGGGAGTGAACGTTTAGGGTGGTGGATGGGGTGCCAATCAAGCAGGCTGCTTTGTCCTGCATGGTGTCAAGCTTCTTGAGTGTTGTTGGAGCTGCACTCATCCAGGCAAGTGGAGAGTATTCCATCACACTCCTGACTTGTGCCTTGTAGATGGTGGAAAGGCTTTGGGGAGTCAGGAGGTGAGTCACTCGCCGCAGAATACCCAGCCTCTGACCTGCTCTTGCAGCCACAGTATTTATGTGGCTGGTCCAGTTAAGTTTCTGGTCAATGGTGACCCCCAGGATGTTGATGGTGGGGGATTCAGCAATGGTTATGCCGTTGGATGTCAAGGGGAGGTGGTTAGACACTTTCTTGTTGGAGATGGTCATTTCCTGGCACTTATCTGGCACGAATGTTATTTGCCACTTATCAGCCCAAGTCTGGATGTTGTCCAGGTCTTGCTGCATGCTGGCTCGGACTGCTTTATTATCGAGGGGTTGCGAATGGAACTGAACACTGTGCAATCATCAGCGAACATCCCCATTTCTGACCTTATGATGGAGGGAAGGTCATTGATGAAGCAGCTGAAGATGGTTGGGCCTAGGACACTGCCCTAGTATTGACTGTGCATTACTCTTCATTCATCACCTCAAACGACTGCAACCACGAGTCAGAGATCTGAGGCTACTAGTGCTCACATTAGTGTTACAGGGCTCAAAATGCTCTATGGACACATCCAAATGCTGCTGGGTGTTTTTTCCACAGTTGAAGTTAATGCAGTATGAGCATTTCATGTGCCCATTATGATGTTTTACTGAAATCTTAGTGACAATGTTGAATTTTATTATATAAAAAAAGTAAATAAATATAAATAAACAAACACAATATTGACTTGTATATACTCAAAAGGAGCAAGAATATAATCTGGATGCCAGATCAGCATTCAGCCACCATCCTGCCAAGAGCTGGGGCAGACAAGCTGTCATTCCTCCTTGAGCTCAGCTCTTAGTCTCACTGCCACTGGATGCAAGGCAACTGTTACGTTTCTTGGACACATGAAGTTCAGTCAAATCTGCTAATGTAAACCCTAGTATTAATGGTCTAGATGATACTTTGATGATAAATTTGCCATTATCTACTACATATTGACCTCCTAATCTCAGCCCTGTTGCAATTAAGATATGCACTTTGCCTCAGCAATCACTCAGGCCATTCTGGCAAACTTCCTCATAAGTTATTTCAGGACAGAATTTCCTGAAAGACTAAGAAGGGGTATGGAGAGGGGGGGGTAGGGGGAGAAGGGGGAGATGAATAATTCTGAAGAAAATAAATCTCCCACATTTCAACACCCGCCATCCATGGGGCACTGTGTTGCCATGTACTATTTCGCTGGCAACCACACAACATGCAGAAGTCACTTAACAAAAGTGAACAAGTTCAAATGAGAACCTCCAGCTTACATCCTATTCCTAGAACTGCAAAACTTCACTTCAAGATCAGATACATTCAACACCAGCAGTTCACTAATCCCTCTGAAGGAATTTATTCTCTCCACCCTAATCCTTTCCACTTCAGAAATTCTTGGGCTTCCTTCATACCTTTACCACCTGCATTACTATTCAACAATCCTTACTCAAGTTAACAGTGTTAAATCTCACCTTATTCCCAGATGCATCTTTCCCTTTGCCCTCCTCTTCAACATGGAATCGTAGGTTTTCCAGGAGAATCACACTTCCATTATCTGGGTTAGCACATGCCTTCTCAACTTCACATCCAACACAATCTTTGAGGAAGATAATATTCCTGTTTATAAAACAAAAAACTTTAGAAGGTCCATGCACAGTAAAGTTGCCAATTTTCTGTGTCGTTATAATACTGATACCACAAAAAATTATCACTGTATAACAGCAAAGGTGTGGAGACTGTTAATACACTGAAATGCCTTACCATGATCCCTGCCCTGTTAGAAACTACTCTGCAGAAATAAGAATTAAACACTGTGGGATGGGGGTGTGAGGGTTAAAAATGCCACTTTTTGACAGCATTTTTATAGCATAAATGGGTCACCTAACACATGCAGAAACCATCACACTTAGCTTTAGGTTTCTTTATCAGCTCCAACTCAGTTCTGCACCCTTACCTAACAAAAATTCACAATCCACAAGCAAACTTCATTTCCAAATTGATATAATAAAAAGTTGTCCTGCACTACAGTGCTCAGCAATCTTAGAGCTACTACAGTTGATATCTTTTTAAAAAGATATCCTAGTTTATAAAGTCACATTCATTCTCACCTCGCAGACAAAAGACTCAGTTATATCTAGTGTCAAGTAAGCACAACTATTGAGACTGTATAAACATGTATGAAAGCACTAACCAGTCTCCCTCCTTGGAATACTTTGGAATATTTTATTTCTAAAATTAAGGCTGTCATTACGTGAGTTATGCACATCTGTGTGGTCTGGTTGCTTGGTTTCCACTTTACCTTCCCATAAGTTTCTTCAATTCCTCTGCAACTGGTGCCAGTGAAAACTTTTCAGGCATAGGGACACCATCAGGTCTCCCCAAGTGGCTCATTAGAACCACCGACTTGGCTCCATTGTTTAAACAGTGCTGAATACTTGGAATTGCAGCTTTAATCCTGTAGAAAAAAAAAGGAAAAAGTTCAAATATGTTATAGTGGTGCTTTTTCCCCTTAGTTCACAGTCTCATATTTCTCTTTCCGTTCCCTCCAAATTTTTCTTGTTCTCGAACATTCCCAAAAGGGACTGGTCGACTTTAAAATCGTACTTTGTTATTGCATGTTAAAGCACAGCAGAATTCAGAGAACATTTGATCTCCAGATATATAGTATAAGATAACCTAAATAATGTTTGCGTTCAGATGAGTTTTGCTAGCATATTACTGTACCACAACTTCACTTCTTTCCATCTGTTCAGTGCAGTGTACCTGGTTTTATACATTGCACTGAACTCCATGCAATGCACACCAATACTCTGGGTATATATTTACAGCAGCAAAGCCCCACTATGTTACAATTACATACTGTAATATAGCACACAATTATGCTCCAGAGTAATCTACTGCCAGAAAAAAATAGCGATGAATGTAAATGGTACTATAATGTCTCTCAGGACTTCCGCCTCGACATCTCTACCGTCACTATTATACCTTTATCTACATCACATTTCTTTGCCATACATGCTTGATAGCTGGAGTGACCATTCCTAACTACTACTTATTGCCACCTGCCACAAAGTGTGTATACGTGGATATCAGGTGAGGACAGCATCAGGCTCACCTGTGATTATCCTAATGGTGGATAGTCTGCCAAAATGTAATGTTTCGGCTCATACATGTAAAATAGCCACTTGGGTAAGATACTAGAGAATGGCAGGTACCTGGAGAACTACAATGTAGCACGAGTCATTGTCTTCAGGAGGCAAGGGAAGAGAGAGAAAAAAATATACACATCCCATTTCTGATACAGACTTTAATGTAATAACCCAATCTTGTAATTCTGATAATCATACACCGAATCAGAACCACTCGGCTGAATCACTGCTTTCTACTACATTGTATACAGAATTATTAAGTAGCTGGCCATTAAAGTGCATCTTACCTTTGGTTGTTGGTGATCTGATTGTTCTTCATTGGTACATTGAAGTCCACCCTGTAAGACAGTGACATTACAACTCAATAATAGGGAATCAGTCACAGTAATACCCATGTAATAAACAAGACATTAGGTTTGTAGCAAAATTGATTATGAAAAGGTATTTGTATACAGTAGTTGTTTGCAACTACCAAAACAATATTTAAGTATACTGGAATAAGTCTTTGTACCAAAGCAGTTCAACAATAGTTGTTACAACAATTGGTAAACACAGTATGAAACTGAACCATACAAACCAAAAGGTCCCAGGTTCTACTGCTGGTTTGTGCTCAATTAGCCAATATGGGATAGCAGCAGAGACACTGCAGTTGCGTCAGCACCAATGAGCTAGAGAGGGGAAAATCAGGTAGGGTTTATGTTCCGGATCATTATCCAATGATCCCTGCGTGAAAACACGTGTGAATGATGGGCGAAGACAGCGTCGGGCTGGGCTATAATGTTCCCCCAGTCAAATGACCTGCAAGCATTCACCATCACTGCTCACACTTGGGCAATGGTCATTTGGATGAAATACCAAAGGGAGTGCGTGCTGGATCCTTAAAGCACAGTGATTTGGATGGAAATAATCATAGATTCAGGCCCACACACACCGTATGCAGTTCCTAACTTCAGGTGTACCACCACAAGGAAGTACCAAGAATCTGGACACCTCTCCAAAGTGCAAAATACTACAGAGAAATCATTCTCAGGGTGGTTCAAAAGGTAAAGCAAAAGACTGGCAACCTGCCTTCTTATCTGTAGTTGACACAGAACCCAAGAGAGGGAAAGGGGAGAAAAGACCTCAAAGTCTGCTGGACTCAAAAATAGGCACTGGTAACAAGACCTGAAAAAAGTGATAAGTCTGAATACTGAATACAATCCAAAAACAAACTCAGTACGTTGTATTCTCACCCATAATTGTCTGTATTTGCAAGATACCGCAAATACATTTTTAATTATATGGAAAAGAAAAGCAATTCAACAGTCCTACATTACAACAATGACTACACTTCAAAAGGACTTCATTGACTGTAAAACACTTTGAGATATCCTGAGGTTGTGAAAGCTATAAAACGCAAGTTCTTTCAATCTTTACTAACCCGTTTATCTGTACACCACTGAAAGCTACAGATTTTTTGTACTGATTGTTAAAGGTAGATAGACTGGCACTAGCTGGGTTAGGGAAAACAAGACAAAAAAATTATACAGTGACCTCTATTGAAAAGTGTGCATCTGGACATTGAGCAAGGACAGGATTGGGCTCAGCTGTGAGCCCTCCACAATCATATAACATCCTGACACTCACTGCCTGGGATCACAATTGACCTAATGGCCACTTGGGCAAGGTAGTAGAGGGAGCCCAGCATCGATGGAACAAGAGTGAGCATTATCAAGGTGGGGAGAAATTGGGAGGGGGTGAGGTGGAAAGATATAATGGGAGTTTGTTTTCTTTTTAAATATAGCTGGCAAGGACGTAAAGCTGTTGTTAATTCTAGGATCTAGAGAGTCATACCATAATCCAGTAGGTTAAATCCTGTGTTATTAGGACATTAAAAAGGTAGAGATCAGTGCTGATATTTTCAAGGTCAGTACTCACAGTATCATAGTATGGTGCAGCACAGGAGGAGGCCATTCGGCCCATTATGCCTGTGCCGACTCTTTGAAAGAGCTATCCAATCAGTCCCACTCCCCTGCTTTTTCCCCCCCATAGCCTCGTAATTTTTTTTCCCCTTCAAGTATTTATCCAATTCCCTTTTGAAAGCTACTATAGAATCTGCTTCCACCACCACCTTTTCAGGCAGTGCATTCTAGATCATCACTACTCACTGCGTCCTCATGTTTCTTCATGTCGCCTCTGATTCTTTTGCCAATCACCTTAAATCTGTGCTCTCTGGTTACTGACCCTACTGCCACTGGAAATGGTTTCTACTTATTTATTCTATCAAAACTGTTCATGGTTTTGAACACCATTATCAAATCTCCCCTTAACCTTCTCTGTTCTAAGGAGAACAACCCCAGCTTCTCCAATCTCTCCACATAACTGAAGTCCCTGGTACCATTCTAGTAAATCTCTTCTGCACTCTCTCTAATGCCTTGACATCATTGCTAAAGCGTGGTGCCCAGAATTGAACACAATACTCCAGCTGAGGCATAACCAGTGCTTTATAAAGGTTCAGCACAACTTCCTCACTTTTGCACTCTATGCCTCTATTAATAAAACCAGGATCCCATGTGCTGTTTTAACAGCCTTTCAACTTGTCCTGCCACCTTCAAAGATTTTTTTTACATAGATCCCCAGGTCTCTCTGATCCTGCACCCCCTTTAAAATTGAACCATTTAGTTCATATTGCCTCTCCTCATTCTTCCTACCAAAACACATCACTTCACACTTCTCTGCGTTAAATTTCATCTGCCATATTACCAGTCTGTCTATGTCCTCCTAAAGTCTGTTATTATCCTCCACATTGTTTACTACATTTCTGAATTTTGTGTCATCTACCTTTAAAATGATACCCTGTATACCCAAGTCCAGGTCATTAATATATATCAAAAAGAGCAGTGGTCCTAATATCGACCCCTGGGGAACACTACTGTATACTTTCCTCCAGAATGAAAGACAACTGTACACCACTACGCTCTGCTTTCTGTCCTTTGGCCAATTTTGTACCCATGCTGCCACTGTCCCTTTAATCCCATGGGTTTTAATTTTGCTAACAAGTCTAATCCTGATCCTCAAATCCTTTTACAAAGGCTCTCTACAGTGGAACCCACGAACTGTGCAAATCCAGCCCCCTTCTTGGTTTACAAGCTCACCTTAATAAATGGTTAAAATCAAAAATGACCAATGACCATTAACCTGAAGGTTATCCCATTCCACATTTCCTACATTACAATAGTGACTACACTTCAAAATTACTTCTTTGGCTGTGAAGCACTTCGAGACATCCCGAGGTTGTGAAAAGCACTATATAAATGCAAGTTCTTCCCTACTGGAAATCACACTCAAGATTACACAAACTATGTCATGCAGACTTACTATGTCATACAGACTTATGTAGATTTACAAGGCCATTCATCCACACAAAGTTCAGATGGGCCTTGGCTAAATAATTTTTGGCAAAAGACTTCAAAAACCAGCGTGGGTAGCAGATTGGGCAGTTCAATGGTTTCAGCATACCTCCAGGATCGGACATAATACCGGCCCAGGCCAACAGCAGTCAAATCTCTTTCTGACGGCTGCAAAGTATAGGTTTCCACCTGGAATTCCCTTGGGAGCCCCACACAGTCATCAGACTTCTGTCAGTCATCAGATTTCTGAATTTGATGACAAATTCAGTATACTAATAAAACATATTTTCTGCAATGATAGTGAAATATCCCAAAATTAAACACTGTCTGTTGGAAGTTGGGACAGGGTTTTACCGGAGATAAGTCAATATTTGCCAGGATGCATGGTATGGGTACCCAGGAGTGGGTCAGTATTTACTGAGGGGTACATCTCCAAAGCAATGTGGTTACAATTGGAAACAATTTTACAACACCAAGTTATAGTCCAGCAATTTTATTTTAAATTCACAAGCTTTCGGAGGCTACCTCCTTCCTCAGGTGAACGATACACCTGAGGAAGGAGGTAGCCTCCGAAAGCTTGTGAATTTAAAATAAAATTGCTGGACTATAACTTGGTGTTGTAAAATTGTTTACAATTGTCAACCCCAGTCCATCACCGGCATCTCCACATCGTTACAATTGGAAACAGAGGAAAAAACTAACAGGAAAAAAATGTGCAAATTCAAAACTGACCAAGTTAAATTGAATGATCAGGACAGCAGTTCAATGTTAATTTAACACACTGCCGGAGAAAGTTTTCAATTAAACAGATATCAATATGGTGTCACAAAAGGATTCAGTCTCTAAACCACCATCCATTTTAAGTAGCAGTCCTGAATACATTCATCCTGAAATCCACCTGAGGAAGGAGGTAGCCTCCGAAAGCTTGTGAATTTAAAATAAAATTGCTGGACTATAACTTGGTGTTGTAAAATTGTTTACAATTGTCAACCCCAGTCCATCACCGGCATCTCCACATCGTTACAATTGGAAACAGAGGAAAAAACTAACAGGAAAAAAATGTGCAAATTCAAAACTGACCAAGTTAAATTGAATGATCAGGACAGCAGTTCAATGTTAATTTAACACACTGCCGGAGAAAGTTTTCAATTAAACAGATATCAATATGGTGTCACAAAAGGATTCAGTCTCTAAACCACCATCCATTTTAAGTAGCAGTCCTGAATACATTCATCCTGAAATCCTATCTTGCAATGTAAAATGTCCCCCACCCACCCCTTCACATTCCACCACTTAATCGTGGTCTTCAGATTACTCATCCGGTAGAATATCTCATCACTCACCCGTTTTCTGCTTCTGAATGTACTGCACAATGGAATCGGTGAGCAGCAGAAATCATTCAGACAGCAGAATTAACAAATCTACGCACATTATATATGTGTGAACGAACTTAAACCAGGAACCCATGTTAAGATTTACGAGTTCTTGGCTGAGTCATGCCAGCAGGCAAATTTCATAGATAAGATACCATGGGTTCAATAGACATCTACAATTCAATTACCCCTGCAAGATATTTGAGTATAAACTTGTTATATTTGGATGCTTCCAATCACATTCTCAACAAGGTATCAAAAACATAAAATGCTGTTTCTTCAAAAAAAACGACACGCTTTGATGAGAGCATTCAGCCTTTTTACTTGATCATTTGTGCACTCGTTAGCTATTGAGATCTCTTATTCAGGGCAACAACACATGTGCTCTGGTTCTACAGCATGTGACATAATTCCCTTCCTCTTTGCCTTTACATCCCAGATTGCAGCTGTTGAAATCCAAATGCAGGATTTTTTAAAAAATCTTTAGCTACAGCATCCTGCTCATAACCTTACAGTTCATAGATTCTCTTCATTGGGGATTTCCTTTATTAGCTGAGGTACAGAATATAAGAGCAGGGAGGTTATGCTTGAACTGTATAAAACACTAGTTAGGCCACAGCCAGGGTACTGCATACAGTTCTGGTCACCACATTATAGGAAAGATGTGATTGCACTAGAGAGGGTACAGAGGAGATTTACGAGGGTCTTGCCAGTACTAGGGAATTTTAGCTATGTGGAAAAATTGGATAGGCTGGGGTTGTTTTCTTTGGAACAGAGGAGGCTGAGGGGAGATTTAATTGTGTATAAAATTATGAGGGGCCGAGATGGTGTGGATAGGAAGGACCTATTTCCCTTAGCAGAGATATCAATAACCAGGGGGCATAGATTTAAATTAAGTGATAAAAGGATTAGAGGGGAGTTGAGGAGAAATTTTTTCACCCAGAGGGTGGTGGGGGTCTAGAACTCACTGCCTGAAAGGGTGGTAGAGGCAGAAACCCTCATCGGATTTAAAAAGTACTTGGATGTGCACTTGAAGCGCAGTAACCTACAAGGCTATGGACCAAGAGCTGCAAAGTGGGATTAGGCTGGATAGCTTTTCTTCGGCCGGCACAGACACAATGGGCCGAATGGCCTCCTTCTGTGCCGTAAATTTCTATTATTCTATGAATGCCCCCAGAGAATTTTAACAATTAACAAAAGAAATTTTAATTTAAGTCATTCTCCCATTACATTTTTGCAAGGACAACCATCTTGGAATTGGCCCTCAGAAGGCTGTACCATCAGTTAGCGATATTAGCATTTAAAGAAAAACATGCTGTAAAATTTCTGCAAGAAAATGGACCCCACTACTAAAAATGTTAAGAGTAAGAATACCAGTGATGACTTCAAATTTAAAAGCCTCAGTTAAATCAGAATTACAGCACATGACTACCAGAATACTAAAAAAGAACACCATTGATGCAATTTCCAGCAGATTGGCCTTAAATTAGATGCTCAGACTGAACTCACAGCAACAGAAAATAATTTGAAAGTTTCTACAAGAGTTTTGCAACTGTAGTAAAATTTAAATCTTAAACAGAAACATTATAAAAAGAGAGATAGATTGCAGTTTCCCTCCCCCCCACAGAGACCCTTCAGGCAATTCTGATTTGTAGTTTTGGATAGCAAAGGCTGTCTGTCCCAAAAATAATTATGGCCATCTCTATTGGACTATCAAAAGTCACATAAGGGCAACACTTCAAGCATAGAGTTAACAGTAACTTGATATGCCACTGCTTTTACTGGTAGGACTTGGCTCCAAATGCAGTCCTCTAACATCTGTCCTCTTTCATTCTGGAGGTTAAGAGTTCAACTGTAATTAAACCAAGATAAGAGAGAAAATGTAAAAGTCAGTGTCCAGTGGACACACGCACAGTCCAAAACTATCTGAATTTTTTTTTAGTACTGGTGCAGGACAATCAAAATATCAGTTATACGAGCACTCCGGAGGGCTAGGGACAAAATGCACTGCAGTCCAGAAGCAGCTCTGAACTGCAATCATATGTGCTTAAAATCCTGGGAATATTGAAGGCCACCTTTGAGAACACATTTTTTTTAAATTGTGCAATTTTCCTCAACGTCCCATGAGCACAAAAAGGGAAAAAAATGACCTTGGCCTTCACTTCATTCACAAGGTCTTTTCATACAACTATTTACTCCTAATCCAGAAATATTTTTACGTCTGTGCTCTAGCATTTAAGATTAAAGGTCATCCGGATAAAGTATTCTCCTACTCGTCAAATAAGCAAAGGGTTGTGACAGTCGTATCTTTGGGATTGCACCATCAAGCCTTGCTCTTCTCTCTCTCGCCCTCCCTCCCCATCACTGACGAAGGGGATGATCTCCGAAAGCTTGTGATTTTAAAATAAAATTGTTGGACTATAACCTGGTGTTGTAAGATTCCTTACATTTGAAAAAAAATGCACAGGTGACATTTTGCAACACCAAATGAAATTATAAAAGGTCAGTAAACGTAGTAAAACACCAAAGTATAACAAAATTACAAGTGATCAAATTACAACACTGAAATCTAGACTTAAAGAATTTATAAGCCGGTCAACTGCACCTACTTAAAAGCTCCCAAAAAGATGTTCCTTTTTTTTAGGACCAACAAAGCTAAATATTGAGAAATTTGAAAAACAATAGATAGGGCTTAAATGCAGCTTTGGTTACAATTATTCATGAATGAAAGTCTATATGGATCATACATTTTTTTTTTGCTATGATCAAAGTGGTTTCAGACAGAGCAAATATGAAGATGCGCAGTTAACTAGCCCCTCCCCAAAAACGTTTTGCAATTCTGTACTTTATTTCAGCACGTTGCACCGCTTGAGGCTGCTTTATAAAATTACACCAATCATTTACAGTTAACATACTTATACACAATGAAAAGTAAATTGTGTGAAATAAATATTAAAATCCACCAGCACATTTACACGATAAACGAGCAGATCTCATTTCGGAATTCAAACACTTATCATGAGTGAAATTCGTTTTCTGCACGTGAATCGTTAATGATTTTGAGATCTTATGTTTCTCATTAAACCACGAGCTCTAATTAACACCCAGCCACACATTGTGCTGGCATCGCAGTGACGTGATTCTCGATTAGGAATATATAAAATTGGTAGCAGTTTAGAATCAGTTGGATTTAGGCCATGTCCTAATTTAATAAGCCTCCCCTCCTAACTCATAAATACTCACCTCATTATCACTCTCTTCCCCTTCAAGTCGACTTTATCCAAGGTGAGTTTGTTAGACAGAGACATTTTGCTTATGTTTTTTTTTTCTTGTTTTAAGTTTTAGATTCCCCTCTCACCACCGCTGCTTCAGTGACCGAGAAAGAAATGGACGGCAGCGGAGCCCTTAATGTAACCGGTGAACAGTGTGAGAGATTTGACCCGCCCCCCAGCTCCGCGCTGATTGATGCTGCTGGATAAGCACCGCCCGACCAGACAGGCCGTTCCTCCTCCTCACAGGCCTGTCCTGCCATCCATTATCTCCAAGGAGGCGGCCACCGCCACATTCGCCTCACGTTGTCTCCCGCGGCTGCGCCAGAGTTGCAGAGTCACGTTCGGCACGTAGCCGGGGATGGGGGGAGGGGGAGGGGGAGAATGGAGTTCCGCTTCTTGCCTGTCAATCAATGTCAAAGGCAGAGCAGAGGAATGGTTAGAATTGATATTACATAGAATGACATAGAAATTACAGCACAGAAACAGGCCATCCGGCCCAACTGGTCGATGCCGGTGTTTATGCTCCACATGAGCCTTTGCCCACCCTACTTCATCTAATCCTACCTGCATTAACCTTCGATTCCTTTCTCCCTCATGTGCTTCTCTAGCTTCCCCTTAAATGCATCTATACACTTTGCCTCAACTACTCCATGCGGTAGCAAGTTCCACATTCTAACCACTCACTAGGTGAATGAACGTGTTGTCGCCTCCCAAATCCGTGTCCATCTTTCCTGCAACTTTTTTTTTATTTGTTCATGGGATGTGGGCGTCACTGGCAAGGCCAGCATTTATTGCCCATCCATAATTGCCTTTGAGAAGGTGGTGGTGAGCCGCCTTCTTGACTGAGTGATGATTTGGATGAGGGAATGGAATGTAACATTTCCAAGTTTGCAGACGACACAAAGCTGGGGAGGAACGTGAGCTGTGAGGAAGATGCAAAGTGGCTCCAATGTGATTTAGACAAGTTGGGTGAGTAGGCAAGAACATGGCAGATGCAGTATAATGTGGATAAATGTGAGGTTATCCACTTTGGTTGTAAAAACAGAGACAGATTATTATCTGAATGGTGATAGATTGGGAAAAGGGGAGGTGCAATGAGACCTGGGTGTCCTTGTACACCAGTTGCTGAAAGCGAGCATTCGGGTGCAGCAAGCAGTTAGGAAGGGGAATGGTATGTTGGCGTTCATTGCAAGAGGATTTGAGTACAGGAACAGGGTTGTCTTACTGCAGTTGTACAGGGCCTTGGTGAGACCACATCTGGAGTATTGTGTACAGTTTTGGTGTCCTTATCTGAGGAAGCATGTCCTTGCCATGGAGGGAGTGCAACGAAGGTTTATCAGACTGATTCCTGGCATGGCAGGACTGACGTATGAGGAGAGATCGGGTCGACTAGGCCTATATTCACTAGAGTTTAGAAGAATGAGAGGTGATCTCATCAAAACATATAAAATTCTAACAGGACTAGACAGACTAGATGTTCCCGATGGCTGGGGAGTCCAGAATGAGGGGTCACAGTCTCAGGATACGGGGTATGCCATTTAGAACCGAGATGAGGAGAAATTTCTTCTCTCTGAGGGTGGTGAACCTGTGGAATTCTCTACCACAGAAGGCAGTGGAGGCCAAGTCATTAGATGTATTCAAGCAGGAGATAGATATATTTCTTAATGCTAAAGGGATCAAGGGATATGGGGAAAAAGCAGGAACAGGGTACTGAGTTAGACAATCACCCATGATCATTTTGAATGGCAGAGCAGACCCGAAGGGCCGAATGGCCTACTCTTGCTCCTATTTTCTATGTTTCTATGAGTGGCTTGCTAGGCCATTTCAGAGGGCGATAAAGAATCAACCACATTGCTGTGGGTCTAGAGTCACATATAGGCCAGACCAGGTAAGAACGTCAGGTTTCCTTCCCTAAAGGGCATTGGTGAACCAGATGGGTTTTTAACAACAATCCGGTAGTTTCGTGACCACCATTACTAGTTTTTTTTTAATTCCAGATTTTATTTAATTAATTGAATTTAAATTCCCCAGCTGCTGTGGTGGGATTTGAACTCATGACTATGGATTACTAGTCCAGTAACATAACCACTATGCTACCATACCCAGACTCCATGATTGAACCCCTCCAATCAGGTTTCCACCCAGCCACAGTACTGAAACGGCCCTTATCAAAGTCACAAATGGCATCCTACATGACTGACTGTGTCCCTCCTCATCCTTCTCGACCTGTCTGCAGCCTTTGACACGGTTGACCACACCATCCTCCTCCATCGCCCCTCCTCCATCGCCCCTCCTCCATCGCCCCTCCTCCATCGCCCCTCCTCCATCGCCCCTCCTCCATCGTCGAGCTGGGTGGGACTGCGCTCGCCTGGTTTTGTTCTTATCTATCCAGTTGTAGCCATAGAATCACCTGCAATGGCTTCTCTTCCCGCTCTTGCACCATTACCTCTGGAGTCACCCCAAGGATCTATCCTTGGTACCCTCCCTATTTCTCATCTACATGCTGCCCTTTGGCGACATCATCCAAAAACACAGGTTCCACATGTACGCTGATGACAATCAGCTCTACCTCACCCCCACCACCCTCGACCCCTCCACTGTCTCTGATTTGTCACACTGCTTGTCCGACATGAGTAAAATTAAGAGTGCGGCTATTTAGGACAAAGATGAGGAAAAATTTCTTCACTCGGAGGGTTGTGAATCTTTGGAATTCTCTACCCCAGAGGGCTATGGATGCTCAGTCATTGAGTATATTCAAGATTGAGAGTGACAGATTTTCAGACACTTAGGAAATCAAGGGATATGGGGATAGGGCAGGAAAGTGGAGATGAGGTAGAAGATCAGCAATGAACTCATTGAATGGCAGAGCAGGCTCAAGTGGCCCTATGGCCTAATCCTGCTCCTACTTATGTTCTAAGACCGTCTACTTCCACCTCTGTAACCTCACCCATCTCTGCTCCTGCCTCAAGCTCATCTGTTGAAACCCTCATCCATGCCTTTGTTACCTCCAGACTTGACTCTCCCAATGTTCTCCTGGTCAGCCTCCTATCTTCCACCCTCGATAAACTTGAGCTCATCCAAAACTCTGCTGCCTGTATCCTAACTCGCATCAAGTCCCGTTCATCCATCACCCCTGTACTCGTTGACTTACATTGGCTCCCAGTCCAGGAACGCTTCAATTTTAAAATTCTCAGCCTTGTTTTCAAATTCCTCCATGGCCTCGCCCCTCCCTACCTCTGTAACCTCCTCCAGCCCTGTTAAATTTTGTTTGAAAATCTTTCCTATGAAGCATCTTAGAATGTTTTACTATGTTGAAGGCACTATATAAATGCAGATTGTTGTTGTGTGAATAAGTTTCTCCTAAATTCCTTATTATTTATTAGTGACCATCTTATATTTATGACCCCTAGTTTTGAATTCCCCACAAGTGGAAACATCTTCTCTAAGTCGACCCTATCAAACCCCTTCATAATTTTAAAGACGTCTATTAGGTCACCCCTCAGCCTTCTCTTTTCTAGAGAATAGGTTAAGATTTTGGGGTTTTCTCCCCTCCCAATTTTCTCTCCTCCCCTGAAGTTGTCAACTCATACTACAGTATTAAGGCAGATCAAAATACTGCAGTATTAAGACAGATCAAAATACTGCAGATGCTGGAAATCTGAAATTAAAACAGAAAATGCTGGAAAACACTCAGCAGTTCAGGCAGCATCTGTGGAGAGATAAAGAGTTAACGCCTCAGGTCAATGACCGTTCATCAGAACTGTTGAAAGGTCATTGACCTGAAACGTTAACTCTGATTTTCTCTCTTCACAGATGCTGCCTGACCTGCTGAGTGTTTTCCAGCACTGTCTGCTTTTTTTACTGTAGTATTAGGTTGCTGCCAATCTTCTGGAACCTTCCTTGCCCAAATTAAAGTGTCAGTCCTTCGTGTGTGAGCCGAGCCAATGAGTGCATATGTGCCAACTTAAACTAGGGATAGCTGAGCAATAGTTTTTAAAAAGATGGCAAAAGATCAGGCCTGATATGAAACTAAATAGTTACACAGGTTTTGTACTTTGAGCATTCCTTCACTTGTATTGGATGAATAAAAGACACGCTTATACAAAAGCCAAAAGGGAAAATCCAAATATGGAAGACACAAAGTTGCTGATGCATTTCTAGAGGGTTTAGGGCATGCTCCCCCAGAGGAGTTTTGAATTTTTACCCTAAAATGATGCATTCTGGTTAATTTTAAGGACTTCTATGCTTCACAATTAATAGATTTTTAATTTATAAAAGGGGAAACAAAGTGGCATTTTGATTTTCAAAGAACCGTTTAACCAAAAGTTATCCCAACAGTTACTCACCCGTATCCAACCATCCCAGTTCTCAGAGACACCTCCCTCTCCAACTCTCCTACCCTTTCACAGAAATATTCTCTTCTCCAACCTTCCCAGTTTATATTGGCACTCTTCTCCTTAACCTTGTCAATTCAACATGATACTCTTTTCCCTTCCAACCTAGGTCAGTTGGTACTCTTCCTTCTCCCATCAGAGTTCATGTTGGCACTCCCCAACCCCTCTCTGTTAATCCCCCACCCCAAAGCAGGCTGAACACTGTTCAATCATCAGCGAACAGTCCCACTTCTGACTTTATGATAAAGGGAAGGTCGTTGATGAAGCAGCATAAGATAGTTGGGCCTAGGACCTTGCCCTAAGGAACTCCTGCAGCGATGTCCTGGGGCTGAGGTGATTGGCCTCCAACAACCACAACCATCTTTCTTTGTACCAGGTATGAGTCCAGCCACTGGAGAATTTTCCCCCAATCCCCACTGACGTCAATGATGATTGGGAGTAGGCTGATGGGACGGTAATTGCCTGGATTGGATTTGTCCTGCCTTTTGTGGACAAGACATATTTAGGCAATTTTACGCATTGTTGAGTAGATGCCAGTATTGGAACAGCTTAGCTAACATAACTACTATGCTACCGTACCCATTCCAGGATAAACTTAATGATGTGGAGATGCCGGTGATGGACTGGGGTTAACAATTGTAAACAATTTTACACCACCAAGTTATAGTCCAACGATTTTATTTTTAATCCCACAAGCTTTCGGGGGCTTTCCCCTTCCTCAGGCGGTGCGGAGCTCCACACCGCCTGAGGAAGGGGAAAGCCCCCGAAAGCTTGTGGGATTAAAAATAAAATCGTTGGACTATAACTTGGTGGTGTAAAATTGTTTACAAAGGATAAACTTAGACTGCCCTAGGTTAACAAGTATCTTGATTACAGATATCTAATATAAAAGTAGTGAATACATTTCAACAATATTTTGACTTCAGGTTCTAATCAGTAGAGCTCTCGAGTTTACCTAGTACCAGGCCAATTACACAAGATGAGATCAGGACATGAATGGACTAACTGAAGTGTGGAAAGCATAGCTTTATTCTTCATGTCAACCATACACCAAGTATATTACACTTGAGTTATTCTAAGTAGAACACAGGGCCAGTGACAGTTTGTTTTAATAAAGATTTCTCTTTTATTTCGATCAACTATACTTAGATATTTTTAAAAATATATTTCCCCCCAGTTTTCTCCATCTCCTCTCCTGAAGATGCTGACTTATGTTGGGTTACAGTTCCATTGTGCTGGTCGCCTTCAGCATCTCAAGTAGCATTCTACAGGTGAGCTCATGGACAACGAATGCCAGCATCATTGCTGAACCTAATTCCGTATTCAGTCAACAACCAACACACATACACAGATAGTTGCCTATTTCCCTCTTTTTTTAAGATAAATACTCATAAGTTTCTTCATTTTAAATTTACAATATCCATTTATTTTACATTACATCATTATATTTAGCTATTTGAAAACTATAAATGTAGTTTCTTCGAAGGGCCATTAGATGGTGATCGAGAGCAAGAAAGCAGGCTGATTTTCTCCTAAACAAAAGCAAAATATTTCAGATTTCCAGCATCTGCAGTAAGAGCAGAAAATGCTGGAAACACTGAGCAGGTCACGCACCATCTGTGGAGAAAGGAAAAGGGTTAGGTTGACGTTTCAGATCTTTAACCTTTCATCAGAACCCCTGAATCTGGTATCAGGGTCTAACCTGACACCGGAACAAAGCAGAGTGAGACTCCAAGGAGGAGAATGTCTCATTTTGCTTGGCTTCGGAGTTGGTTCATGTCTTCACTCGCGATTTACACTCCGAACTTGTGGAGTGTGAATGCACCTTTAGAAAACTTTGGTTGTTTTAGTCAAACAATATAAGAATGCATTCAGTCTTACTGGTTTAGCTGACAACAGGTGCATTTTTTTCTCTCTCTCCTTCTCTGTCTTTGGGAATTATTCCTGTTAAAATAATAGTGCAAAAACAATAAATTGTTCAAATGAAACAGAGCAAAATCATTAATGAAACATTAAGTGTTGGCAAGGCTGTGATAGTTCAACTTACCCTGAATAATTTCTGATTCATCTTTAAAATGGAGTGTAGTTTTTCTTTGAGGGCACGATGTTCTTTTCTTCTCCTGGCTTTCCCACCGTACTCCTTTCTCATTCACTGGAGCCAAGTTAGCAAGACAAGCAACTCGCTTCCAGGCCACCACCAATGGGGCACTTATCTGTTCACCAGGTGGGACATGATAGTGGGCTGGTAAAGACTTGCAATCTGGTTTTCCACTAACCTCACACTTCCATCTCCCTGGTGGGACATACACATTCAACACCTCCATAAGACAGTGGAGCTAAGATCAGGAATTCAACAGATCAAGTGGAAAATTGTCCTGTTTTTCCCCCTCCCCAACTTTGACACAACAAGATGCTCCGAGATACACATTTGAAGCAGAGGAAGATATATAGTGTTAAGGGGAGGGAGCAGGCCAGTGGTACTAGTTTGCATTGCTCCAGTAAAGAGCTGGCAGAAGCACAATGGGCCAAATGGTTCTCTTCTATGCTATAAACTTTATGGTTCCTCTATAGTTCTGCTGTCTTGCTTTGGATGCCACAATTTCTTTTATAATCTCACTTATTCAACTACACTTAATTGCACATTGCTTTTATCTACTGTTTTTCGCCTCAAAGCATTTTCAAGTCTGGCCCAAAACAGTTGTCTTTCATTTGGGTCCTCAGGCCAGCTGATGTAGGTCTGCTTCTTCACCAGCTTTCTCACTTTGTGATAGTTAGAGAGTTTATAGTCTGGGATTCTCTCCAGAAATATCAGAATGAGGGCATCATGATAATCATAGAAAAGCCTCATGCTGGCCAATTGCACCTCTATCCTGCACCATTCGCTCCTGAGATAATCATTACTTATAACACACAACGTCTTCCTGCTGTTGCTGATGGCGCTCTGAATGTTCTCATTGATGTCCACTCCCAGCTCAAAGTCACGGTGGTGAAGACACAGTTTGAATGGTGGTTTCACCTTTTCTTCTAAATTGGGAACCAGCTCTTCGAAGACCCATTTTTCATCATTTGAGTTGTAGGATACAAATGCATCGTAAGTGTACAGCTTTTGGAGACTCTGAAACTTGGAACTCAGCCAAGCTTTAGCGATATAGATGGTGTACCTAATAAACCAGGACAGTTTGGCAGACACCAAAGAACTGATCAGAGTAAGTAAAATCACCGTATAGGTCGAAATGAAAAGGTATTTTCCAATGTTACTGTTGCAGATTCTATAGTCAAAACCAATGAAAAGGGTCTTTGGAACTAGTCCAGCACATTGATAACTGCCCAGGTATGGGACCTGCACACTGGAGCTGTGGACAGACCAGTTTCTGAACCAAGTATTATCACATAAACAGTCAAGCGAATTATCAAACAGATCAAAATAAGTCAATGATCTCAAGCTCTGAACAAATTCTTTACTAATATTTTTGATGTAATTAAAGTGAAGAGAGAAGATTTGCAATGACTCCAAGCTGGAAATCAGTTCTACAGGAATGGTCTGCATGTAGTTGTTCTCCAATCGGAGAATTTGCAGTCGCTTCAAGTTCTTGAATAGAGACACATTTAAAGTCAAACCCCTGTCTCCAGCTCTGGTACCCGATATGTCTAAGACAGTTAGCTTTGTCAGTGGATCCAGTGAAGGAGTGTCAAAGAAAATCAACATGTTTTTCCCGATATATAACATTCGTAGATTAGTTAGTCCCTCGAAAAAGTTGACTGGGATGACTTGTATTCCGTGAGGGATCTGTCCTTCTAGATTCAGATAGCTTAGAGACTTAAGGTGTGAAAACGGAAGATGTTTTAGTTTTCTAGTGGTTTCAAAACTGATTTTGTTTGACCGAAGATCTAAATGTTCAAGTGATTGCAATCCCTTAAACATATCTTGACGCACAGCCTGCAGATCGTTAAAAGCCAAATCAAGATATTTGAGATCGGTGAGCCCTTCAAAGGCATCATCATTTATTTCTGAAATCCCGTTCAGTGACAAAGTAAGCGTGGTAAGATTTTTCAACTGACTAAAAGTGTGTTTTCTAATTTTACGAAGATTGTTTTCCTGAAATGTTTAAAAGATTTAAAAGAGCTGGCACATGAGTAAAAGACGATGGATGCAGGGTGGTAATCCAGCAAGCCCTCAAATTAAGATGCTTCAGCCTGTTCAGACCATAAAATGCTAAACCATTAAATTTTGTCAACGGATTCCAAGAGAACTCCAGATACTGCAGGCTCTTCAGTGGCGTGAAGACGTAATCCTGCAGACTTTCAATGCTGTTGCCCTTTAATTGTAAATGTGTCAGATGCTTCAGCATTGACCAGGAATTATTACTGATGATGCTGAGGTTGCAGTGTTCCAAAATAAGATGGACCAGGTTCTGGAAGCATTGAAATTCATTATCTATGAGTTGGTGTAGTCTGTTTCCAAACAGATCAAGGGACAAGAGATGACTGTGGTTTCCAATCTGCTTGAGATCCTTGGGTTCTATCTTATTATTCTGAATGACCAATGACATTAACTTTGGCAGTTTCTGCAAGAGATGACTGACTGCAGCCAGGCTGCTGTGAATGGTGGTCAGATTAGACAAATCCAGGTCAGTGATATTCTTCAAGTAGCCACTGTCCAGCTGGGCAATATCAATGAAATTGCCACCAATATTCAAGATAGACAGGCGAGGCAGGTTCTGAAAAGATGACATGTTAATATGTTTTAGCTTGTTTTTGGACAAATTAAGTTTTGCTAGGTTAGAGAGAGTTAAATTTGAAAAGTCCAGTGTCTGAATATGGTTTCCTTGTAGGCTCAAAGTTTGTAGTGAATGGAGTGTGTAAGGATTTAGACTGATTTTTGTAATGCTGTTATTTGTGAGATCAAGAGTTAAAAGTTGTTTTATACCATGTATTGCAGCTACAATGTTTAAAAAATTTGACATAGGGTTTCGAGCAAAGTTTAGGTTCTGTAAATTAATAAGTGGTACAAATGCTTCTTTGTCAATCCACGTGATTTTATTTTTATTCAGTAGCAATGTACGTAGGTTTACAAGACCATCGAAATTTGACTTCTTGAGACTTCCAATGTGATTTTCTATCAGGTTTAAGAACGTGAGATTTTCTAGTCCCTGAAAAGCATCTTTTTCAATGTCCTTGATCTTGTTCCATTCCAGCCTCAGGTCAACAAGGGAAGAGAGGTGAGCAAAACTCCTGGCACACAGTTTCTGAACTCAGTTGTGAGTGAGATTGAGATGGGTTGTGATTTGAGGTAGTTTGCCAATGGCTTCTGTCAAGTTTACTATTTGCTTGTTGATGCAGATGACGTGGCTGCGGTCATATTCATACTGGACACATTTACTAAATCCATAGGTCTCACTGAATGATGGAAAACCAAAAAGTATGACCAGAAAGATTGTCAACCATCCAATGCAGACTCGTGCCATGTTTTCCATTATTATTTCCTATCTGCTGGTTATTCCAAATTACTGATGTTTAGCCCTCTGATCAAGGTCTCATTCCATGGCATTCTCATGGCTTTTGGTTTAAATAATCCTCATTTTTGGACCTTAGCCCTGTTTTGGGGAGAAGAGAAAAGATAAGATTAAATAAATGCCTGTAACTCCAATTGTCTGTATACTTGCCATTTTTCAATGAATTTTTGTGCTTATCAAATTAAGGGACATTAATGCTAGGAATGGAACAATTTCCCATTTCAGGCATCTGGAGTTAGCATCAAGCACTCCAAGGTTAGCTATAGCATAGCCAGCTGCAGGGCAAAGCTGCCTCTCTTTTGCCCAAGTATTGTGCCTTAGTCCCAACCGCAGAAATCGCAGCCTATTGCATCAGTGAAACATTTCCGTATGCTGCACTAGCCATTTCTCTAAGTGACATTAGTGTCTTGGACCCACATCTACTTGGAACCGGGCTATGACTGCCAAGCTCATTTCATGTAGAACTTTTATAACCAGCAAAGACACTTTCAGTCCATCAGTTTGAATTGAATTTGAACTGAAATCGCAGTGGTGAAAACACAGTGGTACAACATATTGCACCATGAAATCCCCTCATTTTTTTGTAAAAATTGTATTTTAATTCTTATTTTTCTCCACAGGTCATCGTGCTGTTTGCATAGCCCATGCATGAGAGTAGATGGAGGAGAGGACCTTACTAAATCACTTTCAGCCCATCTGCTAGTGGGTGCATAGGTTCGCTCCTGGCTGCCTATTAATCTGATTTCACTGAGAGATGGTCAAGATTTTACTCACTGATCCTGACTGGCAAACAACCACTCAGCTTTGAATGTATTGAGAAGAAATGAGAA
The DNA here is from genome assembly GCF_035084215.1 of Heptranchias perlo. NCBI lineage: Eukaryota > Metazoa > Chordata > Chondrichthyes > Hexanchiformes > Hexanchidae > Heptranchias > Heptranchias perlo. The sequence goes on along the minus strand of NC_090339.1, from coordinate 46,128,830 downwards.
GAATGATGATCAATGTTAATGCAAACATATCATTCCTATGAGATCCCGCACTAAATATTTTTTGATATATGCCAAAAATGTTTTGGTTGCACTGGTAAAAGTCAAACTTTGCATCAATGAATAGGTGTGGGGTTGAAAGCACCATGAACAAGAGACATGTAAAGGAAAGGATTCCTGTGAAAAACATTACATTTGGAAAACTGCAAACACAGTAATGTAGACAGAATTGGTTTAAAAGCAAATCCTGTCTTTTGCAAATACAGGCTTTCTATCACAGTAGGAGGTAATGTAATGAAAGGATTACTGGAATTTACAAGGTAACACATTGACTATGAGAAGTATACATCAAGGGTTGTTTACAGTGGAGTTATGGTTCGGGAAATCAATTACAAGAAGTTTGAAAAAAGCCTGCAAACACAAATATTGAAAAAGCTTTCAGAAGATTCTAATAGGTTTTTGGGTTGTAAACATGACTGATAAGAAAAGGGCAAAATACCACATGAAACAAGAAATTAAAGCCAAAGGAAGGATTTGAAGAAGACCCCACATGGCATTGGAGGCAAGATGGTTTTAAACCTAGTCTGTGCATAGTAAAAAAAGGGGCCACATAGAATCATACAATCATTACAGCACAGAAGACGACCATTTGGCCCATCGAGCCCGTGCCGACACTTTGTAAGAGCAATCCAGTTAGTCCCACTCCCCTGCTCTTTGCCTGTAGCCCTGCAAATTTTTTCCCTTCCTGTATTTATCCAATTCCTTTTTGAAAGCCATGTTTGAATCTGCTTCCACCACCCTTTCAGGCAGCGCATTCCAGATCATAAAAACTTTTTCCTCACGTCGCCTTTGGTTCTTTTATCAATCATCTTAAATCTGTGTCCTCTGGCTCTTGACCCTTCTACCAATGGGAACAGTTTCTCTTTATTTACTTTATCTAAACCAGTCATGATTTTGAACACTTCTTCCAAATCTCCTCTCAACCTTCTCTGCTCTAAGAACAAGCCCAGCTTCTCCAGTCTATCCACATAACTGAAGCCCCTCATCTCTGAAACCACCCCAGTAAACCTTTTCTGCACCCTCCCCAAGGCCTTCACATCCTTCTTGAAGTGCAATGCCCAGAATTCCAATTGTAGCCAAACCAGTGTTTTATAAAGGTTCTTCATAACTTCCTTGCTTTTGTACTCTATGCCTCTATTTATAAAGCCCAGGATCCCGTATGCTTTTTTAACCACTTTCTCAACCTGCCCTGCCACCTTCAAAGATTTGTGCATAAATAGCCCCAGGTCTCTCTATTCCTGCACCTTTAGAACCGTACCACTTAGTTTATATTGGCTCTCCTCATTCTTCCTGCCAAAATGTATCACTTCGCACTTCTCTGCATTAAATTTCATCTGCCATGTGTCCGCCCATTCCACCAGCTTGTCTATGTCCTTTTGAAGTCTATTACTATCCTCCTCACTGTTTACTACACTTCCAAGTTTTGTGTCATCTGCAAATTTCAAAATTGTGCCCTGTACACCCAAGTCCAAGTCATTAATATTTATCAAAAAAAGCAGTGGTTCTAGTATCGACCCCTGGGGAACACCACTGTGTACCTTCCTCCAATTCAAAAAACAACTGTTCACCACCACTCTCTGTTTCCTGTCACTTAGCCAATTTCGTATCTATGCTTCCACTGCCCCTTTTATTCCATGGACTTCAATTTTGCTGACAAGCCTATTATATGGCACTTTATCAAACGCCATTTGAAAGTCCATATACACATCAACCGCTTTGCCCTCAACAACCCTCTCTGTTACCTCATCAAAAAACTCAATCAAGCTAATTAAACACAATTTGCCTTTAACAAATCTGTGCTGGTTTTCCTTATTAATCCACACTTGTCCAAGTGACTATTAATTTTGTTCTGGATTATTGTTTCTAAAAGCTTCCCCACTACCGAGGTTTAATTGACTGGCCTGTAGTTGCTAGGTTTATCCTTACACCCTTTTTGAACAAGGATGTAGCATTTGCAATTCTCCAGTCCTCTGGCTCCACCCCCATATCTAAGAATGATTGAAAGATTATGACCAGGACCTCTGCAATTTCCACCCTTACTTCCCTCAGCAACCTAGGATGCATCCCATCCGGACCGGGTGATTTATCTACTTTAAGTACAGCCAGCCTTTCTAATACCTCCTCTTTGTCAATTTTTAGCCCATCTCAACTACCTCCCCTTTTACTGTGATTTTGGCAGCATCTTCTTCCTTGGTAAAGACAGATACAAAGTACTCATTTAGTTCCTCAGCCATGCCCTCTGCCTCCATGTGTAGATCTCCTTTTTGGTCCCTAATAAGCCCCACCCCTCCTCTTACTACCCGTTTTCTTGATGTGGAGATGCCAGTGATGGACTGGGGTTGACAAATGTAAAGAATCTTACAACACCAAGTTATAGTCCAACAATTTTGGACTATAACCTGGTGTTGTAAGATTCTTTACATTTGTCTACCCGTTTTCTGTTTATATGCCTATAGAAGACTTTTGGATTCCCTTTTATGTTAGCCGCCAGTCTATTCTCATACTCTCTCTTTGCCCAATCTTTGCATGGAATGTGATAAACAAAGATAATAAAAAGGCCTTTTTCATTCCATGGTTCAAGCCCATGGAGGATAATTTTAACCCCTAAGAACAGGTGGGTTGTGAGCGCGAGGGAGGTTAAAGTAGCAGCTTTTTGGAGCGGGACCGCATCTCTGCTCCAACGCGTTAGGATGTGTGCGCACAACAGAAACCCTGAAGCCTGGCCCACACTTAAAGCCAGCGGGCTGATATTTAAAGGGCCAATTCAGGTAGTTGAAATACTTTAGGTACTCAACTTTTTGTGGATTCTGCAACAGAAACAGGTTTAACTACTCGTGAACACGTCTCCCATGGCTTCTGCAACATGCCATTGAAATGGAGGCGAGTTGCAGCCGAAGCTCTTTTGGCCCTTTAAACCAGTGATTGACTCATCTCAATAAAAGGTGAGGTTTTGCAGCTGGGCACTCAGTTCTCTCAAAGGTTTGGCTGGGAGTTCTTTGTTGAGACTGAGAATTCTTGTGTTCAGACAAATTTACCTATATTTTGGGCCCCTCAAATTGAAACAATCAGGATGGGGGCAATGGGTTTATTCCACAGTACATCTGAGGAGGGGGAAAATAAAGATGGGGAACCCATCGCCAGAGTAGCCACGCACATTGCTGCCTGTGATGTCCTCATCTCCAACAGGTTCTCATAATGAGATGGGCAAATTGAAGACTTTGAAATACTCAGGCCGTCTGGAACAACCACCACCACCAACAGCAACCCCACCCACCCCTTTCACAAAACAGTCCTTCAACCTTGCGTACACCCTTTGCACACCCACCCAATGGGTGGCATCATGTCTTGGCATGAAGCACATGAAAGGGCGAATTCATAAAAGGCACTCAATAATGGCCAAGACATGGCAGTGATGCTGATAATGATTAAATTTAATGTGCCATAACAAAAAGAAAACAAATTAACAAAATGACAGCTTGTCAAACACCCTTGTGCATACCCTTGGTGAATTACAATTGCTACTGCTTCCTAGCACTTCTTCGTGGTGCATCCCTTGTGGCTTCAGCAGAGGTAGTGGCAGGTTGCTTAGATCCCTGCCCTCACTGCTGAGATGCTCTTGGCCTATGACCTCTGGGATTTGGAGCCCGTGAGAGCTCCGCCAAAGGCTGCTCCACCTGCACCTTTACAGGGGCAGACTTGGCCATCAGTTATGGAGGCAGCATTGCAGGTACTGATTGAGGAGAGGGCAACGGGTGAGGCGTGGGAGCACTTTGAGTGGAGTCCTCACTGCCATGCCCCCTTTCGCCATCATCATTCTCCCGGGCCAGCACAACATCACTCCCACCTCTCTGCTGACCAGCAGGGCTGGTGAGGAGATGTGCCGCTTTGTAAGGCCATGGCTAACATATCTGACTACATGTTGGCATCCAGAGTCCGCATGGCCGTTGTCATGGCCTACATGGACTCATTTGAGAGCCGGGCTTCAAGCTCAATGGAGGCTACTATTCTCTCCATCGAAGACATTCCCACACTTATTGAATCACCAATCCACTAGCGATGGAGCTGGACTCCTCCATCTTCTCCGCTATTGTGGAGTGTGTGCGTGGCACTTATAGAAAGAATCATAGAAAGGTTACAGCACAGAAGGAGGCCATTCGGCCCATCGAGTCTGTGCTGGCTCGATGCAAGAACAATCCAGCTAGTCTCCTACTCCCCCGTCCTATCCCCGTAGCCCTGCAAGTTTTTTCCTTTCAAGTACTTATCCAGTTCCCTTTTGAAAGCCATGATTGAATCGGTCTCCAACACCCCCTCACGCAGTGCATTCCAGATCCTAACTACTTGCTGTGCAAAAAAGTTTTTCCTCATGTCACCTTTGGTTCTTTTGCCAATCACCTTAAATCTTTGTCCTCTGGTTCTTGACCCTTCCACCAATGGGAACAGTTTCTCTATCTATTCTGTCTAGACCCTTCATGCTTTTAAATACCTCAATCTTCTCTGTTCAAAAGGAGAACAACCTCAGCATCTCCAGTCTATCCACGTAACTAAAGTCCCTCACGCCTGGAATCATTCCAGTAAATCTTTTCTGCACCCTCTCCAAGGCCTTCACATCTTTCCTAAAGCGCAGTGCCCAGAACTGGATACAATACTCCAGTTGTGGCCGAACCAGTATTTTATAAAGGTTCATCATGACTTCATAGCTTTTGCACTCTATGCCTCTATTTATAAAGCCCAGGATCCCGTATGCTGTCTTAACCGCTTTCTCACCTGCCCTGCCACCTTCAATGATGTGCACATATACCCCCAGATCTCTGTTCCTGTACCCCTTTTAAAATTGTGCCCTCTAGTTTGTATTGCCTCTCCTTGTTCTTCCTGCTGAAATGTATCAATTTGCATTTTTCTGTGTTAAATTTCATCTGCCACGTGTCCACCCATGCCACCAGCCTGTCTACATCCTCTTGAAGTCTATCACTATCCTCCTCACTGTTTACTGCACTTCCAAGTTTTGTGTCATCTGAAAATTTGGAAATTGTGCCCTGTATAACCGAGTACAAGTCATTAATGTGTATCAAGAAAAGCAGTGGTGCTAGTACCGACCCCTGGGGACCACCACCTACCTCCAGTCTGAAAAACAACCGTTCACCACTACTCTCTGCTTCCTGTTAGTTTGCCAATTTTGTATCCATGGTACTACTGCCCCCTTTATTCCATGGGCTTCAATCTTGATGACAAGCCTATTACGCACTTTATCAAACGCCTTTTGAAAGTCCATATACACCACATCAACCACATTGCCCTGATCTACCCTCTCTGTTACCTCATCACAAAACTCAATCAAGTTAAACATGATTTGCCTTTAACAAATCCATGCTGGCTTTCCCCAATCAATCCACACTTGTCCAAGTGACTGCTAATTCTGTCCCGGATTATCGTATCTAAAAGTTTCCCCATCACAGAGGTTAAACTGACTGGCCTGTAGTTGCTAGGTTTATCCTTACACCCTTTTTGAAGTTTTTTCATCACCTCACAAAGTTGCTGCTGCACCTCTACCATTCTCCTTCTCAACGATGGCCCCCAGGATTCAGCATCTATGTCAGCTGAGCAAAGCTTGGAGAAAAGTGTCCCCACCGACGCGGAATCTCCACAGCTGCCCATACCACCAGTGTCTGCTCGTGCTCAGTTGTGAATGGTGAATCACCAGGTGACAACCCAGTTATCTGCCTAAAAGGACCCACCGAAGTGTGAATATCAGCACTGGTGCAAAGCTGAATGTCCTGTGATGGTGCACCCTCAGAAGGAAGGAGCTACTCTGAGGAATTGCTTTCTTCCATTTCTGCTGATTCCTTGTGAAGGCATGAAGGCCCTGGAAGACAACAGAAAGCGATATTAATGCTTCATTGCAAAAGTGACAATCTTTCCAATGACCATACTGAGGTCTGGCACAGTTAACAACAATCGATAAAATCAATTCATCATGTGTGTTTAACATGTTAACGTTCTGTCACCAGCTATCTGTGGGCTTCCAGTCTCTCCATCTCCGATGGATAGGCATGTGACGGTCCAACTTATTTCCATGGCCGCCTCCTCCACATCTGTCACCTTCACTAGGTGGTGGGCCACCTCCAGTTCTGCTCCTCTCCCTTGTGTTTTCCGCTCTCTTCTCCTACAAGTGGAGAAAGAACAGACATGTGAGTGAACGAAGGTAATGTATTCACCCTATGAATGCATAGCTTTAGGTGAGGTTGACCATGAAAGAGATGCATCAGAGGGTGACTATCAGACAGGTACGTTACATTGGGGTGAATGGGGTGAGTGGCAGTGGTAGGTGAATAGATGAGGAAGTGCATAGAAAGGATGGTTGCTGCTGCTGACACTTAAGTGAGTGTGAGGAGTGAAGTGATGGGATAGGTGTGCCAACACAGAATAACAGGAGGATGGGTGTTAAACAATACAGGATGTGGGTGTACTTACTTTTCCTGACCTGGTTAGGTCATTAAAACGCTTCTTGCACTGAACCTAACACCTGGGCACCACGCTCCTGCTGCTCACCTCTTCTGCCACCTCCAGCCAAACATTTTTGATTACAGAGCCAGGTTTCTTCCTGCCATCCAATGGAAGCATTACCTCCCTCCTGGCTCTCACTGCAACCAGCTGTACATCCAGGGAGGCATCATTAAATCTGCGGCAGCCTTGCTTTCCAGGACTCCATTTCTCCTTAAAAATCCATCCCTGGACTGGCCCTTTAAATAGTGGGCTTTAAAATCACGTCATTCGGGTGCGCAGAAGGCTCACTGCGCAGCTTGAAGATGCGAAACCCGGAAGCAAAGGTAATTGACTGCACTCAAGATGGCAGATTGAAACACATTCACTTTGCCTCTGGGTTCCCCACACACAAAACCACCCACCCGCAGACTTCCCGCCGCTTTGCTAAAATCATGGCCATAGTCTTTCCTACAGCAAAGAGACATAGTCTTAGTAATAAATGGAGCAATTGGACAAAAAGAATGACCCTTTCTCCCAATCTTGCATCTCATTGGTCCAAAACTATATAAAAAGACGCCCTCATGATGGAAATTACTCTTGATCACGCTGCAGACGAACGTTGTGTAAGAAGAGGAGGAGCCTCATTTGCTGAAGAACTAATCACCATTGCAAATTATTAAGTGTGCAATAGTAGAGCATAGGTCATATGTATGGTTTGATTTTGCTTAATGAATACTCATATGAATGTCATTAAATAATTACTTTTGATTAACAAAACTACCGTGAGTGAGAGTGACTTTCTTTGCTTGGCTATTCTTCCAGTTCCAAGAATCACAGGAAAAAGACACCCTACGTAGGTTACACCCCACCCCGAGATGTTGAAGTTATAAAGACTGAGTGAGTTATAAAGAGTGAGTTAGCTACTGGATTTTACAGAACTTGAATAAAGTCATAAATACCAATTTAAATATATATCAAATGGAGTTCAAAATGGTCATTAACTGCACCAGAAGTAGGAAAGTAGAGACAAGCAGGCGGTTTAATCAAAATGCAGGCCAGCAGTGAGTGCATGTGGATTTTCCAACACTGTATTCAACAATCAGTGTTGAGATAATTTCAATAGTTTTATTATATATCCCTAAGATGCTGAAGGAGGCAAGAGAGGAAATTTGTGCATTATTAGCTTTCATCATGAAGGAATCATTGGGTATTGATTAGGTTCTATCGGGCTGACAGAAAGCAAACATAGAACCTGTATTTAAAAAGGATAACAAATCTGACCCAGGCTGTGGAAGTACATGTATCACCGTACCTTAATAAGAAATACAGTCAGCATGGATTTAGAAGGGGACATTCTGTATGATAAATCTCCTTGACCTTATTGAGGACATTACAAATAAACCATGTTTACAAATAAACCATGTACAGAGGCAATCATTGGGTTGAGGGAAGTGGTGGAGAGATCGAGCTTGGTGTTGGCGGCACACATATGGAAGCTGACACAATGCCTGCAGATGATGTAACTAAGGGGCAGCATACAGATGACAAAGAGGAGGGGACCAAGTATAGATCCTTGGGGGACTCCAGAGGTTATTATGCAGAGGTAGAAGGAGAAGTCATTGCCGGAGTTGTATTTGCTGAGTTGTGAAAGGTAGGAATGGAACCACAGAGCAGTCCCACAGAGCCGGAAACCAGAGTAGAGGCAATAGTTGACTGTTTCAAACACTGTAGAGAGATTGAGGAGGACAGGAAGGGATAATGCATTGCAGTCACAGAGGATGTCATTTGTGGCTTTGGCTAGAGTGGTCTCAGTGCTGTGGGCAGGATGGAAGACAAACTGAAGGGATTTGAATGAAGAGTTTGCAGAGAGATGAGCATAGAGGTAAGGGATGATGACACATTCAAGAACATTGGCAGTAAGAGATGATTGGAGAGGTTGGACAAATTGAGGGATGAAAATTGGGTGGGTTCTACCAGGTTACTGCTCAGGTGGCAAAGTTTAAAAATTACCCCTATAGTAGGCATCCTACATGTTCTCCAATAAGCAATTTCTGGTTAATTATTAGATCTGGGCTATGCTAAAGTAATGTGGTAGAAAATAAAAGATACACGTTTCAGTTCATAAATGCCATCAAGCCATTTACATGAGAAAAAAATTGAGAAAACCAGAAATATAACACTTACCATTCCACTGAGATCAGCTAATTCAGCAGACAGGAAATGAAATGTGGAATTTTCTTGGTCCGTACTGTTAATCATTGAATAAACATCACGGAAGAAGTTTGGAATCTCACCTGTTATTGAGTCATTTCCCGAGTATCACTCCCCAAACAGAGCGTACTGACTTTTGAAATAAGGGTAGCAACATTTTTGTGTCACTCAGCTTGATGTTTAATTTGGAAACTGGAAGTGATTTTTTAAATTATTTAGAATTAGGGAACTAATTTAGCTATTTCAGCAGAAAACCTCCTGTTAATAATTTATGATGTGGAGATGCCGGTGATGGACTGGGGTGGACAAATGTAAGGACTTGCACAACACCAGGTCATAGTCCAACAGTTTTATTTTAAATCACAAGCTTTCGGAGCTTACCTCCTTCGTCAGTTGACAAAGGAGGTAAGCTCCGAAAGCTTGTGATTTAAAATAAAACTGTTGGACTATAACCTGGTGTTGTGCAAGTCCTTACGTTAATAATTTAGCTATTAATGCATGCAGAGAGATCTGCATCAAGTTCACATTTAAAGCACTAAATAAACAGAATACCTGTGGTCATACAGCACCTTATCACCTTGTAAAAGCTCAGCGCTTCATTTGAAACAAAGCAATGCAATTTTATTTCATAAACTTTAGTCAATTCCAGAATAGATTTTTTTCTTTGTAAAGCATGTAAGCATATACACAGTTCAGTGTGATACAGAACCACACAGGCTGGACAGATCCCAGGTTCAAGCCCTGGTCTGTATTGACAAGTGATTTCCGTTGGGGTGATGAGGTTGCTGTAATTGGCCTCAACAACCTTGGGCTAGGAATTGGAGAAGTGGGAAATCGGCTACATTTTAGAGACCTCTTGTTAGAAAGTACATTTCTGGCAAAGAACAGGGTCATAGGTGACTGTATAGCCAACCAGCAGTTAAACATAAAGAATGACTACTTGATTGAATTACTGGAAGATTGTCAGCACCCCAGGAACATACATGCCGGCTGTCAGTTTTTTACTACAGTAGGATTGTACTGCTGAGATGTGTGGTTTGGGACTATTGACTTCTTTGTGTGTGAGGCAGTATTCGGTTATGTGCTATAACTTTGCCTTTTCAATCTCTTATGCACACAGAGTTGAGGTCCCTTCATCCCCATGGAATAATCACAGAAAGAACCCCTGCCATGTACTTCAGAGCCGTCAACACACACAGGGAAATATGTAGAGTGTTGTTAATAAGTAAGAGGACAATAAATTGTTATCCCCACCCTAGAGGCAGTCAGGAGCACAAAATTCAGCTTTCCATGCCTGATCATGGAAACCACGTTTGTGCACATCACTTTATTTAGAATGATTGCAGTGTGTAATGATTTTTTATTTTCAGTAGAAGAAAATAAACCTGATCATAAATTGAAAAGAATATAGACTGGAAATTACAGTAGGTGAAAATAATGGACTATCGCCTAACTTGTTCGGTTGATATTCTTCGGTCTACAATTTTAATGAGTGTTAGCCCATTTATTCTAACTAGCTGTAAAAGGTGTATTGAAGTCCATGCAATATTTAAAGTATAACTAACTCTTCCAGGAGAAATTATTTTTGGCTTGAAAGGCAGAATTATAGTAGGCCTCAAAATGCTGCAAAAATGCACAAAGCGTCAAAAATCAAAATGTTCTGGGGGCATGCTCCTAGACCCTCCCAAGAAAATAAATCTCACATCAGCACTCACATTCTCCTTCAGTAATAAATTCACTATTGCTGAAAACTGCACTTTTACTTTTGGATTTTTCGCGACGATAAAAGTGGTCAAATGTTGGGCATTTCTGCAAGTTTAAGTTATCACCTTTCCACCCCCTCATCTTCATGTGTTGGCAGGCATACATTGAGGCTTAGCTCTTGCTAGCCTCTAAGTTGGCATCTGTAACAAAATCATGCTTGTGTCATCGCATAGGCCGAACAATAAACAATGCAGCCTGCAGCGTAAAAGTTAATTTATTTTGCGGGTGCCAATCAAGCTGGATGGTATCAAGCACTTAAGAGTGTTATCGTGGCTGCATCCTCTGACAAGTGATGAATATTCCATCACAGTCCTTGTAGATGGTAGATAGACTGAGGTGTCAGGATGTAAGCCACTTGTCACAGAGTACCCAATCTCTGCTCTTGAAGCAACAGTGCTAATATGGCTGAACCACTTAAGTTTCTAGTCAATGGTGACCCTCAAGATGTCAGCTAATTTCCCTTTTCTATTCTGAAAGCAGGGACTTGTGCTGGTGTACAATTCTATTGGTGCCAGCCAGTATCCTGTACATTACTTAACCGGTTATTCTTCCTGGAGATCCTAGACAGCGTGTTGGTAGGCTATACGGAGAAGCATAGTAACAGATTTCAATGGTGTCTTCACTGAATGCCCATACACATGTAACTTCCAGCCACTGTTAAGTGAACAAGGGTACAAACCCTAATTTCTCCTTTCAATCAGGGACACTTGAAGCCAATTGTATTGCCAATCTCCTGGTGCCACTCAGCAGACCTTGGCTTGAACTATTAACTTGGGGTTAATCGTGATTTATATGGCCACGGGTGCCAGCTTATCTCTGTTAGTAGCACCTTAGAGTCAGAAAATTGTGGGTTCACGAACAGATAGGACATAAACACAATCATGGCTGACACTGCAGTATAGTACTGAAGAAGGTGCTATCCTTTGGGTCAGATGGATGTTAAAGATGCAGGGAAGTCTCTTCTGGAGAGCATACTTCCCTCAACCACCCTAGAGATGAGATGAACTGGTTATTTCTGACATTGTTATTTACAAGACCTTGCTGCATGCAAAATAAATCATGGTTTGCCAAAAAAAAATTTCAAGGTGGTCACTGTATATGAGGCACTTCCAGTATTTGTGTGGGTTGGGTTAACAAATGTAAGCTCTTACTTTTTCTAATGGATTGTTGGTCACAACTACTGATTAGCAGCGGCATTGCGGCAACGCTCACAATGGTATGGAACCTCTTCCTTTCCCTTACAGCAGTAAGTTCATTGTTTTAAAAGAAGCAATGAGATGTGGTAAGCAGTCCATCATTGTATCCCAAAAATCATTGAATACCATGAGTCAATCACCTATTTGTAAAATGATGGAAAAATTGCTAAAAAAAGTTAACCTCAAATTAGGTAAGTGATATGAAAAAATTAAATTGTTATGATTCAGGCTCTTACCAGATACTTTTTCTTGTTCTCAGTGCAAAAGGGTGCTTTTATAAGCATGGCCTCACTGCCAATGAAGCAGTGAGATATTATGCTCAACCTATTTGTTAATATATTTCTGACCATGGTGAACAACCAATCTCCTTGCATTCTGGATAAGATCACTGAATATTGTACAAGGTCTTCAATATAGGGACAAGTAACAACCTGGCAGATAATAGCTATCAGGCTTTAAACTATTGAGAAATGAAATGAAATAGAAGCAAGAGTAAACACATCCTTTTTTTTTTGAGATTATGGAACTTGACTTACCTCAGTGAAACCAATAAAAATGTCTCAAAATCCTAAAGGCTCTTCCTGATAACACTTTGGACCAATGCCCTTTATGTGGAGTTTATACATGAAATCGAGTTTTCATGGAGTATTCCCACTAGCCTCAGCTGGTCAATTGCCTGGTATAGTAAAAGTTCACTAATGCTATGGGTCCACCAGTTTTATCCCCTCATGACTTGGAAGGCTGAATACAGACAAAGGAAGATCAAAATGAATTCCTTCATAATATACAAAACTGTTAACTGAAAGGCAAATGACTTCCTGGCACAACGTTCACATATGTGAGACAAAGCAACTCTCAAATGAAGGTTAGATTTTTTTCCCCCTTTGGTGAGCAGGCAATCTCAAATGATTAGCTCTGTCTCTTCTTGCAGCCAGTTAATCAATCAAGCATTTTTTTTGTGGGACAACAGCTGCTGATTGTGTTTCTGATGTTGCCATTTACAGCTTCTCCAGACCCACCTTTTTTATTTCTTAACCTGTCCCATTACCACCCTCCTTGCCTTGCACCATCATCCCTTTTGTCATTTAATCACTCTTGCCCTCTACCCTATCACAGACCTTCCCTTTTGTTCTTTTCTCCCCCCACCCCCCATCGCCCCCGCTTTCCCTGGCTCTGAACTTGCTTAAAAACTGTGAGCTCTTTAACATCTTCCAGTTCTGATGAAAGGTCTTCGACCTGAAACGTTAACTCTGTTTCTTTCTCCACAGATGCTGCCTGACTTGCTGAGCTTCTGCAGCATTTTCTGCTTTTATTTCAGATTTCCAGCATCTGCAGTATTTTGCTTTTGAATCAATATTAATTGCCAAATCTGCATCGGATAGAAGCACTTAACACATTAAGGAGTCAGTCTAGACAAGAGACGCTTCTGCCTTTTGAAGTGACATTACTGCACGATACAAATAAAAAGTATTCTAGGTACACACACACTGTTTCCAGCAAATAGTAAACAAATAAAAGTGGCCACCAGCTAGCCAACTGCTAAATACCCCAAATAAAGTCCTCCATGATTTGCAAACAAAACAGAACTCAAATTCATCTCTAAATCCAGTTAATGGCCTCTAAAATTTTCAATTTTGAAACACCCTGACCCATTCCTCACAAAGGGATCTTGCAAAGAGAAAACCAACATCGTTAACAATACAAACATCAGTTTTGTGGTCTTACGTATAAAGACATATTTATTAATATGAAAATTTAGAAAAGTGCACATTAAATTTGCTCAACAGTATGTGAAAAGCCTCAAATAAAAAGATGCATTAAACTTTTAAATTAAATTTTTGGAGAATTACTGAGACTGAGATTTGTATCGCTTCTCATTACTTTGGACTCCTTTTTAACACAACCAGAGAGAGAACGAAGATTTATATTGTAGACATATTGAAAGAGTAACATGTTGGTTAGTAAATAGGATGTGTTTTAAATAGCTCTCATTCTAGGCATAATGTATAATCAGAACGAGCTCTGGGCATCTGATGGCCAATGGAACATTGAAGCTTTCAACTCAGAAGATGGTCAGGTCTCATTGGGAAACTCTCACTAGTAATTAATATGGGACAAGGACTATCAGCCCCTGCTCCCTTCAGCGTGGCAGGATAATGAAGCACTGCCTATTGTTTTGAATCCAGGCACACATTTTCAAAGCTGTATAAGAGCCTGACAACTACGATGGTCTTAAATAGTAAAAACAATTATCGGAACTATTTTGGTCGAAATAGAAGATAGACTGATTAAAGAGCTCTCTCTTGTCATCCTTCAGATCAACCAGCCTAACTTTCATTCTCAAGTACATTATAGAGTGCCATCCATCATCAATTAAATACATCGGAGCAAACGGTCATTGTCAACACAAACACAGAATTCATCCATCATCATTATGTGAAATACTTCAACCCATGACCAATTCTGAACCTGTGTGAAGGCCAGTTCTGATCCTAACAAATTTCCATCAAAATCCTGATCTATTCAAATGGATACCAAATTCAATGTTATGGTTTACATAGAGTTAGTTATATAATCAAATGCCCAATAGATGATGTTACAACTGCAGCACACAAAGGTCGAATGGACAACCAGATTATTGAATGAATAGAGCTTCGTGTTTTTGATTTTTATTTTGGAAAATATATTTCATGGGAATGTTGTGTAGTTTATTTAAGACATTTCCCTATTTTTTTTAAACTGGTTTTTGAAAACAGTCACTTTTTTTTGGAAAAGTTATCATACACAGTTTAAAAAGAAACTATGCACCGATCAGTATTCAGTTTCAGTATATTCTCTCTAAGTGAATGCAAAAAAGGCAAGGTATTAGACTAGTATTCCTTAACAATGGGAAAATGGCAGGAAAATAATAAGTGCAGGTTTTTGGGCATCCATTTGTGTTTCAAATCCCAGTTAAATAAGCAAAAGAAAAACCTCAGGACTTTAAAATCAGAATGGTGTTAGTTTCCCTGAATATATTTTCCTTGTGTCAATGGCTTCAAGACAGAGTCTCTTATGAACAGAAACCCATGTTTTTATTATCTGCTGTAGTTAGCGTAGCCCTGGGCCAATAATTAACCCTGAATCATGCTAAAATTGTTCACTGGAGAAAACATGGGATGCCCACATGTTTCCATCTCCTCAAATGGCAGAAAATATCACACCACTAGACCATTAAGTATATGCTAAAACTACTCTCCGAATTTATTTACAACTAAAATGACAAATAGAAGCAAAAGACATGAGCAAGATACTAACCACAATAATATATATAATCTGAAATTGCTTCACAGTACATTCACAGAGCTCCCTTTTTCAGGAAGCTGCCTCTTAGTCTCTTTGGATGAAACACACAGACTACTTTGTTTTCCCCATGGCCTTTCAGGATGAGCTGTTACACTTAGTACACCAGGACCATACGTACTGCCAGGACTATAGACCAATTAAAAAAAAAATTCCTGTCTTAAAGGTTAATCTCTTTGAAGGGAGTGTGGTCAATCAGTAGAGATCAAAGGCACAATACACAAAATTGGTCCCAGAAATTAGATATTGATGGTCTAAGTCTCAAATACGTGCTAAAGTCCTTCACAGAATATACCATCCACACCTAGATCGCAGCACCTTTAACTTAACTGACAATGAACAATCTTGCCTCATCCATACAACTGATGAGGTACTTGCCGTTCAACTTGAAAGTTAGTTAAGAGAGAGCAGCCTTCATTTAACCGTAGCTACTTCAAAGTGTATAGTCAGAAATGCCTATCTTTCTCAAAAAAAAGTGAAAATCAGAAAATCAAACAGTTGACCAGGGGAAAAAAAAGAGGGAAGAGCAGGAATTCTGTGCTAAAATCAGAAAAAAAGAAAACATAATAATGAATTTGGAAGTTATTAGTTATCGCCAAGGACATTTGATAAATATTACATCAAATCATGTTTACAAATCATGTTAAACACACCCAAATTACTTGACTTTTCAATAATAGATGCCAAAAAATTAAGAAGCCTAAATGAACTCCTAATTTCACATTCAAAAATGCCATTGATAGAATATACATTAAGATAACTTGCATGATATAAATTATATCCAACACATCTTCATGGTATAATCTGTGAGGGACTAAATTAAAAAGCAGAACCACAAAGTTGATACTCTCCAGATTATTACCTGAGCCACGAGAAAATTAGCACAGGATAAATCAGATCAGAGAGATGAATGCGTGGCTCAAAGATTGGTGCGGGAGAAGAGGGTTTCGATTCATGGGGCACTAGCACCAGTACTGCAGAAAGAGGGAGCTGTTCCATTGGGACGGGCTTCACCTGAACCATGCTGGGACCAGTGTTCTGGCAAACCGAACAACTAGGGCAGTAGACAAGGCTTTAAACTAAATGGGGGGGGGGGGGGGGGGCGGTGGGGGAGGGCTCAAGTGGGGTGAAGTTTAGATTGATAAAGAGAAAAGACAAGGAAGTAGTACAGGAAAGTGACGGGGGTAATGATAAACAGAGTGTGTCAGGAAGGGACAGAGTGCACAAACATAAGAGTGCACTAGCAAATGGGGCCAGGGTAGGAAAGAATGGTAAAAAGACAAAATTAAAGGTTCTTTATCTGAATGCGCACAGCATTCATAAGATAGATGAATTGACGGCACAAATAGAAACAAATGGGTATGATCTCGTGGCCATTACAGAGATGTGGTTGCAGGGTGACCAAGGTTGGGAGCTAAATATTCAGGGTTATTTACCATTTCGGAAGGATAGGAAAAAAGGTAAAGGTGGTGGGGTAGCTCTGTTAATAAAGGATGAAATTGGTATAATAGCGAGAAATGATCTTGGCTCAGAAGATCAAGATGTCGAATCAATTTAGGTGGAGGTAACAAATAGCAAGGGAAAGAAATCACTGGTGGGAGTAGTTTATAGGCCCCCTAACAGAAGCTACACTGTAAGGCAAAATATAAATCAGGAAATAAGGGGGGCTTGTAAAAAAGATAATGCAATAATCATGGGCGATTTTAACTTTCGCAGATTGGACAAATCAAATTGGCAAAAATAGCCCTGAGGAGGAGTGCATTAGGGACTGTTTCTTAGGCCAATATGTCAGGGAACCAACCAGGGAATAGGCCATTTGGATCTGGTAATGGGTAACGAAACAGGATTAATTAATGATCTCAAAGTAAAGGATCCCTTGGGAAGCAGTGATCATAACATGATAGAATTTCACATCCAGTTTGAGAGCAAGGATCTTGGATCTGAAACTACTGTATTAAACTTAAATAAGGGCAATTATAAAGGAATGAGGGCGGAATTGGCTAAAGTGGACTGGGTAAACAGATTAGATGGTATGATGGTGGATAAGCAGTGGCAAACATTTAAAAAGATATTTTATGACTCGCAACAAAAATATATCCCTGTGAGGAGGAAAGACTCCACAAAAAGGGTGAACCAACCATGGGTAACTAAGGAAGTCCAGGATGGTATCAGGTTAAAAGAAAAAGCATACAATGTGGCAAAGATTACTGATAAGCCCGAAGATTGGGAAAACTTTAAAAACCAACAAAGGATGACAAAGAATAATAGAGGGAGAAAATAAATTGAGAGTAAACTAGCAAGAAATAAAAAAAACTGACAGTAAAAGCTTCTACAAGTATATAAAAAGGAAGAGGGTAGCTAAAGTCAACGTTGGTCCCTTAGAGGATGAGACTGGGGAAATAATAATGGAAAAATGAGGAAATGGCAGAGGAATTGAACAGATATTTTGTATCTGTCTTTATGGTAGAAGATACTAATAACATACCAATAATAGTAGAAAATCAAGGGGCAAAGGGGAGTGAGGAACTAAAAACAATCACTATTACTAGAGAAAAAGTACTAGGTAAACTAATGGATCTAAAGGCTGACAAGTCCCCTGGACCTGATGGCTTGCATCCGAGGGCCTTAAAAGGAAGTGGCTAGAGAGATAATGGATGCATTGGTTGTAATCTTCCAAAATTCACTAGATTCTGGAAAGGTCCCAACAGATTGGAAAACCGCAAACGTAACACCCCTATTCAAGAAGGGAGTGAGATAGAAAGCAGGTAACTATAGACCAGTGAGCCTAACATCGGTCATTGGGAAAATGCTAGAATCCATTATTAAGGAAGTAGTAGCAGGACATTTGGGGACTCATAATACAATCAAGGAGAGTCCACATGGTTTTATGAAGGCGAAATCATGTCTGACAAATTTATTAGAGTTCTTTGAGGAAGTAATGGGCAGGGTGGATAAAGGGGAACTAATGGATGCAGTATATTTGGATTTCCAAAAGGCATTCGATAAGGTGCCACATAAAAGATTACTGTACAAGAGCTCATGGTGTTGGGGGTAATATACTGGCATGGATAGAGGATTGGCTAACTAACAGAAAACAAAGAGTCAGGATAAAAGGGTCATTTTCAAAATGGCAATTTGTAACTAGTGGGGTGCCACAGGGATCAGTGCTGGGGCCTCAACTATTTACAATATATATCAATGACTTGGATGAAGGAACAGAGTGTCTTGTGGCCAAATTTGCTGATAATACAAAGATAGGTGGAAAAGCAAGTTGTGATGAGGACACAAAGTGTCTGCAAAGGGATAGTGACAGGTTAAGCGAATGGGCAAAAATTTGGCAGATGGAATATAAGGTGGGAAAATGTAAAATCATCCACTTTGGGAGGAAAAATAAAAAAGCAAAATATTATTTGAATGGAGAAATACTACAAAATGCTGTGGTACAGAGGGATCTGGGTGTCCTCATACATGAAACACAAAAAGTCAACATACAGGTACAGTAGGTAATCCGGAAGGCAAACAGAATATTGGCCTTTATTTCTCGGGAGACAGAGTATAAAAGCAGGGAAGTTATGCTACAACTGTACAGGGTGCTGGTGAGACCACACCTGGAGTACTGCGTACAGTTCTGGTGCCCTTATTTAAGGAAGGGCATACTTGCATTGGAGGCAGTTCAGAGAAGGTTCACTCAGTTGACTCCGGGTATGGAAGGGTTGTCTTATGAGGAAAGATTGAACAGGTTGGGTCCATACTCATTGGAGTTTAGAAGAATGAGAGGAGATCTTATTGAAACATACAAGATTCTGAGGGGACTCGATAGGGTAGATGCTGAGAGGATGTTACTCCTCATGGGGGAATCTAGAACTAGGGGTCATAGTCTCAGAATAAGGGATCACCAGTTTAAGACAGAAATGAAGAGGAATTTCTTCTCCCGGAGGGTCGTGAATCTTTGGAATTCTTTACCCCAAAAAGCTGTGGCGGCTGAGTCATTGAATACATTAAAGGCTGAGTTAGACAAATTTTTGATCAGCAAGGGAGTCAAAGGATATGGGGAAAGGGCGAGAAAGTGGAGTTGAGGTAAAAATCAGATCAGCCATGATCTCATTAAATGGCGGAGCAGGTTCGAGGGGCCGAATGGCCTACTCCTGCTCCTATCTCTTATGGTCTTATGTTTGCACCATACATTAAAATTGGTGCACTATATATTTTAGTAACTTGGTTTCAGTGCAGGTGAAGGCAGTGCAAGTCTAACTGTTTCTTTTTGCAATGTGAGTTTACAAGAGTAATACTTTGAGCACTTCCTTCAAAAGGGAAAATAGCTTCTGAAAATTACCTCAGCAGGTATATATGGTCAGTAATCTTATATATAAGAAATATATCTGCCACTAAATATATGGCACACAACAGCACGCCACTAAATCTTGTTTTTATTTTATTGGGCCAATCAATAAAAAAAAAGGTGTGGAGAGAATATTTTAAAACACAATATAAAATAATTTAACAAAATTGTAATTCAAAGGACATGTGGCCTTCAACACAGCACTCTCTCATCGATACCAAGTCATGCAAAAATGTCACTGTGTCCTGAAGTGATTGCCACATTTTTAGACCTCTCTCCTAAATCCTTTGTCTCATACTTAAAATCGCTTGAGCTTTATCTGATCTCCCTTTCCTCTTTTGATTCTCCAGCTCTTTGAAAACTCAAGCTTGGAGTGAACTGCCAGCTCCTTCTTGATTTATCCTGGATTTTCTTCTCTATTTTTCAATCTCAATGGTGTCCTGCACGAATGACTTTGACCCATGACTTAGGTGCCTCAATAAAACAAAAAGTTTGCCAAGAAAGCCCATAATTGGTGGTAAGAGGAAAGAGAACACTTGAATTTGGGATGTGAGATACAGACGAGCTTTGCTTCTACTCCCCCGTCATGCATGTGTGCTACAACTTCCTCTGAGCAGAAATGCTCAGTTTCTCAGACTAACTGAGGAGGGATGTAATTCAACTGAACAGCAGCAGTAGGATTAGCTTGATAGCTGGCTGAGGACTTGCACCCACAACCAGCAAAGCAAGCATTAAGCTACAAGGACACTAACATCAAATTCAAAACAAGTGACATCCATTACTCAAAATAAGAGAATTTTTTTAAAAATTGCTTGTATCAGCATTAGTCTCAAAGTTTTTAAATTTATGTTTTTGTCTCGACTTTTGTTTCTTCCTGTTTTGTTGAAACTGTTACTTTCCTCGAAAAAGAGTATTGTTCCACTCATGCCATTCACGTTATCCAAGTGTTCATTATTCGTATGTGAGCCTCAACTACTTCTGCACCAGCTAGCTTGCAAGTAACATTTGCTCAGTTTACTCAATTGAAATATAATCATCAAAGTGCACTACACTGTACGTCTCAAATGCAGCGCAAGGCTTTTTGTTTTAAAATTATAGGAATTGTTTGAATGCTGACCCACCATATTTGTGGGCAACACAATCCAATTCTTTCAGTAACTTTATAAAAACATATTTTCTACAATGCTGTAAAAATCCATAATGGAATAGTCTAGCTGTTTGTGAGTTCTGATTCCAAAATGGCAGGTGTGATAATGGTACAACCACATCAGCCAAGAAAAACATTCTTTTTAAATACTTCTCTATTAAGCCTACGTAAAAAACACTCAGAACATACCTTACATTCAAGGCACACCTTTTGTTTTTCCAAAGACATTAGTAGTTGTATTATTTAAGTTCATAAATAAGCCCAACATTAATAACATGCATTGGATTGCACAGAAATTAGCTGTTTTTAGAACTCATTTTAGGGCCATGAGAACTTTACAAGTGAAGTAATGGACCTGTCCTGCTCAGGTACAGGACAGCCCATGTTCGAATTATTCATTTTTGTTTGTTTGTTCCCTTCTCGGTTTAACGTGGTACAACCTTCACATAGATCAGTGGGAGTGCATTTGGGAGAGTTTGCATTGCATCTGTGACAACAGAACAAATTAAACAAAAGACATTTGTAAGTTAGGAAAAAAAAAACATTTATTTGGAATCAGTCGTCCTTATACATTCACGTTTGTGCAAATTTCACCCTAGAACTTGGTGAGGAGTGTGATGGATTTGTTAGTGCTTTGAACTTTAGTGACAAACTATATAAAGTGTCAAGCTACAAAAATGATTTGTTCGGAAACTGTCCATCAGCTCAGCATTTACTCCTACAAGTAAAGATTCCCTTTTGTGTCAATATATGCACAAATACTACTTTAAGGGACCTGCTCTCTTTAGCCTTGAAAGAGGGCAACTGAGAGATGACGCTGCAGAGATAAACGGCATAGAAAAGAGAAGCCCAGAGCACTACTTTGAGGTAGAGAAAGGGAGCATAGATTCAAATTAGGGCAAGGCAAATTTAGAACCAATATCAGGAAGTGCTTCTTCATACAAAATGATGAGCACATGGAAGCGAATACTGGAAACAAGATTCCTGTAGTTATTTAAGAGACAGTTGGATGCTGTGCTGAGGGACTATAGTTTTTCCTAGATGGATGAGCTGAGTTTGGCAAAGTGGCCTTCCTCATCTGTTATCAACTTGTGATAGGGCCCAGGGATACACAGTGTGGCAGTTTGGAGGTTTTAGCACCAAAGTAAAATGTGCTGTAGCTGAAAAGTGTTATCCCACTAGGTTAAAATAGATTAAATTTATCATGTGTATGAGAACAGATTGGAGTGAAGCCCTCTGCCAAGGTAATGCATGTTATACTGTAACAGAAGCAGATTTAATCATTTTATAAAACTACCACTGATATATTTATATACTGTCGGGAGATCTCCTTATATTCACGAGGGATCGGAAACTAAGCCAAGGTTCCAGCTTCAGGTGCTTAAAAAGACAAAAGCAAAATAGATAAGCTCAACCTTGATAGAGTCCAACTGTAGGACAGTACCAGTGTTAAGTACAGCATCTCCTCAATAGAACATGATCTGCTGCATCGCAATCTTGGATACATCAAGGCCTTCATTTGTGATGATTCCTTCATTAAAACAGAAACCCATAGCAATAAAGCCTTCAATTTTCTCAGTCAGACCAAATCATTTCATAATGAGGAATCATCAGTAATGAAGGTCTTCATCATGCCAGCAATAACGCCATTTTTTTTCTTTTGCACTTTTCTAACTTAATTCAGTAAAATGTCAGTCAGAAAAAAAGACAGATTCCATAAATATAAAACCATTCATTTCATTTGCTATCATTTTCTAAATGGATTTTAACCTGTTTTTTTATTTGCTGGAGATTTACATTTTTCTTTTCTGAATCTGTCCCTCTCTTACCCAATTATTTCCATGATTATGAATTGAGGGGGATGAGAAACACAAATCGGATCCCCCCAAAGCCAGAGGAAATTCCTCAAGCAAAGCACCATCACCATTTTAAATGCAGATAACTTATTGATTGCATTTCATTTAAGATTATAAGTACAAACATTTTAAATGATTGGAACTGATATGTAACATTATAAATAAATTTGTGGGTTTAAATATATTGTATATATATTTTTCTGCAATCCACTAGAAAAATAACTGCTGTTGCCATAGTATCAGTTACAAATTGCCATTTATCATCTATTCCTATAGAACTATCATTATCATGGTGTCGACATATAATGGTTTTTAAAAAGCAAAATCATTGTCTTGTCAATAATTTATAGACTATAAACAATATTAAATATCCGGTGGTAATTTTGGGGCAGTAATATGCAGCTTCTGTTGATATTCAGAAACTCTTGCATTAAATCACAGTCAAGTATTAACTTTTTTGCACCGGTAGCTCAGTGGATAAATACACTATCCAGTGTGTTACTGAGTTACACAGATCACGTACATCCCACGTTCAGTCTTGGTCTGTGATGGATGACATGATGTTGCTTAGAGTGGTATAGAAATGGCCCAAGCAATCCTGGCTTGGGGGAGTGCGGGTGGAAGTCAGTCAGGATTGTTGCCCCTAATCATTATACAATGGTCCTTGCTGGAAAATGTGTGTGTAGATGTTAGATCATGAGAGGACTGGACTCAGCTGTTAAGTTCCCCAGCATGCACTATTCAGGTTCACATCTTAAGAATGAGCACGTGGGTGAGGTACCAAATGGCTGTCAGTTCTGTACCCCAGTACAAAGTCAGCACCTTCAGAAAAGGAGGGAAACACTGTAAAGAAAAAAAATTCTGTTTACTCTTTACAATGATAGGATTATGTAAGACTGCTTGAACAGTACAATTTGGATAGATGGGTAGATGGATGAATGACCAAAGATCAGTGCTTGCAATAGGGAGAACAAAGCGTGGATGACAGAACGATACACTTGATGCAGTGAAAGGAAACAACAGAGCAACTCTCAAAGTGATGCAATTGCACATCTTAGGAGTGCATGAACTGAATGGATTGCGAGGACAAACAAAATGGATGTGTTAATGTTTGTAACTGATCCCTGGCACTCTCACTATGACAACACAGATCACCAGGTAACACCATGTAAAAGCCATGGGGAAATAGCTGAATTATTAATAACCATTTTCATAGAATCTAGTGTGCAGGTTGCATCTTCACACTGGCCTAAGACCTCCAAACCTCGAAGTGAGACCAAGGCACCTGTGGGATGAAAGATACCATCTGATGGTATGATCTAGCTGGCATAAAAGTCATTCAGATTTAACTGTAATTTTCTAGTACTATCAATGACATCCATGTTCACATCATGTTATATATCAAAATTGGAGTGACCCGATTTTTGAGCAGGGAGACACATTCATTTTACAATAGTATTCAAGGTATATATTACACACACACACATATATATATTAAATTACAAGATTTTTAACATTACAATCTTATTGATTAGCTGAAAGTAGTTCATTCCCTTGGGAGGACACTTTAAGGTTTTAATTTTTCTGCAGAACTAGAGATAAAATACTTCAACATTGTTACTGTATTCCATGATTATAATCGCAGAATAAGTGTGTACAAAACTTATTGGAAGTAAAAAAAAACAAACCATGTCCCTTATTAATGATAATGACAAGTACCCTTTCCAAACTTTGGATTTTCCTCTGGAATTAAGCTGTCATTTTTACTCGGTTACCAAAATGATTCAGGAAGCAGCTGGGGAGGAGCAGAGCAGCTATTGCAATTTCCGTTAAAAGCAGCTGAGGGAAACATTGCAGAATTAACCCTCTATAAAAATCCAGCCAATACTAGCTGGGCTGGTTCCTCATTTAAAACAAAAGACAATTCCAGATATCAATAAGAAAGTTTTTAAAAAGGGGGTGGGAGGGGAAACAATGCTGTAAGAAATCAGATGATGTGTTTAGTATCAATTGTATCCCATGTTCATTTAAATACAACTGATAGGCCTGTACACAACTCCAAGTAACATACAATGTAAAATGTTAACCAGCATTTTTAAAATTGCTGGGTAAAGCTCCTTTTGCATGACAGTTTGGAAAATGGATCCAGCATTTTTAATCTCCTTCAATCTGGAACCTCAACATTAAGGTGCCATTTGTGATCACAGCAAGAGTGTGACCCGACCAGAATGAACAGAACTCATTACTAAGCGTTTGTTGAATAGCATCTCCATCACGTAGTATGTCTGCTACATTGGCTTAATTACATCACATACCCGTTTATCAGATTCAGGCATTAGTACAGAATCTGGAATTTCTGAGGTCACTTTGGCTTGTCCTACATATTGCATTAGCTTTTAATTAATAGAAAAATATAAAGGACATGGAAATTTGGAATGGTCAGTAACCAGCTCAAAGGATGGATTTTATCCTTCCTGGATAGGAAAGGGTACCATAGGCAACATTTCAAATCACTAAAGTGGCTAAATGTGCATCACACAACTGAGGAGGTTGGGAATTCAGTCCAGTCACTTAAAACCTCCTGCCCTCAATGGGGAAAGTTAAAGGTTTCCCAGTTTGGCTTCTAGATGGAACTCCGTGAAAGCAAGAAAAACTGAAATCCAGCATGCCCTCCACAATTCCCAGTGGCTGATCATGGAGAGTGGAGGGTGGGGGTTCATGATTCATGCTCAATAAACATCAGGAGACTGTTATTCACAATATCTTTTCCCTCCTGGGTACAGGGGGAGAAACTGCCAGAAGCCTGGAAAGCAGAAAAGAACAACTAAAGCTTGAAAAAAAAAGATAAATTACAATTATACACTAGTGTATCTAGCTCACTAGCTCATAATAAAGCACAGATCTGCCCCATCCTCCACTCATCCATGAGAGTCCTATACTTGAGATCCTGGGTGTTTGATGTAGAGGCTGAGAAGACACTGTAGTCGCAAGGAGAGATCTTGCAAATCTCCTGCATATAGCCAGGGCTTTGCTCAAACTGCATCATCCTCATCCCTCCCCAAAAGGAGACTGTGTTTGTCTGGATCGTGCAATGGGATGTTGGTCATGGATCGCCTTTCTGACCTGAGAGAGTTAATGGAGGCTCGGCTGTAGTGCACTATTCGGTCCAGTAAGCTGAGCTTCGGCGACTCCCGCCTAGCCTCGCCCATACCAATGTGCACGCTGATCTCAGACAGAGACCTCTGCTTCATGTGACTCCGAGCTCTGGTTTCTAACCTGGCAGAATCAGGTTTCCTGTAACTGAAGAGAAAGGAAAAAGTGATTACATTGCTATAAAAAGTAGGTTACAAAAACAGGTTAGTAGGTACAAGGGAAAAAATTTAATCAGTGAAATTAACAAACAGAATTCAACTACAAAATGCACCAAAATGTCTTCTGAGGTTCTGCCCCCTCCCCCATGTAGGTGCTTACTTTTGCTTGGATACAATCCTACTGGCCACCATCCAAGTTACCGTTCTTCATGTGGGACCCTGATGCTGTCCTGACCTGACACCTACACACTTTCCAGTAGGATGCAATCCCTGGTTAATTTTTGTCCCCACCCTAAGTCAGTGGCCCTCAGGCCAGTTACCCCATGAGAACAATACTGGATTGAAGAAACAAATACTTACAGCTTTAATAATAGAGAAGAAAGCACCACAGAAACAGATGATGCTGCCATTGCAGCAGACCCCATCCATGGTTGTAAAATCAGTCCCACTGGTAGGAAAACCCCTGAAAAGCAAAGAATGCAGTCAGTCAGAGGAAGGGGCAGAATTCAATTATCTTCATACTTATCCTTGAATATATTACTCATCATTTAAAGTTGCCACGTTGATACCTTTCCACACAAATGAATCAATCATTCAAAATGATAAAGAGGGGCTTGTGTAGTGTATAATATGCTGGAATACTGGGGATAATATCCTGATTTCAAATGCACGAGGAAGTACTGGTTAGGTTAGGTATTTCCCCACGGGGGGGGGGGGGAAAGAGAAGAAGACAAAAAAAATTCATGGCTGGTGGTGGCCAGTTAAAAACTTGTGGACCACAAGGAACAAATATGGAAAAAGTTAACTTTAAAAATAACAGATACCCAGAAGTGATTACTGAGCGCAACTGTTTCATTCAGGGGTTCAGTGGTGAGGTTCAAGTGGTCCATATTAGTTAAATAAACCCAAAGGAGTTAAATTGATAGATGACATCAAACTGGAGGGGTGGGGGGGAAGAAGAGACACAACTTTGGACTCAAGCAGCCGATAGTTTACGAAAGAGAACTCAACAGGGGTTACACCTGGGCTGATCAGTGATAAATGAAGTTTAATAGAGGTGAACACAAAGTAATGCACATCAGAAGAAAGAATATTAGGCATATGTACTCCATGGTCAGATAGAGCTTGCCAAAGGAGATATTGAGACAGTGATGTTAGTTGGCTTGTCACTCACCATGTCTAAACAGTGTGAGGCAGCAATAAACAGAACAAATAGGATGCTGGATCATATTGCTAAATCATGAGTTTAAATAGCCAGAAGACATGCTGAAGCTGTAGGGTGCCCTGATCAGACTGAAGCTCGGGTACAGATCTAGATGCTGCAACATAAGGGGGGCATCCAGGTACCTGAATCAGTACATTAATCTCCAGTGTCAGAGTGAATAGTTATGAGGAATAACTGATATGTGATAGAGAAAGTTAGCCTGAAACAACACTTACAGATATGCCATTGCAGCAGGATTTTGGTATAAACAAGGTAAAGCATTACATACAGAATTTATCTCACTGCAACCAGGGAGTTATTTAGTCCCCATTTACTCTTTGGATAAAGTCTGTATTGAAAGAAATTAACCTTTGCATATCCTCTACTTCTCAAGACACAAGGGCTTAAAATAAAGCATTTTATTCTATAATCAAGAAATTTCCACATGCTTTTATTTTGTACACACACATCAGGAAATTAAAAAAAGCTGAACACAAACAGCTCACACTTACCAGCAGCTATGGGAATACCAACAATATTATAAATTAAAGCAAACACAAAATTTATCCGAATTCGTTGGACGGTCTTTTTGGACAAATGAACACTTGCCACTACGTCAAGGAGATCATTCTGTGGAGCAGAGAAGAGTAAAGAAAGATAATATTAATATACTGTGTTTGCCATACTGAAGGGGTGTGTGTGCAAGCAATCATCCCACAGTGTTATCTTAGTGCCCATTCTTCATGTGCGTGTCACGACAGTGAGTCTTAGCAGGCTATTAATCAGTGGGGGAAATCACAGCCAAGCCCAACCCGGTTCTCAAACGAGACATGCATATTACCCAGGAGGAGGAGTACTGAGATTATCTTCACTTCATTTTTAAAATTTATTCTTGGGATGTGGGTGTCACTGGCAAGGCTCATCAGTTATTGCCCATCCCTAGTTGCCCCTAGAAGGCAGTGGTGGGTCTTCTGTAGTGGTTTGATGCAACCGAGTGTCTTGCTAGACCACCTCCAAGGGCAGTTAAGAGTCAACAACATTGGTGATGTTCTGGAGTCACATTTAGACCAGACCAGGTATAGCCGGCAGGTTTCCTTTCCTAAAGGACATTAGTCAGCCAATTGGGTTTTAATGACAATCCAACAAGCTTCATGGTCACTTTTACTGATCATTTTTTTTATTTCCACATTTTTATTAAAAGTGAATTCAAATTCGTTAACTGCCATGGTGGGATATGAACTCTCGGCCCCCGGATTACTAGTCCAATAACATAATCACTAATTACTGTGCCCTGCATTTATGTTACTCTATTACACAATACTACAATTGCATAATTATGATGAAAATTGTAATGATCGCAGTTCTGATAAAAGGTCATCGACCTGAAAGGTTAACTCTGTTTCTCTCTCCACAGATGCTGCCTGACCTGCTCAGTGTTTCCAGCATTTTCTGTTTTTACTTCATACTTAAACTACTTTTTAGAAAAGTTCAAATGCATACAGGGATTATAATCTGTTAATAGTACAAATGTCCAATGCCCAGCCCATAAATGTCCTCTGCAAGGGAAAAGCCTTTTTAGAATTCAAATCTATGAGGCAAACTTTCTGATTTACCAATAGCTTCTCCCACTCTTTTTCCAAAATTAGTTTTCAATTCCCTCCAAGACAGCTTTTTCCCTCCCTGTCATTTTTTCTTTTGCTTCAACTTGTCCTCCTTATTCCACCTATTTTGGCTAATCTTACCTCTGCACCACCACTCGCCTCCATCGTTGCCACAAACTTGTCACATCCAGGACTGATTCTCTAATGCACTCCTCACTAGCCTCCCATGATTGACCCTACATAAACGCCAATTCCTTCTCCCCTACTATGTTTCAATCCCCTATCACTCCTGCACTTGCTAACCTTCATTAGTTCGCTACTCCTTAATGTAATGAATTCAGAATCTTCATCTTAATCTACAAATCCCTCTGTGGCCTTGCTCAACCTTATATTTGCAACCCATGTAAGTGTCCTCCGTTCCATCCCAACCTCCATTCACTCCACCTTCAGTGGCATAGCCTTCAACTATCTTGGTCCTATACTCTGGAACTGTCTTCCTAAGCCCATCCACTTTGCTATCTCTCTTTCCATGTTCAAATGCCTTCTCAAAACCTATCTTTTCAACCATGCCTTCAGTCATCTCCCCTAATTCTTCTCTTACTGCTAATCACACGATTCATTCAAGGCCACTCCCTTGTCATCCCACTAGCTGGCACAGGTCTTGAAGCACTGCTAATAGTCGCGATTGTCACAGCATGAGTTTTGAGGTAGCAAGAAAGCAAAGCTGAAGTAGTCACGGATAAATCAGAAACAAATATTGCATTCCTGTAATTAGAGACTCTGCAGCGAGAAATGCAACCTGCCTGCTATTAAGCTCCTTTAGAATGACCAGTTGTTGATGGCAACACTTTTTTTATTGCAATCATTCAGTTGGAATACCCACTCACACATGCATTTATTGCTTTCACAATATACAACATGCATGACTCAAAGCATATAACCGAGGGAAGGCATCTTTCATTCTTCCTCTTCCTCTCATTTCCCAGCACCATCCAACATCAGTCTGCTCCCAGGCGTTTCCATTGCGAC
The DNA here is from genome assembly GCF_035084215.1 of Heptranchias perlo. Lineage (NCBI taxonomy): Eukaryota > Metazoa > Chordata > Chondrichthyes > Hexanchiformes > Hexanchidae > Heptranchias > Heptranchias perlo. Next base: position 46,099,293 of record NC_090339.1, on the reverse strand, counting down.
TCTGAAATTGGCTTGACCAGAATGACCAACTCCGATTTCTTTTGCTTCCCTTTGGGAAATGCCTGGCCTCTGTCTAGCACTGCTCCATGGAAGCAAAGCTGAACAGTGAAGTGAGGTGACAGGCTTTTTCTTTCATCACTAACAGGTGTTAACTCAACCAGTGTACTGCATTCAGTTCAAAAGTACTAACATCATTCTGAAGGTCTAGTGGTTGCTGTGCAATCGTTGCTAATATATCAAATGATATTTATCAGTAATCAACCGTGATTAACAGACAGTTATAAGTAAACAGTTCAGATGAAATCAGTCAGAGCTTAAATTGTCAACTGAACTCCAAGATAGGTAAAACCATCTCAAGGGCATCCAGTGTTCAGATGAAGGAAGCCAAGAGAGGACCATAAATGATCAATGAACTGCTCACTCTTACTCACCCGAATCAAGACAACATCCGCTGCTTCAATGGCTACATCTGTGCCTGTACCAATGGCAATTCCAACATCAGCCATCGCTAGTGCCGGGGAGTCATTCACACCATCGCCCACCATTGCCACGATATTCCCTTCCTTCTGCAGCTCTGCCACTTTTGCTACTTTGTGTGAGGGAAGGACTTCAGCAAACACCTTGGTGATGCCAACCTGACAATACAGGCAGTAAATCAAGATATCAGTGATGTTATGATAATGATCTTTCACAAGCCATAAAATACAGCACCCCCTCCCATTCACACTATATTGGAGTTAATTTTTCCACTCTTGGTGACCCCATTCGCTTCTCCCTCTTCCCCCAGAAAACACACCAAGCACCATTTTAAGAAGCATTTTTGCCAATGCCATTCGATAACTAGTTGCTTGAAGGGGGAAAATGACATGACTTATCCACTGAATTTCCTTCCCTTTGGGCCACAACTAGCTTTCCTAAGCAAAAACTATTTCCATCCTCACAACTGGCTGGGCAGCTGATCTTGGTTGTGTAGCTATCAGATGTGGTAAATAGAAGCAGACATTAGCCCACAGCTTTTGAGGTCAACACCGTGATTTTAATTTGTGAAATATGTAAAGAAGCACAGCAGAAATAACGATACAGTTTATTCATTCTTCACTCAGTTAACACCCCTCGCCCCACTAAAAAAAAGCTATCTAAAAAGGGCTAGTAAGTGATCAATATCCCTTCAAAACAAAACAAAATAGAATGTCTGCTAGGGTGCAGTACCTGGGGCTTGTTGGCAATCTGCTGGAATCATACCCTAGCGTGACGAGTGGAGAACAGTAAATGTAGTTGACATTACTGGGGGAAGGTGGTTTAGAGGTACTGATAGTGCAAGACACCTGAAATGCTGTTTTTGAGCCAATTGATGGGAGGTGGATCACAGCTGCTTGGGTTGATGAACCTTGCAAACTATGGGGCAAGTTAATTGCATCTGCTAAATAACCAGATTCAAAATGGGAACAGGAATGCACTACATGAAGGATCATTGGTATAAAACTACTTCTACCATGTTGCAACACAGAGTCCTATGTTCCACAAAAAAAAAAGCAGAAAATCAAGGCTACGACAATAGCTTAATGGATAAATGTACTGCCTAATGTGGGACCAAATCATACAGACAAAGGTTTGTCTTGAGTTAGTTGATCTTAACCAGGCTGACAGTAGGAGTATTACAATTGCTCACAAAGCTCTGGGCTGGTGAGAAGAAATTCAGGTTAGTGCAGTCATTACGGGCTCCTGCTGCTGATGGCAGTGACTCAAGCTGGAAAGCGTGCAGTTGTGGATGCCAGATAAGTGCAAGATTGGACTCATCAATGATGCGCCCATGGTTGATTAGCCTGCTCATGTCCATTCTCAAATTGCACACATGAATGGTCACTTGGGCAAGGTACTAAAGGGCTATCGACACTCATCAGCACCACTGGAGGAAAAAAGTACAAATAATTTTTTTTTCTTTTTAAAAATCAGCAAATCTGTCTTCCACTCACCTGAGCAGCAATGGCCCTGGCTGTTTTACTGTTGTCTCCGGTCATAAGAACCACTTCAAGCCCCATACTGTTCAGTGTGTAGACAGCCAAATCTGCTTCTGGCTTCACAGTATCTGCAATTGCTATCATTCCACACAGTACCCCTGTTTTTAAAAAAAAACGAATAAAGCAAATAGCATAGTCAAATAAACACCATGGGAGGAAGAGATACAGAATTGGTTTTAGTTTTAAAGCATGATAAAATAATAAACGTGATTATGCTTTACTTCGGATTTAGTTGACTTTATCCATCTGGCGTTGCTGATCGACCGGCCATTATAGGAACTGCTTGAATGTCACTTGCATCGATTTCAAACGGCCAATTGATCTGCAACGCCAGTTTAACGCTCGGATAGCAAGTTGAAAATTTACCCCAATGACTCCTGCTGGGGCTATAGTTCCAGCAGCCCTCTACTATCTTACCCAAGTGGCAATTATTCCTGTGTGAGCTTAAAAGGCAGCTCACCACCACTTTCTCAAGGACAATTTGGGATGGGCAATAAATGCTGGCCATGCCCACATCCCATGAACGAATAAAAAAAAGCATCAGCATGCTATTTAACCAACTGAGGCATCACAGCCAAACACGACCCTTTCCTCACTGGACATCCACACACATGCATTTTCCCGTTCCCACCCCAGGGTGGGCTACTTCTGACTGAAATGGGAAACTGCTCATGTTCTTACCATCCACAGTGACCAGTATCGCTGTGTGTCCCTGGCTTTCGTGTTCTATCATGCAACTGTCCACATCGTTACTGACAAATACACCATTCCTCTTCATCCATTCACGATTTCCAATCAGTACCGAATAGATCTGCAATTTCCCTGAACCTGTGTCAGAACACATTGAAACACTATACTGATCTTCAAAAATATAAGTAATGAACAGAGTATCAATTTATTACTGCTGTCATTGTTGCATAGCAATTTTTCCAGAAAATTTTGATTCACTGCTTCAAGAATTCTGCTGGGATTCAATAGTAGAAAACAGAGGAAATAGCGAGGCAACGGATCAAAACATAAAGGAGAAATTTCCACACAAGAAATAGGACAGGAACCCATTCTCTACAATATAATCCTCACTACGTCAAGAAACTCAAATGTTTGAGACACAAATTAAGCCATGTCCCTTATATCTAGGTAAATAGTAACAAATATTAACATCCAAGGACTGGCATTAATGTAGTAGAGATTCAGATGACATCATGCACCACAAAACATCAAAGCTTTGAATGCAGACCTTCAATTCCAATCTTGACCATGACCAACTATGGCCACCCACTCTCAAGCCATTTACTTATGCCATTTCTAGCTAGCTGCTAGTAGGTATGCGAGGGACGGCACATGTCCCAATTTATTGCCTTTCTCGAAGGGGAACTGCTTGACCTCAGCCTAACATTTTCCACAATAATGGGCAAGTAAGCAGGAAGTCATCTGTTTGGGGAAGGGAGGAATCTACATCTCACCATGCCAATGGTGTCATACTTTGTTGCACTATAAGAGACAGAGAAAGCCACTTACTTTCAGATTGGGGCTCTTTGATCAAAGGGTGCGATGAAGCATCGCCACAGCTTTTCTCATCGATCTGTATCAGCACCATGTTCCGTGCGTTGTTCTGTTTGACCTCAAGATTCTTTCCGTTTAGCAGTGACTCAATGTTAGAGACTCTGCACATGATACCACAGCCAGGAACTGCTTGAAAATCTGAACATGAGCCAAGCATGTCTGAATCTAGTTCCTGAATTGAGAAAAACAAGCTTGTTTTTTTACTTTGTGAACAATTGCCCCCATCACTTGGTGGTTTCTTGATCCTCTTTTTATGTTTCCCTCTCCTCCTTCTGTAGGTCACAAGTGTGAGTAACATGAAGAAACCTACCAGGACAAGCAACCAGCCATCCAAAAGTTTGGCAAATGCTACACTGTATACAACTATTAAGAAGCTTGCATGACTGGCCCATGTGGCCATGACACCATTCAACAGTTGCCTGAATCTCTCAGTTGCTTTCAGAACCAGTTCTGCACAGGATTTGAGCAATAGCTGCATATACTTACAAAACATGACCTCAGTATATGTTATTAGCAATTCACATCACCAATAAATAACAGTTTTGATATTTCCTACTATGCCCTGAAAAATGGGGGAATGCCATAAAATACCAGGGTGCACCAAGGTACACTGTGACCATAGTCTCATACGGACTACAATTATGCAGTCGCAAACTGCTTTTTCAAACTGGCTGCACCTTTGTGCTAACTGCAATTATCTGTTGGTGAAGGTCTGGGCTCTCATATCTGTGATGGTCCTTTACAGTTCGAAATCACTTTCTCATGCTTATTACAATGATCACAGTCCACATCTTCACACCGGCAATGATAAAAGACTAGTTATTGGGTTAAACATTCGAACACCATATCTGTTTTGTAGGACGTTCAAGCGGAAAATGGTGTAAACTTTTATTGCTGTTTTTTTCTAACTACATTCCACAATTGGTTTAATTTATTCTTTGCTGCAATTATAGTGCAATCTTACTGTTGTGGCACATGCATAGCTCTTCTATATGTAATAGGAGTACTGGGATTTGGCAGGGAAGGTACCAGCAAAATCTAGAACCAATGAAAGAATGAGGGTCAAATTCAAAGTTTCCAAATTCCACAGGTATATGTTCTCTCCATTTAGGGTGACGAAGGGGAAAAAGAGATTTCTCAAACATCAGAATATTCATCCACATGAACACATTGAGATCATCTGTTACATTACAGATATGTCAGAATCATAGAATGATACAGCACAGAAGGAGGCCATTCAATCCATTCTGCCTGTGCTGGCTCTTTGAAAGAGTTATCCAATTAGTCCCATTCCCCTGCTCTTCCCCACAGCCCTGCAAATTTTTCCCCTTCAAGTATTTATCCAATTCCCTTTTGAAAGTTACTATTGAATCCGCTTCCATCACCCTTTCAGGCAGTGCATTCCAAATCCTAACTCGCTGCATAATTTTTTATCCCCCCTCATGTTGCCTCTGCTTCTTTTGTTAATTACCTTAAATCTATGTCCTCTAGTTACCGACTCTTCTGCCACTGTAGACAGTTTCTCCTTATTTACTCTATCAAAACCGTTCATGATATTGAACACCTCTACCAAATCTCCTCTTAACCTTCTCTGCTCTGAGAGCAACCCCAGTCTCCCCATATAACTGAAGTCCCTCATCCCTGGTACCATTCTAGTAAATCTCCTCTGCACTCTCGAAGGCCTGGAGATCCTTCCTAAAGTGTGGTACCCAGAATTTGCCACAATACTCCAGCTGGGGCCTAACCAGTGTTTTATAAACATTGAGCATAACTTCTTTGCTTTTGTATACTCTTGGCCTTTATTTATTAAGCCAAGGATCCCATATGCCTTTTTAACAGCCTTCTCAAATTGTCCCGCTATCTTCAAAGACTTTTGTACTTACACCCTCAGGTCTCTCTGTTCCTGCACCCCCTTTAAAATCGTACCATTTAGTTTATATTGCCCCTCCTCATTCTTCCTACCAAAATTAATCACATCACACTTCTCTACCTTAAATTTCATCTGCCATGCATTTGACCATTTCACCAGTCTGTCTATGTCCTCTTGAAGTCTGTTACTATCCTCCTCACTGTTTACTACATGCAGAGTTTCGTATCATCTTCAAACTTTGAAATTATGCCCTGTATACCCAAGTCCAGGTCATCAATATATGTCAAAATGAGACACAAAACAATTAAAACAAATAGTTAGAATGCCAGTTATTTCCTGCTGGTTTTTCTGACTTTGAAGGGGACAAACCAGAGATTTAGAATCAGCTGTCAATCAACAGAGAAAAATTGACCTATAATTAATCGGAGGATATTTTCAAGAGGATTAAGACGCCAACCGCCTTAAGAATCTATTTACAGCAATTAGACCTTGTGGTCTTAAAGGGACACAGGTCCTTCACAGCAGAATAATACATTAAAGTAGTAAAGAACAATGTATCCTCCAATTTCTTGTGAGCAACCCTATGGGATATCTATTAATACTCAAATTTAAAGGCCATCAGAGGGAACTAATATTTGGCTACTGCAAAGGGGACCACCAATTTGTTTTCAGCACACAAACATCTGGACGTCGGTGTCTTGGACCAGTGCTGCCCACAAAAAATATTTTCAAAAATTGCATAAGAGAAGAATGGGAAAATTAATTGCAAGCTGCCAACTCATGGAGTGTCAGGACATGGGTTCTGCTGACAACTCCCTCTCCCCCCACACAAAAAAAAGTAGCATGGAATGAGATAACCTGCTCACACTGCAAAGTGCCATTCTGTGCTAGAGTCACTTGATACTTAAATATGGCATGTACTATTAGGCTGCATAATGTAACTTCTTCAATCAAACATCATGTATATATTACACAGGTGACTGGTGTGAGTTACAAGCAGGAATCCATTGAATGGCTGAGATGGCATACTGTAACAGTAACGCTTCAGCAATTTATCAGTGCCATTTCAACAAAGAGATGCATTACATCCTTGGCACACACTCCATCCAGTTTTATTCTTAGTAATACACAGAATTGGATTTTGAAGGAAGGGGAGTGCTTATATTTTACTTTTGCCTTTTTTTGTGCGAGGAGCACAAGCTTTTTCCAACAGCAACAGAATGGAAATTACTTTGTGAACTGGAATGATGATTGATTTTATTTTATTGCAGGTTTCGAACAATGACACACCCTCTGTATATATACATTGGCCACCAACTATTTAGTATCTAGCAGAAATGTTCTGGCATTGCCAGCCTTTCCTGATGGCTAACATGATACACTTTCAGTCTTTGGCCATTAATAACGCTATGGGGTGTACAAATCACCACCTTTAGAAAGCTACCATGACAGACTGCTAGACTCCATAGATCTGGTGGATTTTTACAGCGCCAGTTAAGAAAAATCATGATATATTTACATAGAGGGTGGCGCAACGACAAGGAATGGCAAGATACAAGTTCAATCACTAATCTGCTCACTTCCTGATCTGAACTGTGCTGAGTGGAGTTTCACTGCAGGGGGAGGAATTCTCCTGTTTCTGGGCAGCTTCTTCCAGGACTGATCTGAAGTCAATTAAATTGCTCTGGGATGTGCACAGACCATATTTTGTCTATTATTCTACCTGCCCCCATTCCTTCAATAAACAGAGAAAAGCTTTGAACAAAAAGTATTCCCCCAAACATTCTTTCCCCTTTAATGTGTGATTTCTCCACCCCCACCCACTCCCAAATTCTATACTCCTGGCTTATAAGGGATTTTTTTTTTGCACTGAAAGCACTCTCCCATCCCCCAACTACAACAATGCTGCTAGTTTTTCCAATTGATTTCTGATAAAAACACTTTTCATTGCAAATTTACTTATCATGAATTGACAATGATAAAAAAAAAGGACATTCAATGGGCAGTGCCCCAAGCACCATACCTGTTTGCAATACTTGGTTACTGCTACACCCAATGGATGTTCACTGTTTGTTTCTGCAGTGCCAACGATGGCCAACAGCTTGGTCTGAGATATGTAATTACTCTCTGCCACCATTTTCAGGTTCATTACTCTGGGTGTTCCATGAGTGATTGTTCCAGTTTTATCAAAAACTACTGTATTAATCTGAAGACAAGAACTTTATTAATCCACTGAAACATCAATGTCAAAGAAGCACAGTCCAATCCACTTAACTGAATTAAACCTCAGAACGCTCAGTCTAAGAAACTGGTTTTGATTTTGCAAGCAAAGGAGCTCACACAGCAGCAATTTTAACCAGAAACCAAGTCTAGAACAGACTGCAAATTCGCCACAGTAGACCAATATTAAAAGCAGAGGACTAACTTGATGAGGTCACTGAAAACAAGCTTTTTGGGGGTAATTTTCTCCCAGGCCACACACCAATTCTGGATAAAATGGAGTCAAGCTGCTCCCAGGCTTCTGCCTACGTTACTCTAAAAAGGCTACTGGGAGGTGGGCTAAATAGACTGGAGGTAATGTGATTTGTAGGCCTAAGCATGCAACAGAGACAGAGACTTTAACTGCAGAGAATTATAAACATCTTTCAATTTTTCCTCAGCAATAATAACACTGAACAGAATCCAATTTCACAATTATGCTAAGACTTTGTGGAGTTCCTGAATTGGCAACAGCGTTAAGACATTACAAAACCACTACAATGGAGATAAATAATTCAAAATGAAACATGAACGTCTTGATTTTATTTTACTATAGCAAACAGCTCCTTTAAATGGACAGTCCTGTTTAGCTTACAAAAAAACTACACGAACCAGGGATGTATCAGTGTCATGAACTAGACACATCAGGGTTGCAGTGTTATGATATTTTCTCTTTTGACTTCACTGAGTATGGAGGAAAAGTATTTACACAGATCCAATTGGTTTTGATAATTATTTTAAACTTTCTGGTTTTAAAAAAAAGTTTTGTTTCCCCTGTTGCTTTTTCTAGGTTCCTGTGAATCAGTTATTGATTATAATGTGTGCAAGTGAAATTTATTGGAGGCTTTTATTCCATATATCGCAAATTTCTTTTTTGCCAGATGCAGGTGTCATAGTAAACAGCAATGGACAGCAAACTCCAGCAATAAAAGCACATGATTTAACAACAGTTTGTATACACAATTACATAGCATTTGTCCTGACTTGCAAGGACTTACCTGCCTGTTATTACACCTACCTTGTGTGCCATCTCCAAGGGTTCCCCTCCTTTAATTAGGATACCATTTTGTGCACCGACTCCAGTTCCCACCATTACTGCGGTAGGCGTTGCCAATCCTAATGCACAGGGGCACGCGATGCAAAGGACAGTGATGGAGGCTTGGAATGCAAAGCGCACAATCACCTCAGGTTGTGACAAGCTTTTGTTGTAACCCTAAGCACAAAACAGGCAAATCAGTTTCAGTTAGCAGGTACAAGGGACAGTATTCCAACCGTACCAAATCCCTGCTCAAATAACCTGAATAAGAAAACACTGTTTGGGCTATAATCTGAGAAAAGGGGACAATGCTGCAAAGCATTGTTATTTTGAAGCAAGTTTGCTTGTAAAGGAAAAAAACTGTTGCCTAGATTTTGGTGATTAGTAAAAATTTTTTTTTTCAATTAAAAAAAGTTTTGGGCATTACAGTTCTCAGTACAAGTTTCCAAGTTTGAATCAACCACGAAGGAAATATTTTCTGCTGCCCTGGATATGGATGTTGGAGAACTGCAATGTTCCCCTGCCATGCACTGACCTCTTACTGGAACCTCTTCCACTACAGTACACATTGTTCAGGTCTTCATCTCAAATTCACCGAGTGCAAAACACTGTATGGTATAATGATCAGGTGAACAGGCAACTACAATGATCTCAGCATAGCAATCAATGACTATCAGTAAGCAGGAAACACTCACTTTAGGAATGGTTTACAAGATCACAAGATCGATACACATGAGGAAGGCTACTTGCCCCACCATAACTCATCCATCTAGCACAATTCTCAGTCCCCCACCATCAGAGCATCCAACTGTTTCTTAAATGATTTCAGGGTTTTCGCTTTCACTACTCTAATCAAAACTTTGTTCACAAGGATGACTAGCATTTAAGGGGAAGCTGGATAAGCACGAGGGAGAAAGGAATAGGAGGATATGTTGATGGGGTCAGAAGAAGAGTGGGAGGCTCGTGTGGAGCATGGACCTGTTGGGCCGAATGGCTTGTTTCTGTGCTGTAGTCTATGTAATTCGTTCAATATGTGGATCTGTCTCTATGTAATGGGGAACCTCATGACATGTGTTATAATTTGCCTTTTACTAGTGTAAACCCATCTTCTGGTTCCACATTTAGTTTGTAATAGTATTCCAGATCTAACTTGTCTAAACAGTATATTCTCCTATATACTGTTAGGAGGTCACCCCTCGGTTGCCTCCTTTCAAGATTAAGAAATACAAGTTTCTCCAGGCTTTCCTTATAATTTAGTCCTTTGATATTCGGGATCAGTCGCAGGGTCCTGCCCTGAAATGCTACAATGGCTTGACTGTCGCTCACACCTCGGTAACCAGAATCGCATACAATATCAGGAGGTGGGGTCTCACCAAAGCACGACAGCATTACTTCCTCTAACTTATTCTCTGCTGTTTTGCCTATTTAGTTCAACATCATTGTGGTTCCACAACGAATTTGGACATCAAATCGACTAAAATTGTGTCAAATTTGTTATTAGCTATTTTGGCACCATTCGTGGAGTAATTATAAATGCCCATTTTTGCTTCAGAGGTGCAGTACGCCACACTTGTCTGTATTAAATTTCATCTGCTGCTGTTCCACAAATTTATAGTTGTGGCTCCCGATTGGTCTTCCCAGATTCAGCTGCTCCTCCTAGTTTGGTAACATCTGTGAATTTTCTTTGTATTCGTTCATGGGATGTGGCCGTCGCTGGCAAGGCCAGCATTTATTGCCCATCCCGAATTGCCCTTGAGAAGGTGGTGGTGAGACACCTCCTTAAACCGCTGCAGTCCGTGTGGTGAAGGTTCTCCCACAGTGCTGTTAGCTAGGAAGTTCCAGGATTTTGACCCAGCGATGATGAAGGAACGGTGATATATTTCCAAGTCGGGATGGTGTGTGACTTGCAGGAGAACGTGCAGGTGGTGTTGTTCTCATGTGCCTGCTGCCCTTGTTCTTCTAGGTGGTAGAGGTCGCAGGTTTGGGAGGTACTGTCAAAGAAGCTTTGGCGGGTTGCTGCAGTGCATCCTGTGGATGGTACACACTGCAGCCACGGTGCGCCGGTGGTGAAGGGAGTGAATGTTTAGGGTGGTGGATGGGGTGCCAATCAAGCGGGCTGCTTTGTCCTGGATGGTGTCGAGCTTCTTGAGTGTTGTTGGAGCTGCACTCATCCAGGCAAGTGGACAGTATTCAATCATACTCCTGACTTGTGCCTTGTAGATGGTGGAAAGGCTTTGGGAAGTCAGGAGATGAGTCACTCACCGCAGAATACCCAGCCTCTGACTTGCTCTTGTAGCCTCAGTATTTATGTGGCTGATCCAGTTAAGTTTCTGGTCAATGGTGACCCCCAAGATGATGGTGGGGGATTCGACGATGGTAATGCCATCGAATGTCAAGGGGAGGTGGTTAGACTCTCTCTTGTTGGAGATGGTCATTGCCTGGCACTTATCTGGCGCGAATGTTACTTGCCACTTATCAGCCCAAACCTGGATGTTGTCCAGGTCTTGCTGCATGCAGGCACGGACTGCTTCATTATCTGAGGGGTTGCGAATGGAACTGAACACTGCAATAGTCAGCGAACATCCCTATTTCTGACCTTATGATGGAGGGAAGGTCATTGATGAAGCAGCTGAAGATGGTTGGGCCGAGGACACTGCCCTGAGGAACTCCTGCAGCAATGCCCTGGGGCTGAGATGATTGGCCTCCAACAACCACTACCATCTTCCTTTGTGCTCGGTATGATTCCAGCCACTGGAGAGTTTTCCCCGATTCCCACTGACTTCAATTTTACGAGGGCTCCTTGGTGCCATGCTCGGTCAAATGCTGCCTTGATGTCAAGGGCACCCTCACCTCACCTCTGGAACTCAGCTCTTTTGTCCATGTTTGGACCAAGGCTGTAATGAGGTCTGGAGCCGAGTGGTCCTGGCAGAACCCAAATTGAGCATCGGTGAGCAGGTTATTGGTAAGTGTCGCTTCACAGCGCTGTCGTCGACATCTTCCATCACTTTGCTGACGATTGACAGTAGACTGATGGGGCGGTAATTGGCTGGATTGGATTTGTCCTGCTTTTTGAGGACAGGACATACCTGGGCAATTTTCCACTTGTCGGATAGATGCCAGTGTTGTAGCTGTACTGGAACAGTTTGGCTAGAGGTGCGGCTAGTTCTGGAGCACAAGTCTTCAGCACTACAGCCGGGATGTTGTCGGGGCCCATAGCCTTTGTTGTATCCAGTGCACTCAGCCATTTCTTGATATCACGTGAAGTGATTCGAATTGGCTGAAGACTGGCTTCTGTGATGGTGGGGATGTCGGGTGGAGGCCGAGATGGATCATCCACTCGGCACTTCTGGCTGAAGATGGTTGCAAATGCTTCAGCCTTGTCTTTTGCACTCACGTGCTGGACTCTGCCATCATTGAGGATGGGGATGTTTACAGAGCCTCCTCCTCCCGTTAGTTGTTCAATTGTCCACCACCATTCACGACTGGATGTGGCAGGACTGCAGAGCTTTGATCTGATCCGTTGGTTGTGGAATCGTTTAGCTCTGTCTATAGCATGTTGCTTCCGTTGTTTAGCATGCACGTAGTCCTGAGTTGTAGCTTCACCAGGTTGGCACCTCATTTTTAGGTACGCCTGGTGCTGCTCCTGGCATGCTCTTCTACACTCCTCATTGAACCAGGGTTGATCCCCTGGCTTGTTGGTAATGGCAAAGTGAGGAATATGCCAGAATACAATTCTGTTGCTGCTGATAGCCCACAGCACCTCATGGATGCCCAGTTTTGAGCTGCTAGATCTGTTCTGAATCTATCCCATTTAGCACGGTGGCGGTGCCACACAACACGTTGGATGATGTCCTCAGTGTGAAGACGGGACTTCATCTCCACAAGGACTGTGCAGTGGTCATTCCTACCAATACCGTCATGGACACTTGCATCTGCGACAGGTAGATTGGTGAGGACGACGTGAAGTAGGTTTTTCCCTCATGTTGGTTCACTCACCTGCCGCAGGCCCAGTCTGGCAGCTATGTCTTTCAGGACTCGGCCAGCTCGGTCAGTAGTGGTGCTACCGAGCCACTCTTGGTGATGGACATTGAAGTCCCCCACCCAGAGTACATTCTGTGCCTTTGCTACCCTCAGTGCTTCCTCCAAGTGGTGCTCAACATGGAGGAGGACTGAATAATCAGCTGAGGGAGGGCAGTAGGTAATAATCAGCAGGACGTTTCCTTGCCCATGTTTGACCTGATGCCATGAGATTTCATGGGGTCCGGAGTCAATGTTGAGGACTTTCAGGGCCACTCCCTCCTGACTGTATACCACTGTACCGCCACCTCTGGTGGGTCTCCGGTGGGACAGGACATACCCAGGGATAGTAATGGAAGAGTTTGGGACGTTGGCTGAAAGATATGATTCTGTGAGTATGGGTCTGTCAGGCTGTTGCTTGACTCGTCTGTGGGACAGCCCTCCCAATTTTGACACAAGTCCCCAGATGTTGGTGAGGAGGGCTTTGCCTTTGCCTTGTCCGGTGCCTAGTGGTCTATTTTTATTCTTATGACTTTTTGTAGCAAGATTGTACAACTGAGTGGCTTGCTAGGCCATTTCAGAGGGCGATTAAGAATCAACCACATTGCTGTGGGTCTGGAGTCACATTTTGGCCAGACCAGGTAAGGACGGCAGGTTTCCTTCCCTAAAAGGACATTAGTGAACCAGATGGGTTTTTACGACAATGGCCACCATTACTTCACTTTTTTTTTTATTCCAGATTTTATTTAATTGAATTTAAATTCCACAGCTGCTGTGACAGGATTTGAACTCATGACTCTGGATTATTAGTCCAGGCCTCTGGATTACTAGTCCAGTAACATAACCACTATGCTACCGTACCCGTACCGATTGCTTTTTAGAAGACAATATCTGGGGCTTTGCACAGTTGACTTGGGATTCCACTTCTCAATAGAAGTCAAGGAGATTGATCAGGCAGGGTCTTCTCCTTTTGACTCCATGTTGGCTGCTGTTTATTAGGTTATTATACAGGTATCTCTCAAGTTTACCCTGATAAATAATTTCATTATTTCACCTGACATTGATATTAGAATAATGAATCTGTAATGCCCTGCTTCCAATCTGGAAGGACCTCACCAGTGTTCAGTGACTCCCTTATAATGACAGTCAGTAACAGATGAAGCTCATCCCTTCTTTCTTTTCGCAGTCTGGGATGAACAACATCCATCCCCAGGGATTTGTTTTTGGCTTCCATTTCATTTATACCAAAACTATCAATTCTACTTGGATTTTTACTGTTTAGAGAGGACAAGTTGCTCATATCTTCCATATTGAAAACTTGTAGTACCTTATACTATCTTCAAATTCAGCTTTATTTGGATCTTTTGGGATTCCCACTTCTTCTGACTGCTCTCTTATTGTGATATTGCTGCAAAAGCTTCTGAATTATATTTTATGTCAGCAGCCATGTCTTTCCCCCAGGTATCTCTGCCCCGCTGACCACACTTTTAACATGTTCATATATTCATCTCAGGGGACCCTTTTATTATTCTCACTGCAGCTTGTTTTTGCTCCTTACTTCGTTAATTAATTCATTGCTCGTCTATGCTTGTTAAGGCCCCAAAAATTCAGAGGCAAATGCATCTCCATGTAAGTGCCAAGATGCACCCACCCTTGAACCTGCAAACAGTAGTGGGGTCTGGGTGAGGTCACATGATTTGCATGGCTTTGACAAGCTGAGGGTAGTCTGAGGTGCACCCTATGCCTGACGAAGCAGCGGGAAAGTCCGGCAGAAAGTCCTGGGCCTAGGATAAGGTGGTCTTCCTGGAAGGAAGCCTAGATGCGCCAGCCGCCTCCTTATATAATCTTCAGGAATCCAGACCACAATCTCCCAGGTGGGGTCCACTTCTGCAATTAGGCTGGCCAGTACCCAGTGTCTCATTTAGGCATATCAGTGTCAGCCATACGTCGGGTACCTGAATTGGCAGGGAGTTCAGGAACTCAGATGTTCGTAGTCCCTATGCCCACGCCCTAATGTCGACCACCTTGCAAGGGGGTGGGTGGAAACTCTGCCTCTCCAAGGCCATCCAGGAAACTTGGGCATGAGGTCGGGACCCAGTGCAACTGGCATCCGCCGTAGTTTTCGGATGACTTCTGCTGAAGTTATGTTGGGAATCTGCTGGAACAGCCACAGACTTTTGTCCCTCGTGTCTTGTTTAACACGAGTCGTACTACCACAGAATCAAGCCTGGGAGCTTCTGAAGTTACCAGCTAAATCATCAGGCGTGGTGACAGGTTCACATTTTTACAAACTTGCTTAAAAACTGTTACAGCATCAACTTCTTCCAGTTCTGACAAAAGGTCATCGACCTGAAACATCAATTCTGCTTCTTTCTCCACAGATGAGTATTCCCAGCATTTTCTATTTTATTTCAGATTTCCAGTGTCCGCAGTATTTTGCTTTTGAGCTTCTGATGTGTATGTCTCAATTACGCACTGCTGTTACCAGCTAAATCAGGAGTGGCGGCAGGTTTTTAAAACTTTCACACTGCCGACTTCAGTTCAAAAATACACCTGTGGCAACACTGCCCAGAACCAGAACCCATATACATCACCAAATGAAGAATCGCCAATGTTCTAATCTTAGCTACTGTTGAGGTTTCAAACCCCGCAATCTGCATTTACCGCCTTTCCAAACATAACATTTTGCCAAATATGAATACTTACAGGGAAGTATTTTTCCACAAGCTCGAAATTGAAAAATCCAATGATGATCCAGGCGATCAGAGTAGTAACAGAAACCCCAACGATGAACGGGACAAAGTATCCGCTCAGCTTATCTGCAAACTGTTGAATGGGAGCCTGAAAAATAAACAGTACAAATTGTTGATTCTGTACGAAATTTCATTAGAGAGAGTCTAGAGAAGTGAACATCCTCTAGATGTCAGCCGTGGTGCAGTAGGTAGCCCTCTCCCCTCTGAGTCAGAACTTTGTGGGTTCAAGTCCCTCTCCAGAGTCTTGAGCACAAAATCTAGGCTTGACACTCACAGTGCAGTACTGAGGGAGGGCTGCACTGTTCGAGGTGCCGGCTTTCAGTCGAGGTTAAACCGAGGTCCCGTCTGCCTTCTCAGGTGGAAGTAAATGATTCCACTGCACTATTTTGAAGAAGAGCAGGCGAGTTCTCCCTGGTGCCTGGCCAATATTTATCCCTCAACCAACACCACTAAAACAGATTATCTGGCCATTATTACGCTACTGTTTGTGGGACCTTGCTGAGTGCAAATTGGCTGCCGTGTTTCACAACATTACAACAGTGACTACACTTCAAAAGTATTTAATTGGATGTGAAGCGCTTTGGGACATCCTGAGGTCATGAAAGGCGCTGTATAAATGCAAGTCTCTCTCTCTAAACTAGTGTAATCTGGGTGGGTGATGGAAGCCATTCTGCCAGCTCTTGCCACCACTTCCAGCAGAAATCTTTTGAAGTACAAGCCTGCCCAAATAAGAGTGTACAAGGTGCAAATGACAGGATGTATTTCGCATCATTTGTGCCTTAATAATGCTTGGCAAAAGGGATGCTGATGTGCTCCTGGCATCCAGCAATGCTTTGAGGGTGCGCGGGAAGAGGAGTTAAATTTTAAAAAGCCATCTTGCTGCCCCAATCAATTAAAAAGCAATCACTTGCATGCATGAGAGCAGTAAATTCAACATGCAACAAAAACAAAAATTCAATTTTCAGCTGATGCCGCATTACATTATTGCAAGGCACGTAGGAATATTCCTCTAACCCTTTCTCCACCTGAAATGGTTGACTTGGAGGCGGTGTAAACAGCCCCAGCATCCACCAAGTTATGACAGTGAGCCTAATCCCAGGGAGATTGTGTGGAGTCAGGGGCACAGGCATATTTGGGTGGAAGTCACAACCTGCCGAAAATCCGCTGCCATTGTGGCAAACAGGAAAATATGCTGCTAGAAGTTCAGCTGCTAGTACACAAGTCTATCATCATAGCAAAACAAATTTCTAGAATATTTCCCCTTCTCAAGAAAAGATCAACCCATTTCATGAACTATTTCAAGACAACACGCAGAGTACTTGTTCTTGAATTAGCTACTGAAAGGTGCAGGAGTGCCGCTGCCAGCTTTCACTTCCTAAGAAGCAACTGGCCTCTCTATATGGCATCTCCTCTGACTGACATAACTAATATCACGAGGAGGTGTATGGGCCTCAGCATGTAGGGAAATACAGGCAAACACAAACTTCAGGGCTCAATGCTTTTGAGCGTCACAGTCAGTCCATGGACTACCTCAACAAACATTTTCTGCAACTGCAATTAACAGTTCAAATATTACATGTCCCATAGCTACTGGCTGTTTTCGATTTAACAGGAACGATTACAAGACAGAAGCCGTTTGAAAATGGACATTTTTGTGTTAAGGTGGACTGAATGGCCAACATCTGCAATTATGTTGTGATCTAAAGATTCTGCTTAGATGCACCAAGTACTGATGCAAAGATATTTGGTAAGGAAGGAAATATTCAAGTAAGAGAAGATTAAAATTTTATATATTTCACAGACTATACCATAAAAATCCAAATCCTGAACAGATGGACAATGAAGAGCTATTCTCCCATTATTACGGTGGTATTTATTTATCTGCAAAAGGCAAGAAAAAGACAAATTTGTTTGCCAAGTAGCAGTCAAAAAACACCATGTACAGTTTCAGGGAAGATCTTTCACTAGAGAAGTGCAACCCTCCTCCACTTCCACATGCAACCAGCTGCCTCCCCCCTCCCACTGACTCATCATGAGCAACACTATTTATGATCTGCTGGTGTCTTATAAATCATGCTTGGTCTCTTTTTTGTAAAAAGGCTGGGATGCTGCTATTATTACAGAAACCTAAAGATAATATTTATCATTTCCCCTTTCAATAAAAACAATCCCAATAATGTACTTAGGGACCGTACCTTGGAGGTTTGTGCCTCTTCTACAAGTTTCACAATCTGGGAGAGGGTGGTTTCCGATCCGACATGAGTAGCTTCAATCAGTAAAGCCCCATGCTGATTAATGGAGCCTGCAATGACGCTGCTGCCCAATTTTTTAGTGACTGGCATTGCTTCACCTGCAAATAATGCAAAACACAAATGAGACTGAAGAGATGTGTTATTACCAACAGCATCCAATAGTCTGAATACTCAATCCAACAGGCTTTATTTAATAGCCTTCATGTAGCAGTAACAACTCCAGGATCTTTTCACCGATAATATTTCTGTTTCGCAACATGGCATCTGAGGAGAACAAAGCATATTATATATCTTTGAGTGAGTTACAGGTTAGTAATCCAGTTAAGTGGTTTACATTTATCCTGGAATTCAATGAGGTGTTGTATACAACCTTTTTTTAAAAAAACACTACTGTTAAAAAGGAGCACTAACAGGAATTGTTTATTTTCTCCACTTTCCCTTAACGATTCTTTTGATGACACGTCAATCCTAGCCATAAAACAGGCGACCAGCTCTCTGTCAACTGTCAGAGGTGCAAGACAGCAGCTCAAGATAACTTTCCCTTTAGTTTTCCCTCCTATTTTCCTTGTG
This sequence comes from Heptranchias perlo, assembly GCF_035084215.1. Taxonomy (NCBI): domain Eukaryota; kingdom Metazoa; phylum Chordata; class Chondrichthyes; order Hexanchiformes; family Hexanchidae; genus Heptranchias; species Heptranchias perlo. Next base: position 46,080,955 of record NC_090339.1, on the reverse strand, counting down.
GAACAGTACCTGGCCTACTTGAGCACTTCCTCCAGATGGCATAGCTAAAATTGAGAATGCAACATAGCAGAACAAATTGGGGAAATCAAGAGCGTGAATTATAGTGCAATGTAATATAATTCAGTTTATAAATACTAGAGACTTTTGCTCAAATTGACAGATGTCATACACAGTCAGGTAAGTTGAGTATAATCTTCACTCAATACTTCAAGGTTGCATTTATAATAACACTTCCACATTGTCGTATAGTGGTTTCCAATCTGACGCTGGAACTGCAATGCTGGGGAAGTAATCTCACATTGCTTACGCCTAAAGCTGCATGGAGAATAACACTGTGCGATGTGAAATCATTTCTACAAAATGCTCAGGTGATCACTTGGACCTCCTCGTTATCTTAAAAAATGCTCTGCTTAGGTTTGTAATGTTTTGAGTGTAAATGGACATTCCCACGAGCACTCCCTGAACACTCAAAGATTTGAATATTGTTTCTGATTTACTGACATGGAAAGTTGTTCTCTCTTTCTTACCAGTAATCAGAGATTCATCAGCCATTGAATGCCCTTCAATCACTCTGCCATCGACAGGGAATTTATCGCCTGGGACCACCTTTACAATGTCCCCTCGTTGTACCAACTCCACGTCAATTTTCTCTTCACTAAGAAGCCATTGCGAGAAAAAGAAAATGGTATTGGTCAATCACAATTTGCCCGAACAGTTCAAATTGATTAATTGTTCTTGAGCAACAATGAAGGAAGATTTATTTCACAAAATAAGAGTCAGAGACAATAACTATAGATAAATTGATCATATGATAGGCATTATATATGTTGGAAACAATTTTTTTTTAGAAAAGCACACACCTTAAAATGGAATGATCACTGTTTATCTTCACTATAGTTGCCTCAGTCGCCTGCAATGACATCAGCTTTGCAAGTGCTTCAGATGTCTTGCTCTGCAACAATAAAAACGATCTAATTTTAAAAACTGTATATTCAGAAAAGTTGCAATGATAAATAAATCAGTTATTCCTTCAATCGCAGGGAAGCAGCATAGCTAAAAACAGGCCAGCTTCACCCAGTGATGGTACAGAAGTTCTGATGAGATTAAAATTCCACCAATATTAGTGTGATTAGACTGCTGAACAACACACTGACTTCAAACACTCTTTCAATACATTACTGTCAAACTTCAGAAGTTCAACTGGGTAAATTCAACTTGTTTAACCATTCTAATTTGCATATTCATAATTATGCAATTAGAAAATTTTATGTAACTGAAGTCTGGAATTAAAATAGTTATGAATATTCATCTCAAAATATTTACACAAAATGTATTCAAAAAGTCAAAATAGAGAAGAAAAGAATTTGCTCTTTGCGTGTTCTGCTGAGGTGGCATTAACATTCTTCGTATGCAACATAGATAGAGGTCCTAAATTTCCGCAGGGTACTCCCGATTTCTTGTTGTAACTTCAGCAGAAACCCTGGCAAAACAGCATAAACAGCTGTTTACGCCACTTCTCGGGGGCTCCGTCAACCTCCAACCAAAGAACTCCTGCGGAAATTCCAAGCGATATATTTACTAAATATGTAAGTGGCATCTAATTAGAGATCAGAACTGTACCAGCATTCATATATTTATTATAATTGCACTGTCATTCATTGGCTATTTTGCTAGATCTCAACACTGAAAAGGGAATGTACATTTAAAAAAAAGAATTTTACGGGTAGGTGGCACAGCAACAATGCTGGAACAGTGCTGTGCCATAGCACTGGATGAAATTCAAACCCTCACTCTGCTGAGTTCCGGATCTGCTTGGAGTCAGAAGGTGTGCCATTTCTGGGCCACTCAAATATTTTCACAAAATTATATTATATCTCTGAACATAAAATGTGAAATAAGAAAAGGACATTTGGCCAATCAAACCCACTTCTTCCACAGACATGTACGATTGATTACCATAGACTCTAATTCACCCATTTAACCTCCTGAGTGAAAGTTGTGTGTAAAGATGTCTGATACCCATAGGTAAATTGAGAAGTCCAGAATATTCTTTCACCCTTACTTCTTCACCATTCAACTATAGCCTGCGGACCTCCACAGCCAAGTGCCTTCCATAAACAGCTTTCCTCCCCAGGCACATCTGCAGAAGATCAAACTGAGCCAGCTGTTGGGAGACATGTGAGCGTGGCCATGACCATGAAGCCACAAACTCCCTTGATGGCCTAGAGAATTGGTGAACAGCACAAGGTCCCACATTTAATTCCACGTCTAAGCTGAGTTGTCCGATCTCAGCCATAGTAGTGACAAGAGCACTGCAACTGATCTCAGTACCTGAGGGAAAAATAAACATTGGTCATGGTTCGTCATTCTGAAGTCATCAGTGAACTTTGGTAAAGGTGTACATGTGGTTTTCAGGTGAAGACAGCTTCAGGTTCAGCCACAACATCACACCATTCAAAGAGCTTCTCTATACTCATGGTCAAAGTTAACTTATCAATTCTCATCATTCGGATGAAGTACCGGTGATGACCCGCACTATGGAACCATACCCAAGCAAGAATCAGCACCTTCAGGACAGAAGGGAAGGGAAGAAAATGGGCAAAGAATAATAAAAAAAGGAAAATGAAATCACAGCACTAATAAAGTTAGTCTTTTCTTTCCTCACCTTTGCTATGTGCTCAAGCCACCGTCCCAAACCAATGAAGACAAACAGCATTGGAGGTGTATCGAAGAAGGTTATAGGGTTCACTTTGGCCTGTTCCATCATAGCAATGGCCAGAACAATGCAGGAGTACAAAAAAGCAATAGTTGTAGCTAGGACTATCAGCACATCCATGTTGGCAGTTTTATGTTTGAGTGCCTTGTACGCTTGGATGTAGAAGTACCACCCACCTACAAACTGAAAGAACAAGTTTAACCTCTGGTTAAAAATTTACATCTTGACAATTTGAAAATGCAAAACAACAAAATATATTTAACATTCCCAGCAATCACCTTGCAATGCACCACTTTCATTAACACCACTGCTAATCAGAATCAGTTTAGAGCAAAGGTGTGGTAAATGTAAACAGCGAAAATAAAATCAGTCACTAGAGGTCAGGATTCAGCACTGTGCAACTGTGCTTCAATTTACCATATGCCAAAACTGACACACTCAGCAGACATGGCCGAAAACCTGAGGGACTACTTATCACCAACAAGTGGAGCTTCTGACAGGTGCTGGTTTATTCAGAGAAAGTGGTGGCCAGAAGATCAGATTTGAGGAGCTGAATGCTTCATCTGGTTTTGCCTCTTCCCATTTTGTAAATGAGAATGACAGTTCTTTAATAGCTCTGCAGAACAAAGACTTGCATTTATATAGCGCCTTTCACAACCTCAGGACGTCCTAAAGCGCTTTACAACCAATTAAATACTTTTGGAGTGTCGTCACTGTTATAAGGTAGGAAACACTTTGCACATGGCAAGGTCCCACAATCAGCAACATGATAATGACCAGATAATCTATTTTTCGGTTGAGGGCTAAATGTTGGCCAGGACACCGGGGAGAAGTCCGCTGCGTTTCTTCAAAATGGTGCCATGGGATCTTGTACCTCCACCCGAGGGGGCAGTTGGGGCCTCAGTTTATCGTCTCATCCAAAAGACGGCACCTCCGACAGTGCAGCGCTCCCTCACTACTACACAGGAGTGTCAGCCCAGATTTTGTGGACAACACTGCCGACACCACAGCAGTGTTGTCCATTCCTTCCCCCATAGTTGTTTTAAGAAATCTCTACTGCCTCCTTCCAAAATTAAGTGTCAGTGGGCAGAAATGCACAGCAGCAGTCTGCACAGGCAGATCATTTTTAAAATGGGAATGTTGAAAGGAAACAATGCTCTATTCCTTTTACGATTTCTTTTAGTGCTTTCTGATGGCTGAGTGGCAAGTGTAATATATTCGTATGGAAGTGGGTCATATAGAAGTTAAAAGTCCAGGCTTAATCCTTAATCTGCAGTTAGATATTTCAAGTGAGACAGTGGTATGGGGTGCTACAATGGGCCTCAGTATCCCTGAAATGGGGAAGGGAAAACAAAAAAATCAGCCATAGTTTTCTGCTGGAAAGCGTGTGTGTGGGGACAGGCTTGGCTGTGATATGTTGGTCTAACAGTTGGTCAGTGCTCAACGTCCAGGCTTACAGATGAAGAGTGACCACCGGTCAATGGGACCACACACAAGCAAGGAATCAACAACTTCAGAAGAGGTGGGCAGAAAATGGAGAGGAAAAAAACTTTTATAAATATCTGTATTTTAATGGGCTAACTGCTAATGGTCGAAACAGGAGTAGGCCATTTAGCCCCTTGAGCCTGTTCCGCCATTCAAAGAAATCATGGCTGATCTGTGACCTGGTTCCATATACCCCGCTTAGCCCCATATCCCTTAATACCATTGGTTAACAAAAATCTATCAATCTTAGATTTAAGATTAACAATTCAGCTAACATCAGCTGCCGTTTACAGGAGAGTGTTCCAAACTTCTACCATGCTTTGTGTTTAGAAGTGTTTCCTAACTTCACTCCTGAAAGTCCTGCCTCTGATTTTTAGGCTATGTCCCCTAGTCCTAGACTCCCCAACCAGCAGAATTAGTTCCCCTTAATATCTTGAAAACTTCAATCAAATCACCCCGTAACCGTCTAAATTCCAGGGAATACAACCCTAGTTTCACAATTTCACAACAGCAATTAAGACATACTGCCCCTTTACATGTTCATGATGTCTTTGATGAAGTAACGGAGAGGATTGATAAGGGCAGTGCAGTTGATGATATGTATATGGACTTTCAAAAGGCACTTGATAAAGTACCACATAATAGACTTGAGCAAAATGAAAGCCCATGGGATTAAAGGGACAGTGGCAGCTTGGATACAAAATTGGCTACGGGTCAGAAAGCAGAGAGTAATGGTGAACGGTTGTTTTTCAGACTGGAGGGAAATATACAGTGGTGTTCCCCATGGATCAATATTATGACCACTGCTCTTTTTGATATATATTAATGACCTGGACTTGGATAAAGAGGGTCATAATTTCAAAGTCTGCAGATGAGACAAAACTCAAAAATGTAGTAAACAATATGGAGGATACGAACAGACTTCAGGAGGACAGACTGGTGAAATGGGCAAACACATGGTAGATGAAATTTTACACAAAAGTGTGAAGTGATGCATTTTGGTAGGAAGAATGAGGAGAAGCAATATAAACTAAATGGCACAATTTTAAAGGGAGTGCAGGAACAGAGACACCTGGGGGTGTATGTACACAAATCTTTGAAGGTGGCAGGACAAGTTGAAAAGGCTGTTAAAAAGGCAAACGGGATTGTCAGCTTCATAAATAGAGGCATAGAGTACAAAAGCAAGGAAGTTATGCTAAACCTTTATAAAACACTGGTTAAGCCTCAGCTGGAGTATTGTGTTCAATTCTGGGCACCATACTTTAGGAAGGGTGTCAAGGCCTTACAGAGGATGCAGAAGAGATTTAACAGAATGGTACCAGGGATGAGGGACTTCAAGTTATGTGGAGAGACTGGAAAAGCTGGGGTTGTTCTCCTTAGAACAGAGATGGTTAAGGGGAGATTTGATAGAGTTGTTCAAAATCATGAAGGGTTTTGATAGACTAAATAAGGAGAAACCGTTTCCAGTGGCAGAAGGGTCAGTGACCAGAGGACACAGATTTAAGGTGATCGGCAAAAGAGCCAGAGGCGACATGAGGAAACTTTTTTACGCAGCGGGTTGTAATGATCTGGAATGCACTTTTTGAAAGGGTAATGGAAGCAGATTCAATAGTATTTTTCTAAAGGGAATTAGATAAACACTTGAAGGGAAAAAAATTTACAGGGCGATGGGGAATGGAACTAATTGGATAGCTTTTTCAAAGAGCCGGCACAGGCACGATGGGGCTAATGGCCTCCTCCTGTGCTGTACCTACTATGATACTATGTATCCAGATACAGAATAAAAATTAGGTTCACCACACCTGTGTCAGACAACGGTACATACCTGAACTGGAACGCAGAGTATGAAGGACAGCAAATTCATAATGGACAGCCCAGGAAGGAGCTGCCGCTCAAGAAACATTGAGGCGTGGTGTTCTTCAAGCTCATCAGTAGTCGAACCATTGTGATGGCTCCTGTAGAATGCATGATCTGCAACAATCATGTAAATCATCATGATCATCACAGGAATGCAAAAAAATAGACTGATCAGGAAGGATCGCCTCCATCTGAGAAAAATAAGTCACAATAAAAGCCTTTTAATCATTAGCAGTTGTTAACGGGTTAAAATATACACAGCCTTAAAAAATTGTTAGTGCTGAATTGGGCGACACTATCCTTTCAACTTGATGACGAGGCCAGGCTGAATAGCTTTCAGTCAGTTTTAAGGATCCGACATTAAAATGAGTTTAGTTTCAATCCAGTGCTCAAAATACTCTCCGCTAATTTTCACTTTATCGATTCTCATTCTGGAAAGTCACAAAGAAGACTGGTGTGTGAAATGGAAATGTCACACCGTTGCATTATTGTTGCAGTGGTGTAAAATGCAAGCTTTACCCAGCATCTAATCTGTGCTGTATCTAAACTGGACACAAACGTTGCTGGGACTAGTGGATAGGTTTTCCTGTTGCCTGTAGTGATATCCTTTCTTGCTTCGATCTGTTTAAAATTGATCTCGTAAAATGTAAATAACATTCAACTTTTATCATTTCAACAGCAAAACTTTCTCCCCCTCCCAAATACATAAAAAGCTATTCATTTATTTTGTGTTCCCAGTTTTTCGGTACAAACATGTGCCCACAGCTATTGCATTGAAATGCAGGTGAGACTTCATTTCCAGTCAGATCAAACAATATTATTGACACAAGTACTACTTTACAGTAGTGAGTCAATAACTACAATTTTAAAAACTGTAGCGATGCATCAACACAAGGACACAAATTTATGTCTGCAATTCCCTCAACCTGGAGTTCCTGATCTCAGCTCGCCATCAGATGGAAGGTGACACAGAAAGCTGCTGCTTTTCCCCATGGGGAAGTAGGGGATAATTTTTTGAATAGTATAATAATCAAATCTCTGGACTCCAATAAGACTTCCTGATAGCATCACTTCCATCTTCTCAAGGTATGCCTCTGAGCTTAACCATCTCTTATGCCAAAGAGATCTAGGAGTACAGGTTCATAGCTCCTTGAAAGTGGAGTCACAGGTGGATACGATGGTGAAGAAGGCATTCAGCATGCTTGGTTTCATTGGTCAGAACATTGAATACAGGAGTTGGGATGTCTTGTTGAAGTTGTACAAGACATTAGTAAGGCCACACTTGGAATACTGTGTACAGTTCTGGTCACCCTATTATAGAAAGGATATTATTAAACTAGAAAGAGTGCAGAAAAGATTTACTAGGATGCTACCGGGACTTGATGGTTTGACTTACAGGGAGAGGTTGGATAGACTGAGACTTTTTCCCTGGAGAGTAGGAGGTTTCGGGGTGATCTTATAGAAGTCTATAAAATAATGAGGGGCATAGATAAGGTTGAGAGTCAAAATCTTTTCCCAAAGGTAGGGGAGTCAATAACGAGGGGGCATAGATTTAAGGTGAGAGGGGAGAGATACAAAAGGGTCCAGAGGGGCAATTTTTTCACTGAAAGGGTGGTGAGTGTCTGGAACGAGCTGCCAGAGGCAGTAGTAGAGGCGGGTACAATTTTGTCTTTTAAAAAGCATTTGGACAGTTACATGGGTAAGATGGGTATAGAGGGATATGGACCAAGCGCAGGCAATTGGGACTAGCTTAGTGGTATAAACTGGGCGACATGGACATGTTGGGCCGAAGGGCCTGTTTCCATGTTGTAAACTTCTATGATTCTATGTCTTTAATTTTCCTTCTTGTTTTGTTATCTTTACTGTAAACTTAAGAAAAAAGATCCCTCCTAACTTTTTCCCTGTTACCCTTATATCAATATGTGGATGCCGTTTTTAAACATTAAAATTATTGATTACCTTGAAAATTTTGACGTATCCATTATTGCCAGTATGGTTTTCAGGCACCTCTAGAACTCTGCTCTTGACCACTTTATTGACTCATCCATCAATGCCTTGAACAGTTCCAAAGCTTTGGTGTGATCCAGAACCTTGCTCTACTAGACAAGTTACCATCATATAAGCCTCCTACCAAAACATTTACTTAGATATTTACTTTCCTCTCTAGTTGCTCTACCTGTACAGTAGTTCACCATTCATCCTCTGATTCTCTTGCCCAGGGATTGCCCAGGGCTTTGGCCTCTACCAACACTGTTCCTTCAACAGCCTCCTCCATTCATCACGCATGATTTTCCTGATAATTCCACTCTATATTTATCAACTTTCTTCAGATTGCAGACCCTCAATGTTTATAACCTCCAATTCTCACAATGAAACAACTAATTCACAATATCTTGACCTCCTCCTTATCCTTTAGTAGAGCAATGAAAATTTAATTTTTTTCAATTGTTCAGACAGTTTCTCTCGAAATTGAAACATCTCTTATGTTTGACAGCTACACCTTTAATCCTTTTTCATGCATTGACGTGATTGACCCATGGTCTTTGACCTCAAATGGAACTCCCCCATTTGCATTGCTCACTGCCTGCTGGGGGTGCTAGAAAATGCTCAGTTTCCTCTTTCACGTCAAGCAATTTTTTCCCCCCCAACAACTCTTCAATCTATAAAACTTCAATTCCAATTCTCTGTCCTTTCCCAATAATCTTTCATACACCTGATCAGATATTGTTAATAACAGTCTTCACCGTTGATGGGAAACTATAGTTACGACTACTTGAAATACTGGAACTATTTTCACTGGATAAGAGAGAGCTAAGGGAAGATTTAGTAGAGGTTTTTAAAATTATGAAGAGTTTTGATAAATTGAATAGGGCAAGACTATTTCCTCTAGTTAGGAATGCAACGACAAGGGGACATCAATGACTAGGGGGAAGCGATTTAAAGTTATCACCAAAAGTGAGTGAGGAAAGGTCGGAAGAAATTTCTTCACACAGTGGGTGTGGCAGCATGGAATGTTTTGCCATAGGGAGTGGTAAGTAGAGAGCATTGCGTTTTCCAAAAGGAAAACTAGATAAATATCTGAAGCAAAGGAAGATATAGGGCTATGGAAAGATAGTGAGGCAGGGTGATAAGTTTTAGATTATGAGGCAAAGGGCTGGTACAAATACTGAATGGTTTCCTTCTGTGCTGTAAACTTCTGCGGTTCTATGGAATGGCATTGGCAGACGATGGGGCTGGGTAGACAATGGGGCAGGTCCAATAGCTACAACATTTAGAAGCTATAGGATTCCCCGAATCATTCAGTAAAATAAAATTTGATATGACTTCAAGCCTAATCATGTGTTGCCCATCCATTACTGTCCACCATGGGACAATGCGATCTATAACAAAAAGTAAACAGAAAAAAAAGTAGGAAATCTGCATACAAGACTTTAGTGGAGCATGCCTCAGACTCTATTATTCAGTCTTTCAAAATCACTGAACATTTTACAAATCATTTTTGATCATTTGAAGGTTAACTTCAAGCATGGAATTTACCGTCTGATTTCTTCTCGGTGATCCAGGTGGCTAGCAGAGCGGTCTTTTTTGTCTAAGGAAGCCTCAAAGCCTAGATCCTACACAAACAAACAAAGAATCAGGGCTCCAACATGATGTTATCCGTTCCTTTCACCATCTTGACAAAATCATTCATTCAGCAGCATTTGTGCAGTGGGTTAACACTGTCCAGCCACAATGCATAACTCAGTTCTTTATTTAAATCCAGATTTATTGTTTTAAACATGAAAGGATATGGTGTATCTTCAATCCAGTTACTCAGTGTTTGAACAGACTTGTCAATGAAGACAATCATTTTTACTGAATATTTACCATTTTTCATATAAAGGTTATTCATATTTTTTTTTAAAATTCATTCTCAGGATATGGCCGTTGCTAGCAAGGCCGGCATTTATTGCCCATCCCTAATTGTCCTCGAGAAGGTGGTGGTGCGCCTTCTTGAACCACTGCAATCCATATGGTGAAGGTATTCCAACACTGCTGTTAGGTAGGGAATGCCAAGATTTTGACCCAGCCATGATGAATGAATAGCCATATATGTCCAAGTTAGGATGGTTTGTGACTTGGAGGGGAACATGGTAGGTGATGGTATTCCCATGCTCCTGCTGCACTTGACCTTCTAGGTGGTCAAGGCCGTGGGTTGAGGGGGTGCTGTCGAAGAAGCCTTGGCGAGTTCCTACGGTGTATCCTGCACATAGTACACTTTGCGCCATGGTGCACCGGTGGTGAAAAGAATGGATGTTTAAGATATCCCCAATGTAATAAATAAAACACATGAAATATCTGTTTGACACTGTTTATCCAACAGAGGGATTAGGAATCATAAATATGCTTAAGCCAGTAGTGCCTGTGCTATATGCAGTCAAACACAATCACCATTACCCTGTTCCTCAAGCAACTCCAGGGGTGGATAGAATTTTCCAAGTGGGAAGCAGAAATAGACCTGGAGTGTTAATGGGCTCGCCGTACCTAAGCAATGGAAGACAGCGATAACCAAAGCAAGTAGGCAATTTGGAACCTTCCAATCCATGACACAGCATATTCAAGCAACAGCACATTACACTACAACATACAGCTGTAATATATTTATAAGGCACCTTCAAATTGTCTCAGTTTATAACACAAAATATTAAAAACTCACCTCAATGCATTTGATGACATCACGAGGCCCAATGCACTCTGGATCAAATTTGATGTGTGCTTTATTGGTTGCAAGAGCAACAGATGTATACAATATACCTTTGGTTTTCATGAGTTTTGATTCAATGTTATGGACACATGAGGCACAAGTCATCCCTCGCACCTTGGTAAAAGTTTAAGAAATACCTGATTAAACACCACTTGTTATCCATTTCACTGTTAAAGTTAAAGTAAGTTTCTTCATTCCCACACGTGCCATTCCAGATGAGAACATATCTCCGGACTACTACCAGTAACACATCATAGTCAGACACCAAGAGTTATCTTCCTCCATCAGGGAAGGTAAATCGTAGCACCCTGCATCTGCTGGCAGGCTGCTCACCACCATTCAACAGAAAAATGCAACAATTCACAGCTCCGATTTTTGCAGCGCACAGTCAACATTTGGCCTGTTGATGGCTTGCAAGTTTAGTTATTCAAGTGAGACATAATGTAATGGCTTACTGAACCCCAATGTTTTACCAAGACCGTGAAAAGTATTTCTAAACATCTAACCGGTCAGGGTTGGCAGTAGCTATGTATTTCACTATGAAATTTCTGGGTGGTTGGGAATGCTTCACTTGATACTGTGAACAATTTAACAATATTTGAACTGAATACTCACAACAAGTTCCAAGTGACCATCTGATCCATCGTGGTCCTCCAGCACAGAGGCTCCAAACCCCAGCTCCTTGATCAACTCAGCAATGTCTGGGGGCTTTATGATGGCTGGGTTATACCTCACTTCAGCTTTTCCTGCCATTAGGGCAACCAGCACAGAATATATACCTTGGCAGAAAGGAAAGTGCAAAATTCACAGTCAACTAAAATACTGCATTGTGACTCCTGCTTTTAACTCTCAAAACTATTTCAAAATCATTGTGGTACCATCAATACTCACATACTGCGAACGATTTGTAGTTGTTGAGAGGTTAAAAGCAGGAGCTATTAATTAAGATGCAAGAGGTTAAGAAGTAGTACTTTAGTTAGGTTATTTAATGCCTGGACGCTGATTTTCAGCCAAGATTTGTCAATGTATTTTGTACATTTAGGAAAAAAAAACTCAATAGGACAAAGTGAAAATATTAATGTGAATTATAAGCCAGGAACAAAATTCGAGACACAGATTTTTAACTCTAAAATTAATGAAGGCAGGAGCTTTTTATTTAAAAAAAAGTTTCTGACTTGATCTTCCCACAGCATGGCCAGATTTGCTTTTTCTTTGTGATTAACCTGGACAAACATATACAGCCCAGAAGCCCAAGTCTCCACAGATCTCAGTTAAAGAAGCAGTAGGAGCTCTGCACAAGACCTCAGCACAACTGGATAAGTGATGAAAATCTCCTATAAGTATATGCAGCTTCTTTTCCACACACTCCCCATGCAGGTTTCCCCTGGCAAAGCCAGCATTTATTGCCCATCCCTAATCGTCCTGAGGTGATGGTGGTGGGCTGCAGTTCTTTGTTGCAGTTTGACACAACAGAATGGCTTACTAGACAACTTCAAAGGAAAGTTAAGAATCAACCACGTTGGTGTGAGACTAGAGTCATATATAGGCCAGACCAGGTATGGTTTCCTTCCCTAGTGACAATCCAACAACAACTTGAATTTATATAGTACCTTTAACATAGTAAGCGGTTCCAAAGCGCTTCACAGGAGTGTTACCAAACAAAATTTGACAATGAGCCACATAAAGAGATATTAGGACAGGTGACCAAAAGCTTGGTCAAAGAGGTAGGTTTTAAGGAGCGTCTTAAAAGGAGGAGAGAGAGTTAGAGTGGCAGAGGGGTTTCGGGAGGGAATTTCAGGGATTAGGGTCTGGGCAGCTGAAGGCACGGCAGCCAATGGTGGAGCAATTAAAATCGGAGATGCGCAAGAGGTCAGAATTGGAGGAGTGCAGAAATCTAGGAGAGTCTAGGAGGAGGTCACGAGATTGGATGGGGCAAAGCCATGGAGGGATTTTAAGAAAAGGATGAGAATTTTAAAATTGAGACGTAGCCGGACTGGGAGCCAATGTAGATCAGTGAGCACGGGTGATGGGTGAATGGGTCTTGGTGCGAGTTAGGATACGTGCAGCAGAGCTTTGGTTGAGCTCAAGTTTACAGAGGGTGTAAGGTGGGAGGCTGACCAAGACAGCATTGGAAAAACTGAGTCTGGAAGTAACAATGGCGTGGATGAGGGTTCATGTTCACTTCTACCAATACCAGCTTTTTAATTCTAGATTTTAAAAAAAACTGAATTCAAATGCTCATAGTGGGATTTGAACTCACGTTCTTGGGATTATTAGTCCAGACCTCTGGATTACTAGTCCAACATAACCACTACACTATCGTACCCATAAAAAAATATATTTAGTGTCAGGCACAGGAAATGAGCCTGTGACCATGACATTATCAGAACCATGTGTACCTCAGATCTACAGTTACAATTCTAGAATAAATAAATCTGTGTGTATAAAGTGCTGTAGTTACATAAATAAGTACGTCTGTTGTTGTTCACTCTTCAAGGTTAGAGAAATAAATAAATCAGTGAGCCTCAATCATCTGGCAATCATAATTAAAGTAGATGAGCATGAGAAAAATACACAATGTTCACTATGTGACATATGAGGAGAATTGTGTGTGTGTGTGTGTGTGTGTGTGTGTGTGTGTGTGTGTGTGTTTTAAACAAGCATAAACTTAATTGGTGTAATATATATTTCATCAAATATACATATTTTGGGTGACTACTGGATGATGGGTTGAGCTGCAGGCTGCAGCCAGGACTAACGCCGGGTTGTGCCAAGTGTAAGATTGGTGGTCAGGAGGGTGAGTGGGCAAAAGTGGTTAGAAAATCCTTGGTCTGTTGTGTGGGACGATACAGGCTGGAAATGGGGCTTAGACTGAAGCTGCATCATGGGAAAATACATTGGTTTGATGTGGAAGATTGGAGCTGAAGATTGGGGGGCAAACTTATGCTGAGACTGAGTTTCAGTGTCAAATTGAGATCTTGAGGCATGGGGGATAGGGAGAAAGACAGTTGGCTGCAAGCATAGAGGGGAAAGAGGCTCAAGGCTGGGATTCAGCTGAAACCACACCACGATAAAATACCTTGGGTTGGTGTGAAAGCAGTACGTCCAGGCAGTCTGAAGCAAGTGGGAGCAATGACAACTGGATACCAATGGCATCACAGGAGTGCTGCGAATGTGATGTGGGAGGTCTGGAAGTACTTGGGACTGAGGACAGGGGGTTTTTGTGAAATTGATTCTCAGCATCTGTGCAGTCACATTCAGCAAGGTTTGAGGCAGTTTACAATGATACAAGTTACGCACACAAAACTTTGATAACATTGATACATAAATGCTAAAATTGAAGTGTACAGCTCCTTTCTGTGGAGGCCTGTAAATCGTATTATTTAGAAAACAAATTTCTGAATTTTACTTTATAAATTTAATCCACACTTTTTCAACCAGTTCAAAATTAAATCTACAAAATCATCTTAAATTTTGTACTATACAATTAGAAATGAAAAAGACGATTGAAAGTGACTAACAAGGCTATAATTTAATCAAGCAGTTCAAAGAATGTCAAGCGCAACTGGGGTAATTTATAGATGTCATTTGAAAGCCAAAATTACATTACAACCTCATGTTGATTCACAAACAACTTATTCTCCACGTATTTAATACGTACTGAAGAAAAATAATTAAATTGAAGTAAGCGGTCAGATTGATTGGATCTGGTCAGACTGTGAAGGCACAGTACCCAAACGGCTATTCTTTCTGCGGGACACTGAAGGTTGAGTTTTAAAAGCCTGTAGGTTGTAGGAGGCAGGGAAAATACAAGATTAGGAGTTCCAGTTTTGAGGTACTGGGAAAGAATAGCCCTGATAATAACAGAGAGGGAGCATGGGGGCGGGGGAAGAAAAGAGATACACTTAGCGGCCAGATATCCCGGAAATACGGGTTTCCCAGAGGTCCTGCCAAATTTAACAGCAGGACCTTTTTCAAATTTTTCGAATCAGTCTCCCGGCCGCAGTCAGCCAGAGAGCAGAGGTTAGTCGGACATTTGGTGGGGGGGGGGGGGGGGGGGGGGGGGGGTGCAGCGGCGGAAGTGGACATCAGGCGGCAGAAGTGGACATCAGGGGTCAGATCATGGGGTGGATTACAAGGTAGCTTGGTGGGCCGGAGGGAAGCACTCCTGCTCCTCACAACCCACACGCAGTGCTAGAAAGACTCTTAGCTGTTCCATCCAGCGGTTCTCGACTCGCTTCAGCTGCCAGGCTTCTAGAGGTCCAAAAAATCCGGCCCCCAGGAGTTAAATGTGAAACAGAGGTTAAATTTGAGGCAAGCAGCCTTGTTCAAATATTTTACAGATGGACCCGCCTCCAGAGAGGTTAGTCGCCCACCCCCAAACCTGTCTCCGTTAAAATCCGAAGTAGGTGCGTTGGAGGAGTGTTGGGGTCAGGTTTGCAATTTTTAAATTTTCAACCTCACCCTGTCCAGGGGGGTTAAATTCACACCCAATGAGTTGGAAACTGAGTGATGTGGCTCAATTTCAGCAAAGTGGGGTTAAAAAGAGAAGGAAAATCATATAGGATGACTCACTTAGAGTTAGCAGGAACAAGAGAGAAAAGAAAAGAAAGTACCAATTATAGTAGTATCGATGATAAAGACAAGAAAAATTGCATGAAGGGAAGAGAGGGGTTGAAGGCTAGATGTGAGAGAAGGCTGAGACGTCATCTTTGCAGAAGTTTCATCACACAAGAGTATAATCAGGGAATTATTTTGCAGTCATGATGAAATAAACCAATGCTAGATGTCTGAAATAAAAAATAAAAAGCTGTAATTGTACTGTAGGTCAGTTGGCATCTGAAACAGAAAGGTTGTTTGCTACCAAACCAAAATGTTAACCTTTCTTCCTCTTTCATATACTGACTGACCTGCTGTGCTCGTTCAGAATTTTCTACACATAAAAAAGAATTTGCAACAAACTTGGCAACTTACATAATACAGTATGAACTGGCAATAGGACTCAGCAGAAAACTAGCCTACTGCTTCTATATAAAAGGAATAAGTGCCTGCAGGGGAGAAATATCCAACTTGAATAAATTGCTAGATAGGTGTATACTCCAAAGATCACCAATGTAATAAAAAGAGCATCTAATGTTCCATTTTGATTACGGAACTTATCACACATGAAGTAGACCAAATAATTACAAGCAGCAAAGCTGTGATTGAGTGGTGCAAGTCATCCACATGCTGCAATGTAGGAGTGAGAAGATCCCTTCAAGACTGTCAGACCAGTAGAAAGAGCTCCTGCGTAAAGGTGCATCATTAGAGGGACACGGGTTCAATTCCCAGTCTACACGGAGTTAGCTGATCTCAGCCAAGACAGCAACTGGAAGCATTACAGGTGGCCTCAGCAATCTTTGCTATGGAAAAGGTTCCCATTTTTGATTACTGCCCAGTGATTGCAGCTCTATGGACTTCAGGTCAAGACAGCAATAAGCACATAGATGTTATGCTCTCCATGGTCTCACTATATATATTCGTGACATGAACACCATAGCATCATAGAAAGGTTACAGCTCGGAAGGACGCCATTCAGTCCATCGAGTCCGTGTCGGCTCTATGCAAGAGCAATACAGCTAGTGCCACTCCCCCACCCTATCCCTGTAGTCTGGAAATTTTTTTCCTTTCAAGTACTTTTCCAGTTCCCTTTTGAAAGCCATGATTGAATCTGCCTCCACCACCCCTCTGGCAGTGTACTCCAGCTGAGGTGGCGAAGCAGAGGAAAAGGAACGGCCCATGAAAAGGTGGGATTCGGAGCGGAGAGATCAGCTGAGGCTGCGGAGCGAAGCAGAGGAGAGGCGGAGCCGGAGTCGGAGCTTAAGGGGCAAAGAAAAAAAAACAAAGTGACATCAGCATCAGGTAAGGAACTGATGGTGAGTAGCTGGTGAGTGAATTTTTTCGATTTCTATTAAGTTTATTTAATAAAATATAAAGAAATCGAGGCACGGCAGGGCAGCTCAGTCCCATGGATTGCGCATCTTGTGCCATGTGGAAACTCAAGGATGCTTCCCGTGTCCTGGACAACCACAGGTGCAGGAAGTGTCATCAGCTGGAGGAGCTCAAGCTCCAGCTCGATTTCGGAGCTTGAGCAGCAGTTGGCGTCACTACAGTGCATCCGCGAGACTGAGCGCTACGTGGATAGCACATTTCAGGAGGTGGTCACCCCACAGCTTAAGGGTGTGCAGGCAGAGAGGGACTGGGTGACCACCAGACAGACAAAGAGGAGCAGGCAGGTAGTGCAGGAGTCCCCCGAGGGCATCTCACTCTCTCACCAGTATTCAGTTCCAAATACTGGTGAGGGAGAGGGTTCCTCTGAGAAGACCATA
The DNA here is from genome assembly GCF_035084215.1 of Heptranchias perlo. NCBI lineage: Eukaryota > Metazoa > Chordata > Chondrichthyes > Hexanchiformes > Hexanchidae > Heptranchias > Heptranchias perlo. Next base: position 46,063,785 of record NC_090339.1, on the reverse strand, counting down.
GCACCATAGGTGGCCCAGCTGTACAGGGCTGAGGGAGGGGCAGGGGCGGAAAGAAAGGTCAGAAGAGCAATAGTGATAGGGAATTCCATAGTTAGGGGAGCAGCCAGATGTTTCTGTGGCCGCAGACGTGACTCCAGAATGGTATGTTGCCTCCCTGGTGCCAGGGTCATGGATGTCTCTGAGCGGCTGCAAAACATTTTGGGGGGGTGGGAGGGCGGTGAACTGCCAGAGGTCGTGGTCCATCCCGGTACCAATGATATGGGTAGAAAGAGGGATGAGGTCCTGCAGGCAGAGTTTAAGGAGTTAGGAAAGAGATTAACAAGCAGGACCTCAAGGGTAGTAATCTCCGCATTACTCCCAGTGCCACGTGCTAGTGAGTATAGAAATAGGAGGATAGAGCAGATGACTGCGTGGCTGGAGAGATGGTGCAGGAGAGAGGGCTTTAGATTCCTGGGGCATTGGGACCGGTCCTGGGGAGGAGGGATCTGTACAAGCCGGACAGGTTCCACCTCAACAGGGCTGGGACCAATATCTTTGCGGGGAGGTTTGCTAGTGCTGTTGGGGACAGTTTAAACTAACTTGGCAGGGGGATGGGAACCTGAGAGGAGATTTAGTAGGGAGAATAACAAAACTGGAATTGGAAGGCAGAAAAGCAGTAAATGAAATTGGAAGGCAGCGGAAACAAGAGCCAGCAGCAAATAAGGTAAAAAAGGAAAAAATGTTACAAAGGCAAAATTAAAGGCACTTTATCTGAATGCACGCAGCATTCGCAACAGGGTAGATGAATTGACGGCACAAATAGAAGTAAATGGGTATGATCTAATTGCCATTACGGAGGCATAGCTGCAGGGTGTCCAAAACTGGGAACTGAATATTCAAGGATATTCGACATTTAGGAAGGACAGGCAAAAAGGAAAAGGAGATGGGGTGACGTTGTTAATAAAGGATGAGGTCAGTACAATAGTGAGAAAGGATTTTGGCTCAGGAGATCAAGATGCACACTTTGGGTGGAGCTAAGAAACAGCAAGGGGCAGTAAACATTGGTGGGAGTTGTTTATAGGCCAAACAGTAGTGGTAACGTAGGGCACGGTGTAAAGCAGGAAATTAGAAGTGCATGTAACAAAGGTAATACAGTAATCATGGGGGACTTTAATCTACATATAGATTGGGCAAACCAAATTAGCACTAATACTGTGGAGGACAAATTCCTGGAATGTATACAAGACGGTTTTCTAGATCAGTATGTTGTGGAGCCAACTAGGGAACAGGCTATTTTAGATCTAGTATTGTGTAATGAGAAAGGGTTAATTAATAATCTTGTTGTAAAGGAGCCCTTAGGGAAGAGTGACCATAATATGATAGAATTCTTCATTAAATTTGCAAGAAACGTACTTCAATCTGAATCTAGGATCTTAAATCTAAACAAAAGGAAACTACGAAGATATGAGGCGCAAGTTGGCTGTGGTTGATTGGGGAACTACATTAAAAGATATGTCGGTAGACAGGTAATGGCTAGCATTTAAAGAATTAAAACATAATTTGCAAATATATATTCCTTTAAGGAACAAAAACCCAGGGTTAGGGTTAGGGTGTAACTAGTAGAATAGATAAGGGGAACTAGTGGATGTGATGTATTTGGATTTTCAGGAGGCTTTTGATAAGGTCCCACACAGGAGGTTGGTGAACAACCTTAGAGCACATGGAATTGGGGGTAATGGATTTAGAATTGGTTAACATACAGAAAACAGAGTGTTGGAATAAACGGGTCTTTTTCAGGTTGGCAGACGGTGACTAGTGGGGTACCGCAAGGATCGGTGCTTGGGTCCCAGCTATTCACAATCTATATCAATGATTTGGATGAGAGGACCAAATGTAATATTTCCAAGTTTGCTCATGACACAAATCCAGGTGGGAATGTAAGTTGTGAGGAGGATGCAAAGAGGTTTCAAGGGGATATAGATAGGCTAAGTGAGTGGGCAAGAACATGGGCAGATGGAATATAATGTGAAAAAATGTGAAGTTATCCACTTTAGTAGGAAAAACAGAAATGGAGAGTATTTTTTAAATGCTAAGATATTGGGAAATGTTGATGATCAAAGGGACCGGGGTGTCCTGGTACATGAGTAACATGCAGGCGCAGCAAGCAATTGGGAAGGCAAATGGTATGTCGGCCTTTATTACAAGAGGATTTGAGTATAGGAGTAAAGATGTTTTACTGCAATTATGTAGGGCCTTGGTGAGACTACACCTGGAGTATTGTGTACAATTTTGGTCTCCTTACCCAAGAAAGGATATACTTGCCATAGAGGGAGTGCAACGTAAGGTTCATCAGACTGATTCCTGGGATGGTGGAATTGTCGTGTGAGGAGAGATTGAATAGACTAGGCCTGCATTCTCTAGAGTTTAGAAGAATGAGTGGTGATCTCATTGATACATACAAAATTCTTACAGGGCTCGACAGGGTAGGACGTTTCCCATGGCTGGGGAGTCTAGAACCAGGGGTCACAGTCTCAGAATAAGGGGTAGGCCATTTAGGACTGAGATGAGGAGAAATTTCTTCACTCAGAGGGTTGTGAATCTTTGGAATTCTCTACCCTAGAGGGCTGTGAATGCTCAGTCATTGAGTACATTCAAAACAGAGATCGATAGATTTCCAGATATTAAAGGCATCAAGGGATATGGGGATAGTGCAGGAAAATGGCATTGAGGTAGAAGATCAGCCATGATCTTATTGAATGGCGTAGCAGGCTCGAGGGGCCGGATGGCAAGTATATCCTTTCTTGGGTAAGGAGACCAAAATTATACACAATACTCCAGATGTAGTCTCACCAAGGCCCTATATAGTTGCAGTAAGACATCTTTACTCCTATACTCAAATCCTCTTGTAATGAAGGCCGGATAGCCTACTCCTGCTCCTATTTCTGATGTTCTTACATTCTAACCACCTCACTGTGTAAAAAAGTTTTTCCTCATAGCACCTTTGGTTCTTTTGCCAATCACTTTAAAGCTAGCTCCTCTGGTTCTTGACCCTTCTGCCAATGGGAACAGTTTATCTCTATCTATTCTATCTAGACCCTTCACGATTTTGAGTACCTCGATCAAATCTCTTTTCAACCATCTCTGTTCCAAGGAGAACAGCCCCAGCTTCTTCAGTCTAGCCACATAACTGAAGTACCAAATCTCAGTAAAGCTACAGGAGGCTGGGGAACCGAACCATGCCAATCAGAAGCTTCAGGAGAGGAAAAATTTGAAATAAAATGGAGGAATCATCATTCTTGCCCACTTTCATACATAAAGAAATGTTGCATCGTGTGAGATCTCAGAGGGAGGAGAGAAAAGGCCAAATTAAACTTCAAACGATTTGTAGTAAATTGAATCCCGTAGGCTCAAATTGAATGAATAGAATTTTTCAGCCCAGTGTTGCAGTTTATGCAATTTTGATTTGATTTAAATACAAGGAAACAGGCACAGAATGTAGAGAATACATTTTCTTACCATCTTCCCGCTTCAAGTTCCTCTCAATGTTAGCCACACAGGATGCACAGGTCATGCCGGTAACCTGAATAAAACATTTTTCTGTCACTGGAGCCTCTGTGTTCCTTTGGGTGATGCCCGACTCCTGTGGCAGCATCTCTCCTTTGATTTTGGTCATCGAGGTTTCACATATCCCGTTGCTCATTTTTTTGTCTTTTACAGACACTTTGGGCAAAACTTCTATTGGTAACACTGCAGGTTCTGTGCTTGCTGCAATTGTACAATTTGCATTACATTAGTTATGATAAATTACATTACAAAATACTCTATCATGAATTCAGTAAGGCCAGCAAATAAACAACTATTCCACTTTTCTCACTTTATGTCAGCAATTGAGTGGCCCTAAGGAGGTATAGTGTACAGTTTTAATGTAAAACCTCTGTACACTGCCCTAATGACATTCTTAGGCCCAGTCTCAGAAGAGCACCCCCATTACACCCGTATGACATTTCCATATTACACACCAGCCACCCAAGTTTTTGAGTGAGACTGCCACTGAATTGCTGCCAAGGAACTAGGTAATGTTTGCCTAGAAATATCCCATGTAGGATTGTTACAACTTAACAAAGAGATTGGCAGCCCATTAGTTTAGACTGGATTTAAATCCAGGTCATAGAGTGGAAGGAGTATGCACAATTCTACCATGCACAGAAATCCTTTACTAAAAGACTCATGCTGGGTACAGCTCCAGTCATCCTGTTACCTCACCCAATGTGTGAGCTTAGGCAGTGAGCATTTGCAGTCTGTTTGACTAAGGAGAGCAGCATCACAGCCAAGTCTGATCCTCACCTCACATGACATACCCACTTTCAGCATTTCAGCAATGCATGGGACTCAGAAATGAGAACTCTGGCTGATTTCTCCTCTCCTTAATTCAGGGGCAAAAATGTTAAGTTAAGTGCCTATTAGCATCCCGGTCAAAATCAGCTAACTCAGGATTGACCAGGGATCCACATCTGGGGCTTTCCCAGTCTGTATGGCTCACTTCCACAGTCTCCAGTGCAGGAACTAAGTCTTTTTCTTCACTTGTTTGAAAAGATAACTATTTGAGAGTACACTATACTTTGAGCAGAATACTCAAGTTTTCTATTAATATTTGGCAATGATGATTCTTTTTACTCCAGTCAAGGGAAACACATACAACTTGAGGATATTGTCAGGATTCTGATATTACTGTATACCTCAAGTTCTCCCTAGACAGTACTGTACAGCAAGGCTCACCCCAACCACAAAACAGACAAACAGGATGGGATTTCTCCACTGGATATGGTAGGTCGCCAGGAGGCACAACCAAGAGTAGCAATGATTTGGGAGCCAACCGTGCACCTTGCCCTTATGATCACAAGGCTCTGGAAGGACGATAAGTAAATGATCAGGAACAGTGTGCATACTTGTGAAATAAAAAAAAAAAAATCTAGATAATGAAAGGAATACTTATTTGCATTAAAAAGCATTACCAGGAAGAATGGCATCAAATCCTATATCCTCTATCATATCCCTCAGCTCCTCGGGGTTGGTAAATAGAGGATCATACTCCACAGTTCCATTGTGCTGTGCTAGAGAAACGTGAATCGATATTACTCCGCTTCTTTTTGAAAGATTTTCCTCGATGGACTTCACACAAGAATTACAAGTCATTCCCTTAATGTTAATCACTGTCATCCTGCTCAAGTGATGCTTTGTTGAATCGGAGAAAGGTGGTTGAGGTGAAGATACCAAAGGATGCTGAGCAGCACCGGGTACAGATTTTCCAGTGTGACATTCATCAGGGAGCGAAACTTTGAAACCACCGGGTGGCAAGGCCTCAACAGCCTGTCGTAAGGCATTTGGAGTAATCATGGCTGGGTTGTATTGTAGGATAGCGCTCTTATTTTCCAAAGAAACCTTGATTTTGTGTACAGCTGGAAGTTCTGATAAGTTACTTTCAATGTTCGTTACACAGGAACTGCAGTGCATGCCATCTATTCTGAGGATCAAGTTTGTTAGACTGTTGGTCACCTCCTGTGGTTCAAGTTTGGTCACCTGAGTTGCATTTATTAGGCGCTCAATGTTAACGTCCAGCTTCAGAGGTTTGGCCTTGGTTTTGATTGTGGCGAGAAAGCCAGCACTTTCGATTTGACTCCTGAGGTCCTCTGGTGTGATGAGGTGGGCTTGGTACACAATTGTGGCTTCCTGACTATTCAAAGAAACTAACATTTAAAAGAAACATTAATATCAATGAAATTGATTTTAAAAGTCTGTAATGCAATTATGTAAATTTATACCAAAACAAATCCCTGCAGAACTTCAATTTTTCAATTATCAGCACAAAAAATGCAGCTCTCCCAATGGCCTAATGGAAAAAGACTCCATGAGATGTAGCACAAAGCCACATAGACCAGAAGGTCTCAGGATTGATTCCCAGCTGAGGCCAACAAATTCAACAGACTGGCAAACTCCAATTGGACTCACTGCCCCTGGGCTAAGGGGAAAACAAAAATCTTATCAAGAGTTCCAGGTCCTGACTGTTATCTGGTGACCTGGCTGAAAAGTGAATGTGTGCATACATCAGGCGAAAATACAATTGGATTCAACCGTTAGGTCCTCTGCAATCAAGCCAAGCATGATTCTGCCAATGCTCACATTTGAAGACTGCCTCTTGGACAAAATACCAGAGGGCTTCCAGCATCTGTGGAATCGCATCTAGCAACAGTCAGTGCCTCAAGGAAAGAGAGGAGGAGACAAAATGCAGGGAAAGATAACAAAAACACAGAAAACATACCACAGGTCAATCAGCATCTTTAGATTTCACGAGTGACCCATCAGAACAGATGAAATGTTTGTAATTTCCCCCACCCTCGCAGTTATGTGATGCAATATCACACTGCAAAACTTGGTAGTGCGAATTGCCAACAGGAAAGCAAAACTGAAATATCAAAACAACTGTATAAAACACATGATAATTAGAACACGTATGAACTGTGTTGGAGCACAGGTACCAGAGGTCAATTACAGGTGCGTGCGCGCACAAGAAAAATAAATGAAGTGCCTGCCTGAAGAGGTTACTGCAAGTAAGGACACAGAGCATAGCCTTTGACTGCGCTTGTAACATGGTAAAACTATATGATGCATTTGAGTAAGCTCTGCTTCCCTGCTGTAGCCAGAGTAGATCTGTTGTGCTGTGTTGTTTTACCTGTTTTGCTAAATTGCTTTTCTCCCCCACACAAAAGAAAGAGCAACATTGGCAGACCCATGGGATCAGAGCAAATATCTGCCTGTCTGGTCCAGAAATGGTACATGGTGCAAAGAAAACAAAGAATATTTTGTTAAAACAATTCACCTTTAATGCGCTGGACACCCTGTAGCTTCCCAATCTTGCCTTCAATCGTGCTGCTACAGGAGTGACAAGTCATTCCTTCAACCCTCATCTTCACCACCATTTCACTGCCTTGGTTTGGCCGAATTTCATCAGGCATTGACAACTTCTTGTCCACTGGAGAACTGTCCACAGCCAAGTCAATGATCTCCTCATTGAGACTCGTTGTGGTGGACACAAAGGCCAAAGCTGCATCATTTTGATCAAGTAGCCTTTTTCTGTCCCCATCCTTTATGCTGGGCACTTGGCTTACATTCTGCTGGCTAGGTTGTGGAATAAGCCCTGTGTTATTGAGAAGGGCTGATTCTGATGTGATGGACACTGTACTTGTGTCGGTCAGCGAAGCTTCAAATCCTATGTCATCAATTGCTTCCTGCAGTGACTCTGGGGTCTGGAACTCTGGATTGTACACAATAGCAGCATTGCGGCTTTCGAGGGACACCTGTACGAAAAAAAAAATCAAAAATCAAGATTTAAGTGCTTGTAAAGGAAATGCCAAAAGCCAGTAGGGCAAAAAGTAAGACGAACCCCTACAACCACCAACTATAGTTAAGAGGAAAAAAGATAAATATATGTTTCTATCCTGCAAGAGAAACAAAACATTTAGCATTCCCGACTTCATGGTAACCTATCCCAGCCGTCAAGCTTACAAGAGGTGCTCATCTGACAGCAGGCACAATGGCTATTAAAAAAGTAAACTAGTACTTAGAAGCATCAGACGCAGAGAGAAATGCATTGTAAATCAGGACGTTTTTAATTAGGCCTTACTTTTGCAGATTTCACATTTACCATTTTATCACAACAAAACCATTGCTAATGTTCTGCATAAAACAGTTAAAAGGTCAGATTACCAGACACTAAATTAATGCTACATAAATTTGTTGCTGAGCTTGTTCTTGCCAACATTTAGCTCCACAAACTACTCTACTTGTAGTGAAAACAGTTTAAAAAGTCACTTAATAAATGGATCCACCAGCTCCCCTTCAATGGGTAAATAAACCATCTGATGTGGTACTGAAACAAATAGACCAGAAGGTCCCAGGTTTGATCTCTATTCTGTGCTCAGGTTAGCTGATTTTGTCAAGAGCACAATTGGTCTCAGTGCTCCGAGAGGAGCATAGGGAATTTTTAAAAAATCAGCTGGGACATAAACTTGAAACACAGAAGTGAAAAACTACAGTCCAGCTTACTACATTGCCTTGTCTACCATCTACATCCTTTTAAAAGGAATTCCTTTTCTCACCCCTTCCATCTCCCATTCTGTCACAACATTTCTGCTATTGATACAACTTGTGAACTCCTCACATCAGGAAAAAAACTCTGCAAGTGCATTTTATTTATGTACTTTTTCTAAAAGAAAATCAACATGGACCACATGGATCGCAAGTCTATCTTGAAATGACTCTGAAGCAAACAGTCTCCCATAAACAAAAGACGATGCTTCCTGAAATAGCGAAATTTGTCAATCACTACAACCAAGTTGGATGCCCTGGATAAAGACAAAAACTGTGAACGCTGGAAATCCGAAATAAAAAAGGGAAATGCTGGCCATATGCTACAGGCTGTTCAGCACCCCAGTTTTGGCGAGTCCTGCCTGACTATACCAGTTCTGAAGAAGAGTTTGTGAAACATTAACCCATCTTTTCTTCCAAATCTACACATGGAGACAGAGGGCATGGCTGAGGTACTAAATGAGTACTTTGTATCTGTCTTTACCAAGGAAGATGCTGCAAAAGTCATGGTAAAAGGGGAGGTAGTTGAGATACTGGATGGGGTGAAACTTGATAAAGGAGGTGGTAGAAAGGCTAGCTATGCTTAAAGTAGATAAGTCATCTGGTTCGGATGGGGTGCATCCTAGGTTGCTGAGGGAAGTAAGGGTGGAAATTGCAGAGGTGCTGGCCATAACCTTCCAATCCTCCTTAGATACAGGGGTGGTGCTAGAGGACTGGAGAATTGCAAATGTTACACCCTTGCTCAAAAAAGGTGTAAGGATAAACCCAGCAACTACAGGCCAGTCAGTTTAACCTCTGGGGAAGCTTTTAGAAACAATAATCTGGGACAAAATTAATAGTCACTTGGATGAGTGTGGATTTGTTGAAGGCAAATTGTGTTTAACTAACTTGATTGAGTTTTTTGATAAGGTTGTTGAGGGCACTGTGGTTGATGATGTGTATATGGACTTCCAAAAGGCGTTTGATAAAGTGCCACATAATAGGCTTGTCAGCAAAATTGAAGCCCATGGAATAAAAGAGGCAGTGGCAGCATGGATACGAAATTGGCTAAGAAACCGAGAGTAGTGGTGAACGACTGTTTTTCGGGCTGGAGGAAGGTATACAGTGGTGTTCCCAGGGGTTAGTACTTGGGCCACTGCTTTTTTTTGGTATATATTAATGACTTGGACTTGGGTGTACAGGGCACAATTTCAAAATTTGCAGATGACACAAAACTTGAAAGTGTAGTGAACAGTGAGAAGGATAGTAATAGACTTCAAGAGGACATAGACAAGCTGGTGGAATGAGCAGACACATGACACATGAAACCTAATGCGGAGAAGTGCGAAGTAATACATTTTGGCAGGAAAAACGAGGAGAGGCATTATAAACTAAATGGTACAATTCTAAAGGGAGTGCAGAAACAGCGAGACCTAGGGGTATATGTGCACAAATCTTTGAAGGTGGCAGGACAGGTTGAGAAAGCGGTTAAAAAAGCATATGGGATCCTGGGCTTTATAAATAGAGGCAGAGGGTACAAATGCAAGGATGTTATGTTGAACCTTTATAAAACACTGGTTCGGCCACAACTGGAGTATTGTGTCCAATTCTGGGCACCGCACTTTAGGAAGGATTGGAATGCCTTAAAGAGGGTGCAGAAAAGATTTGCTAGAATGGTTCCAGAGATGAGGGGCTTCAGTTTTGTGGATAGACTGGAGAAGCTGGGGTTGTTCTCCTTACAGCAGAGAAGGTTGAGAGGAGATTTGATCAAAGTATTTAAAATCATGACGGGCTTAGATAAAGTTAATGGAGAAACTCCCCATTGGCAGAAACGTCAGAAACCAGAGGACACGGATTTAAGATGATTGGCAAAAGAACCAAAGACGACGTGAGGAAAAACCTTTTTTTAAAACGCAACAAGTAGTTATGATCTGGTTTGCGCTGCAGATTCAATTGTGGCTTTCAAAAAGGAAGTGGATAAATATTTTCAGGGCTACGGGGAAAGAGCGAGGGAACGGGACTAACTGGATTGCTCTTACAAAGAGCCGGCACAGGCTCGATGGGCCGAATGGCCTCCTCCTGTGCTGTGTGCTGTAATGATTCTATGAAATGTTGACTGACATACCATGCATTCTTGGCATTTTCTGGTTACCTGGATTTTGACTTGTTAAAGAATCATTTCTCACACATTGAAGGGATTTTTACATTGTTACTGTCAGTGCTACCATGCCTCCTGTTGAGTATAACGTTGACCCTTTAAGTAGAAAACTAGGCTTTTTCCTGTTTCTCATAACCGTAACACTTCAATACTTTTTAAATCTCAGATCAGATAATCCTTTGTAATGTTACAATCTTGTGATTGTTTACATAATAGTACAGCTTTTTCTGGTGCAGATTTCAACATTTTAAACTATTTATATTTGAATGAATGATAAACTACAAATTACTTTTTCTGAAATAATAATTTTAGGGACAGGAATTTCCTCTCTTTGTAATTACATCTGTAATTTATCCAACAGTGATCCACAAATTGCAGGATACAGTAAACCCTTGTATCAGCCAGTAAATTATTTTCCAAAGTGGCCTCTGACCTAATAATGTGGCGTGCCAGTGAAAACCCAGTGAAAAGTACTCCCCTGATGTTCTAGTAGGTAAAGGCTTGTTGTATTAAGCTGGAGACCAATAGGACTCCAGTTTCATCCCAGATCTGTGTTGTCACCGAATCTTAGCTGGGCAACATAATTGGCCACAGCAATTCTGGGGTGAGATAGATCATATTCCCCACTTCTAATCCCTATTTCATGACCCGATGAAATGTCTACGTGCTTGAAGGACATTAAGGAAAGGTTCAGGCTCTATAATGACACCTCCAAGGTCCAAAAGCCTGCCAATGTTCACCATTTTGGCACCATCCTGCAAGAAAGTGCATGCGTGTGGGAGTACGGTAAGGAAGGATTCACGTTCTATGGTGAAATCCTCCAAGGTCAAGTAGCCTGCCAATATTTACCATCTGAGCTTACACATGAAGTACTTGGGCAAAGTACCCAAGGAGATCCAGGCCCACAAAACTGTACTCCTGCGTGAACCAGTTCCTTCAGTAGAGGAAGGGAAAAAGTTGTGGGAGGGGAAAAGAGTTTGAGGGAAACAGAAAATAACAAGTTGCCATATTTGTTTACATCACAAGTAATACACCCCAAGTGAGTTCCAAGGCAATAGTGTGATAGTATCAATACACTTCTTGAGTTTCACTTTCAGTTTATCACAATCACTCAATGCATAACAAGTTCAAGCTCGAGTTATACCTCAGGTCAACATTGAATAATTACTTTCTACTTAGAAAATAATCTCAGCCACTCTTCTTCCCCAATACTAAAAGGAATAAACATTGCAGAGTTCCAGCTGAATTTGACAAACAGTATGGAGAATACAAATTCCTTCTCATCAATCACTACCAAATTTAAGAATAAATAAACCGAAATATATGCGCCAACTAGTTACTTTAAAAATTGGCATTATGTCTACATTCTGTCATTATAACCTCAGGGTTTGAAAATATTCATATGTATTACATACACAAATTATAACCTCAGGGGAGGGAGGGGAGGGGAGGGGGAAAAAAACAGTAGGGCTCTCATTCCTGATTGTTAACAAGCAAAGCCAACTGAAAGTACTCGAGTGTGAACATCGGGCAAGAACAGGGCTGAAGCCGGCTTTAATGCTCCCTATGTTTGAATAGTGCAAAAGTCAATTTTAAGTACATCACTCTCTTGTTACTTCCCAACACAGACAGACAAAATCCATAGATTTGTAAAGAGAACCTAACCTTATTGCTGGAGATCTGTTGAACTGACATATTGGATTTTCTTAACAACCCCTTCTCTGAAACAGATATCAGAAAGATGAGCAAAAGAGACCGGCTATGTTGATTCAGTAATCACTTTCTCTTTTTCTTGAATAACGTACAGGTCAGGATGTACATAAAACGCAACAAAGTCTAGGATACTAGTTCTTCAGTTCTTTCACCTTGTTGGAGGCTTGTCATGTTGTTCAATACTCCTTCCTGACACATTATCACAACCAAGTAGCTGCTAAATTGTCATTTTCCACACAGAGCAAGCAATCACCGAGGTAACAACTGATGAAATTTTACACTCAAAATGTTTGTTCTAAACTCCAAGATAATGTCAGTCACTTCCACTTAATAACAGCTACGCAAGAGATTTAAAAGCAAAATGACTTTAGGTAAACGACGAAATGCTGTTTGCCATACTGGAAGAAAGTGTTGTGCACTGAACATCAAGCAAGGAAATAGCCTTTATCTTTTCATCACACCAATGAAAATGCTCCTTGCTGTCAGCAGACAATCCCTCCAATTACTGAGTACTCTACATGCCTGGTGACCTGCCCGTTGATAACCAACAAAGCAAAGTTCATCATTACCTGAAGCACGTTCAGAATGAGCCCCATCAATTCTCAATTTCCACTGCAGGTTTGAGAACATGCACTGTGCTTTTTCTATGAATATGTCTCTCTCGCTTCACTCCTACATCTATGCAAATCAATTAAGATAATTTTGAGAATTGCAAGTCTAAAGTGAACATTTGCTAAACAACTTGCTATATAAATAAATGCAAGCTTGTTGTTGTAGTAAACAAACAACAAATATTTGATTAAAAAAAACTACTCCCGTTTGCTCCAAGTTGTTTCCTTCTGGAAATAAATAGGAATCATTAATTCAAATTAAGCAATTTAAGCACAACAGCACACAAGGTTTTTTTTGACATGACTTCAATTTGAATCAACAAATAAGTTGAATTAAGCAATTTTGAATTAAGAGGAATGGACTGAACACTTGCAAGCCGATCGATCACACCAGCTGCAATAAGGGGACAGACAAATATGGTCCAAGGAAATCCCTCGACTTGTATCATCCAAACATATCTGCCTGTCGAAACAGAATTGAGGGCTCCACGAGATACAAAAGTCCATAAAAATGTGAACAGTTTATTTTCTTCTCATGGGTACTGCCCTCTGGTAACAAGCACAGACAGCCATCCTTCATGCATCCACTTAGATGGAGATGGTTGGCAGGCTATTTGACTGTGGATAGCATCACAGCAGAGCTTTCCCCTATCCTCACCCAATATCCACACCATCACATTTTCCAGCAAAATGGAGAAGATTTTTTTTCCTCTTTAACTCAAGTGCACCACGATCAATTCTAGCATCTCTGCTGCCACCAGAGATCAACTATTAAGGAATTAAATAGGGGACCATCTGTGATCAGTTCCACACTAAGCTCCCTTACTGCTACAGTGCACACAAATCCAATTTCAAACTGAGAAGTATTGAAAGATACATATGGAGTCCCTGAAAAGTATACCTGCGTTGTATTGAGGAACTTAGGTACAGTTGGGATTTTTGGAACGTCATAATGTTAAAGTAAGAATTTAAAAACAGGAATACTGGACTCTAAAATAAGTTTTTTAAAAATGCAACTAAGGTAACTTTGTACCAGAACAGAACATTTCCGGCAAAGACTGCAAATAAATGGTGTTAACAAGTGCAAAATTGCTGAGAAACAGTATCCCTGGATCAGAATTTCTATAAACTGCAGATTGAAAAAAAACTACTTTGCAAATTTTTGAACCACAACCATTAACTATTAAATCATTTCAGCAAAAATAGAAGACTAAATTGGCATATATTTAATGCATTGTCCAGTTTTTAATGCTAAATCAGCTTAAACCATTGTTATCCCCAAATCTTCTCTTCTCATCTGATACTGCTCTCACCAGATGTCCATACAAACGAGCATTTTCCAGCAGGAGTGAACAACAACTAAACATTTATTTAGCATCGTTCACATTACAAAACATCCCAAGGTGCTACATAGGAGTTCTAGCAGGACACCATCAAGTAGGGGACCAGTTACGAAAGGTGAAAGCTGACGAAAAGCACAGCTGAAGAGATTTTTGAAGATAGAGGTAACAAGGCAAAGAGGTTTAATCAGAGATCCAGAGTGCAGGGATGTGACGGCTGAAGGCTTGGCAACTGATGAATGCAGGAAAGGGGAAGCACAATAAAAGCACTGGGTGTTTGTTGGAAGGTAGGGTTAGAGAAAATTGCAGAGATCAGTTGGGGTGAGATCATAGAGGCAGTGGAAGAGGAGGAAAGAGATGTTGAAACAGCTATGCTGGTGGACAGGGAACCAATGAGGGTAGTTGTTGTGATGGGGGTGCAGGACTTGGTTCATGGTAAGATTTGGCCAGATAATTCTGGACAAGTTGGAGTTTTTGCAGAATGGTGCTGCAAAGGCCAGCTAGGACAGTATTTGAGAAAATAAGCTTCAAGGTAAATGAGAGTTTTGGCAGCAATGGCAGCCAAGTAGGGTGTCATTGGTAATGTTCCAGAGGTGGAACTAAGATTGGGTGTGTGGTTTGAAGGTCAGTTCGAGATTGAGCAGTACACCAAGGAGCATTTGTTGGGTTCGGTCTGAACCGAGCCAGGGAAAGAGATGGAATCAGTGCCTGAGATATGAAGTTTCAGACAGGAGTTGAATAGGATTGCTTCTGTCTTGATTATATTCAGCTGAAAAAATTAAAACTGGTCAAGCCACTGGCCAATGATCAAAAGTGGGAACTCTGGTTGATGTTACCCCTTTGTACCTATACACAAGCTATATCTGGTGTGTGTAAGCAAGTAAAATATAATCCATCTGAAAAAAATTAAAACCAGAGGCTTCAACAATAAAATGTAAACATGTTATTTAAAAAAAAATAAACTTAACCAGTCAGGCAACAAAATCAAAGTATGTAATTGAATCCCCTGTTATTTTTTTAAATTAGATACAAATAATGAGTTTGTACTTTCTATAATGGTGCCTTTATCTACTCTGTCACCAGGGGCAGCTGATCCCAAAATCTGTATGCTCTAACCTGGCACACAATGCGAATACAGTACTCATAAATCAAAGCAAAAATTATATATAAAGATGTGGTCAATGCACAGCTAAGTGTGGCACTGCCATACAGGTCAGGAAGCAAGTTCAATTCTTACTTTATGCAGAGTTCGCTGAGCTCAGCCTGGGAGCAGTTGGACTCTGTCTGTGAGCCAAAGCAAGAAGTTGAAAGGGGAAGGTGAAAAAAAAATTCAGCCAGGGTTTTAATTCCTGGTCACTATTCCGTGATACGTGATGGAAAGTACATGCATGAGCATGTGACAAGGACAGGATCGGACCCAGCTATGATGCCTCCAGCAGTCGAATAGTCTGATGAAAGCTCTCACATGAAGAGTATGTACTGAGTGGTATACCAGCATGAGTCACCATCTTCAGAAAAAAGTGAGGAAGAACCAAACTCAAAAAAAATTGAACAGTTTTCTGCTTATTCTATGCAATTTTATATAGTGTAAAAGAGGATCACAAAATCAGTATGTGGCATGGAGCACCAGAACTGTCCTGATAGGATGAGAACAATTAGGAAATGATTGTAAAGGGACACACCGTTACAAGCATTTCAAATTTCAGCCTCGCAAGAAAACCTTATTCAGAAGATTTCAACTTTACAGAGAGTGTTAAGTCAGTATTCACCAAACTGTAGTAGAGGAACTGCACCACACGTCATCCCCCCTCAGGCCTATTTTGTGCTGTACTGCCCTAATTTTAAAAGTAGTCACTCTAAATAGATTGCTCTGGGTAATAAGGTTCTGTCATCAACATCTCCATGGTGATAAATAGATAATTGAATCATAAATTGATTACAAGCCATACTCTAATTATAATTTAAGGGAATAAAATAATTAACCAGAGTATTATAGTCACAACATAATCTCCTAGTTTTTCATCTTTTGCCTTACGCTAAACAAGGCAGGCCCTTATTTGATTTGTCCAATTACAAAGGTTACAAATTTATTTAACGGACCCAAAGCTGAGTTCTACCTTTTATGCTCCCAATAAAAATCAGTGACTCATGGGGATAAAATTAAATTTAGTGGCGATTGATGATTGACCAGTATGTGGCTAAAAGACTAATTCTGTCCCGAGGCCAAATTGTACGAGGGCAGCATCATGCAACATATACAGGATTTAAAACATCAATTCAATACCAGCATCACTCAGAGTTCAGTAATATGTACAAGGATACAACTGCTGCCAGTGGAAAACTAACACAGGACTCCAGCAACATCATTGTGAACACAATCCACACTTTGAGTAATTGATATGTGGCACAAATTTATGGAGGGTACAAGAGATATAGAGTTGCTGCTGGGGTTCTTGTGGTAGGTAGAACTGAAATCTGAACAAAATCTAGCCTATATCATACTGAATTTGAACTGGGCAAGCTTGATGGACGTGGGCAACACAGTGAAGTGGGAGAAGGAATTTAAAAAACAACCATTGTAGGAGCGGCTGCAGGCTGGTGATTTTTGTTGGGGGTGGGGGCAAAAAAAAGGTGAGGCGAATGAAAGCCCATCACCGTCAAGCCCAATCTTTTCCTCATCTTGTGTTTACATGCACACATCCAGCAGAGGTATATGAAGAGCCATTAGAAGTTGTTTTTATTCCTTTCCCTGGCCTGAGGATACTGGACACAGTTATAGCGCTTCCACTCCTATCTAGCTGAAATCAGCTAACAGCACAAACCAGTAACTTGGGACCTTTCTAATCTGTATGGCTCAGTGCCACATCACAAGTACACTGAGCAATATGTGGATGTCAGTAACTTTTGCACAAACTAATTTATACTCAAAATATTAACCCTGTTTGAGATAACAATGTTTCAATTGGGGAATGCTGCAAATGAAGATGCATTGTGTGATTTATGGTGTTCATTCGATAAAATGAACCAAAATAATTTGGATTTACTTTTTAAAAAAAAAATCAACCAGCAACTTTTGCAAGTTATAGATGATAAAGTTGAATGTTTATATATTAAAAAGATACTAAAAATGTTCCATAGATCCTTGATAGACCACTTCAAAAGAAAATCTACATTCAGGCTTTTCTCAGATGGCAAAATTTTTCATCGCAAACTGAACCACAAGGTGACGCAAAATATTAGTCAGAGGTAAGGAAAATTGTCGAGAAAAAAGTGGAACATGTGAGTGCAAGATACATGGTTTGCTGTAGGTGGAAGGGAAATAAGTCAGGGAAAAAAAACCTTATTATAATAAGTGATCAGATTTAAGTTAATGCATTTGCAATAGAACCTGAATGTGGAGATCGAAAGCTTGGATAAGGCAAGAACTTCATTCCCTCAATTTTCTCCCCTCCTCTCATGGGGTACAGGTCAACACACAGCAAGTTTTTTCTCATTCAATGATTCAGTTTTTCCATCAGAGAAAATCCTCCTGTACTTCAGTTATGTGGCCATTCTTCACATAAGTCTAGCCAATGACAACTTATTTATCCATGAAGGGCATCAGACAAGCCCAATCCTATTCTCAACAAGCATCTACAAACAGTGATCAGAAGCACAATCCCTACCTCATTCTTCCCCTCGCAACACCAAGGGCACTTGAGATCAAACCAGGGACTCTCTTGGTCTATACGGCTAAGCAGCAAACCAAACTGTTCATATGCCAACTGAGCCATCAAGGGAGCCATAGCACTATCAGCACTTTTCTTAAAAATAAAATTTGGTTTGTCAGGACTGTCATCTGATCCAGGCAGTTAGAAGTCACTGAACTTTCACTGGGTGTATGACTGAGCCAGACATATTCCAAAAGGATAAGCAACAGGAAGCTGCACAAAAATGAACTATCAGGATTTCATTTTTAACATCCAACAAAACAATCTAACACTTAGCCAAGAGGTTATGTGTTCAGGATACTGAACATTATTTTGTGTCATCATTCAAATGTGTACTTATATGCTGTGACAAGAGTAAGTCAGATTTGGGCTCACTCCTGCCAACAACAAGTTCCTGATCTCAGGAAGGTTATTGGGTGAGAGCACAAAAGAGGGAAAGGGAAAAAATCCCAAGTGAAGGTACTTCTTTAGGAGGGTGAAAGAAAAAAAAAGGCTACCAAGAAACACTTGCATACATCCTTGTTGTTTACTACCATGGTACCATTGACAAAGACTGGAAGCAGGTTCTACAGTAATTAAATGGAGATAGTGATCATGAAAATGATATTTTTAAGCTGCATCAAGAGACGTAAAATTATTGCAACGCTAGGAAACATATGGTCACATGATCAGGTGACAGACGATTGCTATTTGAAAAGGAAAGTAAACTGGAAATTACTTTATGCCATGAATCTGCTGTTGGATTTTATTTTCCACCTCCTACAGTGTTTATTTACTAAACTAGTAGCTGCTTGGGCTGTTTACATATTTATGGGAATGACCACCACCTAAACAGATGACTACACTATTAAGTAAGGGAAGATGCCCAGGACTTCATAAGGAACAAATCTTATTTGGGGGGGGGGGGGGGGGGGGTGGGAAACAGACTTACTGCTCAGCATCTTGGCATCTTCTGGCAAAATGTAAACTTTCTAACATGCTCATTGACGTGCCTCAATAGATCCAGTACATTAATCTATTGCAAATAAATAATTACAATTTTTGAACTATAAAAGGAACCTTGAGTATCTCCATTCCAGTTATGCAAGTTATTCTTGCTTATTCAAAGATACTAAGTTAAAGATAATAAAGCGAGGTTGGGGTCGCCAGTATATCTTTGTTTCAGAGCACAATCCTCCTGCTGGTATGATGTGCACTGTACAGCTGACCTGCTATTCAAAGCCTCCCCCCATCCATTTGTTAGTAACTCTAGTCACCGGGTCTGCCATAGATTCGAGAGAACCAAAACAATGACCCGACACCAACTATAGCTCCTAACCCCACCTCCTACTCCGCTCTGCTACAGCAGTGAGTGCTAAATGAAAGATTCACCTATCTCCAGTAATCCTGCTGGTGGCTTCTGCAGGGCGTACCTTTTTAAAGTGGTCGACATTAATATCAGGACAGAGCTTGCCTGCTTAAAGCACATTGGAATGATTACAACAGTGATCTTTTCAACCAAAGGCTACTTTTGAGGCTTTTTTTGGCTAATTCTAATGAAGGGTTACACCTGGAATATTAACCCTCTTTCTTTCAGACACTGGTCAGTGTATTTACAGAATTGTGTGTTTTTAATTTTAAATTTCCAGCATACACAAATTCCTTTTTCAGTGACCTAAACAAGTCGTTTCAAATGACACGAAAAACCACAAGAGTGAAACTTAAGTTATCTTCTTTGTGCCACTATGTTCATGATACTGCTGGCTTCATTGGGTTTTTGGTTAATTTTTAATCCTGAAAAACACCGTTCAGTGCAAGCTCTCAAGCACAATGACTGGAACGTCGGCAGTTAAGAGGTCATTTGCCGTTGATTACTTGAGAACTTTAAGGCCAATGCACAAGTCAACACATTTCTTCATATCAAATTTCGTGTGTTAAAAATCTCAGAAGCAATCTTTTTTGGAATCAGTATTTAAAGAAAGCATGCTATAAATTCTAAAGTCAGCCAGCCCTCAGTTATATCTCCTCAGCCTTTTGAGATAACATGAAGGTTAATGAATTTAATTTCTCCTTGTATTGAACGGCCTGATTATAATGGCATGGATACAGAATGCCTCTCCCACCAAAAACAATAGTTAAATGTTGTTTTCTGGAAACAGTAACCTTTTGCACTCAGTACATAGGTCACCAAGGAAGTTTCCTTTGTTCTCAAAGATCTGAAGACTTTGAAATGCCTTTCCAAAGTCTCCAAATAGTGTCCAACTAAAGATAAATAGAAATGGTGACGTATTACTGTAAAATCTGATCTAAATCACGAAGCTCAGAACAACATACAAATCAAAGCCGTTTGAGCTGCATGGCTTACAGAAGGTCAGAGAGAAATAGGCACAAAAAAATGACGACTCATGTATCAATGCCAAGTCACGGTAATCTTCCACAGAATGGTGTTACCACTGAAAACACCTCATACATCACCAATGTGTGTGGAGATGCCGGTGATGGACTGGGGTTGACAAATGTAAAGAATCTTGGTGTTGTAAGATTCTACACAATCACCAATATGGAAAGGGAAATCAGCATTTAAAAGTGAACTTTTAAAAATCCCTAGAAACATACAAGTTTACAGCACAGAAGGAAGTCATCCAGCCCATCATGTCTGTGCCAAATCTATGGTAGAGCAATCCAAAACTAATCCCACTGCCTCACTCTCTTCCCATAGCCCTGTACCTTCCTCTAAATTTCCCTTATTAGATGCAATAGTCAAAAGCAAAATACTGCGGATCCTGGGAATCTGAAATAAAAACAGAAAATGCTGGAGAAGCTCAGCAAGTGAGGCAGCATCTGTGGAGAAAGAAACAGAGTTAACACTTCAGGTCAGGACTCTGGAAAATGGAACTCAGAACATGGAGTTCTGACGAAAGCCGCTGCATTTCCCAACATTACAACAGTGATTACACTTCAGAAAGTACTTTATTAGCTGTGAAGAGCTTCGAGACGTCCTGAGGTCATGAAAGGTGCTACATAAATGCATGTTTTTTTTTAATATAAAACCCAAAACGCTGTTCACTTTTTTTTTTACAGCTTTACTTACCTGCGATCACACTTTCAGGTAATTATATATCTGAACTCCTGCACTTATTCATTTACACCCTCCAGTATCTTTCCATTTTTGCTCCTGTGCGAAAATGTATTACCCAACACTTATCCACATTAAGTTACATCTTCCACCTGTCTGTCCATCCTGCTAACCTGCATACACCTTTCTAATGTGTGCCAAATTCGTGATTATGCCATCATCAAATTTCAATACCATTCTCCTGAAGCCCAAGTCCAAATCATTATTTATTTTTCATACATACATACATACATATCACACATATACACACACACAGGGAACAAAAGTGACCCAACACTGATCCCTGGGATATACCACTTCTAATTCTTCTCCACATTTCCTGATTGCCAGCCAGCTTTCCATCCATGCTGCTACACTTCCTCTTACACCAAATGCCTGAATTTTTTGAACAAGACTTTTATGAGATACATTATCGAATATCTTCTGAAAATCCATATATACATCCACTGCATCCCCTTCATTTAAACAACTATTCCTTCAAAAAAACACTCTTGAAATTTGTTAAACATGACAGGCTGTTCTTGATTAACCAATGTATTTTCAAATGCTCACTAATTTTATCTTCAATTATAGATTCCAGAGAAACAACAATATCACGTGCTGAATCACTACATGACGACTCAACAAACATCCGGAATTTAAAAGAAGAATGTTCAGTCCATTCACGATCTTACAAAGACATCTGAAACAACACAAGTCTAAGCTAACCAATGTTTCTTGCCAATACAGCTTACTCAACAGTGTCCTGTAACTTTCAGTTTCCTACTCCAGATGTTCTCAAACAAATGGTATCATACAAAATGGAAGTTTCTGTGCCCTGTGCAGTGTATTAAATTAATAAGCAGTGGTAACTCAGGGGTCATAAACTGAGAGAACTTCAGTGGCAGACCTGGTTTGTTGATACACCAGAATGCTCAAATCCCAGGGCAATTCAAATTTACTAAGTAATAAGTTACACTGCAGCATGGATTCTTCCCTCATCCTCCAAAATACTGGGGGAAGCAAATAGTTCACATTCAACAAACTGTACAATATCCACCTTTATTTTGCAGACTCCTTGTAATTTTCCAATCTGTTGCTCAATGGTCTGCACACACGAGTTGCAGGTCATTCCCTCCACTGATATGGTGATGTAATTCATTTCGCCTTTCCCGCCCATTCTTCTTTGGTCTTCACATCACTGGAAAATGTAAATAGCAGGGTTAGATGGGCAGCGTTAACCTCCTTCCATGGTTCACAACAATACCTTTCGAATAAGAACACTTGATAGTGCAGTATATGGAACAGACTTTATTCAGATACAGTACAGGGGATCAATCAATACCCTATACGGGAGTAGCATTGGGTTCCTCTTTCTTTCAAGCTCTCCCAACTATCTCTAGAAAAATCCACTCTTTTACACCTCAGTTTGCCTACTTCAAAAGGCACATTACTGGAATGGTTCCAGGGATGAAGGACTTCAGTTACGTGGATAGACTGGAGAAGCTGGGGTTGTTCTCCTTAGAGCAAAGAAAGTTGAGAGGAGATTTGATAGAGGTATTCAAAATCATGAAGGGCCTAGACAGAGTAGATAGAGAGAAAGTGTTCCCATTGGCAGAAGGGTCAAGAACCAGAGGACATAGATTTAAGGTGATTGGCAAAAGAACCAAAGGTGACATGAGGAAAAACTTTTTTAAAAAAACACAGCGAATGGTTGTGATTTGGAATGCACTGCCTGAGGGGGTGGTGGAGGCAGATTCAATCGTGGCTTTCAAAAGGAAATTGGATAAGTACTTGAAGGGAAAAGATTTGCAGGGCTACGGAGAAAGGGCAGGTGAGTGGGACTAGCTGGATTGCTCTTGCAGAGAGCTGGCATGGACTCAATGGGCCGAATGGTTACAGCACAGAAGGAGGCCATTCTATGATTTATCTGTTCTTGGATTCTTAAGAACAGCTTATTTATGTAAACAGTCTTGGTTCAAAAGGTACATTCCATAAACAAGACTTCCACATCTATCTGTTCTCGGAACTTTCAAGAACTATTTATTAACAGCTTATTTACCTAAACATCCACTCTATTCCATGGTTAATTGATCCCTCTGCCTATGTTTATTACACTAGTCACTAAAGTTATACATTAATCACTTATGGTCGATGTTGTCCCAGTCACTACCTCTCTGCACGGATATCCCTTGTAGATCATTATCAGACATTTGAGGTAAACCATATAATCCATTCGACCTTCTCCCAGGAACCCCACTGGTTTCCTGTTTATCTTAGAAAGCCTGTTGCTCCATGACTAGTTGTAGTATTACAGGTTAGTTTGATTCAGGAGAACTTTCTTGACCAGTACATTTCCAGCCCAACAAGGAAGGAGGCATTGCTGGATCTGGTTCTGGGAAATGAGGTTGGCCAAAATGGAGCAAGTATCAGTGAGGGAACATTTAGGGAACAGCGATCATAGTATAAGTTTAGAATAAGTTTATGGAAAAGAACACTCTAAAGTAAAAATACTCAATTGGAGGAGGGCTAATTTCAATGGGATGAGAACAGATCCGGCCTGGGTAAATTGGAATCAAAGATTGGCAGGCAAAACTGTAATTGAACAATGGGCAGCCTTTAAAGAGGAGATGGTTCAGGTACAGTCTAGATATATTCCCATGAAGGAGATAGGTCGGGCAACTAAAACCAGAGCTCCCTGGATGACAAGAGATGAAGAGTAAGATGAAGCAGAAAAAAGGGGTGTATGACAGATGTCAAGTTGACAATACAATTGAGAACCAGGCTGAATATAGAGTGTTCAGAGGGGAAGCAAAAAGGAAACAAAAGGAGCTAAGAGAGAGTATGAGAATAGACTGGCAACTAACATAAAAGGGAATCCAAAAGTCTTCTATAGGCATATGAACAGTAAACGGACAGTAAGAGGAGGGGTGGGACCGATTAGGAACCAAAAAAGAGATCTACGCATGGAGGTAGAGGGCATGGCCGAGGTACTACATGAGTACTTTGCATCTGTCTTTACCAAGGAAGATGCTGCCAAAGTCACAGTAAATGAAGAGGTAGTTGAGATACTGGATGGGCTAAATATTGATAAACAGGAGGTACTAGAAAGGCTAGCTGTACTTAAAAGTAGATAAGTCACCCTGTTCAGATGGGATGCATCCTAGGTTGCTGAGGGAAGCGAGAGAGGAAATTACAGGAGGTACTAGCCATAATCTTCCTATTATCCTAAGATGTGGGGGTGATGCCAGAGGGCTGGAGAATTGCAAATGTCACACCCTTGTTCAAAAAAGGGTGTATGGATAAACCCAGCAACTACAGATCAGTCAGTTCAACCTCAGTAGTGGGGAAACTTTTAGAAACAATAATCCAGGACAAAATTAAGTCACTTGGACAAGTGTGGATTAAGTAAGGAAAGTCAACGCAGATTTGTTAAAAGCAAATCATGTTTAACCAACTTGATTGAGTTCTTTGATGAGGTGACAAAGAGGGTTGATGAGGGCAATGCGTTTGATGTGGTGTATATGGACTTCCAAAAGGCATTTGATAAAGTGCCACATAATAGGCTTGTTAGCAAAATTGAAGAACATGGAATAAAAGGGGCAGTGGCAGCATGAATACGAAATTGGCTAAGCAATAGGAAAGGGAGAGTAGTGAACAGTTGTTTTTCAGACTGGAGGGAGGTATACAGTGGTGTTCCCCAGGGGTCAGTACTAAGACCATTGCTGTTCTTGATATATATTAATGACTTGGACTTGGGTGTACAGGGCAAATTTCAAAATTTGCAGATAACACAAAACTTGGAAGTGTAGTAAACAGTGAGGAGGATAGTGATAGACTTCCAGAGGACATATACAGGCTGGTGGAATGGCCGGATACGTGGCAGATGAAATTTAACGCAGGAAAGTACGAAGTGATACATTTCGGTCGGAAGAACGAGGAGAGGCAATAAAAACTGACGGGTACAATTCTAAAGGGGGTGCAGGAACAGAGAGATCTGGGGGTATATGTGCACAAATCGTTGAAGGTGGCAGGGCAGTTGAAAAAGCAGTCAAAAATGCACACGGGGCCCTGGGCTTGAGAAATAGAGGCATAGAGTACAAAAGCAAGGAGGTCATGATGAACCTTTATAAAACACTGGTTCAGCCACAACTGGAATATTGTGTTCAGTTCTGGGCACTGCATTTTAGGAAGGATGTGAAGGCCTTAGAGAGGGTGCAGAAGAGATTTACTAGATTGACAGACTTTATCCTAGGGTCTTAAAAGAAGTGGTTGCAGAGATAGTAGATGCATTGGTATTAATTTTCCAAAATTCCCTAGATTCTGGAAGGGTCCCATCAGATTGGAAAATAGCAAATGTAACTCCTCTATTCAAGAAAGGAAGGAGACAGAAAGCAGGAAACTACAGGCCAGTTAGCTTAAAATCTGTCATAGGGAAAATGCTAGAATCCATTGTGAAGGAGGTTATAGCAGGGCACTTAGAAAATCTCAATGCAATCAGGCAGAGTCAACATGGCTTTGTGAAAGGGAAATCGGGTTTGACTAATTTATTAGAGCTCTTTGAGGAAGTAACAAGCAACATGGATAAAGGGGAGCCTGTGGATGTGGTGTACTTGGATTTCCAGAAGGCTTTTGGCAAGGTGCCGCATCAAAGGCTGCTACACAAAATAAGAGCTCATGCTGTAGGGGGTAACATATTAGCATGGATAAAGGATTGGTTAGCTAACAGGAAACAGAGAATAGGCATAAATGGGTCATTTTCAGGTTGGCAAGATGTAACAAGTGGAGTGCCACAGGGATCAGTGCTTGGGCCTCAACTATTTACAATCTATATCAATGACTTGGATGAAGGGACCGAATGTATGGTTGCTAAATTTGCTGATGACACAAAGGTAGGTAGCAAAGTAAGTTGTGACGAGGACATAAGGAGTCTGCAAAAGGATATAGATAGGTTAAGTAGGCAAAAATTTGGCAGATGGGAGTATGGAGGAAAATGTGAACTTGTCCACTTTGACAGGAGGAATAGAAAAGCAGTATATTATTATTTAAATGGAGAGAGATTGCAGAACTCTGAGGTACAGAGGGATCTGGGTGTCCTAGTACATAAATCACAAAAAGTTAGTATGCAGGTCCAGCAAGTGATTAGGAAGGCAAATGGAATGTTGTGAATTTTTGCAAGGGGAATGGAATATAAAAGTAGAGATGTTTTGCTACAGTTGTACAGAGCATTGGTGAGACCACATCTAGAATACTGTGTGCAGTTTTGGTCATCTTATTTAAGAAAGGACATCATTGCTTTGGAGGCGGTTCAGAGAAGGTTCACTCGACTGATTCCTGGGATGAGGTTATCTTTTGAGGAAAGGTTGGACAAGTTGGGCCTGTATATACTGGAGTTTAGAAGAATGAGAGGTGATCTTATTGAAACATATAAGATCCGAGGGGACTATTTCCCCTTGTGGGAGAGACTGGAACTAGGGGCCACAGTTTAAAAATAAGGGGTCTCCCATTTAAGATGGAGATGAGGAGAATTTTTTTCTCTGAGGGTCGTGAGTCTGTGGAACTCCCTTCCCCAGAGAGTGGTGGAGGCAGGATCATTGAATATTTTTAAGGCTGAGTTAGATAGATTCCTGATTAACAAGGGAGTCAAAAGGTCAGAGTAGGTAGACGGGAAAGTAAAGTTGCGGTCACAATCAGATCAGCCACGATCTTATCAAATGGTAGAGCAGGCTCGAGGGGCTGAATGGCCTCCTCCTGCTCTTAATTCATATGTTCATATGTAATGATTCCAGCAGGGCTACAGGGATAGGGTGGGCGGGTGGGACTAGCTCGACTGCTCTTGCAGAGAGTCGATGGGCTGAATGGCCTCCTTCCGTGCTGTAACCATTTTAATGATTCTAACCGTACCTCTCCAACATGTCCAACAGGCAGTCAAACAGAGATGCACAATTGAAGCATCTGATCAGCTTCAAGGCAGATATGCTCTAGCTGCCGCAGCAGCAACAACAACCATTTATATAACACCTTTAACATAGCAAAACATCTCAAGGCACTTCACAGGAGTATAATCTAACTGAGCCACAAACAGATATTGGGACAAGTGGCCAATAGCTTGGTCAAAGTGGTAGGTTTTAAGGAGTATCTTAAAAGGATGATTACTCCATGATGCAGCAGATTATTACATTATATGAATGAAAACCCACAGTACAATAAAGCTGCATATTTTTGTGGTCATTATAAATTAATAGCCTTAACTATTTCAGTTTCTCTAAATCCATATTTCAGTCTTTGTCCATCTTCAAGTTTTCTTCCTTCATCTTCCCCCTCCCCAAAAGGTGGACAAACCATCTGAAGTAAAGGTTGAGAAACTGAAATCGTTAAAGATATTAATTTATAATTACCACTAAAATATGGCATAATCACATAATTTGATCCTAAAAATATTAACACCAATAATATTTTGTAATAAAAACACTTTCACTTATTCAAATCACTAATAAGTAATAATATGTTACACAGCACGAAACAGCCAATCGCCAACTCACTGAAGAATAAGGGAGATCTACTAGTATATATAATTTTTAAAAAACGATTAGATTCCACCATGTAATTCACTCCTGAGTACACATCATTAGATGTAAATCATTTAAACCCCTGAATTAGATTCCATCCTGATGTAACTCATACAGTAGTTATTTCCCACCAGGACGCACTATAGGTTCTCACTATAATGCAGCTCTATAAAACACATTTTCACCACAAAGCCACCTGTGCGGTTTCTTAAGAAAATGCCTTCCCAACACCAACTATATTATTAAAAGCTCTCACTGTAACAGAGTTCTATAAAACAGTCTCACCACAAAGCCATGTGTCTAATTCCCTAACAAAATGCCCAAAGCTGTTATGTCAGTTCGATGCACTTGGTCGTCCTCTTGTCTCTTAGTCAGTAGGATGTAAATTCAAGTCCAATTCCAAAGATTGGGCACTTAATCTAGGCGAGCACTTGAGTGCAGTACTGAGGGAGTGCTGCACGGTTAGAGGTGTTCTCATTTGGCGGTCTAGTGTGGATAGGATCAGTCTTAACAATGCTGCTCCTCCCAATCAAATAGTGTAAGGATCATCACTATCAAGATTTATGAACAACGGCCAGTTGGGAAGGTTGCTGGTATCATGGAGCGTACAAACAACAACGTGCATTTATATAGCACCTTTAATGGAGTAAAACGTCCCAAGGCGCTTCACAGGAGTGTTACCAAACAAAATTTGACAATGAGCCACATCAGGAAATTAGGACAGGTGACCAAAAGCTTGGTCAAATAGTATGTTTTAAGGAGCGTCTCAAAAGGAGGAGAGAGGGGGAAGAGGTTTAGGAAGGGAAGTTCAGAGCTTAGGGCCAAGGCAGCTAAAGGCACAGCTGCCAATGATCGAGTGATGAAAATCAGGGATGTGCAAGAGGCCAGAATTGGTGGAGCGCAGAGATCCCAGAGTTGCAGAAATGGTGGAGGTTACAGAGATAGGGAGGGGCGAGGCCAGGGAGGGGCGAGGCCATGGAGGGATTTGAAAACAAGGATGACAATTTTAAAATCGAGGCGTGCCAGACCAGGAGCCAATGTAGGTCAGCGAGCACAGGGTTGATGGGTGAACGGGACTTGGTGCAAGTTAGGATACGGGCAGCAGAATTTTGGATGAGCTCAAGTTTACGGAGGGTACAAGGTAGGAGGCCTGCCAGGAGAGCATTGGAATAGTTGAGTCTAGAGGTAACAAAGGCAAGGATGAAGGTTTTTAGCAGATCAGCTGAGGATAAGCCAGGGGCAGAGACAGGCAAGTTGTTATTGTTATTTCTACCTCTAACATAGCCGTCTCCACCCATCTGCTATTGAAACCTCATCCATGCTTTTGTTACCTCCCAACTTGACTATTCCAATCCTCCCCTTGCTCACCCCCTATCCTCCACCCTCCGTAAACTTGAGCTCATCTAAAACTCTGCTGTCCATATACTAACCCATACCAAGTTCTGCTTGCCTATCACCCCTGTGCTTGCTGATCTACATTGCTTCCTGGGCCATCAATATCTCATATTTAAAATTCTCATCCTCATGTTCAAATTCACACATGGCTTTGCCCCTCCATATCTCTGTGACCTCATCCAGCCTTACAGCCCTCCGAGAACCTCGCGTTCCTTCAACTCTGGCCTCTTGGCATTCCCCATTCCCTTCGCCCCACCTTTAGCTGTCTAGGCTGTAAGCTCTGAAATTCCCTCCCTAAACCTCTCCACCTCCTTTAAGACCCTCATGAAAACTCACCCCTTTGACCAAGCTTTTAGTGAGCTCTTCCAATACCCCTTCTTTAGCTCAGTATCGATTTTGGTTTGATTACACTTCTGTGAAACAGTTTGGAATGTTTTCCTCTGTTACAGGTGCGTTATAAATAAAAGTTGTTGTTACAATATCACTATGTATTAAATAATAAAATTTCATATAAGCTCTTACAATACCAGTTTTCCCTTAACATTTAAATTTAAAAATACTTAATCTAGATCATTTTTTCCACTATAAAGTATTTTTAAATTAAATGTTAAGGGAAAACTAGTATTGTAAGATATATATATATATATATATATACACACACACTATATATATATATACACACACACAATTCCTACATAAGATTTCTAGTTTTATTTAGTAGCTTTACATTTCTATTTTATTTCTTACATCTTAACAATTTGTTTGATGTACTTTTGCATTGAACATTTTTGATACTAAAATTCATTTTACTTAATTCCTTTACTTACATTAGTATACTGTATTTGTTTTCATTGTGCTCCGTTTGAACCGGTTGTTTATTTGAAGGATTCCTAGTTGTGTTTATTTGGAGGATTCCCAGGAGTTGTCTCTCTTACACAAAAAACAATTAAAAAAAAATAAAACTTTGTATTTACACGACAACACACACAACTTCTCCTTACTTTAGGCCTCAGCCGAAAGGCAACAGCTCACCTTCCGCGTGCCCGCGACACAGCGTCAATGATAACTGCCGATACCCGGAACTGATCAATTCAACCGCAGCTCTCCGGTGGGACGAGCTTACGAAGCGGAATCCAGTCCACGCATGCGTAGTAACATCGTACGTGTTAAAGAGGGTACGTGGCGCAGGAGGGAGGGGCGTGTTGTGTTGGCGGGCTCTTCACAAAAAGGGTAAAGTCATTGGCTTAGGGCACGAGTACCATTGAATGGAGTATTATACTGGGGAGATAGGGAGAGAGATCAATCAATCAGTGATGTGGCCTTTCTGATATCACCCGAAGGAGACACTGGGTTGTGCCAGAGTCATAAAGCAAACAAAAGTGCCACTCTAATAAAGAACTAAACCATAAAACAAAGGAAACTTATAAAATTAAAGAAAAATTTTACACTTAATGTTCACTATGCCCTCCAGTCCCTGCAGAATCAATGGTGTGGGATTGTTGCTTTTTATATATGTTATATTTGATGCCTCTGAACAATGACAAGTTTATAAATGAACACTCGAAGCTTTAGAAATAAGATGCCGGAACTGGAGACTGTTCAGGGCACTTGGTAACAATGATTTGGTGGGAATCTGAAATATGGCTTAATCCAGAGGATGGAAATGAATATAACATTCAGGGATACAGAGTGTTTAGAAAAGATAGAATGGACACATAAGGAGGTGGTGTAGCTTTATATGGCAGAGACACTTGGGAGGTAAAAGAAGTTGGGGGTTGGAAACTTACAAAATGAACTACTTTGGGTAAACATCTGTCATGCTCAAAATCAAAGCTAACACTGGAGGTATGCTATAGAGCATAAGAAAATCAACAACACAACTTGGAAGAGGATGGTGTGATCAGTCGTATCAAAGGCTACAGAGAGGTTGAGGAGGACGAGAAGGAGAAGAGATAATGCACCTTGGTCACAGCTACAGAGGATATCATTTGTTTCTTTGGTTAGAGACATTTGGTGCTGTGGCAGGGGCACAAAACTGATTGGAGAGATTTAAATGGAGAGTAGCGGGAAAGATGGGTATGGATTTGAGAGATGACAACACTTTCAAGGACTTTGGAGAGGAAAGGGAGATTGGAGATGAAGTGATAATTTGCAAGGATGGGGTGATAATGACAGTTTTGAAAGGGAGGGGATAGTACCTGAAGAGAGGGAATTGATTGCAATGTCAGCGAGCATGGGAGCCAGAAAGGAAAAATAGGTGGTTAGTGGTGTAGTGGGAAGGGAAGAGGAAGTGGACTCATGGACAATATGAGCTTGAAGAGGGCATGGGAGAGAAACTGGAGAGAGATGTGAATTCAGGGGGAACTTGAGGGAGCGGTTTGGCTTGGTGGGCAAGGGGAAAGGAGAGAAGCAGCAGAGACAGCTGAATGGACGGTCTCAACCTTAGTGACAAAAAAGTCCATGAGCTTCTCGCACTTGCTGGAGCTGAGGGTTGTGGCTGATCTGGTTAGTTGGAATTTTCAATTCCCCAAATAGATTTTTGGGTGGAAGGGTTAATTTGTGTAATGTATAAGCACAAATACAAGCAACTCTTTTAGATTCACAGAACAGTGCTCTCTATATCCCCTCCCATAATTTTTGATTTGGTAATTAAGCTGTTGAGCATGGCACAAATGTGGACATAAAAGTACAGACCAAAAAACAGACCTGTTTTGTACAGACCTGCTGCCAAGATCAATCCTATCTGTCACTATGTCAATGATCCTACCCATTCTGTTCAGAGTGACCCATGAATACAACACGTCCTTAGAATATAAAATAATAACAAGTGTAAAGTGCTGAATACACACGAGGCTGTATCTGATAATGGGATCAGCGAGCATTCACAAAGAATGCAGTAAATGTGAAGCAGCTTTCAAAAAGTCTAATCAGATACGAGGTTACATCTCAAGGGTACTTGATAAGTCTAAACAGGCTACTTTATCCTTGTATAGCTCACTGGGAAGGCTACATTTAGAACATTGTTGGCACCTCACCTTCAAAGGTATATTGACACATTGGAGGCAGTTCAAAGAAGAATGATTCCGGGACTTGGAGCTCAAACTTAAAAAAAAGACCTACAAAATTGAATTTGTTTTCAGTGGAGAAAAGTGGATTGAGGGAGATGTGATCCATTTCTTTAAAAGAATGAGAGACAATGATAATGCAGATGTAAGCAAGATATTGAATTAGAAATTACAAAATTAGCAAACTTCAACTAAGAAAAGGGGTTAGATTTTTTTTTCCAGACAGCATGAATGTGTAGAATAGGCTCCCACCAGTTAATGGTATGTTGAAAAACAAAGGCACTGGATAAATATGTTTAAGAACAATATTGAAGTTCGTAGGCATAAGCACAGATATGGATGATCAGATTTTCTGCAGAACATACTGGTTTCTGTGTTGGTGTGACAGTATGGGGTAAGCAACTAATAAGTGTTAAATGGACCCAATCTCGTCATGAGCCAACCAATTGCTTATTATGAAACCTGCAGGCCATGTATAAAAAGTTGTCTACGACTGCAACAAGAAACCTGCATAAGATAGACCGACTTCATAAGCCAGATCCAGACACAGGGCAATAGTTGGGTTACCCCTGGTTTAGATTGTAAGTTTGCATTAATATCCTGGAATTCAGTCAATTACTTTTGGTGTTTGGGAGAAATTTCACATAGTTTGAGTGGGTTGGGCAAAATCCACGACAGCACATATTTTGTAGGGTCTTTGAAGGAAATGGGCTTGATTGACTATTAATGAGCTTTTATTATACGGTGCTTTCTCGTATGGTGTTTTCTCAGTTCTTTATCATTGGGTGTCAAAAAAGACTTCCACTATCCGGGTATAAACATTAACCTATGGACAGAGTTCTCCTGAAACCCATCAATCCTAGGGTCAGCCAAATGGACAACACTGGTCTTTTCCAGTCCTGTACATTTGTATATTCCTATGTAACTTTCCCTGATCTTCATATAAAGAGTGATTAACATGTAGAATGGACTGCAAAGTAGGGTAGTAGAGGCAAAAATTGTGGAAGCATTTATGTTTTCATGGAGCTCTTTGAGCCAGTATGAATATCCACATGTTAGAGTTACAATACACATGCTAGTCCAGGTTTATTATTATCAGTGGGGTTATCAAAGTGTTCTGTCTGATTATTTTTGTATCTGAGGAGGGAGCATGATTTAAAGGTTCTTGTTACTGGTTTAGAATTTGCCTTTAGACATTATCGGTGGTATGTACAGTGGTCTGAGTATCTTCCATTTAGGGGAGTACTGCCCATTATCTAACTGTACAAAAGCATAATCCAGGGGTGTAAAAATATGATCCTATCGTGATCCAAACTGGACAGCATGTCTTTTGCAGCAGGTCCCCTCACCTGCACTTCTCCAGTCTTTTTGAAGGCAGACTAAAACAATTGATGGCGTGAGGCTAGATACAAATCATTAAGCTGCTTTATTTTATTCAAAGATAGCAAGTGAACATAGAATAACAACCAAATCAAATTCCACTTACTTAGCTCAATCTTACTTCTCTCCTCGTAAACATGTGAAGAAAATAATAAACCATGTGCCCTGTCCCCTTCATGGACCGATTTACTTGTTTTTAGCATAATCTTTTCTTCAGGCTACTTCAGACTTCAAAAAGTTATCTCTTGTATTTTAGCTTCCAGATTTGAG
Organism: Heptranchias perlo; assembly: GCF_035084215.1. Lineage (NCBI taxonomy): Eukaryota > Metazoa > Chordata > Chondrichthyes > Hexanchiformes > Hexanchidae > Heptranchias > Heptranchias perlo. Next base: position 46,030,380 of record NC_090339.1, on the reverse strand, counting down.
CCAAGAACTGTGTCTCACAGACCTGTCTTCAAAAATCTCCCTGCCCCTTTATCCGTTTTCTCTCTTTGGTAATTCTGGTTGCAAGAAGCAGAGAGGCTGTGTCCCTGACACCATCCCAGGAAAAAATTCACAGCAGGCCTGTTAGCCAAATCGACTACTTGCTCTCCCAGGAGTATATCCTCCAGACACCTCATGCAGTGCCCACATGAATAGAAGCCATGATGTGGAGATGCCGGTGATGGACTGGGGTTGACAAATGTAAGGAATCTTACAACACCAGGTTATAGTCCAACTGTTTTATTTGAAAATCACAAGCTTTCGGAGGCTTTCTCCTTCGTCAGGTGAGCGAGTGTAGGATTCCATGGAAGGTTACCGCATTTATAGTCAGAGAACAATACCTGGTGATTACAGATAATCTTTCCATCTGCCCGTTGACAAGGCAATCAAAGTGTTCAGACAGATTGATGTTACCTACAGGACCACCGAATATACAAACGGCCAGAACAAAAGACAGACAGAGAGAGAGAGAAAAACATCCGAAAGGAAGAAAAAGAGAGAATGACCTGTTGTATTAAAAACAGATAACTTTTTTTCACTGGTGGGGTTACGTGTAGCTTGACATGAACCCAAGATCCCGGTTGAGGCCGTCCTCATGGGTGCGGAACTTGGCTAAACATGTCATCGATGACGACGAACACCTCGCTAAGGCCATCCCCACAACTCCACTACTCAGACACTGCGACAACGGATGAACGGACACCGCGCAACAATCGCCAGACAGGAGGGTTCCCTCCCAGTCGGGGAACACTTCAGCAGTCAAGGACATTCAGCCACCGATCTTCGGGTAAGCGTTCTCCAAGGCGGCCTTCGAGACACACGACAACGCAAAATTGTCGAACAGAAATTGATAGCCAAGTTCTGCACCCATGAAGACGGCCTCAACCGGGATCTTGGGTTCATGTCAAGCTACACGTAACCACCAGTGAAAAAAAGTCATCTGTTTTTAATACAATGGGTCATTCTCTGTCTTTTTCTTCCTTTCGGATGTTTCTCTCTCTCTGTCTGTCTTTTGTTCTGGCCGTTTGTATATTCGGTGGTAGGTAACATCACTCTGTCTGAACACTTTGATTGCCTTGACAACGGGCAGTTGGAAAGATTATCTGTAATCACCAGGTATTGTTCTCTGACTATAAATGCGGTAACCTTCCATGGAATCCCACACTCGCTCACCTGACGAAGGAGAAAGCCTCTGAAAGCTTGTGATTTTCAAATAAAACAGTTGGACTATAACCTGGTGTTGTAAGATTCCTTACACATGAATAGAATCAGCTTTGCCACTCTGGGTGTGAATATTTGTTTGTCTACCTGAGACGAGACGACAAATTGCTTAATGCCCCTGGTCATCCTGGCTCGTCTGGCTTTAATACACATTCTCCAATACCTACTTTTTGTTTCCTTTCTTTAAAGCTGTGCAAATTCACTTTGTTTTAAAACATGGCCCCAAAACATAACTCAATCCCAAAATCCTTTATGTGAAGAAAAAAAGAACAAAAATCCCAAAATGCAAAAGTTCTGTAAAAGTGCAAACTGTTGTGTTATCTATTGCTACTGCTTATCTGATTTTTAAAACCTGTTCTCTTGTTTTTTAGCCTTAATGCTAATCTGATATCTTGTTCATTCTTCCACTATCTGTAGATGATTACGTGAAGGCTTGTGTCATATCCTAGTAAACTAAATACTGTAACAAGGGTTTCTGTTCTTTGAAAAAGATAACATAACAATACCAGAGGTTGTGTGTAAAATGACTTTTGGTTTGTAGGGAGCAAGGATTTACTCATGGGAGTGTACCTTCATGCTGCACATAAAAAAAATTTTAGGTGTAGCCTAAAAATGTGACACAGATTAGAGGCCACGTGCCTACCCATAGGAAGGATAAAATTAAGTAATTCTTTATTTTTAAAAAATGTGGCACAGATTTACTCAAGCAGAAATGTTCTTCACATCACATGTGCACTGTTCACTTTATCTAATCATTCCTATTAGCAAATACTGAGTGAAAAGGTGCATGAGCATATGTTCCTCGATTATTGGTTTACTGTAGTGAACCATCCAACATGACATGAGCTGTTAGCGAAAAATATTAAGACATTGGGTGAATGTGAACATTATAACACTGTTCCAAGTTTAGGCTCCTTCCTTAAGTATTCTGTCAGGTACAGCAGTGCTAGTCATTCCCTTAAGTGGTCTGAGGGTCTTTCATTTAGGGGTATGCTTGTAATGCCCAATATTTAACCATACAACAGCATAACCCAAGGTGTATCAATAGTATCTTCTTGTGATCTAAATTGGATATTCACATCTTTCGCGTGTGTGCTTCTTTAATCCTTTTGAAAGTGGACTAAGAAAACACTTGATAAGATAGTACCATACATGAGCTGCTTTATGTCACACCACATGAACGTAAAGTGGAACAGTTACGATTGGATGCACTTGTTTCAATTAGTACGACATGTCTTCACGTAATAATACAAATTAATGCTTCCCCATATCAGTGGGTTGCCTTACTTGACTTAAACAAAACAACTCCTTACTACCTTCCTGCATGCTACTTCTGAGCCTGCCCAAAGCTTACCCTCGCAGCATTCTGTTTGAACATCTGTGTTACTGTCTTTGTTTTATCACCCTCTGTTCACAGCCAGAAGAGATTTCCCAACACAATGGGTGTAACATATTTATTGATTGCTGAGGAGGCAAAGGAATTGCTTATTATCTACATTCTATGGGGAAATAGAATCAAAATCAATCTCATCATCATATTAACCACCGTTGTCTTTGTGCCCTTTTTTTTATCTTGTCTGTCCTATAGAAAAAGTAAAAAAAATCCCAAAATGTGACAAACACCTACGAACATAAAAAAAAGACCAAAAAAGGCCAATCAATGCACATCCCATCCCCTCGATGATATAACCTTTAGTAATGTTTTCTTCTGGAGGAAGACAAAAAATACAATGAAAACAAACCTGTGACCAATTTGGAAGAAAAAGTTAGAAATTTCTCTCCAATCCGTTCAGGTCATGATTGCCCAAGGCAAGTTCCAAGAGATGATCGTTGGCCATGATGCATCATTGGACAAACTTAAAAAAACACACGTACATCTGGTATGCCCCAAAGTCACTCAGGACCTGATCAAGTATCCTTTTAAAGGAATGTAGCTTAGTCATACTTATCCCATCCACTTTTCTAGAGGGCAACAACCCTCTAAGAGGAAAATACTTTCTGGCACCTTATTTTGGCTCTACACACCATTCCATGCTGGGAGGACAGATAGATAGCAAGGCTTTTGACAAGGTCCCACATGGCAGACTGATCAAAAAAGTACAAGCCCATGGGATCCAAGGGAAAGTGGCAAGTTGGATCCAAAATTGGCTCAGTGGCAGGAAGCAAAGGGTAATGGTCGACGGGTGTTTTTGTGACTGGAAAGCTGTTTCCAGTGGGGTTCCACAGAGCTCAGTACTAGGTCCCTTGCTTTTTGTGGTATATATTAATGATTTAGACTTAAATATAGGGGGCATGATTAAGAAGTTTGCAGATGATACAAAAATTGGCCGTGTGTTTGATAGTGAGGAGGAAAGCTGTAGACTGCAGGAAAATATCAATGGACTGGTTAGGTGGGCAGAAAGGTGGCAAAGGGAATTCAATTGGGAGAAGTGTGAGGTAATGAATTTGGGGAGGGCAAACAAGGCAAGGGAATACACAATAAATGGAAGGATACTGAGAGGTGTAGAGGAAGTGAAGGACCTTGGAGTGCATGTCCACAGATCCCTAAAGGAAGCAGGACAGGTAGATAAGGTGGTTAAAAAGGCAAATGAGATACTTTCTTTTATTAGCCGTGGTATAGAATATAAGAGCAGGGAGGTTATGCTAGAATTGTATAAAACACTAGTTAGGCCACAGCTTGAGTACTGCATACAGTTCTGGTTATCACATTACAGGAAGGATGTGATTGCACTAGAGAGGGTACAGAGGAGATTTACAAGGATGTTGCCAGGACTGGAGAATTTTAGCTATGAGAAAAGATTGGATAGGCTGGGGTTGTTTTCTTTGGAACAAAGGAGGCTGAGGGGAGATTTAATTGAGGTGTATAAAATTATGAGGGCCGAGATAGAGTGGATAGGAAGGACCTATTTCCCTTAGCAGAGAGGTCAATAACCAGGGGGCATAGATTTAAAGTGATTGGTAGAAGGATTAGAGGGCAGCTGACAAAAAGTTTTTTTCACCCAGAGGGTGGTGGCTGTCTGGAACTCACTGCCTGAAAAGGTGGTAGAGACAGAAACTCTCATCACATTTAAAAAGTACTTGGATATGTACTTGAGGTGCCATAACCTACAAGGCTATGGACCAAGAGCTGGAAAGTGGGATTAGGCTGGGTGGCTCATTTTCAGCCAGCACGGACATGATGGGTCGAATTTAGCAATCCTAGACTGCAAGGTAATGGTCACTGGTTGCAATTTTAAACATGCTTTCTACAGACTAGTGCATGGGACACTATCAATATTAATGCAAACGCTTCATGGCTGGGTCTCCATATAGGAGTAAACATCTTGCCTTGTGAACCTGGGTCTCTCAAGTTACCTGGATGCACCCCACAGCCAGATACATGACAAACAATTTGTGGCAGTCTGAAGATACATGATGTAAGTAGCTAGTCCCCATAGAGACCATTTTAGATTCTGTCAGCTTGATAAAATGCCCAGACACCATATATTTTTCTGTTTTGCCTTTTTCTTCTCTGGATGCTTTCTTTCATCTTGTAACTTGTTGAGATTTGGAGTAAAGAATGTATCACAAATATTTTCTATTAATAGTGTTTTCACATTTCTGTTTGAATATTTAATCTCTTTAGAATAGGAAAAAACCCCACAAAGAACTGAAGACTGGAAAACAACAACAGAAAAATAAGTAACATTGCCTGCATCCTATGTGGTGTAAAATCGATGACATCTTAGTCACCCAAGTCCATGTTATGTGTTCTTAGTTTGTTCTTCATTGTATTAATTTCAAAATGTTATCTTTGTCTTTAAATGCCTCCATTCTCTGCAATCTTCTCTAGGCCCTATATCCCAGCATGCGGCCTTCATTCTTCTATTTTGAATACCCCCTCCCCCCAACGTTGCCTGTGCTTCACTACCAGTAGCAGAGTTTTCAGCTATCATGTCGTTGCACTCTGGAACTCATAAACCTCTTCACTTTATTACCTCACCCCTGTCTTTCAAATGTTTCCTCAAATGTTACCTCTTCGGCTATGCTTTTGGGCACCTCCACTAACTTCTGGCTCTTGCTCTGTGTCCAATGCTCCTCTTGTAAAGCATCATGGGATGTTTTGTTATGTGAAAGCCTCTATATCAACGAACGGCTAGTTTTCCTCATAGCTGTGCAGAATTATCACAAACACCCAACAGGAGGAGATATAAAATATGATGTAGTAAAATCTAATCAAATGCTTTCATTTTTCCCCAATTTTCTCCTCTCCTTGTCTGATGACAGTGATTCATGCTGGAGTGTGTTTCCATGGGTTACTGGACACATAACAGTTCCTTCAGGAGAAAAGAACATTTCTTACACAGTGATTGAATCTAAATTCCTACTTCATTTTTACTGTAACCAGTGATCTTAAACAGAATTGTGTTTTCATTTCCATCCTCATCGCCAAAAACAAAGGCAGCTACATTTCTGCCTGTGTGATAAAATCATTCCTCTCTGGAACATGTAGATAACTATACACAGGGTGTGACGTGATTCCAACTTGATCTCAGCCCATTAATTTTTATGTTGGAAGTGTTCCCATGCCCAAGTACAAGAAGGTATCAGTGAGTTGATTGAGATTCTTTCGGTCACAGCCAAAAATTTGTTAGTGTTGAAAGGTAACGATTTAACCTCCTACTGAGTTGTTCTGGTTTCAAGTTGTCATGGAAATGAGGCTCACTGAAATAAATTGAGTCACATTATTAGAGGTTGTCCTGAACTATTTTACAGAGATTTGATCTCCTGTCCTTACCATCTTTTGAAATGTCTGATCACGCATGTTTTTTAAATTTAGATAGTTTCATGTCTATTGTAATGATTGAGGTCAACTGCTTATATTCCTAAAAAACTAATTTAAAAAATTAATTGTTTGGAGGATATTCGTTAACCAATGTCTTGAAGAAAAAAAACTGTTGAGTTCCATATAACACTGCTTTGAGAAAGTCGGGCCAGATGTCAAATGCATTCACAATCTGATTAGTCACAATCAAATTCCAAAGTTTGTTTTCTGGCATAATTTCCCCCCAACCCTGCCAACTCTCTCCTAAATTTACTAACTCATGCTGGAGTATCCTTCTATAAAGTGTGGTACTGAGCCAAGTGGACCAAGATGGTATTAGGTTCGATCCCCAGACTGTGCTGAGTTAACTGATCTTAGCCAGGGCACTGGTGGAGAAGGTACAAGTGGCCTCAGTATCACTGGGTTAGGAAGAAGGAAAGTAGACAGGTTTTTCATTCCGAATTACCACCTAATAACCCTTGCAGGTGTGTGATTGTTGAGGAGCACAGGACAGATCTCAACCAAAATGCTTCTTATAGTGGAATGATGTGAAATTATGTTAGTTTCTTAAATAACTGGGACTTTTCCACAGTAAACTAGGTTGATAGAGGAGAGGTGGGCTGCCTCTAAACGGGGAAGGATTACAAAGATTAGCTATTAATATAAAGGAGGAAATTGAGGTTTACCTAAACTAGAGATGGTGGGAGAGGGGAAAAGATTTTAATTATAGATAAGCAGCTGTAAGGTGGGCAAGAGGAAACAGAGAATAACAATTAGCAGGAAATAAACCCAGGCAAAGTTAGCAAATGCAAAGCAACTAAACAAATTGAGAAAAAAGTAGACTGAAATAAAAGCATTCAGAATAAAATGCTTAAGTTGGAAGCATATGAAGCAGCAGGATATTTATGGTGTCATTGTATTGTAAAAACATGGCTCACCACAGTAGTGGAGAGTGAGTATGCTGAGGTATAGGATGTTCAGGAAGGATAGAAAAAAGAGGGTAAATTTTGAGGAGAATTTTACCCCATTTTTAAAACCTATGATCCAGAGAGAAGGTGTGGGAAGGTGAGTAGAACCTCATCAGAGATATATAAGAGGCTAACTTGGTTAACCCCATAAATTAAAGGCTACGAGGAATCCAGAACTAATTTTGCCTCTCCTCGTTCTCCCTACTGACGTCAAAGGATTTCTGCATAGGACAAGGAATAAGAAAGTCTTGCATTTATATAGCGCCTTCACGTCCTCAGGATGTCCCAAAGCGCTTTACAGCCAATTTTTGAAGTGCAATCACTGTTGTAATGTAGGAAACGCAGCTGACAATTTGTGCACAGCAATGTCCCACGAACAGCAATGTGCTAATGACCATATGTTTTAGTGACATTGGTTGAAGGATAAATATTGGCCAGGACACTGGGGAGAACTGCCTTGCTCTTCTTCAAAATAGTGCCTTGGGATCTTTTACGTCCACCTGAGATGGCAGACAGGACCTTAATTTAGCATCTCATCTGAAAGACATCACCTCCAACTTTGCAGCACTCCTTCAGTATTGCACTGCAGTGTCAGCCTAGATTATGTACTCAAGCCTCTGGAGTGGGTCTTGAACCTGCAACCTTCTGACTCAGAGGCAAGTGTGCTCCCACTGAGCCATCATTGTAATCCATCAACTTTGTAATCCATCATTGTCAATGCTAATCAAGGAAGAAGGACAAAGCCCATCCAGGTAAATGTGCAACAACGTTCTATCAGTGGGCCTGCAGTAGGCGACAGACCTTGGCAACATTCAATCACAGAGAGCATTCTGTTGCAGAGGTCAGCTGAATCAGTGGCAATAAAATCCACACACCCATCAAAAAAGATTGTTACAGATTCCAGAATATCCAATGTAAAAAGGGTAACAAACACTGGACCATCCTAAGCAAGCTCCCAGTGTTGCTAATCAATAAAATAAACCCGGAATACTAATTTAAAGTTAGCCAGGAAAGTGAAACCAGAGAACAGAAATGAATGAGAATTTAAAACATAAAGATCAGGAAGTACTTCTTTACTCAAAGATTGATAAATGTTTGGAATAATCTGCCAGATAAAGTAGTGCAGGCAAAAAATGAGAATGTTTAAAATACATTTGGATGCTTTAATGGAAGATTTAGTGTGCCAAGATAATCTTCAATGGGCCAAAAGTATTTTATCAACCTTGACTTTTTCTTATGTTCTTACAAATGGCTGGAATCCATAAAATTATACCCCAGCTCGAGTCAACGCCTTCAGGAGAGAACATTGCAAGGAAAAAATTTATATTTGTAAATAAATTTTGGCACTTTTGGCTGAAGACACTTGCAAACACTTATGTCTTGTCTCTTGCACTTATGTGCTGGACTCCACAATTTTTGAGGATGGAGATGTTCATGGAGTCTCCTCCTCCTGTTAGTTACCTGGTTGACCACCAGCATTCTCGACTGGTTGTGGTAGCACTACAGTTTTGGAGCTTTGTTTTGAATCATTCGTTATGGAAACACTTATCTCTGTCCGTAGCCCGCAGGTTTCGCCTGTGTCGTAGCTTCACTAGGTTCGTACCACATTCTAAAGTGCCTACTTGACCTTCTACTGAGGTCATCACCACCATCATAGATAAGTGTCCAGCCAATTTGGTTCACTCCACATGATCATTCAGAAACAGCTGAGTGCACTGGACACAGCCAAGGCTATGAGTCCTGACAACATCCCAGCTGTAATTCTGGAGACCTGTGCACCAGAGCTAGCCGTTCCCCTAGCCAAGATTTTCCATTACGGCTATGACACTGGCATCTACCCGACAATGTGGAAGATTGCCCAGGTATGTTCTATTCATAAGAAAACATGATAAATATAACCCACACCAATTGCCTCCCTATCAGCCTCCTCACAGTCATCAACAAAGTGCTGCAAGGAGTTATCAAAGTGTTCAGTTCAGGTTCTGACAGAACCATTCAGCTCTAGACCTCATCATAACCTGATCCAGACATGGAAACAAGAACTGAATGTCAGAGGAGAGGTGACAGTAGTTGCCTTCGCTATCAAGGCAGCATTTGACTGAGTATGGCACCAAGGAACCCTATCAAACCTGAAGTCAATGGGGGTCAACAGGAAATCCCTCCAATGGCTGGAATCATGTCTGATGCAAAGGAAGATGGTTGTGGTGGTCAGAGGCCAATCATTATAGCCCCAGGACATCACTCTAGGAGTTCCTCCATCATAAGGTCAGGAATGGGGCTGTTCACTAATGATCCCAGCGTTCAGCTCCATTCATAATCCCTCTGATAATGAAGCAGCACTTGCCAGCCTAAAAACAGGACCTGGATAACATCCAGACTAGGGCTGACAAGTTGCAGGTAACATTCACAGACGTAAGTGCCAGGTAATAATCATCTCGAACATGAGAAAGCCAAACCACCTCGCCTTGACCATCAATGGCACCATCATTGCAAGTCCCCCACCATCAATATCTTCAGTGTCACCATTGACTAGCAACGGAACTGGATCAGCCATATCAAAACAGTGGCTACAAGAGCAGGGCAGAGGCTGGGTAGTCTGCAATATGTGTCTCAATGGAATGAAAATTGGGTTGGGTTTTATAAAGCCCAGTGATCCGCTCTTCCAGATTACTGCCCAGGCAGTGAAGACAAAAATCTACCCCTCAGTGTCAACACTAAGCTGCACTGGAGGTTATTTACACAAGCTATTGCATTCATCTCCACAAATGTATCACACCATTATTTTAATGTGACTCAAAGTGACCGAAGGCCTAAGTACTTCCCTGCTTGACTGGAATTTCTTCATTTTGCACAGAAAAATCAACTGGACTTCCGATACATCCTGAATTATTTAAGAGATATAGTTTGATGTTGCAATGGGTGGGGACAAAGGACTATAGGTTTTTCTGGAATGATGAGCTCAGATGGGTTGAAATGTCCCTCATCAACCCTAATAATCCTGTGACCTCATCTGCACATGTAAGTTGCTAGTTATCCTCTGGCTCCACCTCATGAGGGAATGTGTAACTACAAGATAGCAACATTGCATTTCATGCTGAACAGGAGCTGTGGCAATGTTCACTATCACGTAAGTAAAACTTTTATACTTGTGTGCTGTGTAACATTATGAAGTAAGTTGCCCTCCACTCAGCACAACATAGCTAAAATCAGCATCTCATAGTGTGGGGAATACACATCCTTTCACTCACTCTGTGATAGGGAGCTGTATGAGACAGACCTTTGGCAAACAAAACCATCTTTCTCCATTCTTGCCTGCCTCTATTTGCAACTGCTATCTTATGACAGATTCTCCCCCTGTGTAGGTGGTGGTCTCAATGTACCTCAACAACAGCCTCCAGGTTGGTTATCCATCCAGCATTACTTGACAGGAGCCACATCTGTGCCACAGTGTGAGTGGTGATAATACTTTTCCACTCCCCGTGAAAAGGAATGTTCTGTAACAGCTATGAATTCAGATCTAAAGATATGGAAGAGATGGGAACTGGCATTAAAAGCAAAACTAGCTCTAATTAGAATTTTAAACTGTTGGGCCCCGATCAATGTTCTCCGCAGCCTTCAACATTTCATCGATGACGACGAGCACCTCGCTAAGGCCATCCCCACACCTCCACTACTCGCCTTCAAACAGCCACCCAACCTCAAACAGACCATCGTTCGCAGCAAATTACCCAGCTTTCAGGAGAACAGCGTCCACGACACCACACAACCCTGCCACGGCAACCTCTGCAAGACATGCCAGATCATCGACACAGATACCACCATCACACGAGAGGACACCACCCACCAGGTACATGGTTCATACTCCTGTGACTCGGCCAAAGTTGTCTACCTCATACGTTGCAGGAAAGGATGCCCCGGAGCATGGTACATTGGCGAGACCATGCAGACACTGCGACAACAGATGAACGGACACCGTGCAACAATCGCCAGACAGGAGGGTTCCCTCCCAGTCGGGGAACACTTCAGCAGTCAAGGACATTCAGCCACCGATCTTCGGGTAAGCGTTCTCCAAGGCGGCCTTCGCAACACGTGACAACGCAAAATCGTCGAGCAGAAATTGATAGCCAAGTTCCGCACCCATGAGGACGGCTTCAACTGGGATCTTGGGTTCATGTCACACTACACGTAACCCCGCCAGCGAATAAAAGTTATCTGTTTTTAATACAACGGGTCATTCTCTGTCTTTCTCTTCCTTTCGGATGTTTCTCTCTCTCTCTCTCTGTCTTTTGTTCTGGCCGTTTGTATATTCGGTGGTCCTGTAGGTAACATCTCTCTGTCTGAACACTTTGATTGCCTTGACAACGGGCAGTTGGAAAGATTATCTGTAATCACCGGGTATTGTTCTCTGACTATAAATGCCGTAACGTTCAAGGAATCCCACATTTCACCTGACGAAGGAGAAAGCCTCCGAAAGCTTGTGATTTTCAAATAAAACAGTTGGACTATAACCTGGTGTTGTAAGATTCCTTACATGTATCTCTGCACTCCTAGGTCACTGTTGCTTGAGTTTTAATTCCATACTGAACTCCACTCCCATGACACCTTTTTCTCGTATCCTCTTGAAGGCATTTGCACTCTCACTGAATACAATTGTATACTCATTCTCTCCACTATGACATCCAAGTAGCTAATCATGTGAGCCTTGACAACGAGTGTCAGCACACTATTTGACCATGGGAGTGGGGGGGGGGATTAGTCAAGCCCATTGCTGCCGTCATAGTGTCCACACACATGCGGCAATATCTGCAGTAGTGAACAGGAGTCAGAAACTTGACTGATTTTTGCCTTGTCTAACACTGCAACCTATTAAGGCACTCCACTTGAGCAATTCTCCATTGGTGAACTTAAACAGTGATTTGCTGGCAGGCAATTTTACCTTCGAAGGCATCACAGTCGAGCCCAATCCTGTTCTTACCCCATATAAAAAAATAATTGGATAGCAATTAGGAACAGACAGTCTGGTTGATTTTTCCCCTCAGAGACCAGTTGGAGCAGCCCAAGGATGCTTTTCCTAAGATTTTCCTTTAAAAACTACATTCAAAGCCCTCAGTGGCTCAATTCTTAAATGAATTGCTTATTCTTTTATCTCTCTCTGTTTTGGAGCTATATTGGACTCACCTTTTTTGTCTTTCAAGTGCAGTATTTGTATATTGTCCCTCCATTTGAAATAATCTTCAATGAGCCATGGTCATATTTACACAGCATGCTGTTTTGTCACTTAGACCAATGCCAGCTCAGTACTGTAAGCAGAAGCTGGACTTAGAGGTAGCAAGCCAAGAATACATTCCAGGATATTTGGAAAGGATGGAGATAGTTGGAAGTAGAAAAACAGATAGGTTGATGGTTTGTTGAAAAGAGGATGGTAACAGAGGGACAAAATGATGTCAGCAAGCTTGGGTCTTTGAGAGTAAACAATGTATGGCTCAGCCCCAAGCCTTAAGACTGGAAATTAGCTAGATAATCCCATTATCCGCATTATAGAAAATATTTCGGCACTCACCTTTGTCTATGGATTAGTATGTGATGCCATATCTGACTCTCTTTAGTGTTGTGTCCTACTTTGAAACAACCCAACGAACAAATTAAGTAACTATTCTGCAAACAGCCTAAGAAAACTGCGGTATTAATTTCAAGAACATGTATTTGTTTTGTGTTGTGCCTAAACAATAACAACTGTAGACTTTCTACTGTTGGACCACTAATCAAATTGATTGTATTTCTACAGAACTCTATTTTTGTGTCTCTGATGTGAGCAGCATTTACTTTGTGCTTTCATTAAGTCCTTCATGATTGACTTTTCATTCTTAACTTTATCAGGCATCTTTTTTCCCTCAACTTTTGAGGAGGAAACAAGGAGGGTTGACGAGGGTAGCGCGTTTGATACCGTCTACGTGGATTTTAGCAAGGCTTTTGACAAGGTCCCACATGGCAGACTGGTCAAGAAAGTAAAACCCCATAGGATCCAAAATTGGCTCAGTGGCAGGATAATGGTCGATGGGTGTTTTTGTGACTGGAAGGTTGTTTCCAGTGGGGTTCCTAGCTTTTTGTGGTATACATTAATGATTTGGACTTAAATGTAGGAAGCATGATTAAGAAGTTTGCAGAGGATACAAAAATTGGCCATGTGATTGATAGTGAGCAGGAAAGCTGTAGACTGCAGGAAGATATCAATGGACTGGTCAGGTGGGCAGAAAAGCAGCAAATGGAATTCAATCCAGAAAAGTGTGAGGTAATGCATTTGGGGAGGGCAAACAAGGCAAGGGAATGCACAATAAATGGGAGGATACTGAGAGGTGTAGAGGAACAGAGGTAACTTAGAGTGCATGTCCATAGATCCCTGAAGGTAGCAGGACAGGTAGATAAGGTGGTTAAGAAGGCATACGGGATACTTTCCTTTATTAGCCATTAAAGCAGGGAGATTATGCTAGAACCGTATAAAACACCAATTAGGCCACAGCTTGAGTACTGCATACAGTTCGGGTCACATTACAGGAAAGATGGAATTGCACAAGAGAGGGTACAGAGGAGATTTAGAAGGATGTTGCCAGGACTGGAGAATTTTAGGTATGAGGAAAGATTGGATAGGCTGGGGATATTTTCTTTGGAACGGAGGAGGCTGAGGGGAGATTTAATTGAGGTGTATAAAATTATGAGGGGCCTAGATAGAGTGGACAGGGAGGACCTATTTCCCTTCGCAGAGAGGTCAATAACCAGGGGGCATAGATTTGAATTAATTGGCAGAAAGATGAGGGGAGCTGAGAATTTTTTTTCACCAATGGTGGTGGGAGTTTGGAACTAACCACCTGAAGGAGTGGTAGAGGCAGAAACCCTCATCACATTTAAAAAGTACTTGGATATGCATTTGTAATCTACAAGGCGACAGACCAAGTGCTGGAAAGCTCTTCTTCAGCCGGCACAGACACGGTGGGCCGAATGGCCTCCTTCTGTTCTGTAAATTTCTATGATTCTATAACTTATTAAATTAATTGGTCACACTAATCACCAGACTTGGCTCTAGACGGAATGGAATTCTTTTGGTTCCTTAGCTTTAGTTTAGCCGAACCAAACCAGGGTAAGGCTATTCTTGTACCCGATTAAAACAATCCTACAAAAATGCAACTTACTTTACAAACCTGTTTCAAAATATGTGTTTTGCTTTTTCTCTTAACTTACAAAAACACTTAGGCTTTTGGTATTAAGTTGTGCAGTACCAAAAGATTTGCTGGCAACGATGCACCCAAACTGCAATGAGATTAATGATTTTCCAGAACCTAAAAACTTTGAGTATCCATTAGATGTTTATATAAGTGTTGCTGTAAACAAAGTGGCTTTTCATTGCTTCCTTTGCCATTTATTTTATTAACCTGCCTTACTGTATTTCAACCCACAGAAGCTCCTGCCTTTTTAAGAATTCCAGTATCAAAGTAAGAGTCTTAACTATTCTTTCCTGGGATTTACTCAAAATTTCCCTACAGGAGGCAGATGGGGCAAATTTATGTACAGAGGGGAATCCATGGAACAGGTATTGAGCATTTTAGACAAAATTAGTAATGACTGGGAAAATAATTGCAGAGGTTGGGATGGGTGGGGCTTGCTTAGAAAGGCAGCAAGAAGAGATGGAAAAGGCAGAGATAACTGTACAGATGACCATAACTCAATCACTCCTTGATCTTTTGAGTCAACCATTCTATCATCCTCTATAGCATTAGCTTCTGGTTCCATTCATTCTTGTTGCAGACATTACCTCACCTCCCATGCCGAAGGCTCCATTCTTGATGTACTCTTTACATGATAACCCTCAGAAATGTCACCAAGAATCACAGGAAAAGAAAAAGCAGCGCTTCCAAATATGCCAACATCAGTCTGCATTATTTGTTTACTTCCCCCATCGATCCCAAGGCTGCTGCAATTAACCATCTAGGCTGAAATTTCCTTCAGTTTAAATGTGGGCAAAACCTGCCCCCACAGTCCTTGCTGCCACCAACCTGCCCAATTGCCAAAGACCAAATCCCCAAGTGTAGAATACTGCTCAAAACTTCTTTCCTCATATTCGTTCCATTACCAAGACTATCTTTTATATTTCTGTATCCCCATTTCCACCCCTAACTCTCCCCCCACTGCTGCCATTATCACTCTGAGGTCAAATTCTCCAATGTTCTCTTGGGTGGCCTCAACAAATTACAATTCATTTAAAATGCAACTGCCTACATTCTCAGGTTCAGTGTATTCCAGCTAATTGGCTTTAGGATCCCGATCATTGCTTTTAAATCCCTCCACAGCCTCCCTCAGCAATCTTTTACCAGCCATATCCCTGCAATACAGTTATTCCTCGTTTCCCACTTCCTCTGCTCTAGTGCAAGTGGCTGCTCTAGCAACCACTGCACCCTGCCTTTAACTCCTTGTCCAAGTTCCTCAACCGTAACACCCCCTTCCCCACTTTAAAAAGTCTGCTAAAATAGATCTTTGACCTCCCCATCCTAACCATACCTTTTTCTGTGTTCCCTTTTACTTCAATTCACTTTTCCACCAACCATATAAGCATTTTGAGACATCTTTCTGTAAGTGAAGAGCACTACTGAAATATGAGTTGTTAAACTTTTGTACAATGTACAGCAATTTATCTCTTTCCACTGATGAGCAAACCCTCACAACCATTCACCTCCCCTTCATGAATAGCAAGAGCCCAAAGTAGAAACTCAAACTTTTTCCCCCAATGAACACAACTTAAAGTTTCTATAATTTATTGATTTGCTATGAAACCAAATATACAGAGGTAATCAGTGCAGCAGAAGCCATGAGGCTAGAGGCAAATTTGCAATTCAGCCCATCTGTACTCAAGAATTTCTTGCAAACGTTTGGTCCATTAATCTAGTCTTCCCTCCATTCTTGAGGGGTGATCTTGCCAACAGGTGAAAAGTTCCAGGTGAGCCCAGTCTGTGTACAAACCTACATGCAAACAGAAATTAATATTAAGAAACAAGGTATAAACAAAAAAAATACATCATATAGCCTGATAACTCAGACCAAGAATTCCCTATTCAATGTTTTCTTTGAAAAACAGAATTTTATCAGTGCTCCAGCTAGGAAAACTGGATTTCCAAGTCTTCAAATATCAGTCGGGTCCATTGGTAAAATTGAAAAATTCACCTGCGTCATTTTCTTAAATAAATAACTGTTCTGCACGTTGGCATAATTGTGGCCAAAAGACACAATTGTGTTTATTTTAAAATTAAGACAGCACCCTAAAAGTGATTAGATAATGCAAGTACTTGATGCAGAGTCCTTCACTCCAACTACAGTACTAAATGAATTATAATATTGCATGGACCTCACACCTGGCACTACTTTTCATTTCATGTTATATAATATAAAAGGTACCATTTTCAGACATGCTTGGCTCAGCTTTAGATGAAGTCCAGCAGTCATCTTTGGAGTTCTCCAAACAAAAAAGCATCTAAAAAAAGTACAATTACCGCAACATGCTGGGTAACAAGAAATAATTTGCGCACACAGAATTAAAAAATTAAACTTAGTTCTTGCTCCTTAATATCCAGTGACCTCTGTCACTAGGAGGCATCCTTATATATTTGATTTTAATAAGCCTTCCTTCAACAAAATCTTTCAGAGCCCTTGACAGCTGAGTGGATAAATCCTATATTGACAAGGCAGGTTCCGCATTGATAACCAATCTCAAGGCATAGGTTTGATTCAGTGTGGGCACTGGAGGGAGAAGGGGCAAATCACTCGGGGTACCCGCTGTTCAATATGCAGTGACTCCTGCTGGAAAGTACATGTTGAGGAGTCAGGAAAGACATGATTAGAATGGTCTTGGCTGCAATACCAGGTGTGTTGTTAGTACCACCAGCCTGATCAAATAGCCTGCAGATATTGTCTAGGTTCACATGAATGACCAGTTGGACATAGTACCACAGTACAGTATGAGACACCACCTTCAGAAGATTGGAAAAGAAATTCATTTAATGTTGGGAAATTGCTGCACGTGATGTGATGTTAAGATTAACTTAACATTAAAATTTTAGAAAATACCACTTAACTGGTTTCATTCTTCAGTAACAACCTTAACAGCATATCTCCACATACACAAGAGCTGTGAACCAGTCATATTATAGTAACAATCTCAAACACAAACTTGCTCCACTCCTCAACCAGTTAAATTGAACTTTCTTTCTTGTAGGTCACAAACTGTAGCAGCATGTCTGGGAGTCACAAACCTGCAAACAGCTCAATGCAAATCTGAAGCAGGAGTTTGACCTACTTTATTTGTTGGCTGAAGTTAACATTAGGTTAAATATGGTCCTTATAAAAATAAATTTAAAAAGCCAACAGAATGTTGGCCTTTATCTCAAGGGGGCTGGAATACAAAAGGGCGGAAGTAATGTTAGTTATGCAAAGCTCTGGTTAGACCCCATTTAGACTACTGCGTTCCATTCTGGGCACTGCATCTCAAGATGGATATATTGGCCTTAGAGAAGGTACAGGGCAGATTCACCAGAATGATACCAGCGCTAAAAAAGGGTTAAATTATGAGAACAGATTGCATAGACGAGGCTTCTATTCCCTTGACTATAGAAGATTAAGAGGTGATCTAAGTGAGGTGTTTTCAGATGATTAACAGATTTGATAGGATTGATAAACGATGTCCTCTGGTGGGGTCATCCACAATCTTAAAATTAGAGCTAGACTGTTCTGGGGCGATGTCAGTTAGCACTTTGCACAAAGGGCAGTGGAAATCTGGAAATTTCTTCCCCCAAAAAGCTGCTGAGGCTGGGGGTCAACTGAAAATGTCAAAACTGAGTGATAGATTTTTGTTCGGCAAGGGTACTAAGGATTATGGAATTAAGGCAGGTAGATAAAGTTAAGATACAGATCAACCTTAATCTATTTGAATGGCAGAACAGGCTCGAGGGACTGAATGGCCTCCTCCTGTCCCTATAGTAAATCCTGCCAACAGGTTAATCTGAAAGCACGGAGCAGCTGAACAATTAAACTCCAAAACTGGACAAATACATTTTTGGTTCAGAGTCAATCCTGCTTATCAAATCAGAATATCTTTACAAATGGTCAGATTTTACAGACCAGACTTCTGCAACTTAATCTAGTCTGTAGGTAGGACTTCTCCATATCAGTTTTGGTAAGGAAGGCAAAGAACAAGATTGAAGATATGCAACATCTTCAATAGATGTGACAACAGAACATGCAGACACCTTGAAGTGTTCCCCTGTTTTAGAAAAATAATCAGTACCTGATAGTTAGGTTTGGTCAAAATTTTATAAAAATTAAAAAGCATTATAAAAATGTTTTGAAATAACAAGTTAGAGATGAATAAGCCACACCATCAAATATTACAAAGCCCTCATTCCAGATTGAATAAACATCTTTACTGTTGCTTCAGCACCTGATATCACAGCAGCAAGGGATACAGATCTGATCCCCATGTTAATGAATTGCTGTAAAGTCCTACCAAGCAGATTAAAGCAAGTCACCAGCTCACATCTCACAGGTGTGACAGAGGTCCAGGAGTCCACTCTTGACTCAGGTGGTGTCTGGCAAAGTTATTTGATTTTATAAATGCAGAACAGCAGCAAATAAAAGGTTGGTACTATGTTTAAAGATACTTACATAACTCCAGATCGAAGTACAGAATACTATTCCTCCCAAAAGGATAGCATTTCCATATTTGTCATGAAAGTCAGGAGCAGTTTTGTGGTGAGCTTGTCTTGCTACAATTTGCCGAATGCTCCGGCCTAAAATTTAAATAGAACCATGAAAACCAGACAAATCTCTTTCAGCCACAACTCAATAACTTCAACTGTAGGTTTGTCCAGAGACCTCACTATGAACTCTGCAGCTAATGAGAATTCTTAACAATTTGAGGTCTATCAAATCCTTAGGCAGCACAGCAGGTTAGTGTATTACATAAGTGGTGGGATTCAGGGTCAATCCCCCAATCTGCTGAATTACAGCTACTATAAGAGGCACCTAAAAGTCAGACATCTCCCCACAACAGAAGAATCTGTTTTTGGCCAACCTAAGCTTCACACAACTTATAAATATTATAATCTCCAACTTCATTCAAGTATCTACTCAAATTTAGCACTGATAAAAGTGACACTGATTACAGCATTACATATAATGTACAGCACAGAAACAGGACATTTAGCCCAACAGGTCCATGCTCCACACAAGCCTCCCTCCTCCCACCCCATACTTCGTATGTAAGGAATCTTACAACACCAGGTTATAGTCCAACAGTTTTATTTGAAAATCACAAGCTTTCGGAGGCTTTCTCCTTCGTCACACTCACCTGACGAAGGAGAAAGCCTCTGAAAGCTTGTGATTCCTTACATTTGTCCACCCCAGTCCATCACCAGCATCTCCACATCATCCCATACTTCATAGGAAGCACACCCTTGCAGCAACCACAGTGTAGGAGCTTAGGTTTTTCTTTGGAGGCTACTCCTTTGTTAATGTGATGATATACAACAACCAATTGATAAGCTAAGGCCCTCAGCCATCTCTGGCCCCTTGCCATCAGAGAAACTATATAGAGGATACAGGAAGCAAACCAGAACAATACTTTCAAATATATCAAGGAAATGGGACCCAGGTTCAGCTATCCAAAAGAACCATCTTTAAAACAAAGTCAAAACCAATATTCGGGTGACTGCAAGAGTGCTACAAAGGGCAAATTTAGGATGACACCTGGAAGCATTCCACCACACAGCTGGAACAGAGTGCTGGAAAGAATGGCTGTGTCCTGCAAAGTGAATTCAACAGCAAGATGTTGTAATGAGAAGCTTCTAGCCCACAAACTTGTACACCAATAATGACTCATATATACAAATCAACTTTTGTAACGCTGAATTATTTCCTCCCTTTTTAGGTTGCTTCAATTAGGGCTACATTTCCGGCCTCTCTCTCCTCGCATTTCACTTCTCCGCTGTTCGCGACTCTGGTTTGAAACGACCTTCTGGCAACTTACAGAAAACCCTCACGAAATACAACAATTAAAGCCAAGACAGCCCCCAAAATCCCATCAAACTACCATTTACCCGACAAACTCAACAGACTCCTGGTCAAAGGCACCATCTCTACGCCGCTCCGTTTACCCTTCAGGAAAAACAAAATGGCGCCCAATAAGGCCTTCCACACTGCCCATGCGCCAAATGCGGGACTTTTAATGATAAGATTAAAAAATATATTAATTCCTTTTTGCATTACGGTTTTTATTTAAATGTATTTATATGCTACAACGAAAGAAAATAAAACATGTATCAAAAGGTCATTAGAAAGGGTCAGGAATTAAATGACTGCTCATGCGCACTCGGAGTTGTAGTCCGCAGCGGGTTTTGTTTCAGGGAAACGAATAAAATGAACTGCAGTTCCCAGAGTGCTGAGCGGCACACGTCGCACTGCTAACGATTTTTAATAAATCTTTTCGCCGATATTATTTTTTCAGATTACAGTGTGTTACTGTGAATAAGATTAATATTAAATGTTGGTAATTCATTGGAGTGGAGAGTTGGTCCCGTTTCTGAACATTTAATGTGGTGGTGCTCTTGCTCTATTTTGAAATAAAACCAGGAACCTCGCAGCTTTTTACCGGAGGATGGCGGCTGCGATCGGCTGGAAAGAATAATTCCAGTTAAAAGTCACTAAACACGAACAAAACAGAAAATATTCATTTACGCAAACTTCCTGTTTCGGTTATTAAGTCTACCAGTGATATCCAAATCATGGGTGTCAGGATGGCCGAGTGGTCTAAGGCGCCAGACTCAAGGAGTAAAGTCCTTCCGCAGTAAGACGGGTATTCTGGTCTCCAACTGGAGGCGTGGGTTCGAATCCCACTTCTGACACAAAACTTTTTTTTAATTTAGAGACATAGTATTCTTAAATTACATTAAAAAATATTAAATATCACACATCCGGTATGAATATTAATGTTTATTAAAAATAGAATACTTCATGGTCAGCAGTTAATACTGAGCAAGAATGTGACAAAATATAAAAAGACATTAATAAACTGGCAGAATGGGCAAGTAATTGGCAAATGAATTTCAATATAAATAATTAGTAGATTTCAAATAAAAATTGAAATCTACTAAGTAATTGGCAAATGAATTTCAATATAAATAATTAGTAGATTTCAAATAATAAGTAGATTTCAAATAAAAATTGTTGGACTATAACTTGGTGTTGTAAAATTGTTTACAATTGTCAATATAAATAAGTGTGAGGTGCTGCATTTTGGTAAAAAGAATAAGGAGGCCACATACTCCTTGGATAATAAGTCTAAGTTGGGTAAAGGAGCAAAAGGATTTACGGGTACAGATACACAAATCACTAAAAGTAGCGATGCAGCTTAATAAGGTCATAATAAAAAAGCAAACCATGCACTGGGGTTTATTTCTAGAAGGATAGAATTGAAAAGCAGAGAAATTAATGTTAAACTTGTGTAGAACTTTAGTTAGACCAAACTTGGACTAATGTGCACAGTTCTGATTTCCATATTATAAAAAGGATATAGAGGCATTGGAGAAGGTGCAAAAAAGATTCACAAACATTATACCAGAACTTATCAGGAAAAGCTGAACAGGCTGGGGGAGAAGGCTGAGGCATGACCTAATAGAGGTCTTTAAGACTATGAAAGGGTTTGATAGGATAGACATAGAGAAAATGTTTCAAATAGCGGGGGAGTCCAAAACTAAGGGTCATAAATATAAGATAGTCACCAATAAATCCAATACTCAATTCAGGAGAAACTTCTTTACCCAAAGAGTAGTAAGAATGTGGAACTCACTACTACAAGGAGTAATTGAGGTGAACAGCATTTAAGGGGAAGCTAGATAATCATATGAGGGAGAAAGGAATAGAAGTTTATGCTGTAAGGGTTAGTTGAAGAGGGGTTGGAGGAAGCTCGTGTGGAGTGTAAACACCAGCATAGACCAGTTGGGCCAAATGGCCTTTTTCTATGTTGTCAACTCTATGTAACTATATAATCATGACTTTGTTGCTCGTGAGTTATCCAGGTAGTTTCATTTGGGGACATATTTAACAACATTTTATATAAGGTTATCCCTCCACTTTCCAGCCAATAAAACTAAAAAAAAATCAAAGAATTATGCATAAGACACCTCATCAGTCACCCTGACACCTCAGTGAACAGGAGATTTTATTGTAATTAGCACTGACAGTTCTACATGCTTTTGCTGCTGTACGCAGACAGGGAAAGTGAGCCCAAAAGCTGAGAAAAAGGAGCAGGAGACCAGGACATTAGACACTACAGAATAGACAGGAGAGGAGGACTGGACCAGAAGCAGGAAAGTATGTTCCCTAGAATGAGCTAAATTCTATCTACCAAAATAACCCCAACCCCAATTTCAACCCTAAATTCTGGTCCAAAACATGCACGGTATATTTTATACAGGTCATAGAGTCATAGAGTTATACAGCACGGATAGAGGCCCTTCGGCCCATCGTGTCCGCGCCGGCCATCAAGCCCTGTCTACTCTAATCCCATATTCCAGCATTTGGTCCGTAGCCTTGTATGCTATGGCATTTCAAGTGCTCATCCAAATGCTTCTTGAATGTTGTGAGGGTTCCTACCTCCACAACCCTTTCAGGCAGTGAGTTCCAGACTCCAACCACCCTCTGGGTGAAAAAGTTCTTTCTCAAATCCCCTCTAAATCTCCCGCCTTTTACCTTGAATCTATGTCCCCTTGTTATAGAACCCTCAACAAAGGGAAAAAGCTCCTTAGTATCCATCCTATCTGTGCCCCTCATAATTTTGTACACCTCAATCATGTCCCCCCTCAGCCTCCTCTGCTCCAAGGAAAACAAACCCAATCTTCCCAGTCTCTCTTCATAGCTGAAGCGCTCCAGCCCTGGTAACATCCTGGTGAATCTTATATATAATTGCTGGTCACCATGTTTCTGAGCTGAAAAAGATGGTAATCACTACCAAACATATGGTGTCACTTCCTAAAAGGGCCCAAAGATGATCGCTTTCTAATGAGTTTGAGATGCAAAATTATTACAGGTCTGTTCTTTTTAGAAATTTTCTAAACTTGTTGAGTTCGAATCAATTCCCAAATCCATTTCTCCTCATTAAGTCACAAATTCAGCTGCAGTGGAGATAGGATAGCATCTGTCATTCTACCACAGACTTCCTGAAAATTAACATTTGGCTGCAGAGAGTCAGTAACACAGAACTTTGGTTTGCTCAGCCTGCCCAGAATCAAAATATCATCTCTGCCAAGTAGTCGGAATGATGCTCCACTTGCAATTAATTATTGGATCAATTGGTAAATGCACTGTGCAATATTCAACATACTAGGAAGGTCCTCCAGGTTTGATCCCTGGTCTGTGCTGAGTTAGCTGATCTCAGTTGAGGTAGCAGGGAAGGCACTACAATTAGTCCCAAAGTTCCAGGGTTGGGAGAGGAAAAACCAGTAGCCTCTGCTAGAATGAGTATTTTGTGGATATTGGACGAAATATCCTGCCAATACTTACTGTCAAGGCTTACACATGAGCAATCACCACTTGACAAGATACCAGGAGGCAGGCAGCACCCATGGAATTGTATCCCAGATACAGTTATGGAAAAATCTGACCAAAAAAAAGAAAATTCTGGAAATTTGTTTGATTACCCGTGAAAATCCAAGAGTATTTTCTTTTTTAAAAAGTAATAAAAGAATTCAAAAATGTGTTTAGTAAGTTATCACACTTTCCAAACCTAAAACAGTAACAAAAAAGTAACTGCTGCTATTTAATTACATAATTTCAACCTCTAATTACGTAAGAAAAAGATAACCATGTGGATATAGAAATAGTTAGGAGCAGAAAGCTAAGAGTGAGGATAAATGGATATTTTTCTGGTCAGTAGGATTGTGTCACAGTGTGCTCAAAGGGTCAATCCCGGGATCTCTTTTGGTTTGCATTTACATAAATAATTTGGATATAGACACAGTGGAAATGATACTGAGTTTGCTGATGATGCCAAATTAGGGGGATGACAAACTGTGAGGAAGAATGAAAGAAACTGCAGCAGAACGTAAACGAATTAGCAAAGTCGGCAGATGGGTAGCAGATTAAATTCTATGCAGAAAAAAGTAAAGTAATAGATTTTTGAGGTAAAACAGCAGTGCAAGGAAGTATACCCTAAATGATAAAGACAAGACCGAAGCGTTTGCAACCATCTTCAGCCTGAAGTGCCAAGTAGATGATCCATCTCGGCCTCCCCCTGAGATCCCCATCCATCACAGAAGCCAGTCTTCAACCAATTCAATTCACTCCATGTGATATCAAGAAATGGCTGAGTGCAATGGATACAACAAAGGCTATGGACCCCGACAACAACCTGGCTGCAGTACTGAAGACTTCTGCTCCAGAACTAGTTGCGTCTCTAGCTAAGCTGTTCCAGTACAGCTACAACACTGGCATCTACCCGACAAGTGGAAAATTGCCCAGGTATGTCCTGTCCACAAAAAGCAGGACAAATCCAATCCAGCCAATTACCGCCCCATCAGTCTACTCTCAATCATCAGCAAAATGATGGAAGGTGTCGTTGATAGTGCTATAAAGCAGCACTTACTCACCAATAACCTGCTCACCGATGCTCAGTTTGGGTTCCGCCAGGACCACTCGGCTCCAGACCCCATTACAGTCTTGGTCCAAACATGACAAAAGAGCTGAATTCCAGAGGTGAGGTGAGAGTGACTCTCCTTGACATCAAGGCAGCATTTGACCGAGTGTGGCACCAAGGAGCCCTAGTAAAATTGAAGTCTATGGAAATCAGGGGGAAAACTCTCCGGTGGCTGGAGTCATACCTAGCACAAAGAAAGATGGTAGTGGTTGTTGGAAGCCAATCATCTCAGCCCCAGAACATTGCTGCAGCAGTTCCTCAGGGCAGTGTCCTAAGCCCAACCATCTTCAGCTGCTTCATCAATGAACTTTCCTCCATCATAAGGTCAGAAGTGGGGATGTTCACTGATGACTGCACAATGTTCAGTTCCATCTGCAACCCCTCAGATAATGAAGCAGTCTGTGCCCGCATGCAGCAAGACCTGGACAACATCCAGACTTGGGCTGACAAGTTCCAAGTAACATTCGCACCAGACAAGTGCCAGGCAATGACCACCTCCAAAAAGAGACAGTCTATTCACCTCCACTTGACATTCAACGGCATTACCATCGTCGAATCCCCCACCGTCAACATCCTGGGGGTCACCATTGACCAGAAACTTAACTGGACCAGCCACATAAATACTGAGGCTACAAGAGCAGGTCAGAGGCTGGGTTTTCTGCAACAAATGACTCACCTCCTCACTCCCCAAAGCCTTTCCTTCATCTGCAGTGCACAAATCAGGAGTGTGATGGAATACTCTCCACTTGCCTGCATGAGTGAGCTCCAACAACACTCAAGGAGCTCGACACCATCCAGGACAAAGCAGCCTATTTGATTGGCACCTCATCCACCACCTTAAACATTCACTCCCTCCACCACTGGCTCACCGTGGCTGCAGAGTGTACCATCTACAAGATGCACTGCAGCAACTGCCAAATCTTCTTCGACAGCACCTCCCAAACCTGCGAACTCTACTACCTAGAAGGACAAGGGCAGCAGGCGCATAGGAACACCACCACCTGCACGCCCCCTCTAAGTCACACACCATCCCGACTTGGAAATATATCGCCATTCCTCCATCGTTGCTGGGTCAAAATCCTGGCACTCCCTACCTAACAATACATAAGGTTAGATCTCACGGGATCCAAGGTGAGGTAGCCAATTGGATACAAAATTGGATTGACGACAGAAGACAGAGGGTGGTTGTAGAGGGTTGTTTTTCAAACTGGAGGCCTGTGACCAGCGGTGTGCCTCAGGGATCGGTGCTGGGTCCGCTGTTATTTGTTATTTATATTAATGATTTGGATGAGAATTTAGGAGGAATTTAGTAAGTTTGCAGATGACACCAAGATTGGTGGCATTGTGGACAGTGAAGAAGGTCATCTAGAATTGCAACGGGATCTTGATAAATTGGGCCAGTGGGCCGATGAATGGCAGATGGAGTTTAATTTAGATAAATGTGAGGTGATGCATTTTGGTAGATCGAATCGGGCCAGGACCTACTCCGTTAATGGTAGGGCGTTGGGGAGAGTTATAGAACAAAGGGATCTAGGAGTACAGGTTCATAGCTCCTTGAAAGTGGAGTCACAGGTGGATAGGGTGGTGAAGAAGGCATTCAGCATGCTTGGTTTCATTGGTCAGAACATTGAATACAGGAGTTGGGATGTCTTGTTGAAGTTGTACAAGACATTAGTAAGGCCACACTTGGAATAGTATGTACAGTTCTGGTCACCCTATTATAGAGATGATATTATTAAACTAGAAAGAGTGCAGAAAAGATTTACTAGGATGCTACCAGGACTTGATGGTTTGACTTATAGGGAGAGGTTGGATAGACTGAGACTTTTTTCCCTGGAGAGGAGGCGGTTTAGGGGTGATCTTATAGAAGTCTATAAAATAATGAGGGGCATCGATAAGGTCGATAGTCAAAATCTTTTCCCAAAGGTAGGGGAGTCTATAACGAGGGGGCATAGATTTAAGGTGAGAGGGGAGAGATACAAAAGGGTCCAGAGGGGCAATTTTTTCACTCAAAGGGTGGTGAGTGTCTGGAACGAGCTGCCAGAGGCAGTAGTAGAGGCGGGTACAATTTTGTCTTTTAAAAAGCATTTGGACAGTTACATGGGTAAGATGGGTATAGAGGGATATGGGCCAAGTGCAGGCAATTGGGACTAGCTTAGTGGTATAAACTGGGCGACATGGACATGTTGGGCCGAAGGGCCTGTTTCCATGTTATAAACTTCTATGATTCTATGATTCTAATACGATGGGAGACCCTTCATCACACGGACTGCAGCGGTTCAAGAAGGCGGCTCACCACCACCTTCTCAAGGGCAATTAGGGATGGGCAATAAATGCTGGCCAGTGGCGCCCACATCCCATGAATGAATTTTTAAAAAATTCTTAACGGAATCTTTAAAGATGGGCATGCTGGTAGTAAAGGCGTAAAAATGTCAAATTCTGGATTTTATACATAGGGTCATTGAAAACAGAAGCGAGAAAGTGATGTTGAATACTATATATACATTACAGTTGGAGTATTGTGTGCAGGTGTGGGCATCACGAAATACAAAAATTGTTCAAGCCATGGAAAGAGTACAGTGAAGATTCACTGGAATGACATCAGGATGAGTAGCTATAGTTAAAGGTTGAAAAAGGGGGCTTTTTTCATTGGAACAGCGATGGTTAAGGGGAATTTTGATAGAGGCTTCAAAATTATAAAAGGTTTTGAGAGGGTAAATAGTGAAGGGTTGTTTCTCACTGATTGGCAAATTGGTAATAAGGGAAAATAAAGTCGGGATTATTAGTAGAAGAAAAAGGGAGAAGTTCGAGGAAAACTTTTCACACAGAGGGATATTTAGCATGGATTGCTTTATTTCAAGTGGCAAAGACCAAAACATCACTAAAAGGGAATTGAGTAAGGATTTGAAAAGGAAGAACATACAAGATATGAGGAGAGGACAGGGAAATCAGATCAGAGGAGATAGCTCCTGTTGAAGTGGGAGCATTGGTACCAGTGTATTGGGGTAAATGGCTTCCTTCTGTGATATAATTTTATATTATATTTAAAGGAATTTAAAAAAGTAAATGCACTTTGAAGAATGTATTTTATAAAGCTAAATGAGAAATAATTAATTAAATGAAAGATTATTATGTAAGACTATTATATGGTAACAGGAGAAAATACTGTCTAAAACAGACTGATTTAGTGCAGACCTGGATGACTTCTTAACAAGACAACATGGATAATAATAATACATGCAGTACTGAGAGAGAGTAACAGGTGTCAGTAGACTTTTACAGAAGCCAGACATTTCTCACACAGATGGCCTCCTTTGAACAGCAGTAAGCACTTTCTTTATATTAGTGGAGGATTAAAAAAATGCGGTTTGTTTTGTGGAGGGAGCAAGAATTCATGACCATTAAAGTCTAGGATTGTACCGATCAGCAGGCTTTCAATATCAGATGCAAAATTAAAAAACAGGTGTCAGGATGGCCGAGTGGTCTAAGGCGCCAGACTCAAGGATTAATCAGTCCTTCCACAATATGCTGGGTATTCTGGTCTCCAACTGGAGGCGTGGGTTCAAATCCCACTTCTGACATATAACTTTTGGGTTAATAAATGAAAGCTAGCACAGATTTGTTAAAGGCAAATTGTGCTTGACTAACTTAATTGAGTACTTGGATGAAGTACCAATGAGGGTAGTGCAGTTGATGTTGTATGGATGGACTTTCAAAAGGCGTCTGATAATGTACCACATAATAAACTTGTTAGCAAAATTGAAGCCCGTGGGATTAAAGGGGCAGTGGCTGCATGGATATGAAATCGGCTAAGGGACAGAAAGCAGAGAGTGATGGTGAACTGTTGTTTTTCAGACTGGAGGAAAGTATACAATGGAGTCCCCCAGGGGTCATTATTAGGACCACTGCTCTTTTTGGTATATATTAATGACCTGGACTTGGGAATAACGGGCATAATTTCAAAGTTTGCATTTGCCACAAAACTTGGAAATGTAGTAAACATTGAAATTTAATGCATAAAAGTGTGACATGATTCATTTTGG
The DNA here is from genome assembly GCF_035084215.1 of Heptranchias perlo. NCBI lineage: Eukaryota > Metazoa > Chordata > Chondrichthyes > Hexanchiformes > Hexanchidae > Heptranchias > Heptranchias perlo. The sequence goes on along the minus strand of NC_090339.1, from coordinate 46,001,562 downwards.
TAGGAAGAATGAGGAGAGGCAATTTAAACTAAATGGTACAATTTTAAAGGGGGTGCAGGAACAGAGAGATTGGGGATGTACGTACTCAAATCTTTGAAGGTGGCAGGACAAGTTGAGAAGGCTGTTAAAAAGGCACACGGGATCCTTGGCTTTATAAATAGAGGTATAAAGTACAAAGGTAAGGAAGTTCTGTTTTACCTTCATAAAACACTAGTTAGGCCCCAACTGGAGTATTGTGGGCACCACATTTTAGGAAGGATGTCAAGGCCTTAGACAGGGTGTGGAAGAGATTTACGAGAATGGTACCAGGGATGTGGGACTTCAATTATGTGGAGAGACTGGAGAAGCTGGGATTGTTCTCTTTAGAGAGAAACTGTTTCCTGTGGCAGAAGGGTCCGTAACCAGAGGACACAGATTTAAGATGATTGGCAAAAGAACCAAAGGCGACATGAGGAAAAAAAAATTACGCAGAGAATTGTTATGATCTGGAATGCACTGCCTGAAAGGGCGGTGGAAGCAGATTCAGTCATAACTTTCAAAAGGGAATTGGATAAATTCTTGAAAGGGGAAAATTTGTAGGACTATGGGGAAAGAGCAGGGGAGTGGGACTAATTGGATAGCTCTTTCAAAGAGCCAGCACAGGCATGATGGGCCGAATGGCTTCCTTCTGTGCTGTATCATTCGATGACTCTATGGGCTCGAATTTAGCAGGCCTGCGGGTTCCCAGCGGGTGGTCCTCCGGGAGCGTGGTCAACACGCTCGGCGAAATTAGTGGGTTGCCCGCGCGATCGTAGCAGGCAACACACTAATAGGAATCAATTACCTGCTCCTCCGGGGTCCACGCTGCTGGTCTGCGCGTCGGGCGGGCTGCGCATGCGCAGTACGATCTGTCAGCTGGAGGCTCTCTAGTTAAAGGGGCAGTCCTCCACTGACAGATACTGCAACCAATGGAACAAATTACAGCATGGAGCAGCCCAGGGGGAAGGCTGCTCCCAGTTTAATGATGCCTCACCCCAGGTATCCTCAGATGGGGTGAGGAGGAGGGGGAGGACACAGATCTTCCCCCCGGCGGGCGGGAGGAAGCGGCCTGCCTCTGCCACCAAGAAGGCCTGGCTCGAGGTGGCAGAGGGGGTCACCTGCGCCACCAACATATCGCCCACCTGCATACAGTGCAGGAGGCACTGCAATGACCGCAGTCGGTCAGCCACAGTGAGAACACGAAGTCTTTCCCCTACACTCCGTCCGCCACAACACTGCCCCCACCCCACATCTCCTTCGGCACCGCCAACACTACTCTGTCACATCACCCTTCATACCCACTCAAACCCCATCCTCATCTTACCTCCACCTACTCACCTCGCCAGTACTCATCCTGCCACTAACACGCAACCCAATCCTCATACAATCTCATTGCTCTATCCCTTACTCACCCTCTCGTGCATCTCCCTCACGGCCAGCCTCACTCAACCTGCCACCACCTGTGCTGCAGCCACAGGGCATGCATCACATATGTGCAGTAGGCAGCGTAAGGCAAACGTGTCGTGAGCATGAAGGGGGTGCACAAGGGTGTCTGAGGGTTTGTCCTGGGTGTTACCTATATTGAATTTCAGAGCAACAAACAGCACACATTATATTGACACCACCACTGCCATGTCTCCGCGAATCCTGTCCGTTGTGTCCAATAATGCCCGCTCCTGGGCATCACTATGAGGACCCACCACTGATGCCACCCATTGTGTTACTGCAGAGTAGGTGCAGGTGTATTTGCAGGGCTCTTCCGCGCAGACGACTGAGAGACATCGGCGGTGTAGCCGGCTGCACCCTGGAAGGATGCGGAGGAGAAGTTGTGGAGGGCAGTGGTGACTTTGACAGCGACAGGTAAGCAGTTGGTGCTGGGGCCAGCCAGGAGCAGCTCGGCATGAAAGAGCCTGCAGATCTCCACGACGACATGTCGAGCGAATCTGCGCCTCCCTGGGCACTGCTGCTCGGAGAGGTCCGGGGAGCTGCGCCTCGGTCTGTGGACCCTGCAGCGAGGGTAGTGCCCTCTGCGATGCGTCTCTCCCTGCGGTAGCCCTCCCTCCTGCTGTGCAGGTGGGCGTGCAACAACACCGCGTTGGGGGGCTCCACGTCTCTGCGGTGGACGGCGTGGACTGCGAGGCTGCTGGGGCTGGTCATGCTGTTCGTCCTCCAAGGGTGTCCACGCACCACCCATCTGGCAGGTGTTGGTCTGAGGGGTTGTGCAGGGTAGGTGGGTGGTTCCTCGCACTAGGGCTGCGGTTTCGTGTCGGTCTGTCCTCTGGCTTGGCGGGGGGTGGTGGAGGGCAGGGGTTGCCCTATGTGACGCGGTGGCCTCCTGCGTGGGTGAGGGCTCTCCTCCGTGGAGTGCACCTTGGCACCTGCCACAGGCTGCTGGCTGCAACACGCCTGGTTGGAGAGAGACCGTTTCCCCCAGTGTGGGAAACTCACTGCCTTGAACCCAAAATCCCACACTTCCTCTTTTGACAGCTGATTCAGCTCATTAACTGACCTCAACAAGCAAGGTAAGTACTCTCAAGTGGAACCCCGCTGGCTTTAATTGCCTGCGGGATTCCCACCAGCGGGGCTTGCGCGCGCAGCCCCGCACGTCAGCGCGGTACCCGGAAGTGGGCGGGATTTCGGCGCGAACCGGTCACGTGACCGGATATCGGGATTTTCGGGGCCCCCCCGCTGGAAATCCGCAGGTAACCCGACGCGAAAATCGAGCCCTATGACTCTATAAAAAGTAAAATGAAAAATGCTGGCAATTTGAAATTAAAACAGAATGTGTTGGAAATACACAGAGACAAGATTAGTTAACATTGTGGGGTGTAGATTCTTACGATACATGAAATTGACGGGCAGGAAAAGACCAGCTGGTCCATTAAGCCTGCCCCACACCATGATGGCCGGAGCATCAAGACTAAACACTTCCTCCCTCCACCACCCACAGTATGTAATCTCCTGGGAGAGGCAAAAAAAACCATGGCCAATAAGGGAAAAGATACTCAGGAACATTCTTCTCTGATGCCCTCAGGTGATCAAAACCAGTCCAGAAGATCACATGGACCAAGCGTTATCTATGAAGACACTTACCTTCTATAGGATGCAATCTCTGCCTCAATCAAGAACTGGTCCAGCTGCCTCTTGAAGGTGTGCAGAGAGTCAGCATCCGCCATACCAGCTGGCAATGTACTCCAGAGGCTCACAATTCTCTGGGAAAAGAAGAACTGCCTAACATCCAGTCTATTCGTACTCTTCCATAATTTAAACTCGTGTCCCCTGGTCCTCCCCAACCTGTTAAACTGGAATAATCTATCAATAGGCATGCTATCCAGTCCTTTAATTATTTTATAGATCTCTACCAGGTCATCTCTAAGTCTAAAGCAAAATATTGCAGATGCTAGAAATCTGAAATAAAAACAGAAAATGCTGGAAATACTCAGCAAATCAGGCAGAAAGAAACAGAGTTAACGTTTCAGGTCGATGCCCTTTCGTCAGCATCTCTAATTCTACGCTGCTCTAAACTAAACGTGGAGCTTGCTACCACAAGGAATAGTTGAGGTGACTCGGATAGATACATTTATGGGGAAGCTAGATAAACACATGAGGGAGAAAGGAATAGAAAGATGTGCTAATAGGGTTAGATGAAGCAGGGAGGGAGGAGGATCATGTGGAGCATAAACACCAGCATGGACTTGTTGGACCAAATGGCCTGTTTCTGTGCTGTACATTCTATGTAATTCTATGTAGACCAAGGTTCTTGAGCCTATCTGAGTAGCTGAGGTTCTTTAAGCTAGGAAATATTCTTATAGCTCTCCACTGGACCTTCTCCAAGGCCACTGTTTCACCCATCATGTATGGGGACCAAAACTGGGCACAGTTCTCCAGATGCAGTCTGACCAGTGACCTGTATAGTGTCAAAATGGTGTTCTTTGATTTATACTGAATGGTTCTATTAATACAACGCAATAACTTGTTAGCTTTAGCTACAGTTTCTCTACATTGGTCATGAACTTTCAGTGATCGGTGCACAATAACACTAAGATCTTTTTCTCTCTCAACCTCTTTCAGTAATGTTTCCTGCAATTGATACGTGTATTCTGTGTTGGCCCTACCAACATGCATGATACTACATTTTTCTAAATTAAACACCATTTGCCATTGTGTGACCCGTTTCCCATGATTCCTTCATCAGAAATGGAAACTGGAAGTCAATCAAACCCTTTTATAAGATTGAATAAAACAAAAAGAGGTAAAAGTCAAGAGACAGTTATGCTGACACCAGTCACAAAGAGGCAGTTAATGGGTTAGAAACACTATCACCTAATTCTTAATGTGTTTTGTGAACTGCTGCATTGCAAAAATAAAAGAATATTCAGTGCATTACTGAATGTTTCAGTTCTGCTTCGTGTTTTAATTAGCTGTTGGTCTTTTATTCCTGCATAAACAGTAGTAAGTTAATTCTCTTTCTGTAGCTTCGTCCTCACCCATAAATGTTAATTATTGCTAAGTGAATGCATAATAAAGTGAACTCTAACACTGATTTTGTGGCGAGCAGTAGTTAATAATGTTATAAAGGCTTCCCTTATTATCTTTTCACTTTATTATGTGATCTTTTGTGCTCGTTTCTTCAATTGTAACATTTATATGCTGAAGGATGGAACACTTTTCCATTTGGGCACCAAAGCTCAGCATCAAGATCTTCCCACTCTGCCCAACAATGTGCCTCATCTTTAACTTCAGAAGTGCACCCTTGCTACTATTCTGCAGCCTCTCTGAGGGAGATTACCAATTTAGTACAGATAAAGTCATACATGAGAGGAGGCACTTATCTTGTGAAGATCGTAAAGACTTGCAGCTTTGATTGGACACAAACAGGTCTGAGGTCCTTAGAAGTTCTAGCATATATACTGCATTTGAAGGAATTGTCATTTCTCTGAAGGTGAGGGAAATGGAGGAATGATAAAAGGAGACGACTAAACAATTGAGAACAATTTATTGATAAATTAATTTTGGATGCCCCTTGCAGCCACCACTGAGAAGTCCTCTCCAATAGTCACTAATAAATCCAATAGGGAATTCAGGAGGTACTTCTTCACCCAGAGAGTGGTTAGAATGTGGAACTCGCTATCACAAGGAGTAGTTAAGGTGAATAGCATAGATGCATTTAAGGGGAAGCTAGATAAACACATGGGGGAGAAAGGAATAGAAGTTTATGTTGATAGGGTTAGATGAAGAGGGGTGGGAGGAGGCTCGTGTGGAGCATAAACACCGGCATGGCCAGGTGGGCTGAATGGCCTGTTTCTGTGCTGTAAAGTCTATGTAAATCTATGTGGGAAATCACAGGAGCTAATGGAAAAATCAGTGGCTGTATTTTAGCATCTGATATAATTTGCGGAGGACTCCACACACTCAGCACAGCTGCATTATTCATGCTTTCCTCAGGACCAAGAATAGGAACGTCACCAATTAGATGCCCTGATACTGAATGAATGTTACTAAAAACTACTCTACAGTTTTCCATTTTACAAAGTCTGAAATGTTCTCCTTGCACCCCAGCAGGAGTTAATGCCTTCCCGAGAGGAGAGGAGAATACTGGAAGGACAAAAAATAGCATAATAAATTATTCATAACTCACCAGCAGGGAGCCACCTTCCTTTATAGATTCAAATATTTAATCAAATGGTTGAATATCTGGATACTTTCACTCACATTTCAGATAACTGGATTTTCACACATCTATTGGGTTACCTTGATCATGGGTGCATGACTACCAACATGTTAATTTCTTAAGCATGGTACCCATAGATTCATATTCAGGAAAGGTCCTGGTCATAAAATACCAAACCACCTGCTTTACGTCATACACACAATCAAGTTAGAAGGGGATCAACCTAGGAATCGTAAAATCCTGTTGAAACAGAATACACAAGTGAATTCATACTAATGATATGACATAACGAACAAACATCTGTGCACACCACAATGCCCTGGGGTGCTGTAATTTCTGGTAATCCTCACCATGTATTGTATTGTGTAGCGTGTGCAAGTCATAACCAATAATTAACTCTGCACCATGCTCTTGGTGCTTTCAGAGCTAATGCTGTCAAGTGATCAAAGCCTTGTATCCCTGATGGTGTACCAGTACAATATAAGGGATATTGCAATCTGCCGCATCCAGACTGTCATTGCTAACACAACAAAGCATTACAAACTACAGCCCTGATTTTAACTCCTGACGAGAGTTGCGTGGGTGGGGGTCCGAGGTGAACGGGAAATTGTCGGGCCCTCCGCAGCATGAGGCATGAGAGATTTTAACATCTGGGCCTCATCTGCATGGCCCACGTCATTCTCCCGCCCTAATCCAGCGGGAAGTGGTAGCTGGCTGATGGGCGGGAGCGAGATTTTGGGCAGCAGGAGGTCACCGTTGGGGAGGTGACGGAACAATCCCCAGCAGTCAAGTAAGTGGTTAGGAGGAGGGCATCCGGATTACGGGAAGGGAAGGAAGCCCGCAACAGGGAAGGCCCAAGGTTTCCCTTATGGGGCCTGGAGGAGCATGCTTGCCCTTCCTGGCCCACAAGGAAATAAAAAAAAATTAATTGACTAACTTTTCTGAGCCTCTTCTGTACCCGCTCTTGTTTGCTACCAGGTTGGCCAGGGAGAGAAGTCACGATGGCTTCCCCGCTCAGGCTAACGTTAAAATTGCAATTGGGCTATGATGATGTCATCAGGGTCTGATCTGATTTAAAGGAGGACTCTGCTGCCCTCCTGCGGAGGTCCCACTCGCCTGCTCAAAAGAACAAGTTAAAATTCCAACCCGCGGGAAAGCAGCAGGATCACAGTGAGTAAGTTGCTGTGGCGATTTTAACTGCCTGCCTGAGCCCTTACATCTCCACAGATAAACAACTTTGCTATTCCTCGGTCAACTGTACCCAAGAGGTGTGCAGGAGTGGGTATTGTTCATTTCTTTTCTCCTCCCCCAAAGAGGTAACCCAATCAGACTATTAGTACTTGCTTCCAGGGAAGGGAAAGTACAAACATTAGTCAAAGCTAAGTTTAGAGATGGGAGTCCATAATCCTATTATCATAACTGGTGATCTGCTGTATGTAAATACCATCTACTACTTTCCCACCAATTGTCTCCCTTCCTTCTCTCTTGAAGTCATTGACTTCTTGTTGGAGTACAGTTCCATGCATTCTGGTTGCCCATCACCGCCTTGTCCAAGTTCATCATATGTGAGATTAAACAATGACTGTTGGCAGGCTAAGTGTCAGTGGACTAATTTACCATGAGCTAGGGATGCATCACAGCTGGGGCAACCCTATCCTCATCTGATGCCAACACACATGGACTTCCAGCAGAGACTGTTGGATGGTGATATGGAGCAGGAACATTGGCCAATCTTCTCTTCCCTAACTGAAGCCAACTGTAGCACCCCTACCATCACTACAGCTGAGATTGACTAACTCAGCACAGACCAGGGATGGAACCTCTGACTTTTCCAGACTGTATGACTCAGCTACCTATTACCGTAATTAGCTGAGCCATCGGAGGGAGCTGGTATGTGTTTTGTATAATTAAAATAATTGGTTGTTGTTGCAGCAGCTGGGTTGCTGCAATTTTCCTCTGCACCCCTGAGCTCACGATTGGAAAAAATCAGTTGGGTTCCTGCTCCCGATTACTCTCCAGTGCTCTCTGCTGGAAAACATGTGTGTAGATATCAGTGAGGACAGGGTCAGGCTAATAGTTTCTTTCTTAAAACTGACTGCACCTTGAATACTGCATCTTGTTCTGCCTGCCAAAAAAACAAGAGATGCGTTCACATGCTGGAGACAGTGCAGAGAAGAGCCATGAGGCTGATACCCACTGTCAAGGGTCTGAGTTATGAGAAAAGACTGCAGAAACATGGGTTTTCAATCTGGAAAGGAGGCATCTGAGAGGTGATCTGATAAAGGTATAGAAAATAGTTAAGGGTAGAGAAAAAATGAATCTGGAACATTATTTTAAATTAAACTATATGAGTAGAACGAGGGGTTCTGAGTTCAAACTAGAGAAGGGTGTTTTAGGATCGATATCAGGAAGTTTTTATTCACACAAAGAGTAATCAACAAGTGGCATAAACTTCCAGATAGAGTAGTGGAGGCAAAAACCCTGGCATCATTTAAGAAACAATTGGATGCTACAATGGGTTGTTGTTAGGATCTAGCTGAATAGATGAATCAAGATGGGCCGAATGACCTTCATCATCCATAATTATCTAGTGAACATGTGAAGTTCCTAATTTCAGCTGAGGCGAGATGCTGATCAAATGGCAGGCACTTCCCAACAGGGAAGAGAGGGGGAGTCATCTTGTGCCCCTCTCAGCAGCCAGTTACAGAGCTGGATTACTGGAGCATTCAAACCAGATTTCCCACCTTCTAGGCCACAAGTAATGCATCAGATAAGGAGAAAACACATCAACTTAAAAAAACACCCAGGCAGCGGCACTGTTAGTTTGGATTAGGACTGAATACAACCATTTGGAATGTAACACGTCACAGTGGGAGACTGTAACACAAAATGTCTGCTCTGAGCTGTTCCCAGGTATAGTTTAAAAACATAAAACATGGTAACAATAATACAGATGTCTCCCTTGATAGGGGTTAAAGGAAGTTACTCAGACTGGCAAAATGTGGGAATTGGTGTTCCACAAGGATCGGTGCTGGGACCACTGTTGTCCATTTACATAAACAATTTGGACTCAGGAATCGGATGTACAATTTCAAAATTTGCAGACGACACCAAATTGGGTGGTATAGTTAATACTAAGGAGCACTGCAGCAAAATACAAGAAGACATTGATAAACTTGCAGAATGGGCATGTAATTGCCAAATTAATTTCAATATAGATAAATGTGAGGTGGTGCATTTTGGTAGGAAGAATAAGGAGGCCACATACTCCTCGGAAAATAATAGTCCAAATGGGATAGAGGAGCAAAGGGATCTGGGGGTACAAATACACAAATCACTAAAAATAGCAACGCTGGTTAATAAGACTATAAAGAAAGCAAACAAAGCACTGGGGTTCATTTCTGGAGGGATAGAATTGAAAAGAGATGTTATGTTAAACTTGTGTAGAACCTTGGTTAGACCACACTTGGAGTGCTGTGCATAATTCTGGTCTTCATATTATAAAAAGACTATAGAGGCACTGGAGAAGATGCAAAAAAGATTTACAAGGATGATACCGTGACATTTTACATTCCAGCAAATGGTTGTATTCAGTCCTAATCCAAACTAACAGTGCCGCTGCCTGTGTGTTTTTTTAATTTGATCCCATCTCTTGTAATGTGTTTTCTCCTTGTCTGATGCATTAATTGTGGCCAGGAAGGTGGTCTTAAGATTATGAGAGGGTTTGATAGGGTAGACATAGAGAAGATATTTCCACTTGTGGAAGAGACCAAAACTAGGGGCCACAAATAAGATAGTCACTAATAAATCCAATAGGGAATTCAGGAGAAACTTCTTTACCCAGGGAGCTGTTAGATGTGGAACTTGCTACCACATGGAGTAGTTGAGGTGACTAGCATAGATGCATTTAAGGGGAAGCTAGATAAACACATGAGGGAGAAAGGAAGAGAAGGTTATGCTGATAGGGTTAGATGAAGAGGGGAGGGAGGAGGCTTGTGTGGAGCATAAACACCAGTATAGAGACCTGTTGGTCCAAATGTCCTGTTTCTATGCTGTACATTCTATGTAATTCTATGCATGATTATAGGTTTCAGAGCACTTGTGAACTATGGATATGATCTTCAAATAAGTACCATCTTTTTTTTATTCGTTCATGGAACGTGGGCTTCTCTGGCAAGGCCAGCATTCATTGTCCATTCCTAATTGCCCTTGAGAAGGTGGTGGTAAGTCGCCTTCTTGAACCGCTGCACTGTGTGTGGTGAAGATTCTCCCACAGTGCTGTTCGGTAGGGAGTTCCAGGAATTTGACCCAGCGACGATGAAGGAACAGCGATATATTTCCAAGTTGGGATGGTGCAGATGGTGTTGTTCCCATGTGCCTGCTGCCCTTGTCCTTCTACGTGATAGAGGTCGCTGGTTTGGGAGGTGCTGTCGAAGAAGCTTTGGCAAGTTGCTGCAGTGCATCCTGTAGATGGTACACGCTGCAGCCACGGTGCGCCGGTGGTGGAGGGAGTGAATGTTTAGGGTGGTGAATGGGGTGCCAATCAAGCAGGCTGCTTTGTCCTGGATGGTGTCGAGTTTCTTGAGTGTTGTTGGAGCTGCACTCATCCAGGCAAGTGGAGAGTTTTCCATCACATTCCTGACTTGTGCCTTGTAGATGGTGGAAAGGCTTTGGGGAGTCAGGAGGTGAGTCACTCATCTGCTCTTATAGCCACAGTATTTATGTGGCTAGTCCAGTTCAGTTTCTTGTCAATAGTGACCCCCAGGATGTTGATGGTAGGAGATTTGGCGATGGTAATGTCGCTGAATGTCAAGGTGAGGTGGTTAGGCTCTCCCTTATTGGAGATGGTCATTGCCTGACACTTGTCTGGTGCGAATTGTAAGCGAGGAAAATCTGGAAGGTAAAATAGAACTAACAGACTCAGGTGTTACCCAGATCAATAGTTTATTACGAGTGCACACGGGAGAACAATCTCAGCCACCCCAGCTGGAGACCTCGTTCTCAAAGGAAAAGTGGCAATACAACTTAGTTTATACAGTTTATTAGACAACACCCACTAATTACTAATGGGGGTGTATACATGGTAATATTGATACATCATTGGTTTATAGGGTTAATCAATCAACTACTAGGCTTGCCCTTTGAACTCGAGTACCCCCTGTGAAAAGCTTATGGGCTGCTGAGGCTTCACTCTAACTTCGCATTCTTGAGCTATCTCTTACCCTTGTTATCACTTTCGGGAGGTATCTTCAGCAGGAACATGGCCTGCTTGACTACAAAGCTCTGTTGAATTATGCAGCCAACTGACTCCTTTCCCAGACCATCAGCAGATGTTTCATCAATATGCCTTTGTACTCTTATCTCGTCTCAGGAACAGACCCCTTCTAAACATTCCTTAAGTAAAGCTTGGAATGTCCTTGGTCAGCTAAACCTATCTATGTTAGTTTGAAAAGGGCTAACATGGTCAAGTATCCCATGGTGCTTTGTGTTTTGTTTCCAGCCTAACAAGACTGAATGGTACCTTTCAGACCGTTTATACCGGCGAATTGGGGCCCACCCCTTTATATCCCTTAATCCAAATTTTATCCACACACAAATGTTACTTTCCACTTATCAGCTCAAACCTGGATGTTGTCCAAATCTTGCTGCATGCGGTCACGGACTGCTTCATTATCTGTGGGGTTGCGAATGGAACTGAACACTGTCCAATCATCAGCGAACAACCCCATTTCTGACCTTATGATGGAGGGAAGGTCATTGATGAAGCAACTTAAGATGATTGGGCCTAGGACACTGAGGAACTCCTGCAGCAATGCCCTGGGCTGAGATGATTGGCCTCCAACAACCACTACCATCTTCCTTTGTGCTAGGTATGACTCCAGCCACTGGAGAGTTTTCCCTCTGATTCCTATTGACTTCAATTTTACTAGGGCTCCTTGGTGCCACACTCAGTCAAATGCTGTCTTGATGTCAAGGACACTCACTCTCACCTCACCTCTGGAATTCAGCTCTTTTGTCCATGTTTGGACCAAGGCTGTAATGAGGTCTGCAGCCGAGTGGTCCTGGCGGAACCCAAACTGAGGCATCAGTGAGCAGGTTATTGGTGCCTAAGTGCCGCTTGATAGCACTGTCAACGACACTGTCCATCACTTTGCTGATGATTGAGAGTAGATTGATGGGGTGGTAATTGGCCAGATTGGATTTGTCCTGCTTTTTGTGGACAGGACATACCTGGGCAATTTTCCACATTGTCGGGTAAATGCCAGTGATGTAGCTGTACTGGAACAGCTTGGCTAGAGGCACGGCTAGTTCTGGAGCACAAGTCTTCAGCACTACAACCGGGATGTTTTTGGGGCCCATAGCCTTTGCTGTATCCAGTGCATTCAGCCGTTTCTTGATATCACGTGGAGTGAATTGAATTGGCTGAAGACAGGCTTCTGTGATGGTGGTGATATCGGGAGGAGGCTGAGATGGATCATCTACTCGGCACTTCTGGCTGAAGATGCTTGCAAATGCTTCAGCCTTGTCTTTTGCACTCGTGCTGGACTCTGCCATCATTGAGGATGGGGATGTTCACAGAGCTTCCTTCTCCTGTTAGTTGTTTAACTGTCCACCACTGAATGTGGCAGGACTGCAGAGCTTTGATCTGATCCGTTGGTTGTGGAATCGCTTAGCTCTGTCTATGGCACGTTGCTTCCGCTGTGTAGCATACATGTAGTGCTGTGTTGCAGCTTCACCAGGTTGGCACCTCATTTTTAGGTACACCTGGTGCTGCTCCTGGCATGCTTTTCTAAACTCCTCATTGAACCAGGGTTGATCCCCTGGCTTGTTGGTAATTGTAGAGTGAGGAATATGCCAGGCCATGAGGTTACAGATTGTGCTGGAATACAATTCTGCTGCTGCTGATGGCCCACTGCACCTCATGGATGCCCAGTTTTGAGCTGCTCGATCTGTTCTGAATCTATCCCATTTAGCACGGTGGTAGTGCCACACAAGAAGTTGGATGGTATCCTTGAGAATCCCTACGTGGTCAGTTTTCGGTAAAATATTAAAATGCCTACGTGGCAAAGAAGCAGAATGCAAAATGGTTAGAAAGGGTTAATTAGTTAGTAACTGAGATTGATACAAGTGGCCTGGCCCTCCTGCTGGGCCATATGTTTGCTTAGTCAGCAGGCCTGCATTGTCTTATCAATGATAGGTCTTTGATGTGAGTCAAGGACTGGTCTGAATGTCTCCATGTTTATGGCAGATCAATATAGGGAACGAGCTTAGCCAAAGTTGAAAGACATTCCAGGTTGGGAGATAAGGAACAGAAGGAACAGGGAAGAACATTCCAAGTTGGAAAGTGAGGAAGTTATCCCCTTTGATGTCTAACAGCAGCATGATCAGCACATGGACGATTTATGATTGGCCGGAAATAATGTAACCTCGCATGGCAACCTATGCCCGGCTTATGATTGGTGTTGACCCTCGTTAAGTATGTTCCAACCCTATTCATCTGTATAAAAACGTGTGGATTTCTGTATGTTTTTGTTCTTGCTCTGCCAGCATAGAGGGACTCTATCAGGAGTCCAAATCAATGCTGCAGACTAAGAACCCTGCTATTAAAGTTGTGCTGAATTTTAAAATGTATTCGACTTCAGTTATTACTGAACCAGACTGAGGGGAAAGAATCCGGATCGTCATCCTCAGTGTGAAGACGGGACTTCATCTCCACAAGGGCTGTGCGGTGGTCACTCCTACCAATACTGTCATGGACAGATGCATCTGCAATGGGTAGATTGGTGCGGATGAAGTCAAGTAGATTTTTCCCTCGTGTTGTTTCGCTCACCGCCTACTGCAGGCCCAGTCCGGCACCTATGTCCTTCAGAACTCGGCCAGCTCGGTCAGTAGTGGTGCTACCGAGCCACTCTTGGTGACGGACATTTAAGTCCCCCATCCAGAGTACATTCTGTGCCCTTGCTCCCCTCAGTGCTTCCTCCAAGTGGTGTTCAACAAGGAGGAGGACTGATTCATCAGCTGAGGGAGGGCACTAGGTGGTAATCAGCAGAAGGTTTCCTTGTCCATGTTTGACTTGATGCCATGAGATTTCATGGGGTCCGGAGTCAATGTTGAGGACTCCCAGGGCCACTCCCACCTGACTGTATATCACTGTACTGTCACCTCTGGTGGGCCTGTCCTGCCGGTGGGACAGGACATACCCAGGGATGATGATGGAAGAGTCTGGGACGTTGACCGAAAGGTATTTTTTTTATTCGTTCATGGGACATGGGCGTCTCTGGCAAGGCCAGCATTCATTGTTCATCTCTAATTGCCCTTGAGAAGGTGGTGGTGAGCCGCCTTCTTGAACTGCTGCAGTCCGTGTGGTGAAGGTTCTCCCACAGTGCTGTTAGGTAGGGAGTTCCACGATTTTGGCTCAGTGACGATGAAGGAATGGCAACATATTTCCAAGTCAGGCTGGTGTGTGATTTGGAGGGGAATGTGCAGGTGGTGTTGTTCCCATGTGCCTGCTTCCCTTGTCCTTCCAGGTAGTAGAGGCCGCGGGTTTGGGAGGTGCTGTCGAAGAAGCTTTGGCAAGTTGCTGCAGTGCATCCTGTAAATGGTACACACTGCAGCTACGGTGCGCCAGTGGTGAAGGGAGTGAATGTTTAGGGTGGTGGATGGAGTGCCAATCAAGCAGGCTGCTTTGTCCTGGATGGTGTCGAGCTTCTTGAGTGTTGTTGGAGCTGCACTCATCCAGGCAAGTGGAGAGTATTCCATCACACTCCTGACTTGTGCCTTGTAGATGGTGGAAAGGCTTTGTGGAGTCAGGAGGTGAGTCACTCGTCGCAGAATATCCAGCCTCTGACCTGCTCTTGTAGCCACAGTATTTATATGGCTGGTCCAGTTAAGTTTCTGGTCAATAGTGACCCCCAGGATGTTGATGGTGAGGGAATTTGGCGATGGTAATGTCGTTGAATGTCAAGGGGACGTGGTTAGGCTCTCCCTTGTTGGAGATGGTCATTGCCTGGCATTTGTCTGGCACAAATGTTACTTGCCCCTTACCAGCCCAAGCCTGGATGTTGTCCAGGTCTTGCTGCATGTGGTATGATTCTGTGAGTATGGCCATGTCAGGCTGTTGCTTGACTATTCTGTGGGACAGCACTCCCAATTTCAGCACAAGGCCCCAGATATTAGTGAGGAGGACTTTGCAGGGTTGATTGGGCTTGGTTTGCCCCTGTCGTGTCCGGTGCCTAGTTGTCCGTGCCAGGTGGTCCGTCCGGTTTTATTCTTATCGTGACTTTCTGTAGCGAGATTGTACAACTGCATGGCTTGCCAGGCCATGTCAGAGGCCGATTAAGAATCAACGACATTGCTGTGGGTCTGGGGTCACATATAGGCCAGACCGGGTAAAGGTAACAGGTTTCCTTCCCTAACGGACATTAGGGTTAGGGTTCGGGTTAAACCAGATGGGTTTTTACGACAATCCGGTAGTTTCATGGCTGCCATTACTGATAAAAAATAAAATCTGGAATAAAAAAACTATTATTTCATTATTTGAATTTAAATGCCCCAGCTGAAGTGGCAGGATTTGAACTCATGACTCCAGATTATTAGTCCAGGCCTCTGGATTACTAGTCCAGTAACATAATCACTATGCTACCGTACCCTAGCTGTTGACAAAAAAAGTTTAGAAAATATTATCGTAGCAGAAGCTTCCCCAACACCTCAGTTGGTTAAGGCAGCAAGTGATTGAGCCACACAGATCAGATCTATCGCCAGTTAATGCTCACTTAGCTGATCTCAACCAGCATGGTAGTAGTGGGCACTACAATTGGCTTCAGTGCCCTGGGCTAGCGAGGGGGGAGGAGAAAAAAAATCATCTAAGTTGGAGCTACACCTGTGTGAATATCAGATCAAGATATTATCAGGCTTGGATGTGGTATCTGCCAACTCTCACTGTCGAGGCTCACATGTGAAAGATGGCCACTTGGGCAAAGTATTGGAGGGTAGCTGGCACCCATGCAACTATAACCCAACAAGGAGCAAATGTCTTCAGGACAAGAGGTGGACAGGACAAATTGGTAAGAAAAAGAACATAGCAGATAGACAGCCTGGTGGACAAAAACTGCATCCCTTGACTGGCCTAAGCTAATATTATATTGCAGTTAACTATAATAGAGTGGCTATTGTATCCAAATGGCAGTGACACATTGCTGAATTACAGTGTTCCATTTTATAGATTATTCATAACTCAAATAATAATTATTGAAATAATTATATTTTCAGAATTACATTTAGGGGCGATTTTAACTCTACCCACCCGGCGGAAACTAGGTGGGTGAGTAGTTAAAAATCGGCTGGGAGAATTATCCGCCAATGTCCTGCTCCATTCCCGCTGTCTGGAATTTTACCCTGCTCTTCTGAGCAGTAACAACAACTTGCATTTATATAGCACCTTTAATGTAGTAAAACATCCCAAAGCACTTCACAGGAATGTGCAGGCTGCAGGGGCACCCACCTGAAGCCAATGGGGTCCTTCATAAAATATGCAGATTGGAGTCCAATGGCATCATCAGGAGCTGACTGCTATTTTAACTGGTGGCCTGAGCGAAGAAGTCATTGTGGCTTTCCCACCAGGTGAAGATAATGGGAAAAGGCGCAAAGAGGTAAGATTCTTTACTTTTTAAAAAAAATGTCCTTGTGGGGCCAGGAGTAGCAGGAGTGCTCTTCTCGGCTCCACAAGGAAAGTTCAGGCCTCCCCTATCCCTGGCTCACACCATGGCAAGACCTCCCCAAAACACCCTCCCCAAGACGTACCAGAGAGCCAGTGACTGTTTATTTGATCCCGGCCGTTGGCCTCCTGCCATCTAACATTCCGCTCCCGCCCGTTGGCCAGCTGCCGCTTCCCACCAGTTTTGGGCAGGCAACTGACCGGGCGGGACATGCATATGAGGCTTGGGAATTAAAATTCTCCCAGATCCTATGCTGTCGAGGTCAGGGGGGGTTTGGCGCTCACCTCGGCCCAAACTTGCCCGATTTCTGCTCGGATTTAAAATCGGGGCTTTATGCTTTCTTTCACTTCAGCTAAGAGTTCAGGAACTTAATTTCTCTAACTCCAGACAATGAAGGGACTTAAGGCAGTGAAAACATAGCTTTTTAGTTTGATTCAATATGAATCTACCACTCAGTGTGTTCTTAATCATATTCCATTTCTTGGCTTGTCTTTCTTTTTTTTCTTGTCTCTATCTCTTTTCTCTAGTGCTATTGTTAAATCTTTTTTTTCTTGATATCTTTTCCGTTCCAGTGATAGATATCATTGATAGAGGCTTTTTTTGCTAATTTTCTTCTCTCCTGAATGTGTTGACTATTGTATCGTTCCACAGGCACCAGGAACTGAGACATTGAGTTGTTAATAGGTTTACATCAGTGGGGACATCACAGTTGACCCCAGACCAATTCTCATCCAATGTCCACACATACACACAACACTTGAAACTCTTAGCAAGCCTCTTACAGATGCTACTTTGTAACCAGCCACTCGGTTATGCATAAGAGAAACCCAGGTGTGCTGTCCTTCATTTACCCCTTCTCCCGCACTCCGTATTTTCACCCCGATCAGGAAGCCACGATGTGCATAATCACCTCTACAAGAATAGCCACTTGGACAAGGGATCAATGGCGAATAGCGCCAGTCACTACTTTTAGAAGAGGCGGAAAGGAGGGGAAGAAAACTGATAGAAAAAGAAGAATGGCAAGAATTCCTTACCAAACACCATTCATTGCGTGAGCATCATTATCACAAGGACTGCAGCAGCTGAAGGGGCAGACTCACCACCACATTCTCAGGGCATCTAAGAATGGGCATTAAATGAGGCCTTTTCAGCATTGCCCACATCCCAAGAACAAATAAAAAAAAGAGATTATACAGAATCATGAAAACATCAGCACAGAAGGAAGTAATTTTGTTCATCATGTCACATTACAACTATCTATTTTAATTACTTTTCCCTGCTTTTGCCTGGTACCCTTAATTCCCTGTCATATTATGCACACTAGGTACTACAGCATGTGTCATGTTATGAATTGGAGCAAAGAACCTTGCAAGACTGACATAGTTCCTTTTGAGTTAATGTTAATGGACTGCTGTGGTTTAAGTTCCAAATTACTTTTGATTTGAAAAGTTGGATGCTCAAAGTTGGTCTTCCCAAAGGTATTTCATGATATCACCTGAGACCTTCCTAAAATGAGTATGGGCATATTATATGCGTGTCTTTTATTATTAATAAAGTGTTGGGTATGAGGCCACATTTTTCCAATTTTCACCCCTCAGTCCAGAAGGCACTGAATGGGGTTCCATAGCCACTGGCTGCCCTTAGTACCTTAGCTAAGTAGCCATTCTTCATGTGAAGGCCAAGACAGAAATGGGTTTAATTCCCTCAGCATGTTATTTTTATCAGAGTGGTTAATGCATTTGCATTAACTTCCTGTTTTTACTATTTCAACACAGTTGTTCACACATTTATTTGAAAGGGTTAACAATTGGGTTAAAGTTGTGGAAATAGAAAGTTAATGCTACCCTGTGACCAATGTGTTTAAAAATACTAAAAAGAGGAAATTACATTTGTGAATACTGGCAAGCTATTGGACTGTGTAAGGCATCACAGCTAAGCCTGATTCTGGCCTCACATGAATCTACACTTAGACACACACACACACACACTCAATCTAGCAAGGATCATTAGATTGTGACCAAAAACAGGAAGCCTGGATAATTTTTTTCTCTGATTTCGTTTTGGGCTGCTGAATCCAATCATAGCACCTTAGTGCTGTCCCACTGTGATTGGTGAACTCAGCACAAGCTTTTAATGGAACCTCGGTCCTGTATGGTTCAGTCTCACACCATGTTGTGCATTTACACACTAACGCATTGAGGGAGCTACAGTTAAAAGAGAAATGTTCTGGCGAACACTGTCTTAGTTTTCTTAATTGTTTCTGAACTGCACTGAGGGTGATGATGTTTGCTGCTGAGTGCCAAACTAATAAAGAACATTTTGTAGACATGTGTGTTAATGGATGTGTTTCCTGTGCTCGCCAGAAGGTCAGAATCCTTCTATAGACTGACCCCACCTCAGACCTATAATACTATTTGTAAATCTTTCATCGGACCGACTTGTGGATGTAAGGTCGAAGGGCCCATATTAGTGTTGCTGCATTTGGTGTTGTCCAGCTGTTTGTCCTTTACTGCAGATTTTCAAATATTGTAGACATAAACTATAAGAATTACTACCCAATGATGCTCGAGATGGAGATCAACTAAATGATGTGAGCAGGTCCAGTTTTTTTCCCACTTCTCTCCTGAAGGTGCTGACTTGTGCAATTCCATAGGTGCCAAGAGACTTCAGGTACTTCATGTGTGAGCCTTGACAGTCAGTGTTGATCAGCTATTTCACTTAGGAGAACATCACAGTAGAACTTAATTCTGATTGACTTTCTAATACTAGATGGTAATCAGGAGCAGGAGTCCTGAGAGTGGCCATTTGTAGCACCCCAACTCCTGGCTCAGCGAAGATCATCTAACTTTGCATGCTTGGAAATGAAGCCGAGAACATTCTGATCCATGTGGTTTTGTGCTACATTAGCAGTGCTTATACCCTCTAGGGCATTGGGAGCACTCCAATCTATTTTAAATTACATGCCAACTCTTTTGACTTGGAATCCATTCAAGCGTCTTTCCAATATTCTAGAAGAAACTTGTAAGTCTTGCCTACTCAATAAGATAATCTCAGTCCAAGTTAAACCAAATACTCTTCGTTGTTCATTGTGATTATTTTTGCATGGGCTAGAACACTTCTCTATCTCAGAACAGCAAGAATATTCTGCTTCCTTTCTTTTTATCTCTGCCTACGCAACCTCAGTGGATACTACAGCTACTTGTCTGATTGTAGCACTGTATGGTCCTGCTGTAAATATGAACACTTGAGTAAAATACCCAACCCACAAGGAGACACGATTAAGCAAGACAGCAAAGAAAACCTCCTCCTCTCTGGTCAGGTTCCTCTGTTCATTTGCCGCATCTTCAATGATCTCGATGAGATTATTTTAAATGCGTTAATAATTGCTTTGAAGAAATCACAACGAGGATTCAAACTGTGGTCTTCCAGTCGAGCTCAATTTTCCAGTGTTGCAGCAACATGGCTGCCCTCACTAACATGTTTATGTGCGTTAGTTTAACTTTTGCAATGCTCAGAAATTCTTCAACAGCTTTTAACCATATGCTGCACCATGCTCCATCTTAGATTCTGTCACAGCACAAGTGAAACCAACCCAATAAGAAGGGAGGTTGAGTATCACTGAACATCTGGAATACAATGATAGGATGTCTAGGAGACTACAGTTCGGTCAATGAAGTACTATGACAATCAAACCTCCAAGGTTTCTTTGTTGAAAATCTGTTTAATACATAATGGGCCAGAATTTGCTGTCAAAATAACAGTGAGGCTAATGGCACTCACCGTTATTTATGCGCAAATGCTACAGCAACTTCAGGCGAGGGGCAGATGCACGGTTAAACATGGAAATCCAAAAGTTGCTGTCGGAGATGCACCGCTCTGCTGTTAGCTTCACGAAAACAGCACCTCACTGTCCATCTCACTATTGAAATACATTGAACGGCCTGAAGTTGATGTATTTGCGCGGTAGATACGAACTAAACTCGCCACAGAAAGTTAAGTCTTGTCCATTTCAGTCTAAGTCAAAAGCAAAATACTGCGGATGCTGGTAATCTGAAACAAAAACAGAATCTGATGGAAAAGCTCAGCAAGTCAGGCAGCATCTGTGGAGAAAGAAACAGAGTTAAAGTTTCAGGTCGAAGGCCTTTCCTCAGAACTGGAAGGTGTTTGTTAAAAAGTTAAAGTTTTTAAGCAAGTACAGAGCCAGGGAAAGTTGGGCGGCGAGGGGAGGGCAAGAGTGATTAAATGACAAAAAGGGATGATCAGGCAAGGCAAGAAGGATGGCAATGGGCCGATCATGCAAGGCAAGAAGGATGGCAATGGGACAAGTTAAGAAACAAAGACAAACTGCAAATGATAACAGCAGAACCATAACCAGCAGCTGCAGTCCGAAAAAAAGGGAGCAGTGGTTATAATCTGAAGTTATTGAAATCAATTTTGAGCCTGGAAGGTTGTGAAGTGCCTAAACGAAAGATGAGGTGCTGTTCCTCAAGCCCAAGTACCCTTTTAACGACGTGATAAGTGTTAATTACTGCCAATCAACCTGTCACTGAAAATTAACTATTACATTGTGGAGCCTCATTCCTTCTGGCATTAATTATTGTTGGAGATTTTAAAAATGTAAAATTAAAACTGTTTTTAAAACTTATTCTTGCTGTCTTTTTTTTCTCTCTCTCTTAATCGAATCTTTTGTTCCCTCTCTTTGTTTCTCTTTATGTGCCTGATTTGACATTGAATTCACCCACTCTAAGTTACACTTCCTTCACAGTCCTTATGCTTTAATTTCACAATCCTTCAATCTGTTTGGTGAAGGAGATACACAGTTGCTTGCCCTGTTCATTCGGGTACCAAATGCCCTGTTTCCCTCGCTGTGATGTTATCACCTCGTACATTCAGCAACTTGCCATGCAAAGAATTTTAAAATCTAAATAAGGGCAAGTCTAACTAATGGCAAGCAGCGTTCGATGCCCTGCCACAGCAAATTATGGCCCAATGGGTTTGTGTGAAATTTCTTTGTCTGTTATTTAAGCAGAAGGGTTAACCCATTTAATTCAAATGACATTATCACACTAGAGTGTCAAAGCTATGGGGAATAATTTTTTTAATGTAATTTATGATGGGAATTCTAGTATCCTTTGATATCTTCATAAATACCATTTTCTGTGAGGTTCTACATTACATGGCCTTGCTTAAACAAAGGCATAACATCAAACAAACCAGTTCCTGCCAAAATTAGTTATTGATTTTTGTAGATCTGTGACCCTCCAGTTTTTCAACCCCCTTTTCTCCCTTTCTGTGCCCCTAATACTGCAAACCTCGAGAGTTGTCAATCTGCTCACAGGCTCCATGCTCAGTCATGAGAGGGTCACAATGACAACTTTTCCTCCAATTTTTCTTTCCTTTGTATTGGGAAGTACCTGGTCTCCTTTCAGCTCAGTGGATGGGGAAGGAAATGGCATTCCATGATTCCATGCATTAGTGTTCAATGCGCTAAGTTCCTGAGCCACCCATCAATGCTATTTCTAAAATAAATTACAAATATTCATTATCCTCTGAATATTGTGAATAATACTAGATGGTTGTCAGTATTCTGCATGGTTGATGCCATTCTGTAAACCTCCAAGAATGGATTACTATTGTCTAACCGAGCAACAATCATCTAGGATCCTCTATGTATTATTCCAACAACATTCATTGTTTAATTTAATTTAACCTAATTTAATAGTTTGCACTTCTGCTTTCAACCTGTTTTTAGATTTGAATGTATTTTAGCTTGCTGCTTCTGTTCAGCAATTGGACTTTTGATGCAAGGAATTAATAAATATCTTAGACTCACCACTGACCTTTGCAAACTCATAACTTTACATAGATGGAAAATGACAGAATTTTTCCGTAAAGAGAGATCAAAGAGCGATCTGTTGCTTTTTATGAAGGGTGAGGTTGTGATGTGACACAGTGAAGCCGAACACAAATTAATTACAGGCCAACAAAGTAGAAAGAACAGCATCTCAGTTCACATCCATCAATGCCTAAAATGCCAGTCAACTCCAGCAGGTGTGCAAGGAAACTGGAACAAAGCAATGAAAAAAATTAAAGAAGTAATGATGCAGATTAAGGGTTTGTGTGGCTGGCTGATGATCAATTGTATTAACAGTGATAGACCATGGATTTCAATCCAGGGCTTGCACGCTCACTTAGGCTAGAAATTCCAGCCAGGAGTGGGGGATGGAACTGCAGTGTGATCTTGGCAATTTGAGATGAAATTTGGAGCAGAGATCTGCCCCTTTGAAATTCCCTGTCAAATTGTACTGGGGTGGGTGCTTCTCAGACCCATCCGTTATGTTGCTGAGGAACTTTGGGGTGTGTCTGCGAGCATTCCTGGGCTACTCTGGAAATTCTGCCCAGCTCTCTTGCTGATAGGCCCAGCAGATTCTACTCCTAATGAGATTAAGTATAGGCCCCATTCTGAGCCTTAAGAAGGCCCCAAAAATACTGGAAAGAAAGGGAATGGATCCCAGACGAATCAATTACCTTTCAAGGGCTGCCCCTTTGCTCCCTAAGAGACATTCTGAAAAAATGTTCATCCATTTTTCTTCAGCCCTTTACAGGCCTCAGGTGTGCCCTCTTGGAGTGGAAGCATACTTCTCTGACTTCCATCCTCTGAGCAGTGCAGAAGCCTTTCCACCAATCAGTAGACTAACAGCTCCAAGTCCCGATAAATGACGATGGTTGGAGGCAACCTGAATGAGGCCACCATTTCTCAGGATAGAAGAACATACCAGGCATTCAGCCTATCCCCTCAGAGCACCACATAGCAGGCTGCCAATACAGACACTCGAGATGCTGACTGCAGTGGGTCCTTCCAAGGGCCACCTCAGTCCCACGCGCCTTTTGTAATTCAAGAGCAGCCAACTATCTCTTGAAATACTGCCTGCATATTGTACCTAGGAGAAGCACTGGGATAGGAGAAAGATAGGCATGTTTAAACACCAGGGAAAGCAGGTGTGAAAAAGGAGCAGGGTGGCTATTGACCACTCTGAAATTGGTTGTAATAAAAGAGAAGGTGCTCTTTCTCTTGCTCATGTATTCATGGAGATGTAGTCATACAAGAGTGAAGGTACTTGTCTCGTGGAGATTGTAAAGACTTGCAGATTCAGTCAGAGGCAAACAGGTCAGAGGCCCCGAGAGGTTCGAGGATATATACTGCATTTGAAGGACTGTAATTTCTCTGAAGGGGAGGGAAATGGAGGAAGGATAAAAGGAGACTATTAAACAGTTGAGAACATTTCATTGATAAATTGATTTTGGATGCCCCTTGCAGCCACCACTGAGAAGTCCTCTCAGCGAGGGTCCTGCTGATCCACTGCATGTTCCTCTGCCTCCAAAACGGCTGCGACCACCTTCCCTGGAATCTCCAGGTCTTTTTGAATGGCAAAGTCGTGCAGGCATAGGAAGCAACGACTATGAGCATACATGCTTGGGAACATATCTTAATCTATCAATACATCAAAAGCTACCCTTTACCTTTACCCTTATGGTTCTCCCAATCATAACTCTAGTGGAGGTTTATGCCTTGTTGTCGTGCTCCACACTTGCTGTTCTTGCCACTCAGGAGGTCATTATCTATTACATATCAAGAGATATGCTTTGTCACCCACAAACTATCTGGTCGTTTGACAATCATCCAGAATTGCTCAAGGAGGGCAGAATTTCTGAGGATGAATGCATCATGGCAACTTCCAGGAACTCGGGCATTGATGTGAAGGACTCGTCGCATGTGGTCACACACAATCTGAACATTCAGCAAGTGGTACGTCTGGTGCTGGCTGCCTCAGGGTAAACCAATGTTGCCGTGGGGACCTAAAGCAGCTTTAGGTTCCTTATTTGCATATGCAAACAGCTTAACGCCTGCTTCAGGTGTTGGTAAAGGATTTCTCTCGTTTTTTCTTACTCAATATGGCGGGCAGTGCACTTCCAGTTGGAAGTGTGCGCACACTTCCTGCCCACCATTTTGGTGCCTTAGGAGGCCCCGTAGCCAAGGATCCCATATGCTTTTTATAACAGTTCTATCAATTTGTCCTGCCACCTTCAAAGGTGGCTAAATTCATCTAACATGTGAAAATCATAGAATATTTAATTAATATGGTACTCACCACTAGTCCTGTTCTCTTTCCCACTATCCACAGATCCAACGTTTTCGAAACATTCCATCCTGAACAACCCCACTATTTTTTGCGGTATTTGGCATCAATATTTTCAAATTTTTGAATCCATCACCTGTTGCATGTTGTGCCCTCCTGTTATGTGTGAGCAAAAAGAGAAAATGCAAATACTGGAAATCTGAAACAAAAACAGGAAATGCTGGAACTACACAGCAGATCAGTCAGCATCGCTGAAGAGAAAAGACAGGTTAGCGTTTTGCATGTAACCCTTTATCAGAACAGCTTTTGTTATGTGTGAGTTACGTCTCTAAGCATAAGAACTGCAGGGATTGGGATATGCTGATTTAGCCCAGGAAATTCCTTCCTGAAATATATTCATTCATCCATTATGGCACATATCAATTCATTTGCTATTTTCACTTCTGGAGGCCAAAAATCCACGGGCCTTCCAGCCCACTCCCACCGTAACTCCAGCAGGAGTGTGCTGAAAGGGCCACAAATTAGGCCAGGACCCAGATACGTCATATACCAGCCTTGGCATGGGAATTCCTGCTTGGCCTTATTGGGGACAGTGCCTCAGACCACCCTAAGCAAGACAAGTGGCATTGGAGGGGGTGGTGCCAGGGCTCCCAACATTGCGAGTTCCTGTGCTCCTGCCTCACAGATGAGTGGCAGATCATTAGCTACTGCTAAGTCTGGTGACACCAGGTGTACTAGACTAATGAATGGTGGAAATGGGGTCCACCTGCGGGTCCATGCCAAGATTGTGTCCTGGATGCCCAAAGATTCAAAGGGTAATATTTGTTAATGTTTAAGCATTGGCCCCCTTAGGTAAGAGTCTGAGGAAGCAAGATAAGCTTCTTTGTCAGGGGTGGGGAGATGGGGGGAGTGAATCCAGTGTCCCTTCTCAGACCTGGCAACCAGTACCGCATTATGTGGAGGCTTCAACGGGCAGAAACTCCAAACGCGGTCCTGGTGCCATGGGCACCCATCATTTGGATGCAAATTAACATACCTTCCCCTGACCCCACAATCTTCAGTGGGGTCAATGCTGCAGGTCCCAGCCAGGTGCATCCCAACACTTATGCCAGGATGCGTCTTCAGTTCACTTTCTTTTTTTTTATTCGTTCATGGGATGTGGGCGTCGCTGGTGAGGCTAGCATTTATTGCCCATCCCTAATTGCCCTCAAGAAGGTGGTGGTGAGCCGCTGCCTCGAACCGCTGCAGTCCGTGTGGTGAAGGTTCTCCCACAGTGCTGTTAGGAAGGGAGTTCCAGGATTTTGACCCAGCGACGATGAAGGAACGGCGATATATTTCCAAGTCGGGATGGTGTGTGACTTGGAGGGGAACGTGCAGGTGGTGTTGTTCCCATGTGCCTGCTGCTCTTGTCCTTCTAGTTGGTAGAAGTCGCGGGTTTGGGAGGTGCTGTCGAAGAAGCCTTGGCAAGTTGCTGCAGTGCATCCTGTGGATGGTACACACTGCAGCCATTGTGCGCCGGTGGTGAAGGGAGTGAACGTTTAGGGTGGTGGATGGGGTGCCAATCAAGCGGGCTGCTTTGTCCTGGATGGTGTCGAGTTTCTTGAGTGTTGTTGGAGCTGCACTCATTCAGGCAAGTGGAGAGTATTCCATCACACTCCTGACTTGTGCCTTGCAGAGGGTGGAAAGGCTTTGGGGAGTCAGGAGATGAGTCACTCGCCACAGAATACCCAGCCTCTGACCTGCTCTTGTAGCCACAGTATTATATGGCTGGTCCAGTTAAGTTTCTGGTCAATGGTGATCTCCAGAATGTTGATGGTGGGGGATTCGGCGATGGTAATGCCGTTGAATGTCAAGGGGCGGTGGTTAAACTCTCTTGTTGGAGATTGTCATTGCCTGGCACAAATGTTACTTGCCACTTATAAGCCCAAGCCTGGGTGTTGTCCAGGTCTTGCTGCATGCGGGCTCAGACTGCTTCATTATTTGAGGGGTTGCGAATGGAACTGAACAATGTGCAATCATCAGCGAACATCTCCATTTCTGACCTTATGAAGGGAAGGTCATTGATGAAGCAGCTGAAGATGGTTGGGCCGAGGACACTGCCCTCAGGAACTCCTGCAGCAATGTCCTGCGGCAGAGATGATTGGCCTCCAACAACCACTACCATCTTCCTTTGTGCTAGGTACGACTCCAGCCAATGGAGAGTTTTCCCCGATTCCCATTGACTTCAATTTTACTAGGGCTCCATGGTGCCACACTTGCTCAAATGCTGCCTTGATGTCAAGGGCAGTCACTCTCACCTCACCTCTGGAATTCAGCTCTTTTGTCCCTGTTTGGACCAGGGCAGTAATGAGGTCTGGAGCCGAGTGGTCCTGGCGGAACCCAAACTGAGCATCGTTGAGCAGGTTATTGGTGGGTAAGTGTCGCTTGATAGCACTGTCGACGACACCTTCCATCACTTTGCCGATGATTGAGAGTAGACTGATGGGGCAGTAATTGGCTGGATTGGATTTGTCCTGCTTTTTGTGGACAGGACACACCTGGGCAATTTTCCACATTGTCGGGTAGATGCCAGTGTTGTAGCTGTACTGGAACAGCTTGGCTAGAGGCGCAGCCAGTTCTGGAGCACCATTCTTCAGCTCTACAGCTGGGATATTGTCGGGGCCCATAGCCTTTGCTGTATCCAGTGCACTCAGCCGTTTCTGGATATCACGTGGAGTGAATCAAATTGGCTGAAGACTGCCTTCTGTGATGGTGGGGATATCGGGAGGAGGCAGAGATGGATCATCCACTCGGCATTTCTGGCCGAAGATGGTTGCAAACGCTTCAGCCTTGTCTTTTGCACTCACGTGCTGGACTCCGCCATCATTGAGGATGGGGATGTTTGCAGAGCCTCCTCCTCCCGTTAGTTGTTCAATTGTCCACCACCATTCACGACTGGATGTGGCAGGACTGCAGAGCTTTGATCTGATCCGTTGGTTATGGAATCACTTAGCTCTGTCTGTAGCATGTTGCTTCCGCTGTTTAGCATGCATGTTGTCCTGAGTCGTAGCTTCACCAGGTTGGCACCTCATTTTTAGGTACGCCTGGTGCTGCTCCTGGCATGTTCTTCTGCACTCCTCATTGAACCAGGGTTGATCCCCTGGCATGTTGGTGATGGTAGAGTGAGGAATATGCCGGGCCATGAGGTTACAGATTGTGCTGGAATACAATTCTGCTGCTGCTGATGGCCCACAGCGCCTCATGGATGCCCAGTTTTGAGCTGCTTGATCTGTTCTGAATCTATCCCATTTAGCACGGTGGTAGTGCCACACAACACGTTGGATGGTGTCCTCAGTGCGAAGACAGGACTTCGTCTCCACGAGGACTGTGTGGTGGTCACTCCTACCAATACTGTCATGGACAGATGCATTTGCGACAGGTAGATTGGTGAGGACGAGGTCAATTAAGTTTTTCCCTCGTGTTGGTTCGCTCACCACCTGCCCAGGCCCAGTCTGGTAACTATGTCCTTCAGGACTCAGCCAGCTCGGTCAGTAGTGGTGCTACCGAGCCACTCTTGGTGACGGACATTGAAGTCCCCCATCCAGAGTACATTCTGTGCCCTTGCTACCCTCAGTGCTTCCTCCAAGTGGTGTTCAACATGGAGGAGGACTGATTCATCAGCTGAGGGAGGGCGGTGGGTGGTAATCAGCAGGAGGTTTCCTTGCCCATGTTTGACCTGACGCCATGAGATTTGATGGGGTCCAGAGTCAATGTTGAGGACTCCCAGGGCCACTCCCTCCTGACTGTATATCACTGTACCGCCACCTCTGGTGGGTCAGTCCTGCCGGTGGGACAGGACATACCCAGGGATGGTGATGGAAGAGTGTGGGACGTTGGCTGAAAGGTATGATTCTGTGAGTATGGCTGTGTCAGGC
Source organism: Heptranchias perlo (assembly GCF_035084215.1). Classification (NCBI taxonomy): domain Eukaryota; kingdom Metazoa; phylum Chordata; class Chondrichthyes; order Hexanchiformes; family Hexanchidae; genus Heptranchias; species Heptranchias perlo. The sequence continues at coordinate 45,973,106 of NC_090339.1, read as the reverse complement.
TGTGGCTTGACTAGTCTGTGGGACAGTTCTCCCAATTTTGGCACAAGTCCCCAGATGTTAGTGAGGGGGACTTTGCAGGGTCGACTGGGCTTGGTTTGCCTTTGTCGTGTCCGGTGCCCAGTAGTCTGATACCGGGTGGTCCATCCGGTTTTATTCTTATTATGACTTTTCGTAGCGAGATTGTACAACTGAGTGGCTTGCTGGACCATTTCAGAGGGCAATTAAGAATCAACCACATTGCTGTGGGTCTGGAGTCACATTTCGGCCAGACCAGGTAAGGACGGCAGGTTTCCTTCCCTAAAGGATATTCGTGAACCAGATGGGTTTTTACGGCAATCCGGTAATTTCATGGCCACCATTACTGCCCCTTAATATCTTATATGCTGCATTCTTGATAACATTTCCTTGTGTTAGTGCAAAGTTTTTTGCTTATATCTTTTACAACTACAACGTTCATGTCCACATAGGTCCTGCTTTACTGTAGTATTCGTGCTTTGTGCTTCTCTAAGTCGAGTATCTTCTGGCCCAATTGCAGGTCCTCTGAATCAGGGAGACAGTGACTGAGATATACTGCCATGCTTCATGTCTTTTTTGCATGGGGGAAGGGGGGACTGGCCTCACCCATCAAATATGCACTTTGCATTGCTTTCTGATGGCGTTTACCAGCACTTGAACAGCTTTGTTGCTAAAACTTGCTTTGTGTGGTGGCCATTGAGATTGTACATTCCACAGCTGGAATCTTGAATTTTTCAAAATTTACAGGTGACCGAGTGGCTCATTAGCTGCTACTGAAGTGTGATAAAATCTGCAGGTGCGTCATGATTGTTAGCACCAAAGAAGCATCAGCCAAAGTTGTATTTCTCAGTCCTATAAGGTCCTGAGATTTTGTTCGTGTTTTGTTAAACGGTCGATAAACATTATTTTGCCTTTTTTTTCCTATCGGAGGAATGTTGGCCTCTGAAGATTGGCATACTTTTGGACCATCAAAATCTTCATAGCTAAGGCCTGTCATCACCTGATGTCCATACTTGCATAATTAACAGCAGGGGTCATTGGATATAGTGGTAATTTTTCACTTCTCTCGTCCAGGGATACTGAGGATCCAACTGCTCCTCTAATTGAGGTCAGTTAACTCACCATTGACGAAGGATTGAGCCCACAGGCCGTGTTTTAAGCATATTATATAAAGTGATGTGGTAGTCACTTTGTAGGAATCACTTTATTCCAAACATTATGATGTTATTTCTATGAAATATCTTCATATTATGTAAAGATGACATCACATTACATTACATTCTAATTACTTGCAAAAACATTTGAAGAGAATACTTCAAGTTTTTTCATTCTAAACCCATCTAACATAATAACAGCCTAAATATTATTCAAATTGTCTCCAGCAGTACTAGAACCAAACTACAAAAGAATGTAGTGCATGTCGAATCCATTTTTCTTCTATACCCAATTCTTTACCAGATTAATTTTTAATATATGGCACAACAAGAATATATTATGAAGACTCATGGATTATGATTTATACCACACTTGTAGCATTGACCTGGGAACTCTTGTGAGTTACTGCGTCAGTCCTGTCAAAGGATATATATCACATTCTAGAGGTCTTCATAATTTAGCGCCCACCTCCTATACTGAGACAAAAATTATTTTTCAAAAATTGTAAATTTCAATAGGTGACTGTTAAATAAAGTCTGAACTACATCCTGTTGTGATTGTGGAGAAATCCAGCTTGGATTGGAGGGACATGTTTGTTTTTCATGCAATGCATTGTAGGAAGCTCTCTAGCTGCACTTTCCAGAGAAATTTGGCACATAAGCAAATATAATTCGGTACAGATGTAGATATCTAGCAGATCTCTTATGGCATTGCTTATGGTGAGTTGGGCACTTGAGTTGGGTTGGGGCGACAGGAGGGGTTGGTTGACACAAAAGTGTAACAAAAATCTGACATGAACTAAGACAAAAAGTGCACACAGATGTAGGATTTTTAATATACTAATCTATCTCCTGTGGTGTTGCTCACAGCAAGTTAGTGTATATGTTGTTTGATTAAGATAGGAGGATTATATGATATAATAAGGAAAGTGTAATGTAAGAGCCAAACATAAATTATAATAAGGTGAATCTAAGCAAGTAGAAATGGAGATAAAGTTGTTTCTTAAAAGGCTTTTATATAATTGTAGAGGTTTTGGAAATATGACAGTCAAAATGAATGAATATGAAATATTTTACATTTTACAGAAAAATGTATTTATATTGGGAATGTATATTTTGTGTATGAGAGTGTAAATAAAGCACAATTTTTCTATTATTTTTCAAATATTGAACATAATTTGAAAGTAGTACCTTGCATATAAATCATGCAGTAAAAGTATTTTGAGAATGTTATATTTGTGACAGTTTCAGTTTCTTCATTGATTGAAGTGAAAGTGTGAACTTTGCGATGTAGCAGTGGTTTAAGGAGTAATATGTCAATGTTGGGGAGATATGAAACATCACGGAAGGAAAGAGGGGGAAACAGTTGGGTTGTGCAGAGGTTTCTGATAGGGACTGCAGAAGAGGTTGTGGTTTAGTGGATGGTAAAAGTTGAGTGATGGAAAGTGCTGAAAAGTTTGAGAAGGAAAGTCAGGGGTTCAGAAGAATTTGTTGTTGATGAGCGGTGAGCACAGAGAAATGAAGAGAATTTTGAGAGAAAAAATACAGAGGAAAACAAAAACATTTATAAGTTGGGGAGGGGAGTCTTGGGATGTTTCACAGAGTGTGATTTTTCTTTAAAAAAGCAGAAAATCAGGAGCATGACTAAAAAGGACAAGAGTAGTAATTTCAAAAAGTAACACTGGTAGTCGTAAGTAAAAATACAAACACCACGAGTGGAGTTGAGATACATATCAGCCACAAAATAATTGAATAGCGGATCAGGCTCAAGGGGCTGAATGACCTACTCTTGTTCACATGAATGTAGGCAAAAAAGAAAGCCATGGTAAAAGCAAGACTAAAAGAAAGGAAAATACTGGGAACAGTACGTAAAAGAAACAGTGGAGCTATAGTAAAAATACAAATTCTGTAAGTAGAATTAGAAATGCACAAATAGCGCTCAAAAAAACACAACTACCTGGATTGACACTAAAAGAAACCATGAATACTAAAAGTGGGAGTGGAAACAAACAGCGGAGCTGTACTTAAAAATGAAAGAGTGAAGGCAGGAGTTAAAAGGAAACAGCGGGGCTATATTTAAAAAACAAAAAAAGTGGAAGTAAAGCTAAAAAAGTACATCAATACCAGGTATAGGATTAAAGAAATAGAAAGATTAGGAGCAGAAGTTTAAAACACAAACACCAGGAGTAAGACTGAACAAAACTCAAATGACAGGAACTGCACAAGGAAAGACAGAATCACCAGCTATGGGGCTTAAAAAGGGGGAACACCGAGAGCAAGAGAAAATATGAAAACAGTAGCAGAAGGGCTCGAATAAAAATGCAAACAAAAGAAGCAGGACCAAAAGTTAAACACAAACACAGGATGAAGACTGCAAAAAACATAAATGCACATAGCAGCATTAAAAAATTACAGAAACATTGGAAGAACGACTTAAAAAATACAAAAAAAATTAGAGGAAGATTGCAGAAAAACAAAAAGTAGGAGTGGGTCTCAAAAAATGCAGACATCCGGAGTGGAAGTAAAAGAAAGGTAATGTGGCGTGGCATGGTATGGATGGCAGATCCAGTCAGGACTACAGGGAGGATTTAAGATCACTGATTGGGAGATGGGTATGACCAACACTTGAGAGAAGTTTCAGGTCATGGCAGGGAGGATGTGGTCAGACAACAGACCTTTTTTTTTTCCACTGCCTGTTTTGAACCACACCTTCATACCATGTATCCTAACTTGTCGCTTACAGTTACGTTGTGGCCACTCCTAGTTCGTGATTCCTGTGTTAAGCTCCTTCCCCTGCACCCTCACCATTTCTTCTACTTCTCTGCTTTTGCCTCACTTCCATATCACTCCTACGTTGTAGTGTTGCCTCAATCCCTTTCTTCCCGGCAAGGCGTCACTCGAATTATATCCCCTTTTCTTTTTTTGTACTACTCTCTCAACTTTAATTTCTGTGTTGCACCTTAAACCATTTCTCCTCACTTCACATCATCCAATATAAAACACATGATCCCTGCCACAGCCTCTATTCCCCCTGTCTGCATGATGCCTCTCACTGCTTTATACTCCTTAATCCCCCCTCTCCTACCTATCCTCTGTCTGCTGCCCATTGTTTGCCCATCTATTTCCCTTTCTGGCTGACCCCCATCCACCTTCACTCCGGCTCCCCCTCTGCAGCTGCCCCCATTCACCTTCTGTCGCTGTGACTGCCCCTATTTCCCCCGCTGTGGTTGCCCCCACTATCGCCCATCTTCCTGCAGTGGTTGCCCCCTCTTTCTCCCTCTTAGCCCTTTTCTCTGAGTGATCCCGATTCATCCTCTTCATATATAATTTATATATTTTAAAAAAAACTTGGCCTCCTTTTTTCCCTTCAGCAGTTTGCTTGCCATCCGAGGTCCAGCCCACTGCCCCTGCCCCTGCCCCTCCCCACCCCCACTCCCCTCCCCCCGCAGTCTGCAGTCAGAGTTTAATTCCTATTGTTTTATTTCAAGTCTGGCCCCAAGCATTCCTCCTCCTCCTCCCCCATATACAAGACGCTGGTTACGGGCATCAATCCAAGTTTTGGGAGTGGGGTGTGGCACCAATAGGCCCGAGAGTGAGGGAAAAACAGGAGGTCTTTTGTTTTTGTCACAAAAGCAGCAATCTCAATCCTGTTCCCAGCTAATGTTTAAAATGACGCCAATGTTTTTGTCATAAACAGGACACTCTTTCCAGCAGCTGCAAGGATTCAGACTGGACTCCTTTAGGCATAGTTTGGGAGGGGGAGGCTTGGATGTCAGGGGCACAGCTGGGAGGAAGGGGGATAAGGGAAAACATCTGCAGTGGCACTGTATGCAGTGGTCCCAGAGCGGACTGCGAACCAGGACACCCTCGGTGAGAGGCAGCAGCAAGCTGAAAGGCCACAGACTGGGAAGAATGGAAGCCACACAAGCAAAGCCTGGGAGGGTGGCTTCACATACAGATTGAACGGGACTGTAGTTGCAGGAGAGAGCGGGCTCATTATCGATGGATGCATGGGAGAAGCAGGATGTCAGCAAAAGAACTGACTTTTACAGAATTTTACTTTCTAGTTTTTACACATACAGACAGTTGCTGGTCCCAAATTTTTACACATACTGGCCCAATCTTTGCAAATATCAACTTAGTACTGTGGTGATGTCAGCTGTGGCTCAGTGGTAGCCTCTGAGTCAGAAGGTTATGGGTTTAAGTCTCACTCCAGAGACTTGAAAACATAATCTAGGCTGACACTTCAATGCAGCACTGAGGGAGTGCTGCACTGTCAAAAGTGCCATCTTTCGGATGAGATGTTAAACCAAAGTCCCGTTTGCCCTAGGGACATAAAAGATCTCATGACACTATTTGAAGAGCAGAGGAGTTCTTCCCAGTGAACTGCCTAATATTTATCGCTTAAACAACATCACTAAAACAGATTATCTGGTAACGTATCACATTGCTGTTTTTGGGACCTTGCTGTGTGCAAATTGGCTGCTATGTTTCTGACATTACAACAGTGACTACACTTCAAAAGTATTTCATTGGCTGTGAAGCGCTTTGGGCATCCTAAGGGTGTGAAAGGCACTATGTAATGCAAGTCTTTCTTTTTTGTTAACCGTTCCTCATGTTATACAGCTTCTGCTACTCCTGATTTCATCACATCTTCCTGTTTTGCTCAAAAATAGAGTAGAACCAGTCACTTAATTATACTGCAAATTCTCTATCACAGCACTACCTACAGTTGTAATTGGTACTGCAATTAAATGGTGACACTTACAATGGATCAGAATTTACCGTCAAAATAATGGTATGGCTAACCTCATTCATCGTTATTTCTGTGCAAATCGCACAGCAACTTCAGGCGAGAGCAGACGTGTGGTTAAACGTGAAAATCCAGAAGCTGCTGTCAGAGATGCGCCGCTCCGCAGTTAGTTTCCCCATCTCGCTGTCTGATTCACCATTCAAACGTATTGAACGGCATGAAATTCTTGTACTTGCATGGTAGATATGAACTAAACTTATCAGAGAGTTAGGGCTTGTCCATTTCAGTCCAAGTACCCTTTTTAATGGTGTGATAAGTCTCAATTACTGCCAAACCACCTCTCTGGCACTGAAAATTAGCTTTTACAAGTGTGCAGTCTCTTTAGCCTTTAATTGTTGTTGGAGATTTAAAAAAAATTTAAATTCAATTTTTAAAAACTTTTTTTTCTCTTTTAATCCAATCTAACTTTCCCTCTCTATTTCTGATTTGACATTGAATTCACTATTCCAACGACTTCCTGGTTCAGAGTCTGCGCTGGTCATTAACAATTCTACAATCTGATTGGTTAAGGACATGCACAGTTGCTTGCCCTGTTCACACAGGTCCCAAATACCCTGTGGAGGGCGCAGCACCATTTCCATCTCGCACTTACAGCAACTTTCAGTCCAAAAGCTCATAGAAATTAAATGGGCAAGGGCAAGCCTAACAAACGGCGGGCGCTGTTTGTTCGCCAGCTACAGCAAATTCTGGCCTAAGGTGTTTACCCATTGAGAAAGCGTGACAAAGAAGTTATCTTGTATTTTGAGTCCTAATGTTGCGACCCAGTCAGTGTTTTAATATAGTAAGTTTCCTGTGGCATTGCACATTTAAAAAAAAATTCGTTCATGGGATGTGGGTGTCGCTGGCAAGGCCAGCATTTATTGCCCATCCCTAATTGCCCTTGAGAAGGTGGTGGTGAGCCGCCTTCTTGAACCGCTGCAGTCCGTGTGGTGAAGGTTCTCCCAACAGTGCTGTTAGGAAGGGAGTTCCAGGATTTTGACCCAGCGACGATATATTTCCAAGTCGGGATGGTGTGTGACTTGGCGGGGAACGTGCAGGTGGTGTTGTTCCCATGTGCCTGCTGCCCTTGTCCTTCTAGGTGGTGGAGATCACGGGTTTGGGAGGTGCTATCAAAGAAACCTTGGCGAGTTGCTGCAGTGCATCCTGTGGATGGTACACACTGCAGCCATGGTGCACCGGTGGTGAAGGGAGTGAATGTTTAGGGTGGTGGATGGGATGCCAATCAAGCGGGCTGCTTTGTCCTGAATGGTGTCGAGTTTCTTGAGTGTTGTTGGAGCTGCACTCATCCAGGCAAGTGGAGAGTATTCCATCACACTCCTGACTTGTGCCTTGTAGATGGTGGAAAGGCTTTGGGGAGTCAGAAGATGAGTCACTCGCCACAGAATACCCAGCCTCTGACCTGCTCTTGTAGCCATAGTATTTATATGGCTGGCCCAGTTAAATTTCTGGTTCGTGGTGACCCCCAGGATGTTGATGGTAGGAGATTCGGTGATGGTAATGCCGTTGAATGTCAAGGGGAGGTGGTTAGACTCTCTCTTGTTGGAGATGGTCATTGCCTGGCACTTCTCTGGTGTGAATGTTACTTGCCACTTATCAGCCCAAGCCTGGATGTTGTCCAGGTCTTGCTGCATGCGGGCATGGACTGCTTCATTATCTGAGGGGTTGCGAATGGAACTGAACACTGCAATCATCAGCGAACACCACCATTTCTGACCTTATGATGGAGGGATGGTCATTGATGAAGCAGCTGAAGATGGTTGGGCCGAGGACACTGCCCTCAGGAACTCCTGCAGCAATGTCCTGCGGCAGGGATGTTTGGCCTCCAACAACCACTACCATCTTCCTTTGTGCTAGGTACGACTCTAGCCAATGGAGAGTTTTCCCCCTGATTCCCATCGACTTCAATTTTACTAGGGCTCCATGGTGCTACACTCGCTCAAATGCTGCCTTGATGTCAAGGGCAGTCACTCTCACCTCACCTCTGGAATTCAGCTCTTTTGTCCATGTTTGGACCAGGGCAATAATGAGGTCTGGAGCTGAGTGGTCCTGGCGGAACCCAAACTGAGCATCGTTGAGCAGGTTATTGGTGGGTAAGTGTCGCTTGATAGCACTGTCGACGACACCTTCCATCACTTTGCTGATGAGTGAGAGTAGACTGATGGGGCGGTAATTGGCCGGATTGGATTTGTCCTGCTTTTTGTGGACAGGACACACCTGGGCAACTTTCCACATTGTCAGGTAGATGCCAGTGTTGTAGCTGTACTGGAACAGTTTGGCAAGAGGCACGGCTAGTTCTGGAGCACAAGGCTTCAGCACTACAGCCGGGATGTTGTTGGGGCCCATAGCCTTTGCTGTATCCAATGCACTCAGCCGTTTCTGGATATCACGTGGAGTGAATCAAATTGGCTGAAGACTGCCTTCTGCGATGGTGGGGATATCGGGAGGAGGCGAAAATGGATCATCCACTCGGCACTTCTGGCTGAAGATGGTTACAAACGCTTCAGCCTCGTCTTTTGCACTCACGTGCTGGACTCCGCCATCAATGAGGATGGGGATGTTTACAGAGCCTCCTCCTCCCATTAGTTGTTTAATTGTCCACCACCATTCACGACTGGATGTGGCAGGACTGCAGAGCTTTGATCTGATCCGTTGGTTATGGAATCACTTAGCTCTGTCTGTAGCATGTTGCTTCCGCTGTTTAGCATGCATGTAGTCCTGAGTTGTAGCTTCACCAGGTTGGCACCTCATTTTTAGGTACGCCTGGTGCTGCTCCTGGCATGTTCTTCTACACTCCTCATTGAACCAGGGTTGATCCCCTGGCATGTTGGTGATGGTAGAGTGAGGAATATGCCGGGCCATGAGGTCACAGATTGTGCTGGAATACAATTCTGCTGCTGCTGATGGCCCACAGCGCCTCATGGATGCCCAGTTTTGAGCTGCTAGATCTGTTCTGAATCTATCCCATTTAGCACGGTGATAGTGCCACACAACACGTTGGATGGTGTCCTCAGTGCGAAGACGGGACTTCGTCTCCACGAGGACTGTGCGGTGGTCATTCCTACCAATACTGTCATGGACAGATGCATCTGCAACAGGTAGATTGGTGAGGACGAGGTCTAGTAAGTTTTTCCCCTCGTGTTGGTTCGCTCACCACCTGCCGCAGGCCCAGTTTGGCAGCCATGTCCTTCAGGACTCGGCCAGCTCGGTCAGTAGTGGTGCTACCAAGCCACTCTTGGTAATAGACATTGAAGTCCCCCACCCAGAGTACATCCTGTGCCCTTGCTACCCTCAGTGCTTCCTCCAAGTGGTGTTCAACATGGAGAAGGACTTATTCATCAGCTAAGGGAGGGCAGTAGGTGGTAATCAGCAGGTTTCCTTGCCCATGTTTAACCTGATGCCATGAGATTTCATGGGGTCCGGAGTCAATGCTGAGGACTCCCAGGGCCACTCCCTCCTGACTGTATATCATTGTACCGCCACCTCTGGTCGGTCTGTCCTGCCGGTGGGACAGGACATACCCAGGGATGGTGATGGAAGAGTGTGGAACGTTGGCTGAAAGGTATGATTCTGTGAGTATGGCTGTGTCAGGCTGTTGCTTGACTGGTCTGTGGGACAGCTCTCCCAATTTTGGTACAAGTCCCCAGATGTTAGTGACGACTGGGCTTGGTTTGCCTTTGTCGTGTCCGGTGCCTAGTGATCCGATGCCGGATGGTCCATCCATTTATTTCCTCATGTTGCCTCTGGCTCTTTTGCCAATCACCTTAAATCTGTGTCCCCTGGTTACTGAACCTTCTGCCACTGGAAACAGTTTCTCCTTATTTACTCTATCAAAACCGTTCATGATTTTGAACAACTCTATCAAATCTCCCCTTAACCTTCTCTGTTCTAAGGAGAACAATCCCAGCTTCTCCAATCTCGCCACATAATTGAAGTCCCTCATCCCTGGTACCATCCTAGTAAATGTCTTCTGCTCCTCCTCTAAGGCCTTGACATTCTTCCTAAAGTGTGGTGCCCAGAATTGAATACAATACTCCAGCTGAGGCCTAATAAAGTGTTTTATAAAGGTTTAGCATAACTTCCTTGTTTTTGTATTTTATGCTCTATTAACAAAGCCCAGGATCCCATATGCTTTTTTAACAGCCTTCTCAACTTGTCCTGCCACTTTCAAAGATTTGTGTGTGTGCACCCCCAGGTCTCTCTGTTCCTGCTCCCCCTTTAAAATTGTATCATTTAGTTTATATTGTCTCTCCTCATTCTTCCTACCAAAATGTATCACTTCACACTTCTCTGCGTTAAATTTCATCTGCCATGTGTCTGCCCATTTCACCAATCTGTCTATGTCCTCCCGAAGTCTGTTGCTATCCTCCACATTGTTTACTACATTTCTGAGTTTCATGTCACCTGCAAACTTTGAAATTACACCCTCGAAACCCAAGTCCAGGTCATTAATATATAATCAAAAAGAGCAGTGGTCGTAATACTGATCCCTGAGGAACACCACTGTATACTCCCCTCCAGTCTGAAATGGGAATGTTCCAGATATAGCACATGAAGAGAAAGTCATATGGCTTTCGATAAAAATCTCTAAACAAGACCGGTTTCCCATGATCCGCTTTTTCCTATTGTATAGTTTACCTTGCCCAGGGCATAACAAATGACGAAATTCTGTGTCTGATTACTGCCTATCTTTCAAGGTGATTTTTTTATTTAAAGTGTATTTTGTTTTAGATATTCAAGTAACCTAGCATGAGCTTCACCAACATTCCAAAAACAATGAAACTTAGCTTCAAAAATTGTTCAACCTGTTTCATTAAAAATTGTTATAACATAGCATATAAGAAATCAAAATAAAAGAATGTAATGGCTTAAGAACCTCACCACCACAACTATTTTTAAAAATCAAACTAATAAACAGAATTAAGCAGTCTAGTGTCAATTTTAGAGGTGGATATACTGCACCTCATGTTATGGGATTCATTTTCAAGCAGGTTTAGGGGCATGCTCCAACAGAAGATGTGGATTTTTGATATTTTATTTGCATTTTCCATCAGACGATCGATAGATATGTGTGAAATATTTTCTGATGCATATGCTACTTCATGTTCCACTAAGCTGGATAGAAAATAACTTGTAAAGACAAATCATGTATGTTATGGTAATCTATTATTAACAAAATAATGTACTTTTCTGACTAGTTTCAAATGATTTCTTGTTGTACCACTTTACTATTTTACTTTTGACATTGTTAGCAAACCAAAGTTTCACACATTTGTGTGACATTCCTTTGTTGACTATTTTAATGCAGGTATTGATCCATAATACACAACTAATAATACAAATGTGAAATAAGCAAGTTACGTGCTTATCTGCTAATATTACCAATAGTGCTTGGTCTCAAATGAATCACTAATAATTGAATAGTATAGAAGAAGCTTACCTTCTAAGGAGGGCTGATCGGTCAAGACATTAATTAGGTTCCAGGTTTGAGCAATAGGTGGGGATAAATCCATTTCTGGAACATAAACGATTCCTAATCATCCATTTAATAATAGGTTGTGGATTTCTAATCAGTCGGTATTAATGATAATTAAGTTTATGAAGGGGAAAATTTAATGTTATGAAAATATTGTATATTAATGAGGATTAAGCATTGTATGCAATAGTAATGGGGAGCATATATGATTGTGGATAATACATAGAATAGCTAATAATAACAACGGATAACAGATATGAGCAAAGTCTAAACAGTGTTATCAGTATGTGGGGGATGTGTTGATAAAGAGTGCGTGTAACTGAATGCCTGGGGTTTCCACTTCTACCTTGCTTATGCTTTTCCGTTCACTTTAAATTGCAGGAAATCGCAGGCTGGCCTGAGCAGAGGTGGAAAACCCCAGACTAGAGAATGTTTAATTCTCATTCATGACTTAACCTCCAAATATAAATTGGATGTATGGGCTGGATTACATACTACCAAAAAGTGGGCAAGTTCCCCCTCCAAAAATAATAGTGAATATACGCAATGTGGTCTCCACACCACCCAATATATGTACAGTACTCCCCACACCCAAATACTCTGCAATATATATACAATGTATATACACACAAACAATACTCCCCATAACACCAAATATATATGTATACAGCACTCCACAACCCCTACATATATAATACACCCCACACCCTATATATGTAGTACTCCAATACCCCATATATACAGTATGCCCTGCACCCAATATATAAAGTACTCCCCACACCCAATATACATACACACAGTACTCTGCTACACCCTATAAATATATACTCCCCATAACACCAAATATATGCATTCAGTACTCCACAACACCCAGTATATACACAGTACTCCAAAACACTATATATGCAATACTCGAAAACACTCAATGTGAACACCTTATATTTCTCCCCACTATAATCCCGGGAATTAAGGCCAACTTGGACGCCATTTTGTTTCTCTTTTTCTGATGATTTGGAGAATTTTTTTGTTCCAGCAGTGCTGACATTGTGTGAGGAATGGATTTGTTGAGCAGCCGAGACCCCGGGAGTGTGAGGACGAGTCATTACCCGTCCTTCAATAACCCTAATCCTGTCAAGGGTGCTTTTTTCAAGTTGAACTCTTCCATTCGGCAACTTCTCCAAACAGTTTCCTCAGTTATGTAATCATCTACACGCTGCTTTATGTGGAAATATATATAAAATAAAACTATTTCAAATGTTTTTTTTAAAAAGACCTCGGTTCACAAAAAGTCTTAACCACCTCACCTCTATATATGAACAAAAATGCCAATTGTTACAACTCATGATATTGAAGACATGTTTTTTGCCTAAATTAATGCTTCCTTTTAAAAAAAATGTTCCTTGCTGATTTTTCATTCTACAGGTGTTTGTACGTTTTTCTTAGTAACCGACCGCGTGCTTCTTTTCGAGCTAAATGCTCCTCGACTATTTTTACCAGGGCTGCGAAACAATAAAATGATTTTTTTAAAAACCCGAGTGCGCGCGCGCGCGCGCACGCACACTCTGTACGGATGAGAGGTTTTGTTTGAATGTTTCCGGTCCTGATATGGCACCGCCCCTCGGTTGTCAATCAGACACATTGTACCGCCCCCAGTTGTCAATCAGGCACATTGCACCGCCCCACAAGCAAAGCCGTCAATCAAACGCATCGCACCGCCCCCTTCCCTGTCAATCAGACGCACCGCTCAGTTTGCAGCGGTAGTTGGAAAGCGAGGTATCAGCTCCGAGTGGAACCGTCGACATCTGGAGCTGGGTGGTGGTGTTTTTGCAGCCGTGGCGCAGGTATTTCTGCACTTTTTGCTTCAATTTATGTCATAAACGGCCTCTAGGAATTAGAAATTCACTTCTATCTTTACGTCATTAATTCCAGTGGCAATTGAAATTTGGGGATGGAAAATGATTTCCTGGCTTTTTTTTGTGTTGGTCTGTGTGTGTGTGTGCCTCACGCAGGATGGCTGAATGTAATAATGGCGGACTCGCGCAAAAATGAGGGGACACAAAAAAAAATCCGCGAGGTGTGCTCCGGTCGATTCGAAAAGGTGGGGGGGGGGGAAATCAGTTTAATGTGTCCAAATGTGATATTTTTAAATAATCGTGGGATCCATCCTTACAGCGGTGTTTTGTGCAACAAATGGCTCGTGTTTGTGCATGTAATATATACTCATTTTGTAAATGTGTAATGCATTTTGTATAGGTTTCGATAGTTTTTCTATGCCGTTTATTTGGTCGGAGATTTTTTTTTAACCAGGGTAGCTGCATTAAAATAAAACAACCCAACCTGCTGGATAGTCAAGGGCATTCGGTGTGTGTATCTTTTATTCGTATTTTTAATTCTTCCCTTCTAAACCGTTGCATCGCAAACATTTAAAAAAAAAAAATTTTTTTGCAACAAAAAATGTCTTGTGTACTAAACATCTCGGGCGACTTTATTTTTTTTCGTTAAATTTTGAGGCGATGGTGGCGGTTGGAGACGTCTCGCCCAGTCAGACGATAGTTTGGAGGGGGGTGGAATTGGTGGGAGAGTGAGCTCGTGCTGGAGGCGGGGGGGGAAGGTTCAGACGATCCGTTCCATTTTTTGTGGCAGGCGGGATTCCGTCCCGGGATTCTGGAACGACCCGCGCGTTCTACCCGGAGCGTCTCGTGAGCCCTCGCGGCGGCTGCTGCTGCTGCAGCATTCCAGTCGGCACCACCAATCACAAGAGTCGACTGCCAAGGCTATCTGCCCATAGTGTAGGGGCGCCTACTAGTTGTTGCTGGTCCGCTCCCGCAGCAAAAATAAGCAACAGCAGCGGAGGGAGGCCGGCCCTGCATGGAACTGCACAGCCCAGGAGCAAATGCTGCAAGGGCTTGCATCGTTGAACAAATAGAAATTGCTTGCTTTTATCCTGTTTCTGGCCGCCCTCCCTTCTTTAGGCACTAACGTTTGGTTGCATGCTGTTCTACAGGTGCTGGCTCTTTCTGATACTTTCGCCTTGTTTATGTGTGAGCCACAGTGCTGTTCGGCGGGGGTGAGGAGAAAAGCATTGCAGCCAAGCCCAATAATGTCCTCGTCTGACGTCGAGCCAGATAACTATTTTGCAGTGAGCGGGCGGGGGTCAATCGATTGTGGTTAGGAGCTTTCTTTACTGACTATTTTATGGCAAAATAAAACCTGGGCATACTGCAGCTGTTTGTGTGGAGAGTGTGCAAGCTTGATCAACACAGATGAGGGATCAGAGCTTAGGCCTTCCTGTTCAATATGGCTTGGTACCACACTGGGGTATATTCTAATAAAGAATATTTGGAATGTTGTACTAGATTAAGAGAATCTTCTTGTCTCTCATTCTGATTTTTTTAACATTATAAACTAGTATATTGCATAATCCTCAACTCTGACGTTTATTTACTTGGGCAAAGTACCATGTTGTTGTGGAATGTGTATTTTGCTCACCCCAAGTTTATGATCTCACCTCGGGAGGTTGGAAAATAAGGTACTGTCCTTCAGTGCTCTCTGTCTTCTACTGATTGGTAGAGTCATGGAAATTGGTGAACTACTTGTGCTCTTGACCAGGAATGATGCAATGGAGTGGTAGAATGAAGATAGATTTTTAAAAAAATTAAGTTTCTGATCCCTGGTAAGGTGTCACGGTTCAGTTGTTTACAATGTCACTGAACCTCAGCTACATACGTTAATGTGGTTTTTGAGGTATCCAGATATTTGTGTAGTTTGATAACATTACCATGTGTACACAGAACCTATGAATGGGAATCTTATCTGACTGACAATTATTTGCTTTAACTTAAACATTTTCAGGAATATTTGTCTTCACACCAGCGTTTTAAATTTATTGTGTTACTGCCAAGGTGCCTATGCTACATAGCAGGATTGTGCCTTTTTTGGCATGAGGGCAAATTTCTTTTTTTAGGTGAAGCATGTTGATATTGGGAAATTGAACACTTTTCCATTTCAGTCACCCGAAGTCAGCATCAAGCGCACTCAAAAGCACAGTTTGACTTAACTGAAGCCTCGGAAAAGCACCTCGATTGCACAAGTATGCAATTTTCCACAATAGCTATCCTATTGCCTGTTCGGTTGTCACTTGAACAGTTTATTTGTGTGGGGCCATGCCCACAATGAATTGGGTTGAGACTGCCCAAGCTCACTTCACATAGCCTGCTCAATGGATGATGGGTAATATTCATTTTGTCAGTATTGGTTGGATTCAGATCTACATCCTGTCCTCTCAAACTTTTTTTTAAGATCCCTGTTGCCACAGTTTAATTACACATACACAAGCAGGTAAGTAACCTGCTCCCAAACACCTCTACAGTATCACCATTAGCTGCACACAACATGGACGCTCTATAACCCGTCCTTTCATTATTAATTAAGTTGTGTTTGAAGGTGAAGACAATTCTGTCTCCTCATCTTGTTTTTGGAGGTTGAACTTCAGTTGTAATGGCAGGAATTAATAGGAAAATAGTTCCATTCCCCGCAGCTGAATATGAAAAATACTTTTCTGTTGATGGAGGTGACGCAAGGCGCCATATATTGCCCATCCCATCAGGGAATAACTGATTTTTTATCTTTGTAATCTGGGTTTGAATCTGGCTCTGACTGATGTGAAAAAGACAATCTCTTGATTTTATTTTAGAGGTGCTTATGTGAATTACATTTGTGTAGTTTTAATCTAGTTCTTAATGGCCATGTTGGGGTAGAGTAGAGGGGTCGTTGTTCACTATTTAACCTTTTTGTATCCTGAGAGTGCTTGATGCTGACATTTTGGGGGAGGAATGTCTGAAATGGGGAAAAGGTTCCATTTCCCATCACTCATGCCCCTCACTTGCAGTCAAAAATGTCATTGATTCTAAATCATATGCTTTGCATTGTACTTGCGTTTTAGCTGCAGTGTTAATTTTGTCGATGCATTGTGAACTTGGAATCATTTTCTGAGAAGCGACATAATTTTGAGATTAGATTAATACTTGGAAAACCAAGCTCGTAAAAGTTATGATTGGTGCAGCTCATTTGTGTGCCACAGGGCTATGCACGGATGTTTGGGGATGGATTCACCCTGTGCCTTCCCAGATGTTGAATTTCTTATCTTGTCTGTCAATTCTTGGGGGCTTAATAAAGGTTTGGAGTTTTCCAGAGGGAGGGAAAAATGAAAGGACGGGTTATAGAGCGTCCATGCTGTGTACAGCTAATGATGGTGATACGGTAGAGGTGTTTGGGAGCAGGTTACTTACCTGCTTGCGTATGATGAGACTTGAGTGCAACTACATAAAACTTGTTTGAGGCTATAACAACCCTGATTCCAAAAGAAGTTATTTAAAATGTTTGTTGAAAAATAATACTCGGCATGCAGTGGTGTGGCTAGGTGCATTTAGTGTATTGGTATTCACCACAAACTGCTTTCTGTGTACTAAACAATACTTCGCCCCGTGTTGTATGACTTGAAATGCTCACACCAAGCACGTCCATGTTTGAATCAATAAATTCCACGTGATGGATAAAGTCATAGTGGATTTGGAAACTAGGTGAGTCAGTGGCTTCTGTTCTCGATAGTGTTGACAAGTGAGAGAATGAATCTTGTCAGTTTCTGATCTTGAGCTCTTGCTTCAGTCCAGTAAATATGTAGTTGTCCTTTCAGACACTTTCATTCTGGTAGTTGTTAGTTGGCAAAGATCTGGTTAACTGGTAATTTTGGGAGTTATCAAGCAGCATGTCAAAAGTAGCACAATCAATGTTTGGACTGAAATTTGAGATGTTGCCAGTTTATGTGGAGTAGGTGGCACTGTCTTTGCATGTCAAAGGCCAGTAGTATTGTCGTTAAGTATCTGAATTGCAGCAGCAGATAGTACAGCAGCACAAAAGTCTGGAAGGGCATACACTGTCATTGTACTGGTGGGTGTTTTTCAAAGGACATGGTATGAAAGTTCCATATGCCAACTTGCTTTACTGAAATCTTGGTGATCACAATACTGCTAGATTTTCTGAGAAACGTACATCTCTGGTGTACTGATTCAGAAAGTGAATGAATTTGTCATCCTTGTGGAAACTGGGTCAGACTGACAAGTTTCTTTTATTTTTAGCAGGTTGTTAGCTAAAGGGGTTGTTTGGGTGGGAGAAAAGGAGTTTAGAGCTCCCTTAGAATTAATTCATTGGGATAGCAGTGGGAGAATTTGGGGATTTTGTCACTGGAAGATCCATTAGAGCTTCAGTATTGCAGCTTTGTTTTCAGCTTTTAATATATTTGAAAACCTTCATTGAGTATTTTAAAATGAGATAGAATTTACAGCACAGAAACAGGCCATTCGGCCCAACTGGTCCATGCCAGTGTTTATGCTCCACACGAGCCTCCTCCCACCCTACTTCATCTAACCCGATCAGCATAACCTCCTATTCCTTTCTCCCTTGTGTAGTAATCTAGCTTCCCCTTAAATGCATCTATGCTATTTGCCTCAACTACTCCAAGTGGTAGTAAGTTCCACATTCTAACCATTCTCTGGGTAAAGAAGTTTCTCCTGAATTGGATTTATTGGTGACTGGCTTATATTTATGATCCCTAGTTTTAACTTTGTTTTAAAAGAGCTACCTCACTAAATTTTTTTTGTTGCAAAATTGAAAGCAATAAATGAGAATAGGAAGAGCTAGTTTGCCATGTTTATCAACATGTGTAGACTGTCATCTTACTCCTGCCTTAGCACCAAGTTCCTATCCAACTCTTGCTGAATTGGGAAGTTGTTCGTTTCCTTTCTAAATACCCCAACTGAATAAGCAATTTCCGTTAGGTGCGAGTTTAACCATTCTCAAGTAAAAGTATTTGCTCCTTGAGATGCAAGGGGAAAATATCATGCTGGTTCTTGAAGCATGCTCTTCTGAATTTGAAGCTACGGTACATTATTTAGGTGGTATTCAAGAACCTTCACCATACATCTAACCTGTGTATGATACTTTGTTACTCAAATGGAAGTGTTTCTTTCCAAATACTAACATCTCACGCATTCCCACAAAAAACTTAAGTTTGTGACTCATCTTTGAGAACAGTTTGAACTTCTGCCGCCTTGTCTTCATAGCTTATTTATTTGATACCCAGTGCTATTCTTCCTGCTCTTACTTGATCTCATTCTGGTACCTAACTTTAAGCATGATGACAAAAACTAGACCCACAGAATGTTGTCCGATATTTTAAAATGCATCTTTAGTATCTGGATCTGCTGTAAACCCTAATGTGTATGTCACAGCAGTCTCTATGTAATCTTTTAGCATTTTGTCAACCTACTACATATGTTACTAATTTTTCAGTATAAAATGTTCAGTCTGAACGTCCTTCTTTACCAAACAATATACTCCTTTTGCAGCCGTAGACATTCTACATGAGTATCTTTATGTAGGTCATTACGAAATAATATAATCAGGGGTTCTTGGACTGATCTGGGGGTCTCCATTGATCACAGCTACCTTTTGAGAATTATTGTTAATAACTACCCAGTTGCCTATACCTGTGGTGTAATTTAAAAAAAAATGCAACTTCTACGTTGCTTCATCTGAACTTTGATTTCAACCATCTGTCTTTTTAGGGATCTTCTCAGTACACTTTGAAGTGTCAACATATTACTCACTACTTTACCATTATCAAAAATTGTGACTCTCAGAATTCCATTAAACTTTTTAGGAGTATGCTCACTTTGACTGTATTTATTGTTTTGATTCCGTATAGGTGTTTATGAATTGCTTCTTTATGGAAGATTCTTGTATATCCCAACTGTCAAAATTAAATTAATCACATTTGCTCTGTACTATCCTTCCTGCTACTGCATCACCAATATCTTCAGCGGTATTTAGAAATCAATGTCTTCCCATATCCCTTCATTTCCATCCCAGTTCTGTCCTGTCTCAATGACTGCTCCATTGATGTTATGGTTGAATCTCAGCCATTCTTTGTGTTTAATGCATAACTTACCCATTAAAAGAAAGAACTTGCATTTACATAGAATTACATAGAATGTACAGCACACAAACTGGCCATTTGGCCCGACTAGTCTGTGTCAGTGTTTATGCTCCACATGAGCCTCCTCCCACTCTTCTTCTAACCCTATCAGTGTAATTTAGTGCTATTCATATCCTCTGGATGTCCTAAAGCATTTTGCAGCCAATGAATTACTTCTGAAGTGTGGTCACTGTTGTAATGTAGGAAAATGAGGCAGCCAATTTGAGCAAGTTCCTACAAACAGCAATAAGCGAAATGACCAGTTAATCTATTTTTGGTGGTTGAAGGATAAATGTTAATTAGGAGATTGGGAGAGCAACCCTGCTCCTCTTGGAATAGTGCCACGGCATCTTTTACGTTCATCTGAGCATGCATGCTCACCAATATTCGGTTTGGATTCCACCAGACCTCATTACTTCTGGGTCTAAACGTGGACACGTGACCTGAATTCCAGAGGTGAGGTGAGAGTGACTGCCCTTGACATCAAGGCAGTATTTGATCAAGTGTGGTACCAAGGAGCTCTAGTAAAACTGAAGTCAATGGAGATCAGGGGGACAATGCTCCGTGATTGGAATCATATCTGTTACAAAGGAAAATGGATGTGGTTGTTGGAGGCCAATCATCCAGGACGTTGTTGCAGAAGTTCTTTCGGGCATTGTCCTAGGCCCAGCTATCTTCAGCTGCTTCATCAATAACCTCTACCCCCCCCCCCATTCACATGGTCAGAAATGGGGCTGCTTGATTGCACAGTGTTCAGCTCCATTCGCAATTCCTCAAATAATGATGTGGTCCTGTCCTGTCTGCAGAGAGACCTGGACAACATTCAGGCTTGGGCTGATAAATGGCCAGTGACGTTTGTGGCATACTAGTGCCAGGCAATGGTCATCTGATACCAGGGCTAAAAGGGTTAAATTATGACACTGGGCTTGTATATCCATGAATATACAAGATTAACGGGTGGTCTAATTGAGGTGTTTAAGATGATCAAAGGATTTGATAGTTTCTCTCTATCACACTTCACACAAAGGGTAGTGGAAATCTGGAACTCTTTCCCCCAAAAAGCTGTTGAGGTGGGGGACAATTGAAAATTTTAAAACTATTAGGCAACGGTATTAAGGGTTATGGAACCAAGGTGGGTTGATGGAGTTAAGATACAGATCAGCCACGATCGAATTGAATGGCGGAATCGACACGAGGGGCTGAATGGCCTACTCCTGCTGCTATGTTCCTATCTACAACAAGAGAGAGCCTGACTACCTCTTCCTGACATTTAATGGCATTACCATCAGCAAGTTCTCCACTATCTACATCTGATGGCCACCGTTGACCAGAAACTCAACTGGATGGGCCGCATAAATCCCGGGGCTACTAGAGGTCAAAGGCTGGGTATTCTTTGGTGAGTGGCTCACCTGACACTTGACACTGGCATTGGAATAGAATATACAGAAAGAGAAAAGTAGCTTCGTTAAAGCTGTAGTATAGAGTAATGGTTTAGAGCATTTGAACACTTGGCTTCAATAAGGGTGTATTAACTGAGCTTTTGAAGTATGCTTTTTAGTTAATGGCACAACATGTTGAGGAACATAGGAACAGGAGTAGGCCATTCAGCTCCTCAAGTTTGTTGCGTCATTCATTGAGATAGGATACAGATCAGCCAATCTCCATTTATCCATCAAGGCTCCATATCCCTTAATAGTCTTAATGAGCAAAAATATATCTATCTTAGATTTAAAATTATTAATTGAGTGAGCATCTACTGCTTTTTGTGGGAGAGAGTTCCATACTTCTACCACCCTTTGTGAGAAGAAGTATTTCGTAACTTCTCTCCTGAATGGCCTGGTTCTGATTTTAAGGTTATGTACCCTTGTCCTAGACTTCCCCAGCAGCTGAAAAAAGTTTCTCTCTCCATCTATCCTTTCAATGATGTCCAGTAGCTCAAGAATGATAGAATGTGGATTTGTGCCTGTGATTTGCAATTTAGTAAATTCCTGATGCTTACCATGCAATTGAAAGACTGCTTCCCCACAGGCAGGGGAGAGGGGAAGAGAGCAGGCCTTGCCATCCACCTCCCAACAATTCAAATGCCATCGCTAAAACTGAACCTCCCATCTGTTGGTCCCTTCAGTGGAGGATTAGTGTGTGGTACGAGAAAGGCAGACTTATATTTATATATCATCTTATCGTGTACCTCAAATGTTTCCAGTTATCTTGACAGCTGTTAAAATGGCTGTCATGTTTGCTGATTGTACACAACAAGATCCCACAAATTGCATTGAGATGAGTCCTTGTAAGGAGGCGGTCAGTCTCTGCATGGCACTTCCAATGCATTAGGAATCACAGTGTGGATTTTTGCTTATCAACTGGTGGCATTGATTGAGGGAGGAATGAGAATTCCCTGCTTTTCTTTGAAATTGTGCCATGGAATCTTTAATGCCCACTGGCATAGGTTGATGGGGTCTCAGTTCAACATCTCATCTAAAGGATGGATGCTTTGGAGTGTCAGTTTACATTATATGCTCATGTTCTGAAATAAGATTTGAGCCAAGAATCATTTAATTCTGAGGTGAAAGTGCTATCAACTGAGATAAATTGACCCAGAAGCTTGGGGAAAGAGGAGATCTTTTTTAGAAGGACAAAAACCTGTTAAATCTGAACGAACTTCTGTATGGTTTGCCCGTGTGGTGATTAAGGGCTGTACCTGCGGATCGGCTGGAGCGATGAGGAAGAGCATTGGGTTCTGGGTTTGAATTCAGCTCAAACTGATGAGATGAAAGTCTCTACTGGATGTAGAGCTCCTAAGTGATGTAGGATTGGTGGATCCGGCACTCTGTCTCCAGTTGGCAAGTGCCCACAGCACATCAAATTGGTCATTTTATTCAGAATGCATTTAAGGTGAATGGTGTAGGAATTAGAAAAATTTGCACTGGTGTAGTCGGTTGCAGTTAAGATGCTTGTTGAGCAGATTTACAGGGAACTTTACATTTGGCCATATTGTACCTGACATTGATTGCTTGACATGGATAGGTTCCATTTCTCAACTGGGCATCTATCAAAGGTGAAAGTGTTGACTCAATTTGAGGTAGTTATACAGGCATTAGCAGCAGTCCAGTGCTTTACTCAAAGAGCATAATGTATGAGCCTGGACAGCAGGCTGGCTTACTCTGGGGGTTATCCTTGTTGAGTTTATTCTTGGCGTGCACTTTCCAGTTGGGGGGTCACTGATGCACAGTAATTTGGTATATTTTTTGCTATTGATTATATTTGTGCAGGACCTGGTCCTGGCAAATAAATTTACCACATTTAAATTTTAAACTTCCCTTCGTTTTACTTTTTAGGGAATGTGAATTTACCCAATCATTCTGTATGAGGTGCAAATTTAACCAGATCTGCCCCCATTATGCTGTATGTGAGAAATGTTGTCAGAGTAGTTGTTTTTGCTACTGAATATAATGAATCAAGTCTGACTCATTGAAATTAATTGTGTCAAGATGTTGGTAGCTTCAGTTATGAAATTTTTTGTGTGCTACCAAATCCTGATTTATAGTTTTCCCTCAACCTCTCCCCTCCCTGCAAATATTGTGACAGTTCCCAGCAAATTCCACCAGACCAGTGGGGCCATATTGCTCAGTAACACACGATTCAGTGTATTGACCCACGGAATCATCAGAGCTTCTCAGAGAAAACTTGCTTTTCATCTGTGTGTGTGTATCTGATGTGTGTTTCTATTTTCTCACTGAGTGGTTTGCTTCAGGAGAATGGTTTAGCTAGATCTGGCTGGAGCACATTTACGCACTGTAGGATCTCACTGTCCTCTGCCAAACACCCCACTATTCCAAGATCATGCTGTTGGGCAAAGATAACCCCCCACTTTCTTTTCTCCACTACCAACTGTCTCCTTAAACCTCTCTCCCTGTCCCCTCCAACAAGATGTGTAAGGGGGCTCCTGGACATAGAAACATAGAAAATAGGAGCTGGAGGAGGCCATTTGGCCCTTCGAGCCTGCTCCGCCATTCAGTGTGATCATGGCTGATCCTCTATCTCAATACCATATTCCCGCTCTCTCCCCATATCACTTGATGCCTTTTGTGTCTAGAAATCTATCTAGCTCCATCTTAAATATATTCAGTGACTTGGCCTCCACAGCCTTCTGTGGTAGAGAATTCCACAGGTTCACCACCCTCTGAGTGAAGAAATTTCTCCTCATCTCAGTCCTAAATGCCCTACCCCGTATCCTGAGACTGTGACCTCTCCTTCTGGACACCCCCAGCCAGGGGAAACATCCTCCTTGCATCCAGTCTGTCTAGCCCTGTCTCAGAATTTTATGTTTCAATGAGATCCCCTCTCATTCTTCTAAACTCGAGTGAATACAGGCCGAGTCGACCCAATCTCTCCTCATACGACAGTCCTGCCATCCCAGGAATCAGTCTGGTGAACCTTCGCTGCACTCCCTCTATGGCAAGTATATCCTTTCTTAGGTAAGGAGACCAAAACTGCACACAATACTCCAGGTGTGGTCTCACCTAGGCCCTGTATAACTGCAGTAAGACATCCGTACTCCTATACTCAAATCCTCTTGCAATGAAGGCCAACATACTATTTGCCTTCCTGACTACCTGCATATTTGCTTTCAGTGACTGGTGTACAAGGACACCCAGGTCTCTTTGTTTATCAACATTCCCCAATCCATCACCATTTAAATAATACTCTGCCTTTCTGTTTTTCCTTCCGAAGTGGATAACTTCACATTTATCCACATTATACTGCATCTGCCATGTATTTGCCCACTTACTCAACTTGTCGAAATCACCCTGAAGCCTCTTTGCATCCTCCTCACAACTCACAATCTCACCTAGTTTTGTGTCATCAGCAAACTTAGAAATATTACATTTGGTTCCCTCATCCAAATCACTGATACATATTGTGAATAGCTGGGGCCCAAGCACTGATCCCTGTAGTACCCCACTAGTCACCGCCTGCCATCCCGAAAAAGACCCATTTGTTCCTACTCTGTTTCCTGTCTGTTAACCAATTTTCAATCTATCTCAGTATGTTACCACCAATCCCCATGTGCTTTAATTTTGCACACTGACCTCTTATGTGGGACTTTATCAAAGGCCTTCTGAAAATCCAAATAAACCACATCCACTGGTTCTCCCTTATCTATTCTACCAGTTACATTCTCAAAAAACTCCATCTTTGTCACTATGACTTAGACCATCCACTCACTGCCCCTGCTCCTTTCCCCTTGCCCACCAAACCAAATCTCCCCCCTGCCCTAGCCCTGAACATACTTCTCTTCCCTTCTCCTCTCATATCCTCTCCTGAGCTCACTTCATCTAGGAGACTCGGCTCCTGCTCCCTTGAGCCGATTCCTACTAAACTGCTAATCATCTAACTTTCCTTCCTTGCCCCCATGCTAGCAAACATTGCAAATAGTTGCCTCTAGTCAAGTACTGTCCCCTTCCTTTTCCTCTGCTTGCAAACTACCGCCTCATCTCCAACTCCCCTTTCCTGTCCAATATCCTTGAATATGTGGCCTCCCAAATCTGTGCCAATCTTTTCTGCAACTGCGAAGGATTTGTACCCGTGCCACAGCACCTAAACGGCTCTAACCAAAGTCACAGATGACGTTCTCCGTGACTGTTCATAATGCATTATCCCTCCTCCTCGACCTGCCTGCAGCCTTTGGCACTACTAACCACACCATCCTCTTCCAGTACCTTATCCAACTTGGTGAGACTGCCTCTGCATGGTTCCATTCTTGAACATCCAATTGTACCCAGAGCATCTCCAGCAATGGCTTCCCTTCCTGCCCTTGTATCATTCCTTCTGGAATCCCCTAAGTATCTGTCCTTAGCCCTTTTCTCCCTCAACTACATGCTGCCCCTTGGTTACACCGTCATCCGCAGATGCAGGTTCAACTTGCACATGTATGATGACACTCAGTTACACCTCTCCACCACTCATCTTGACACCCCCCCCCCCCCCCCCCCCCCATCCTTCAATTGCCTCTGTGTTGTCAGATGGCTTGTTCGATGTCCAGTTTTGGATGAGCTGCAATTTTCTCCAGTTAAACTAGGTTAATCTTCAGCCCCTGCTACAGACTACATACCTCACCACCGATTCCATCCCTTCTCCGGCCACTGTCTCAGGATAATCCAAACTGCGAGCAACCTCTGTGTCCTATTCGTCCCTAAGCTGAGCTTTCGACCCATGCCCCTCTGTCACAAAGACTGCCTACTTCTACCAATACCACTTTCCATCTACTACTGAACCCCTCATACATACCTCTAACTTGAGTTTTCCAGTGCTTTTCTAGCTGATCTCCCATTCTTCACCTTTCTGTAAACTTAAGCTAAGTTGCGCTCGTCCATGCTGACCGTGCTCATTTGCATTGATTTCTGCTCCCCCACCGCCTCGTTTAAAATTCTCATCCTCGTGATTGAGTTCTTTCACAACCTCGCCTCTCCCTCTCTCTTACCTCCTTCACCCCTACAACAACCATTCCTCTCCCCCCAAACTCTCTCTGATTTTGGCCCTTTGTGTATCCCTCCCTCCCTTTGCCCAGCACTGGTAGCCATGCCTTCAGCTGCCGAGGCCTCATGCTCTGGAGTTCCCTGCCTAAGCCCCTCTGCAACTCCATCTCCCCCTTTCCTCAAAACCCACCTCTTAGACCAATCTTTTGGTTGTGGATTTTAATGTCTCCTTTGAATCTGCATCCATTTATTCCTGATTATGCCTCTGTGAAGTGCTTTGGAATTTTTTTATGTTAAAGATGCTGTATAAATGCAAGTTGTTGTAATGGTGCCTCTAAATATCCGATGTTTTTTTAAACCAATGTGAACCAGTTGCAGCAGTATAAAAACCTTCAGACTCTGATATGTAGTGCTATACTGTAATGATGCTATGACTGTAATGATGCCATACAGAGCTTTAACCTCCAGAGGCTGACAATGAACTGTGAGGTACAGCAGCACAACAATTTACTAATTTTCTGCAGGTCCAATGTATTTTACACCAATAACTTGTACAGATCCTGTACTTGCTTATTGGATTTTAAAGATAGCAGTTTTTTATATTGTTCAATGTAACTTCGGTAACTTGAGAGAGGCTGTGCTGCCAGATTTTCATGATAATGGAAAATGCAATTTTCCTTTTTTTCTGTAGAATTCAGTTTTGGATTTTATTTGCCACTGTATATTTACTGGTTTCCATGGTCGTTCATCTCTGCTTGCACATCAGCTCTCCATAAGTGTCTTGCATTTCTTATTTTGTGTAAGACTGGAGTGCCCAATCTTCGTGTTCATGGGCTACTTGGATATAGATCACAAAGTCCTGCGAGTCACGTATAAAGTTTAAATTTATGTTCCATTGATGTATCTTAAGGTGCTGATAACGTATTCTGTTCAGAATCAGGATTTTTCTACTGATAAGGGAGCAGTATATATAATAGCTGTTTCAAATTCTCAGACCTGCAAAATTCAAACAGAAGAAATCAGGTGAGTAAGAAATATGTGTAATTAGAAACTGAGTTGTGGAGGCTGGGTAACCAAGGCTCGTGGGCTGCTTCTGGGCCATGTGCTAGTTTGGATTATGATCAGGAAAAACTGTAATGACAACAGAAAATGCTGGAGAAATACAGGTCTGTCAACACCTGATAGGTTGATGTTTTGGGTCGACACCCATTGGAACAATTTTGTAGAAGGGTCTCTTTCTTTGCATCTCCCCAAAATTAATCTTTTTTTAAAAGATATTCACAGACGTTCTGTGTATTTCCATCATTTTTTTGTTAATTCATTTTGGAGCTGTTATCCTGGGCAGAATGTGTCGCATTAGCCCCTTACAACCCTCAAAGCATCTCTACCATAGTGTTGGAGAGCCGGTCACATTGGGTTGCTCTTGAAGGGTTATTACTTGGATTTTGGTAAAATGTAATGTGAGGGTCATTAATTTTTTTTTTCTTTCTTGTTTAGTTTCTGTTGTTTGACTCTCTTTCCACCTCTCCCCCTGCCATTTCAGTAGATGTTAAAGGCAGTTTCATACTACTGCAGGTGGCAATTGTGTATATGCAGGGCTACTGTTTTCCATTGACATTGTGTTTATTACATGGGATTACTGCATTTTTAAAGCTTGTATTCTGTAATTCTGTACATTTTCCTGTGAAACTTAAAAATCAGTGGCATTGCTCATCTTCCTCAGCAAAAGTTAAATCTTTGCATAATTGCTATAGATTCCATTCTTACTAAACAGATTGTCTTTGGTATGTGGTATGCAACTGATGTTCTTGATCTTTTTAGCGGAGGAGACGCGTACATCGTGCTAGAACACTGTTGACGTTTATACGGCCGTGTGCAATGTTAACTATAGCATATCAGGCCTTTTAGCTTAATAAACCTGGTGACAGCTAGAAACCTTATGTGGCTAGTTGCAGAGCACATTAGAAGAAACATTAAAGAAAGCTACCAGGAGAAAAATCTTCCCTTGGTTTTTCATTTTGTTTTCCAATATGTTCTTCTCTCCTAATGCTGTTGCATTCTGACATATAATTATGTAGGTGTTGGCACCCCTCTGTACTTTGCTATTCTTCACATCAGTAGGAATTGGCAGGTTGTTTTGAGTATCACAACCAAGCCCAATCCTACCCTCGCTCAATGTCCATATGTGTGGACATTCCAGCAGGAGTTACTGGATAGCGATAATATACCTGGTCTTTTTCCCCTCTCTTTCCCATTAGCTCCGGGGTGCCTAGGGCAATTCGTAGCACTCGTGTTGCTTTGTCAGCTGAGGTCGGCTCACTCAACTCGGACCACAGATTGAACCTGGAATTTTCCTGTTGTGTAGAACTCTGTACTATACCAGGCTATTCATTGCTGACTTGTTATCTAGGAGCCTATCCTTCAATCGTTTTCATGAAGGTATGCTGGTTCAGTTCACATGGATTTCAGCTGTAGTACTCATCATGCACCGCTGCTGAGGCTAACTTTTTTGGTCCTGATAAAGTCTCAATCAGTGAGCCGAAAGAAAAATATTTAAAGCAAATGTGCCTTTGTACTCAGTTTATTTTTGAACTACTAGAATGTGAATAGTGTACAGACTTTGAGCAATCCTCACCCTGGGGATTCCCTCAAAAGTCTGCTACTCACAGTATTGTTTCTGTACCCGCTAGAATCGCTGACATTTTCAGGGGGAGAGGTTAATGGGTTGAAGTGTTGATTTGTCAGGCTAGTTACCATTATTTTGTTCTTGTCTACTTTGCTGTGGTTTTGGGAGAGTGACACTGAACTGACTTCCTAGTGCCGTTCTCCCCAGTTTATTTTCCCAGCCGGAGCTGCTCTCCATAAGATGCAGTTGGGTATATGGAGATCTGTTTCCTGTGCAAGGACATATTTATGGGTCTCCACTTTATTGAGCAGCTTTGACACTGTTGATGTCCGATGCACTAAACCAGCTCTTTGTATTTAATGAGCCAGAAAGGGGCGCTGGCGAATCTTGTGGCAGCTCACAAGACCCATGGAAAAGTGGGTGTCTGCTGCTGCAACAGCAACCAATAGTTGGATTACTGGCTGTTTGCCATCTGCTGCACCTCTGCAATGTAAACATGTCTTTAAAAATGATGTCTCTTATTGGCAGCCAGCATATGGTAAAGTTTCCATTGTTATATATTTAATGTTAGTTGGATTTTTAATAGGAATACATAGATGCCTTTAATGTAGTGAACAATTGAACAAAGTGGGGGTGGAGGTGAACAGAGTACTGTACCAAGGAGGAAGTGGGAGGAGGTGGTGAGGGAGATGGTCATAGATGGGTTTGAAGAGACTTTTGAGGCGGCGGAGAGATATCGCAACATGGCCATATACCCAACTGCATCTTATGGAGAGCAGCTCTGGCTGGGAATTAAGGATTAAGAATTGAATTCAATAGTGTAAGGGCTTGATGGCCAATAATACAGTACGTAATCTTCTCTCTCATTACTGAGAGAGTGCGCGAGTCAGCTTCATACTACATAATGCACAGCTTACACATGATGCTCAATACGAACAAATTGGTAGTATAACCTACAATGATTATAGAGCAGATCCATTCCTGGTAAAAACTGTTGGTAACTACACCTTTAATAATACTCAACAGATTCTTGACTTAAGTAGCAGAAGAGACAGATACAGAGTGAAAAGGAAAGCAAGTACTTTATACGCTAGGTGGTTACACCCTGCTGAAAGTTCACGATGTCCCAGTGACAACTCTTGCCCACATAGACAATTACAGATCGAGTTGTAGTGACAAAGGAGGCACTGAGAAACTTCACTTCAGGGAGGGAGAATCGTAAAAATTCATCACAGCCCACACTCCATATCTGTTTGTGGCTAGTCATAGAGCAGCAGGAACCCAAGAGCAAGCTGCATGCCTGCTCTTTTTGCTGTGTGTGGCAACTGTAGCACTGATTTTACTGATACTTTATTTGGAATGAGTCCAGATCAGCTTTCATCCCTGGTCTGTGTTGAGCTAGGTATTACCAGTTAGGCTCAAAATGACAGTGCTACAATTGGCCTCAGTTCCCTGGGCTGGAGGAGGAGAAGTGAAAAATCGGCTAGGATTAATGTCCCTGATTGCTATCTGTGACTTCTGGTAAGTGTGAAGATCAGAGAAACACAGGATCAGGTTTGGTATGTTAGTCCTTTTGGTTGGACAGCTGTGGAACCTTGCCCCAGAACTTTTAAGAGAGAAGGGAAGAAAGCGTGGGATGTATTAAAAACCACAATTTTAAACATTGTGAAGTGTGTCATGTCATGTGAAAAGTGGTCATTCTTCGGACCTTGAGTGTCTGCAGACCGTTTGATTACAAAAAGGGCATCATAATTTAAAAAAAAAATAAACACTGTACTTTGGGGGGGGCATTAGACTACTCTAATGGAAAAGACAGATTGACTGTGGCTAGATGGTGACCTGGCCCATCGACGTGTGTGATTACACTAAAGCTCATTGGTGATTGCTGGGCAGTGGTATTCAAATGGATATTAATAATTGCATGGAATTCGATTTACTGATTCAAACTCAGTTTAAAAATACTGAAATGTGTGCAGTTGTGGCTTACTAAGGAGTGTTGACCTAGAGCAAATTTTCACAATAAATAATTGTAGTATAGGAAAAGGAGTAGGCTG
This sequence comes from Heptranchias perlo, assembly GCF_035084215.1. Classification (NCBI taxonomy): domain Eukaryota; kingdom Metazoa; phylum Chordata; class Chondrichthyes; order Hexanchiformes; family Hexanchidae; genus Heptranchias; species Heptranchias perlo. The sequence continues at coordinate 45,942,463 of NC_090339.1, read as the reverse complement.
TTCGACCCCTCAAGCCCGTTGCGCCATTCGACCAGATTGTAGCTGATCTCCACCTCAGCTCCTATCCGACTTTTCCCCATATCGCTTGATACCCTTACCTAACAAAAATTTGTTGATCTCAGTTTCCAATTGATTTTGATCTGGATGATAAAATTGGCATTAACAGCCTTGGACTAAGCCCAAGGTTCTTGCTGTTAATGGAAGTCCAGAGACCCTTGCTGAAAAGTGCACGTGTGTGGATATTGAATGAGGACAGTGTCTAGTTTGGCAGTGATGCCTCTTATAGTTGAACACATGCTCTCACCAAGAATCCTCACTCGGGTGAGGTATTGAGACTGGCTGTGGAGCAGTACCCTGCATTAGTTAGCTAGAAGAGGGGATAAATTATTTCAGCTGTTTCACCTATTTTGAGTGGTAGAACGTTTTTATTCAGCACTCTGACTGCTGCAGAATTGTTGTCGTTGTTTGCTGTAATGGTGACTGTATAGTAACCTTTTCTGCAGCTTTTTTGTTTTTACAAAGAGCTTGCTATTAACCAGCTATTTCTTTCTGCTTTTTCCCCCTAGTTTATGTGCTCTGTCTAAACATGGATGCTAGCAATGTTGCAGAATCTACGAACTGTCTTCCCAACGAAAATGCCCCAAATAACAGCAGTGATCTGTCTACTTCTGTGAATATGGATATTTCACTTGATGCATCAGAGCCCTGTTCAGAAAGAGGACAGAATTCCACTACTGATGAAGCGGGTTCCCTTAAGACACCCCCCATTAATGAGCAAGTCACGGTAAAGCTGAATACCGATGGAGGCAATGAGGTGTGGATTAAACCAAAAAATTTCAGTGAAGGAAATGGTGAAAGAAGAGAATTGGAGGCATTTTATAATGACTCCCCTTCAGGGGAAGGACACACTGGTCCTTCGGCGTACAGACTGAATGATCCTTGCAGAGCAGACGAAGAGGGGAGCACTATGGACTATATGTTACAGTCGGTGGAGCCTGCATCCAACAAAGAGGCAGTTGATATGAAAGGGGATCCTGAGAATGACCTTGCCTTGGATTCTCCTGATAACCAACCTGAACATGAGGATGCAATGGAAAAAACAGAAGCCACAGAATCAGCACAGCAAACTGACAGGCCTGCGGATGTTGCAGCCCTAGAAGAAAATGCAGAAATGGGGTCCAACAAGCAAGAGATTGATGTTAAGACTGATAATAGTCAGCAACTGCCCTCTGATGATAAAGGTGGCCGATCACCATTGCCACAGGAGGAAGTCGTGCAGGAGATGTGTGATGTAAAGACTGTGGAGAATCCTGAGGCCACAGAAACGATCAAAGAAAAAGGTGGTGCACAAGACGATGAGCTGGAGGGAAAAGAAAGTGATGGGAAAGAAAGTGACACTTGTGAGACTCTGCCAAAAAGAACGTCCAGTGCGGGGACTTCAACAGCAACCACTGAAGGTGAGCACTTTTCATTTTCTAAATTGGTAATCACAGCTTCCTGTGATGGATCAGTGGGTAAACATATACTACCTTGTATAAGGTTTTGGTCCATCTGGCTGGTCCGAGTTCAAAAAACAGTTCGCTCCTATATCCTTCAATTTTTCTACCGGATTCCTGTCCAACTTCCTCCTAAAATTATTGATGTTATCAGCTTCAATTACCACCCACGGCAGTCCAATCTAGACAATTACCCTCAGTTTCAAGTAGTTGCGTCTGATCTGTCCCTTCACATTCCTCTCTTAAGCTTCAGTCTGCGCCCTCTTGTCGTTCTCGCGTCTATGGTAAGCAGTTCTTCAGGGTTCAACTTGTCGATATCTAAGATCACTTTAAGTCTTCAATTTAACAGAACTCTCAGCTTCTTTAGTATCTTCCTGTAGCTTAGTTGTCTGATTCCATATATGAGATTGATAGTGCTTTGCTGCACCTTTTCCATTGCCATGATGTGCTTCCTGTAATATGGAGACCAGAACTGCATGGCAGTACTCCAGATGGGGATGAACCACATCCTGTGATATGTGTTCAATTCCATAGGCCAGCAATAGCTCAACTGCTTTGTCAAACTGAGAATGGTATGCAAGGAAGCTGTTCGTCAATCTCACAACATAAGTTCGGATGAAGACGACCCTTCGGCAGCGCAGGCTCCTTCCAGAGTACCCATTGTACTTTTCTTTCCACTAGAGCATCTGACTATTAAATCATTCAAATGTCTTGGCCTCAACTGCCCTACTTGGAAACCTGTTCTGTTGATCACCCTCAATATTTACATAAAGAAACTTCCTGATGTTAGTTCTAATTTTTTTGTTTACAAGTCTGATCCTGTGCTCTATTTTTCTACTGCCTTGAAATACCTGAAATAATTGTTCTGGGCTTACTTTTCTTTCTCTGGCTAAGTAACTTGCATTCCCTCCATAGGATCTTTTCCAAGATACGCTTTTCTTTTAGATGGAAGAGCCCTAGTTTTTTTTTAAAAAGGAGAGTAGTGAAGGAGATAATGCTCAACAATTGTGTGGGGGGGTAGGGAAAGAGGGGGTTCCGGTGGATGATTCTCCCTCTTTCTCCCCCCTGCGCCCTCTTGGGGGTTTAATCAGTCAGCGAGGAGGGGAGGGGTCTTGTGGCCATGTGTGAATTTCGACTCAGTGGGCAGGGGGTTGGAAGGTTTGGCAGCTGTCTTGGGGGATGGGTGGGCTGAGTTGATTGCCCCCAACTGAGTGGGGGGAAAAAACACAATGAGCTTTTTAATCCTGGTGTTTGCTGGGGGAGGGGGGTGTTTAGTTCAGTTTGTGGTTCACCTGTTGCAGCTGCTTTGCATGGCAGTATGAAATTTTGTATGTTTTGGGACATCCTGTGGTTGTGAATGGCGCGATATAAATGCAGGTTTGTTCTTTATTGGTGAGGGGATCGCAATTTGTCTCAGTTTCTGGGCTTAGGCCCTTAGGGATACCGTCCTTCCTGATCAATTTTATCTGAATGTCCAATTGGCTGTTCTGTTGGCAGGTGAGGAGTTCACTCCACTTTTTTTTCAGGTCACAGCTGGCCTTGAACACCATTTAAGCCATTATGTTACAGTGCATTTTTATTGATTTTGGTAGTCAAGTATCTTGCTCTTTTTTCTCTCTCTCCTTACATTTATAACCTTTACTCTTATATGAAAAATATATATATATTTTCTTTGTGGGGCATTTAGGTGGTCCTGCCACGTAAAGTTATGCTTCATTTCTAATCTGCTCCCACCGATGAATATAGAAATATTAAAGATTGCGATAAACTTGACAAATTCTGTCTGAGGCATTTGTGCAGGAAGTTTATCAATGGGTATGACCATTTTCACTTCTTGATTTTAAAAAACAGACTGATGGCAAGGCTGAGATCTATTTTTTTTGTAGTATTTCTATTTGAAGAGCGTCTTCTCCAAGAGAAGAGAGTTGATGTCTTCATTAGGGAAATGGTTTGAAGGGTTATGAGCCTGAAGGTACCAGACATCATGCACATTCAGCAACTACTGGCCCCTCTGATAATACATCAACTGATATTATGTCCACCTTTTTTTCCTCGAAGGGGCTGCGGCAGGTAAAATACCCATTTAATACAAAACATTAATACTGGATGACACCATGCCATTAATGTGCTGAGACAGGGATTTGGTTTCCTCCTTTCAGGAGTAGTTGTGTGGCATGGAATCTGGTGAAAGTAAATTGTGAAGGTTGGCTATTGTTCATGCATGAGCCTAAATAATGAGAATTGGCAAGCTATTTGACCCTGCAGGAATGCAGTGATAAGTCTGCTTGTGTCACTTTTAGCAGGGGTGCCTGAATTGAAATCAGGACTGGGAAACAGAGTTCACTGTTCCTTCCCAAGCCCAGGGCTCTGAAGACAATCGCAGTGCCTGTGCTGCCATTCATTCAGTTTTAGCTTAAACTGACACAAACCAGGGATCAAGCCTTGGATTTACTAGCCAGTATGGCTTAGTACTATGTTGAATGGTACCTTTTAAAATAATGGCTGTTGGAGGAGCTGCTAGCTTGCAGTTTTACGTTAAAAAAACAAAGATACCTGTTGGATGAATACCTCTGTTCCACACTCATCCCATCTGATGCACCTCAGCAGATTTATGTCCTTGATTGCCATATGGAAGCCCCTTCCAAATAGAGTGAGGAGGGTCATCAGGCTGTTGTGTAATTCCTAAAAGCTAGTTAAAAGCAGTGTTGCTTTGGCATTGGGGAACAAATTGCAAGGCCGACCTCTCCTGCATTGGTGTAATTCCTGGAGGGAGGGAAGGATGTCATTAGGTTTTCAGTGAAGTAAAATGGCGGGTGAAATTTCCAACCACTGTTTAAACTGTGAAGCATATTGGCACGATATTTGGTGTGAATGTGCTAAATGACATAGTGACACATTGCTGAGAAAATAACTAGGGAAGAGATAACAAAAAATAAGGAATTGATTAAGGACTTCATCCATGATTTGCTCAGGACTTGATTTTAATGGATGTTTGCTGTCATCCTACTGTGTGAACAGCAGTAGACACTTCCCTGTTGCTGTTATGCGCCATGTAAGTAATTTTAACCAACTTCAAAAAGATCCAGAAAGTGAGACTGTGATTGTTTAGTAACAGTGGTGACTGTCTGTGTTTGAAGACAACAGAAGGATTGGCAGACTTGAGCTGCGGTCTCATCCTTCAAATTGACCTGATTCTCCTCAGTTTCCTGGTACCGTGCAGCCAGTCGTCCATTATTGATGACTGCAGTGGCTGGATCAGTAGCATCACTCATACCGAAAGGCTGCAGCTTGAAGGGAGATCACACTTCATACGCACTATTGTGTCCCTATGAGGATCCACTTCAAAGCAGACATATCTGATAAAGTCAAATTCCGGATTATGAGTAAAATTCATTCATGATCGCAGTTTGTATCAGGCCATACACCATTTTTCTTTCTCTTCTCCACTTCTCTTCTCTTTTCCCCGGCCCACCTCCCATCCACCAAGTAAAAAACATATACTCAAAACAGGCTGCCAAAGGTTTTGGTACAGGTGAGTTTTACAATTTTAATTTACTTAAATGTGCCATTTGCCCAGTATGTTGGGAACCTCACGAACTGTTTCTTAAAAATGCTAGACTAGTGTCGCATTATTTTTCCAGAAATATAAGGGTGGGGATGTTTTCAGTACAAAGTCATTGCTTTCTTTCCCCACCCCCCTCTTTTTCTCTTTCTTTCTCCACCCAATCATCTGAAACTGAATTTTTCCAGTTTGGATGCTTATCAACATCCAAGCAAAGAAAGTGCCAATTAGTGGAATCTCTGATGGCATCACTAGCTGGCGCTCCTGTAGTTGGTCAGCTGAGTACCTCCTTAACAAGTGTAGAGATCTGAAAAGACTGGTCTCTGCTGAACTGGAAAATAAAACAAAATATCTAAACCAGGTAGAGTTCTTTTTTTCTTAATGGTTTTAACGAACTTCTGTTTATCTTTTTCAACAACACCCTCACTTAATTGTCTAATTTCACTAGTCTGTATTGCACAAATGAGCTCCAAATGGAGGTGGTTCTGTATCGCTTCTTGGTGATCTGGGACCTGTCTTGTTTACATTGCCGGGTGAATATTACAGCACTGGGGCAACACAAAATTACTTAATGTGCACAATTGTTTAAAAAGCAATTTTTATTTTTTCTGGCCTATGCTCTAAAGTGAATGCTCGGCCTCGCCTGTAGCAAGAAGAAGAATGGCAGCTTGTATTTGAGATGTGTAATATAAGATGTAAGGTTAGAAAGATATTTTTGAATTTTGTTTGATTTACCTTTTGGGAGCACTGAGACACTTTTTTTAGAGCCTTGATCGATCAGATAGGTTGGTTATGGAACTCGCTTGATGGGTTGAATGACTCGTTTCTCATTCCATGTTTTCTTGTGTGTTACGACAGCTGCTGTTTGCCAGTGGAGGAATTTGTGGCAGATCCCCCATATAATGCAGTAGTGTTGCCGCTGAAACCAAGGCTGCTGGTGGCAGCAGTAGTCTCTTACAAACATACGAAATTGACGGGCATGAAAAGACCAGCTGGTCCATCGAGCCTGCCCCACATCACGATGGCTTGACAATAATGACTCAACACTTCTTCCCTCTCCCGCAGCCATGTAATCTCCTGGGAGAGGCAGAAATCTAGATGGGGATAAAAAACTAGGGCCAATAAGGGAGGGAATGCTCTGGAAAATTCCTTGTCTTTCTTTGGACTCGGAAATATAATTATGATCATCTCTCCCTGGATGGTAGGATTATAAAGGAATTGGAGGCAATACTGTGCCAGAAAATGTTCTCAACTGAAGCTGTACATCCACCATCTTAGCAAATAAGACCTTATGCTCTAACTTTGTTGTTGGACTGCTTTGAGCTGAGATGAAACAAATGGTTGGGATTGTGGCTATTTTTCTTGTGTTTATTAAAATGATGGATGAAATGCTTTTCTACTTTGGTTGCAAGTATCAGCATGAAGCGTGTTCCCAGGTGAGAGGTAGCATGTCAGTTGTAAAGTAAACCCACCTTTAATCTGCCCAACAATGTAGATCTCGATCTCAAATGAACACTCCAGTGCACCAATATGAAGTACTGCACTTCTTAGATCAGGTAGCATTGCAGCTGCTTTGTCAATTGAGTGTGAATTTGTTATTTTTTTTTAGCATGGCCAAAGCAGTAGGAAGTTAGATGGGTGTGTTGAAAGTCACTTTCATAGAGCTCTGGGGACTGGCAGTGAGCGGAGACTTTCATTCCCTTGGCCTGGACCAGATTCCAGAAGTAAAACAATTGTTAGCCAGCTCCTTGAGTTTATTTTTAAATGGGTGAGTGCTCCCAGGTAGGTCTGTGATCGGAATGGCTCAGTACCCCACTAAGCAGTGTATCTTCTGATGTTAACCCCACTATTCAAGAAAGGAGGGAGAGAGAAAACGGGAAACTACAGGCCAGTTAGCTTGATATCAGTTGGGGAAAATGCTGGAATCCATTATTAAGGAATTCGTAACAGGGCACTTAGAACATCATAATATGATTAGGCAGAGTCAACATGGTTTTATGAAAGGGAAATCAATGTTTGACATTTGGTGTTTTTTGAGGATGTAACTAGCAGCATAGATAAAGGGGAACCAGTGGATGTAGTATATTTGGATTTTCAAAAGGCTTTTGATAAGGTGCCACATAAAAGATTGTTACACAAGATAAGGGCTCATGGGGTTGGGGTAACATTTGCATGGATAGAGGATTGGTTAACGGATAGAAAACAGAGTAGGGATAAACGGGTAATTTTCAGGTTGGCAGGCTGTAACTAGTGGGGTGCAGCAAAGATCAGTGCTTGGGCCTCAGCTTTTTATAATCTATATTAATGACGTAGATGAAGGGACAGAGTGTACTGTATCCAAGTTTGTTGATGGTACAAAGCTAGGTGGGAACGTAAGCTGAGAGGAGGACAGAGAGTCTGCAAAGGGATATAAACAGGTTAGGTGAGTGGGCACGAAGGTGGTAGATGAATATAATGTGGGAAAATGTGAGGTTATTTACTTTGGTAGGAAGAATAGAAAAACAGAATATTTTTTAAATGGTGAAAAACTATTAAATGTTGGTGTTCAGAGAGACTTGTGTCCTTGTACAAGAAACACAAAAAGTTAGCATGCAGGGTACAGCAAGCAATTAGGAAAGCAAATGGCATGTTGGCCTTTATTGCAAGGGGATTGGAAGCCTTGCTACAATGGTACAGGGCTTTGGTGAGACCTCACCTGGAGTACTGCGTATGGGCTTTGGTCTCCTTATCTAAGGAAAGATATACTTGCCTTAGAGGCAGTGCAGTGAAGGTTCACGAGATTAATTCCTGGGATGAGAGGTTTTTCCTATGAGAAGTAGAGTAGAATGAGATTATATTCTCTGGAGTTTAGAAGAATGAGAGGTGATCCCATTGAGACAAAGAAGATTCTGAGGGGGCTTGACAGGGTGGATGCTGAGATTGTTTCCCCTGGCTGGAGAGTCTAGAACTAGAAGGCATAGTCGCAGGATAAGGGGTCAGCCATTTAAGACTGAGAGGAGGAATTTCTTCACAGAGAGGATTGTGAATCTTTGGAATTCTCTACCCCAGAGGGCTGTGGATGCTGAGTCATTGAGTATATTCAAGGCTGAGGTAGTTAGATTTTTGGACTCCAGGGGAATCAAGGGATATGGGGGTTGGGCAGAAAAGTGGAGTTGAGGTTGAAGATGAGCCAGGATCTGATTGAATGGCGGAGCAGGCTCTAGGGGCCGTATGGCCTACTCTTCCTGTTTCTTACGTTCTTATAGATTTGATCCATTATCTGTGCTTGGCTCAGTTGGGGTAACAGTAGAGGCATATCATTGGTTTCGGGAATAGGAGCGTCGGTCAGAATTACAGCTGATGATTGCGGTCCATTGACCCCTATTAGAAAGTCTGCATGTGTGGATGCTTGGGCAACGTACCAATGCTCTTTCATGTATATGTTTCCATTACTCAGCAAGAAGCAGGATGTTGCAGGGAAGATCTCCAGCTGCTACCTCTCTGGCTTTGAAATCAGCTAGTTCAGCACAGTTGAATCTGGGACCTTGCTGGCCTATATGGCTTCAGCACCACATTATAGCGTGGAGTGAGCCGTGCAGATAGTATTGGTGACTAATGGTATGAAAGTGGTACAGGTGCTAATGCAGTGGTGGCCAGTGCTTATTAATAGGGGTTTTAATGCCAGTTGCTCATTTAGGAAATTCCATATTATTTTCAGTAACAGGAGCTAATGACAGATCACAAGATAAATACAGATGAGCAAGGCTGTTTTCCTCGATTTCATAATTGAAAACTTGGTCCAAAGGTCCCAGGTCCACAATGCAAGACATCACCAAGGTTGAGAAGACGAGGTAAATTAAGAAGCAGTAATTAGTGATTGCAAACTTGGATTTTAAAAGCCTGAAGATTGAAGCAGGAAGGAAAGAAAGAGGTGAAGTAAAGGGGTTCCATAGTTTTAAGACATGGGGAAGAATTAGTTAGAAAATGTAAACAGTGCTGTGGGGCTCGATTTCAACACTGCTTAGAGGAGAAAGAGCATGTCGGATGGAGCATTTGTAGTTTAGAAGGAGCAAGAGAATAAAGTTCAGAGAAGCACCAACCAAATAGACACAAGAACGTTTGCAATGGAGAGAGGTTGGAGGCTAGAGGTGAGAGAGGGGTTGCGTATTGATATCATTTATGCTTAATTCTGCCACCCAGTGAGTTCATGATCTTTGTGGGTTGGGAATGAGAGGGTGATGGAGAGTGAGCTTGTGAGTGTGAGGCTAGGTGTGGTCGGCAGTCCAATTTCAGGCTGTACTATTCCAGCGGTCTCCTGACCAATCTCTCAACCTCCAACCATCATAAACTTCAGCCCATCCAAAACTCTGCAGTCTATATCCTGTCCCACATACCCATCACCCATCCTTACTGACCTACATTGCCTGCAGGTCCCCCAGTTCCTCCAATTTAAAATTCTCATCCTCATGTTTAAATCCTCTCATGGTCTCAACCCCCACTGAACTCTCCATTCTTCTGACTCCAGCCTTTTGTGCACCCACCCCCTATCTTCACACCACCATTGGCTGACCATGCTTATAGCCACACTCTAGAATTCCCTGCCTATGACCCTTGGCCTCCCTTTCCCTCTAAGACCCTCCTTAAAACCCACCCTTTTGGTCACCGCTCCTATTTTTTTTAAAGCTTGGCATGGCATCCATTTATTTCTGATAACATTTTCCTAATGCATATTGTTTTGTAGGGGGGTGAGGGGCGAAGAGAGATTCTCCCCCCCCCCCCCCCCCCCCCAACCAGCTGCATTTCTAGCAACAGTTTAGAGGCACTGGCAAAGACATGGGACAAATCTGCTTACCCTGTTAGCCTGGATATGTTGTGTGGCCCAGGGAAATCAGCTTGAAGTGAAACCAGGACACAATATAAAATAACTGAGAAGCCAATCCAGAAAGCTTGGCAAAAGCAGTGCCATATGATGTCTGACAACATAAGATTTCAGCTGCTGACTGGAGAGGAAATGTTATAATTCCTCAACAATGAAAGTTCACAAAAGGAGAGAGGCGCACACAGAGTTTACAGTGCTGTAGTATTTCCTGGGCACTGTTTTGAAAGCCACCAGACAAATCTGGTATTGAGCCAAAATCTCAAACAAAAACACACTTACAATTCTTGCTGTCTGTAAGAATTGGAGAACAGACAGCAACCTGATCCCTGCTCGTTGAGAATTGTCTACCCATCAGTTGAATATAATTCAAGACTGGGTGGAAGATGAGTACAGTCAGGTGACCAGCAATTCACCCAAGTTACCTTTTTTTCTTTTACAGTCAATTTTAAAATTATTTTCTCCACTTATCCTCGTTGAGTGTTTCCATGGAACATGTTATACAGTTTCCGAGGGTAGTTGGTGCCCTGCTCCCTGGCATCCATTAATACTGTTTGGCTGACAGCTTATTGTAGGTTTGTATTAAGATGGCCTGGGAACTATTTTTTTCCCCCCTCTTTTGGTAATGCACCTAGCTTTTGATTGAGATTTCATCCAAGGAACTGTGGCTGTGAATTCATAAAATTTCAAAACCCTGCAAACTGAAGTATATTCTTAAAGAAAAAAACAAGACTTTTACTTTGTGCTCAAGGTAGAAGAATTTAGTGTCACAATGGGGGCTGTTCTGAAATAGAGACTGCTCAGCAGGTCAGACGCTGGGTATTCTGCAGCGAGTGGCTCACCTTCTGACTCCGCAAAGCTTTTTCACCACCTACAACGTACAAGTCAGGACTGTGGTGGAATACTCTCCACTTGCGTGCATTGGTGCAGCTCTAACAACACTCAAGAAGCTCAACACCCATGCGGGACGAAACTGTCCACTTGATCGGTACCTCATCCACCAGCTCAAACATCCACTCCCTTCACCATGTATGTATCGTGGCTGCAGTGTGTACAATCTACAGGATACACTGCAGCAAGTAGCAAAAGGCCAGCACCTCCCAAACCCACAAACTCCACCACCTAGAAGGACAAGGGCAGCTGATACATGGGAACACCATCACCTTCAAGTTCCCCATCAAGTCACACGCCATCCCAACTTGGACATATATTGTTGTCCCTTTATTGTCACTAGGTCAAAATCATGGAACGCTCTACCAAACAGCATTGTAGGTGTACCTTCACTCCATGGGCAGCAGTGGTTCAAGAAGAATGCTCACCATCACCATCTCAGGGCAACTAGGGATGGGCAATGAACACTGGCTTTGCCAGCAATGCCCATATCCTGAGAATGAATTTTAAAAAAAAATTCACAGAGGACTCTTGCTGCCAGCAGAGGACACATTCATTCTATCTGCCTGGATTGGGTTTGAACCTGTTTTCCAGAGATGAGAGTCCAACATTTAACCAGTCACTCAGAGTTAAGACTATATAAAAGTGGTGCACTATGGTTGGAACATCTATTTGGTGCCATGGAGTGGCTGGATGTGGGCTCACCCTACAGTTCCACACACAGCAACTTGTAGGTCTCTGCAAGTGGTGTGTGGGAGAACACAAAGCAGAAGCTGGTTCTTCCTCACAAGGTTAGAGGAAAAATGGGTGTGGAAAGAGCCCTCCCTGGGCCAGTTGCATGCTGCTTATAGTGCCTGATGTAAGAAGAGGCCGGCAAATACTTGAAAATACCAACAGGACAACCCCAACAAAGTGAAGAAAATATGAACAGGGTAAATGGGTTAAAAAAATAGACAATTTAGAGTGTAGGAAATCTATATTTAAAGTTTAAAAATGAGCTTGTAAAACCCACGGCTCAAAATGGCTGGACTGATTACAGCGATATTCAAGGTGAAAACTGGTGTGACAGAGTCTGAATGTGTTCGCTAATTCAACGTGTGCCTTTTGGTTCATTGCACCACACCCATTTCATGGTCTGAGAAAGCTTTTTGTAAACTGTGTCTATGTTTATACATGGACATGTGTACGCCCCCGTTACTTGCGTTTATATAATTCTTCTAATGTAAAAAGCATCCTAAGGTGCTTCACAGATGAACAAATGGGCACTGGACAGTAGTGGAAGAGTTAGGAGAGGTAATTTAAAACTGTCGTTAAAAGGATAGTTATTCTGGAGGCTTTAAGAGGCGGGGAGAGATATAGTGAGGTAGAAGGGGTAATGGATGGAGTTCCGTAGAGTAGAGGTGGCTGGAAGCTTTCCCGTTGAAGGTGGAGGGGAGGGACACAGCACGTTGGAGTCAGGGCTTGGTACTGAAGAAGGCTGAAGGAAGTTGGTTGGGAGTGGAGGGATTTATAGATGGGGATTAGGATTTTGAACTTAGTATGTTGCCGGACAGGGAGTCAATGGGGAGTGGAATACCAGGAAGATGGGTATGCGGTACACGATGCAGGCTGTGGAGTTTTGAGCAAGTTGGAGTTTGAGGAGAGTGATGCTCAGAAGACCAGCGAAGAGGGCATTGATGAAAAATGGGAATAGGATGCTCTACTGAGGTTGGGCTGAGGGACATTGTTGGAGTAGGCTGGAGGAAGCTATATTCTGCGTATAATCATGCTGGAAGTGCTTGATCATCGTGTGTCTATGAAATGGAAAATGTTCCATTCTGATCACAAGCATCCATAACTTTAATGAGTACAAAATTTATATAAACAATTAAAAAAAAATGTTGTATAGATGGTCCAGGTGGTCTGATTTTACTTGCTTTACAAATTTCCCTTGGACAATAACTTGCATTTATATAGCGCCTTTAACTTAGTAAAATGTCCCAAGACACTTCACAGGACTGTTTTTGAACAAAATTTGATACCGAGCCACATAAGGAGATGTTAGGACAGGTGACCAAAAGCTTGCTCAGAGGTAGGTTTTAAGGAACGTCTTAAAGGAGGAGAGAGGTAGTGAGGTGGAGGTTTCGGGAAGCAATTCCAGAGCTTAGGACTAAGGCAACTGAAGGATCTAATGGAGGAGCGATTAAAATCAGGGATACGCAAGAGGCAAGAATTGAAGGAGCACAGAGATCTCTGCGGGTTGTAGGGCTGGAGGAGGTTACAGACATAGTGACTTGTACTGTGTACAGTACCACAGGCGTTATCAGCCTTACAGTATCATCCAAATGGTGATCCGTCTATAAGCCTTGACAGTGAGCTTTGGCAGGCCCTTTGACCATGGAGAATAGTACAACTGAGCCTGAGCCTTATCCTGTCCTTCCTGACAGGATAACAACAGGTATACTGGATAGGAAAAACAGGTGTTTATAGGAACAGGCTGCACAACAAGTCTGCCCCTTATTGATTGTTCTTAACTCCAATTTATAATTTTTGAACAGTTAAATTTAATATAAAGTAAAATGAAGCTTGCCAAAAATATGTATTGAAAATTAAGATGAAAGGGAATATCGTTTATTGTCTATTATCCTCTGAAATATTTCTGCATATTTCCTAGTTTCTGAACTCTTAATCAGTTTCACTGGATGGAATCTGAATCCGAACCAGAACCTGGCCTTTTCTGCAGGCTCCTTTCCCATCACAATAGAATTGAATTGAGAACACTGGTCTGTGGTTCAGTACCACACTACTGAGCTATCATGGGGACATCTTGCAGCTTAGAACTGAGGGACAGGTGTAAGCCTAATGTTTTTGTTTCTGCTTCAGTTAAAGTGGACAAATCGTCTTCCTGTGGAACTGATGCAGCTGGTGAAGATGCTGATAAAACAGATAAAGATACGGTATTTATGTTTTAGTTTCTTCTTTCCTCATCCTCACTCTGTAGCTAAAACATGTCCTACCTATCCAGTAACATCACGGTGGGTAATAATGATGTAAGATGCTGTGATTATGTTGCAGGAAAGTAAAGAAGCAGCCCAAAAGTCCCCAAAAATAGAAAA